>NC_055988.1:90280961-90917836 GCF_018446385.1 Zingiber officinale
AATGTTCCGCAAGACTAAGTACTTTGATTAGTTCAAAGAGTACAAGGCTGATGCGGAGAAACGTTAAAGTAAAAGTATCCAAGTCACTATGGTAAGATCGTAGTGGCAAGTACCTCTTGGGACAATTTAGGAGTTACTTATCAAAAGTAGGGATTCAATCCCAACTAACTGCACCTGATACACCCCAACAGAATGGTGTAGTAGAAAGAATGCATAAGGCTCTTATGGAGTAATTAGATCGATGATGAGTTATTACCAAATTTGTTTTAAGGATATACACTAGAAACGGAAGTGAGCATAGTACCTTCTAAGTCAGAACTCTCTGCTCCCATAGAATTGCAGATTGGGTGTAAGTCTAGTCTGAAGCATATTCGGATTTGGGTGGTCTAGCACATGAGAGACACTGATAAAGTTGGATAGGAATTCACTTGTTTATGGGTTATCCTAGAGAAATGAAAGTAGGTTTATAGTCTTAAAAATCAGAAGGTCATTGTTAGCATCAATGACCGAGTTTTAGAAAAGGACTATGTAATAAACCGCAAGCCCATAAGTAAATTTGTTCTTAAAGAAATTATAAAGGGCATGTCTAATCTAATACCAACTGTACAAGATGAAATATCATAAGAAACTACAACACGTATCATAAATGATACACAATTACAGACAGTAGCTCATCGTAGTGGGAGGGTTGTCAAGCAAACCTAAAAGATTCATGTTTTGGGAGAGTTTTTGGACTTGATCCCAAATAAACATGAGCCTGATCCTGGACATATGATGAAGCACTCCAAGATAAAGATGCAGCATCTTGGCAAAGTGCAATGAATACAGAATTAGAATATATGTATTCTAATAAAATTTGGAAGCTTGTAGAACCACCAGATGGTGTAAAAGCCATTGGGTGAAAATAGGTCTACAATAGGAAAAGATGGATAGACAGGAAGGTGGAAACTTTCAAAGCAAGGCTTGATGAAAAAGAAACTTTTTCACTGGTAGCCATGCTTAAGTCTATCCGGATTCTTTTATCTATTTGGCAAGTCGATGTCAAGACAGCATTCCTTAATGGAAGTCTTGAAGAAAACATCCATATAAAGCAACCAGAAGGGTTCATTGCAAAGGGCAAAGAGCATCTTGTGTGCAAGCTCAATCAGTCTATGGACTGAGGCAAAGCTTCAAGGTCTTGGATACCTGGTCTAATGAAGTAATCTAGACATATGGATTTATTCAGTGACCTGATAAGTCTTGTGTAATACAAGAAGTGTGATGGAAACGTGGTGGTATTTCTTGTACTATACGTAGATGACATTTTTGATAGTTGGAAACAATATCAAAGTGTTGTCAGAAGTAAGGGTATGATTGTCCAAACAATTCGATATGAAGGACTTGGGAGAATGAATATATTCTTGGGATCAAAGTAATAAGGGATCGCAAGAAAAGAATATTTTATTTATCCCAAGCTTCATATATCGAAAAAATCCTTGCTTGTTTAGCATGCATAACTCTAAGAAAGGTTTCTTACATTTTAGGCATGGAGTATATTTATCTAAAGAGATGTCTCCGTAGACATCAAAGGAGATAGAGGAAATGAAGGCAGTTCTTTATGCTTCGGCTGTCGGAAGCCTAATGTATGCTATGCACGAGATCAGAAATCTGTTTTGCCAAGGGCATAGTTAGCAGATATCAAAGTAACCCTAGACAAGGACATTGGACTACAGTAAAGCATATATTGAAGTACCTTAGAGGCACTAGAGATTATATGCTAGCTTACAAGGCAGTTAATTTGTTCCTTGTGGGTTGCACGGATTTTGACTTCCAGTCGGATAGGAACAATAGTAAGTCAACCTCGGGGGTTTGTGTTTACTTTAGGAGGTAAAGTCATAACTATGGAAGAATGATAAGCATAGGTGTTTTTCTGGACTCCACCATAGAAGCTGAGTATATGGCAAACCTCTGAGGTAGTCATAAAAGCTGAATGACTCAATAACCTCAAGATAGACTTAGATATGATTTCTGGTTTGTCCAAAGATTATTACAATTTATTGTAATAATAGTGGTGCAGTAGCAAACTCGAAGAAACCATGAGTCTATAAGGCAAGTAAACACAATAGAGCGCAAATACCACCCAATACGAGAAATCGTATAAGAGGAGAAGTTGTTGCTGCCTAGATTGCATCAGATGATGACCTATAGATCTTTTCAATAAGGCCCTTAAGGCAAGAGCTTTTGATGGGCATGTTGAAGGGTTGGGAATCAGATGTATGGCAGCAGATATGGCAGCTTAGTCTTTTAGTATAAGTGGGAGATTGTTAGGATGTATACTAAAAGCCTAGCTTTTGGTATAAACATTTATCTAGAAATAAGAATCGCATTGGTCAAATGTCTACATTTATGATAAATGTAGTTGTTCAATTAATTTATATTATAGATAACATGGTGTGTGGTGACACACACAGAAGATCATGTTATCAGTACCTTATAAATTATAAACAGTAGCTCACGACCAAGATGGAAAGGAACAAACCATTAGAAGGTCGTAGTGTAATTAGGTATTAGTTTATCTTAACTATATAATTACACTAGTACACTTAGAGTGTATTGAGTAGGACAATTAGAGGTCGTTTCTTTTATACTGACTTTATAAAGGAACAAAGACCTCAGTTATTATGGAAGTGTGTGCTCTTAATCCTAATATAATAACAAGCAAATATATTTGATATTTATTTCTTTAATTTATCAATGGGTGAGATTTAGTTCGATAAATCAATAAGCCCGATAAGTTGGGAAATGATATCACTTATAGTGTGTGTTGTTGATTATAGAAGGAAACTGTGTCCTAGTAATCTAGGTTGAGAATGTCCCCAAGAGGAGCTCATAAGGATTGTCATGTTAAACCCTGCAGGTGGACTTAGTCCGACATGACGATGAAGTTGAGTGGTATTACTCTTGGAGCTAGATATTAATTAAATGAGTTGTCAGTAACTCACTTAATTAGTGGGCATTCGACATCTTAAACACAGGGAGACTAACACACTCATAATAAGAAGGAGCCCAAAATGTAATTTGGGATTGATGCGGTAGTTCAATAATAGTTCTTTAGTGGAATGAATTATTATTGATGAAATTAAGTTGTGTGTTCGGGGCGAACACGAGATGCTTAATTTCATCGGGAGACCAAAATCAATTCCTCCTCTCGGTCCCTATCGTAACCTCTTGTATATAGAGATTTATACCCACCACATACCCACCTTCTTACCCATCCAATGGGGTCGACCAAGCTAGCTTGGAACCCAAGCTAGGGCCGGCCAAGACTAAGTGGATGAGCCAAGTTGGTGGCCGGCCAAAGCTTGGGTCCCAAGCTTAGGTGGTCGGCCACTAGAATATTAAAAAGGATTTTTATTAAAATTATTTCTTATGTGGATATCATGGTTTTAAAAGAGAGTTTAAAAATTAAAAATTTCCTTTTATAGCTTTCTACAAAATATTAAGAGAAGAGATTAATCTCTTTCCTTATTTGTAGATTAAAAGGATGGTTTTAATTTTTGGTAAAAACTTTTCTTATTTGTAAATCATCTACATGTTTAAAAGAGAGTTTAAAATTTGAAATCTTTCCTTATTTGTTGATTAAAAGGTGGATTTTAAATTTTAAGAAAACTTTCCTTTTTAACCATGTTCATGATTTAAAAGAGAGTTTAAAAATTAAATATTCTCTTTTATAAGTTTCTACAAGAGATTAAGAAAAGATTTGATATCTTTCCTTATTTGTAGATTAAAAGAGATTTTAATTTTTAGAGATAACTTTCTTTTTATCCACATGTTTAAAAGAAAGATTTTAATTTATTAAATTTCCTTTTTATAAACCAATCATGAAGGGATAAAAATTATTGGAGAAATTTTTATAAATTTCCGGAAATAAATTAGGAAGTTTTAATTCTTGTTTAATTAAAACTCTCCTTGATTTAGGGAAATAAGTGGTCGGCCATGTTATAATGAAAAGAAAAATTATTTTTAATTAAATAAATTTTTCATGGCAAAAGAATTAAGGAAGTTTTTATTTAAATTTCCTTATTTGTCAAGATCAAGGATTATAAAAGAGGAGGTAGAGGAGGCTTTATTGTGAACAACCTCTATTATTTTCTCCCTCTTTTCTTCCTTGGTGTGGCCGGCCTCTTCCTCTTCTTCTCTTCTCTCCATCCTTTGTGGCCGAACCTCACATCTTCTTTGGAGATCAAGTGGTGGCTGGATTCTAGCTTGGAGAAGAAGGAGAGAAAGCTTACATCCCTTGAAGCTTGGTTGGTGGAAAAAGATCTTCATTCTTTGGAAGCATTGTGCTTGGCCGAAACTTGAAGAAAGGAGAAGAAGGTGCTTTGGTGGTTTCTCATCTCGGAAGATCGTTGCCCACACAACGTCCGAGGTTAGAAGAGGAATACGGTAGAAGACCTAGAGGTTTTTACTTGCAAAAGAAAAGGTATACTAGTATTTAATTTCCGCATCATACTAGTTTTACTTCTTTGTAAAAATACCAAATACAAGAGGCATGCGATTCTAGTATTTCGAATTTGTTTTCGATGTTGTGTTCTTTTATTTTTTTCTTTTTCTTGTGATTTGATTGTTCTTTTCGGTTGACCTAAAGTTATTTAAGAAAATTAAATATTAGCTTTCCTTAAAAGGCTTTGTCTAGGCGGTGGTGGTTGTTCCCATATCCAAGAAGGCCATGTGCCTCGCCATGCAATCCTGAAAGCTAATTTTGGAAATTAATATTTAATGGAATTAATAACCTAGGTGATTTGGATCAAATGTGTTAAGTTTCGCAGGAGATCCAAGTCTAAACCTAAAAGAACAAATAGATTAAACTTTGGATCAAACGTGTTAAGTTCCGCAGGCGATCCAAGTTTAATTTAAAAGAACACATGGTGGCTAGGAAAAGGTTCAGACCTTTGTACAAAATTTTTGTACAGTGGAACCATTAGGTTTTTCGAATAGCAACCAACACTTTATTCTCACGTGTAGCTAACTGGCAGTCTCACCTTCCTGCATTTTGACATTAAACAATTTATTTAAAAATAAATCTCTCTTTGTTACCCTAGCGTCGTTGGTTCCCTTGTGCAGTTCTATGAGCTTGTCCCAAAGTTCCTTTGTGTTTTCGTGTGAGCCGACGTGGTTCAGCTCTTCTTTCATTAGCCCACACTGAATTGTGTTGAGAGCTTTGAAGTCAATCTGCGCCTTCTTCTTCATTTCCGGATTCCAATGTTCCGGGTCCATTGGAATTCCGGCGTTATCAACGGGAGCTTTGTAGCCTCTGGTGATGCTGAACCACTTGTCGAAGATGGTCTTCAAGTACACCTCCATCCACTTCTTCCAGTAAGGGAAGTCGTCACCATTGAATAGGGGAGGACGAACGGTGTTGTACCCTTCAAGTTGTACCATTTTACAGCTGTAGAAAGAAAAAACTAAAACGAGGTACCAAGACTTGGTCTTGGATTAGCAGTGTTTGATATATAAAAAAATGTAGAAAAATTTGAGAGGTGTTGCACCAAAAATTAAAACCAAATGAAAATAATTTTCTGAATAGTTAAGGTTTTACCAATTCAGGTAGAACAAAAAAAACTACAATTCCCCCGGCTTGATTAGTGGTTGCACCAAATCAGAGCAAAACCTGCTCTGATACCACTTGTTAGATCAATCGCACATGAGAGGGGGTGAATCACGTGGTTTTGAAAATTCATTTTGTCATTTTGAAATCAAAGTATACGAATGCAGCAGAAAAACTAAAAAGAACGAGAATACAAGGCACGAACAGTTTACTTGGTTCGGAGCCTTTGGCGATTCCTATTCGAAGACTCAGGTCCCGCGGACCTATCGAAGGGTAATCCACTAAAGGCCTCTTTCGGTACCTCCAGAAGAGGAAATAGAGTACAAAGAGAATTAAACAAGTGCAACATATTGCACTTGTCCTTTCGCAATAATTAATTAAAAAATACTAACACTTTAAAGATCGAAGTGGAAGCGCTCGTGTCGATGTCGGTCTGTCGGCTATGATCGAAAGTCCTCAGAGTAGTCGTCGGGTGCAGCAGCTTTGTAGTAGAGTCGTAGCAGGAGCCTGGAGCAATCAGAACCTTAAAAGAACATTTAGTAGCTCATATATTAGTTGTTGTTCAATGCCTTCTCGAGACAGCCTTATAAAAGGCATGGAAGGCACCTTCCATAGCCGTGAAAGGTTCCTCCAATGAGGCAAGTTTGATCCCGAACAATCTAGCACTTATCCGCTGTGACACCAAAAGTTTATCCTGTGGAAGGCGTCTTCCATAGCCATGGAAGGCACCTTCTATGAACAGTACGAAGGCGCCTTCAGACACTATTCATCCAAAGGTAATTTTCTTCTTTTTACCATGCAAAGCAATGTTAGTCCAAAAATAGCCTGCAAAATAAGTATTAGGACAATTTAATAATAATACAGAGTAGTAATTAGTTCCTATCCTTCCAAGACCAGGAACTAGCCAAGGTCTCAGCTTAGGGATCCCAAATGGACCTAAATTGGATCAACACCTATTATCCCTTCAACCGAGACATGTCCTCACTTGGTCACTCTCCTTCAGTGACTTACCGTAAGTTATCATTTTGCTAGACATTCGGTCAGCTTGTCGATCTGTTTGGACTTTGTGCCAGCTATCCGGTCAGCCCGTTGACCTAGCTAAACTTCATACCAATTATCTGGTCGGCTCGTCGACTTAGCTGGATTTCGTACTAGCTATCCAGTCAGGTCATCGACCTAGCTGGATTTCGTACCATCTATTCAGTCGGCCCGTTGACCTAGCTAGATTTCGTACCATCTATCCGGTCGACCCGTTGACCTATCTAGATTACCTGCATACTTAATCAAGTGGTTAGATCACAACAAACCTAACTTAACTTACTTGTCATTCATCAAAATCTGAGTTAGAACGTTAGTGCAACCCGCACCAACGTGAATTAGTTATCATAACTAGCATTCACATTTAACTCGCAATATCTCAATGTTTCCTTTCAGTGAGGAATAGCTATTTGAATAAATCAAGGAGTATAATGTTAGGACCCTTGGGCGGCCGACTAGAGGGGTGTGAATTGACCTACAAAATTAAAACAACTTTTCTCGGACTTTACAAGGTAAATTAAACTAACATTTGCATATAATAAATAAGAGACTAAAAGAAAGAAGAGGCGCAAACCATTGATTTGGTTACAACCGGGGATGTTGTTAATTCAAGGTAGTTAAACCTCACTATCAAAATCTCCTTCAGGCGGAAAAACCTCTTACAACATTGATGGCTCACAATAACAAAGCTAGAATAAGGTAGAATTAATTACAAGTTTTTCTCAAGTCCTGTTCTAGCTTCTGGGATTAGGGTTGTATTTATAGCCCTAGTTGGGGTGCCTGGAAGGGTTCTATGCGCTTGGAGGGGGATAAAACTTTATCCCCTTCGCAACAGATCACGTTTGACGCGTTCTAGATAAACATCACGGTCCGGGCGCCGGGAAGGGTTTTGGGCGCCCCGGACTGGGTTGGGGCACCCCGGACCAAAAAGTCAACATTTTGTTGACTTTTAGTTCCGGTCTTCCACTCCAATTCCGCTCGCCTTAATCCAGGTCTTTCGCTCTGGCTCCACTTGCTTGGGTGATCTAGGCCGTCTGGAATAGGGCTCACCCGAAACTTCCGGCCTTCTCGAGCAACCTTCCGCTCCTAGCTTCTCATCCCTCGGAACCACCACGTGCTTCCTTCTCGTCAGCTGGCATACTCTTCCGCAGCGCTTCATCCCTCGGACGCACTGAACTCGTCGACTTTCTCCCGTGTCGTCCTTCTTGCTGGCTGTATCTTTTACTCTTCTCCTCGAGCAACCTTCCGCCCTCGGAAACACTGCACACTCTCTTCTCGCCCGCCCGTATACTCTTTCGCAGCATCTCGTCCCTCCGATGCACCGAGCCCGTCGGATCTCTCCCGTGTCGTCCTTCTCGCTAGCTGCATCTTTTGCTTGACTTCCTGTGCTCCTAAGTTCCTGCACACTTAGACACAGGGTTAAAAACCAACAGAACCTAACCTAACTTGGTTGATCACATCAAAACTACCTTGGGATACCAACAATCTTCCCCTTTTTGATGTGATCAAACCCAAGTTAAGTTAGGGTAACAAATAGTAGTTTATAAATAAAGATTTACAAGTACAAAAATTAAGTGTAAAAATTAAAATTTAAAATTTTGTACTACCCTCCCCCTAAACTTAATCTTTAATACTCCTCCTTTTGATCACATTAAAAGTGGGGTATGTTAAACATATTACTTGGAAAGTCTAAAAAGTCTAAGGGTTTAAAAAAAAAAAAAAAGTTTAAGCAGTTGAAAATCTAGATTTTTTAGATTTGGAGAAAGAAAATTCTGAAAATTTTTACAACGGTAGAGCAGTAAAAAATATATATAATGTTCAGCAAAAATAACTTCTATTCTATATAAAATTAGATTTAAAAAAATACTTAAGCATAGTTATTAAACAAATATGATATATTTTCTGAGAATATATAATAGCAAGTGACTTTACATAAATGTAAAATTTCAATAATTGACTTTTCGAGAGTTTATAGAAAATTTACCAACAAAAAGTTCGAAAAAATTTTCTTTCTAAAAAATTAAGTTCTAATTAATTTCTAGCATAAATCATGCAAAGATACTTAATTTAAATATGATTTTGGAACTCAATATAGGTTCCTACCTACTAGATTTATCAAGAATGTTTTAGAACATGTTTTCTAGATAATTTTATAATTTACCCCTTGTGAAATTTATAATACCAATTCAGCTTTCAATTATATTTGAAACTTGTTTATGGAACAAGAGAAACATTTATACATGAATTATCCTTTTCTAATATTTTTATTTTATCTTTTAATTTTGAATTTTCATCTATTAATTTCTCAAATTCTTTGTTTAGACATGCAAAAATTTGATTTGATATACTTTGTTATCTTCTTATACAATGATTTACTTAGCATATGTATAAATTTATATAATTTCTCTAAAGGAAGTTTACTTACTTGACTTACCATATTGATTTCTGATGCTCCCCTTGTAGTGATGCTTTCCTCTTACGATGCTCCCTCTTCATCGATTCTTTTGTTGTTCATTGAGGATGAACTTGCTTCGTCTTCTGGTAGGTACTCGGCTATTAGAGCTGTTCCGACAATTTCCTCTTTTCAGATTCTTCTGATGATGACTTGGTGTCCATCGAGGAGTTGGATTCGGCTTCTTTTGGTCATGAAGCTTAAGAACTTTTTCCAAAGTTCTTTTGCACTTTGGTAATCACCAATTTTGTCGAGATCTTCAACCGGTAGTATGCTTAAAAGATGAAATTCAGTCTTACCATTTGACGTAAAATCATCGCGTTGCTTTTGGTCCAGAGATGTTTTTCGATTTCTTCTCCGTTCGTGTTCTTCTGTTCTTATTTTTTTTAAACAATAAAATTCTTTATGTATACACCTTAATAGATAATGGATGAAAGAACGCATAATACTTGGCTAAGAATTTCAGTTATCTACGTTAAAAAAAATTAATAAATCTAGTTAGCTTACATAATACCCGACTAAGAATTTCAGTTATCTACGTAAAAAAAATTAATAAATCTAGTTAGTTTATTAACCCTGGATGATCGATCTATCGATCATTAGTATAAATTGAGAAGCGCAGCATCTTTTTGTTGTATATTTTATTTAAAGGAAAATTTTCTATAAATATATATGGGAATTAAACCATGAATATTTTTGATAACCTCAAATTCTATCATTTGGATATAAATACATCATATATATATATATATATATATATATATATATATATATATATATATATAGCCATTTTTAATTTTATATATAGTCATTTTTAATTTTGCCCGACAAGTTAAATGTCACTTACCTATTGACACGAAATTTTAAAAGCGAATTGTGCATGTGAAAAATTATTATATATAATGTGAAAAATAATTACAACCAAATGTATCCGTAGCCTTTAGCTTTGTATTTGTAACCATTTTTTAAACTAGAAATTAATAAATAAAATTAAAATGAAATCCTTCTCGAATTCTAAAATGAAACTTATTTATTCTTAACTTGTCATATATGACAATACTAAACTATAAAAAAGTACTGCAAAAATTTATACCATTCTATTAAATAAATTTATGACACGTGTATAATAATATTTAGATTAGAACTGACAATCTTAAATACAGTCATTAGAATGTCTGAATTGGTAAATAAATCTAAACAAAGTTATGATCTGTTTATATGATATAATAACTATTTTTTCTTACCAAATTATATTTTAGAAAATAATATTTCATATATCCATCTGAGATGGTGACGCATCTGGAAACTTAGAGTAATCATAAATCTAAACTTATAAATTTAATTTTATCATAAAATTTATTATGTTACATCACTGTCACATCAAAAATAAAAATTCTATAATTTTTATAAACCTCTTCTTATAATCATAAATCCAACAAATAACTTTATATTTTGATCCACCACATCATTATCTATATTAACTATTTACTAAAATGAACATTGTTGTTCAATTTTGGAAAATTGAGGTTGTTCATTTTTGTCAAATGGATGTTGTCCTGTAACGTTCATTTGATTAAGATTTTTTTAAAGAAAATTAAACATATGCTTGGCAACTAACATGGAATCTATATGTATTAAATATTTTATTCTTAAAAATACCATGAAGCCCGCATCCAAAATTGAATGATGACTTCTTTAATTCTCAATTTTTTAAAATAGTGCAATATTATTGGATTTACAAAATCCAACTTCTTAGATTTTGTAAATTCATCATTACAGACACCCTAATAATTTTACGTGGGCCCTGCAGTGCAGGCCGTTGTCGGCGACCTTTTGTTTCTTCACCACCATCGGTCGAGATTATATACAGGCCAAATCCAACGACCAGAAAACGAAAAGAAAGAAGAACAATTTTGGATACGACCGTTCAACTCCTCGTTGGAGCACTTTGAACACGTTTTTAGTTTTATTCCTTCGGTTTACATGCATGATTTATTTGCATGGAATTAACTATAGTTCCGCATGACTTATTTATCATAATCGAGTTGGTATTATATAAAAGTAAGACAAGTTTGATCCCAAACAGTTTCGTACTTATTCGTTACGATGCTAAAAATTTATCCTATAGAAGATATTTTTCATAGTCATGGAAGGTACCTTCTATGAACAGTACAAAGACGTCTGTACTGTTTGAAGGTGTCTTCGGATATTGTTCATCTGAAGATAATTTTCTTTTTTTATCCTGTAAAACAATGTTAGTCCAAAAATATCTACAAAATAAGTATTAGGATAATTTAATAATAATACAGAGTAGTAATTAGTCCCTGTCCTTCCAGGACCAAGAACTAGTCAAGGTCTCAGCTTAGGAATCCCAAATAGACCTAAATTGGATCGACGTCTACTGTCCCTTCAACTGAGATGCGTCCTCAGTTGGTCACTCTCATCCAGTGAATTACCTTAACTTAGTAGTTTGTCAGACATTCGGTCAGCCCATCGACCGTCTGGACTTCGTGCCAGCTATCCGGTCAGCCCGTTGACCTAGCTCAACTTCGTACCAACTATCCCGTCAGCCTGTCGACCTAGCTGGATTTCGTACTAGCTATCTGGTTGGCCCGTCGACCTAGTTGGATTTCGTACCAGCTATCCGGTCGACTTGTTGACCTAGCTAGATTTCGTACCAGCTATCCGGTTGACCCATTGACCTAGCTAGATTTCCTGCACACTTAATCAAGTGGTTAGATCACAACAAACCTAATTCTCATTTATCAAAACTTGAGTTAGACCGTTAGTGTAAACCGCACCAACATGAACTAGTTACCATAACTAGCATTCATATTTAACTCGCAATATCTCAATGTCTCCGGTTAGTGAGGAATAGCTATTTGAATAAATCAAGGAGTATAATGTTAGGACCCTTGGGCGGCCGACTAGAGGGGTGTGAATAACCCTGCAAAATTAAAACAACCTTTCTCGAACTTTACAAGCTAAATTAAACTAACACTTGCATATAATAAATAAGAGACTAAAAGAAAGAAGAGGCGTAAATAATTTACTTGGTTACAACCAGGGAGGTTGTTAATCCAAGGTAGTTAAAACTCACTATCAAAGTCTCCTTCAGGCGGCGAAGCTTCTTACAACGTTGATGGTTCACAATAACAAAGCTAGAATCAAGTAGAATCAATTATAAGTGTTTCTCAAGTCCTGTTCTAGCTTCTGGGATCAAGACTGTATTTATAGTCCTGGTTGGGGCGCCTGAAAAGGTTTAGACGCTTGGAGGGGGATAAAGCTTTATCCCCTTCGTAACATATCGCGTTTGATGTGTTCCAAATAAACATCACGGTTCAGGCGCTCGGAAGGGTTTCGGGTGCCCCGGACTGGGTCGGGGCACCCTGGATCAAAAAGTCAACATTTTGTTGACTTTCAGTTCCGGTCTTCCACTCCAGTTCCGCTCACCTTGATCCGGGCCTTTCGCTCCGGCTTCGCTTGCTTGGGTGATCTCGGTCGTCCGTAATAGGGCTCACCCGAAACTTTTGGCCTTCTTGAGCAACGTTCCGCTCTAGGCTTCTTATCCCTCGGAATCGCCACATGTTTCCTTCTCGTTCGTCGGCATACTCTTCCGCAGCGCCTCATCCCTCGGATGCACCGAGCTCGTTGACTTTCTCCCGTGTCGTCCTTCTTGCTGGCTGTATCTTTTTCTCTTCTCCTCGAGCAACCTTCCGCTCCAACTTCTCGCCCCTCGGAAATACTGCACGCTTGATGTTCACCTTTTCGCATGTCACAAGGCGCTTCAAATTAATAAATATTGGGAACTCAACTAAACTAAAAATAAGTGTTGTAGTAAGGAGTCCCAAGTCATATTTTTCCAAGGATAACTAGTAAATGTGTGTGAATTCTAAAATTAATTAAAATTAAATTCTTACATCAACAAGGTCAATTAATTTTTTCCATTTGATTCACATTGCAAATTGAATACATATGATTCTCAACAGTGCACTAAAACAATTTAAAATGGGATCAAAGAAATATTGTTCTCATCTCAACATAATCCACTTTCTTTTCACCAAATTAGCATCAATTAAATTTGGATTCTAATGCATCATTAAATCAAGTAATTCAATTACCATATTTTCAATTCCCAATCATAGTTACAAGGAAACTCAAAAGTTCAAACAAACTTGTAGGTACCGAAGTGTCATCCAATTCACAATTACAATCTAATTCAACAATTAAACTCAAAAGCTCATTCTCAATATCATTGAACATAGGTAAATAATCAAAACCTCAAGTTTAAGCATTCAACAATTAAACTCAATCACAACAACAATAGATTCACTAAATAGATCAAAAGTTTTTCTAAATTCAAGCATTGAAACTAACACTAACTGGTGTAAACCGAAATAAGAAATTCAAAATAGAAAGTAAACTACAATCTAAACTATCAGATTATCATATCTGAGCAAATGTATGAGAAATCAATGAAAAACAAGAACAAATAACATTCCACACCCTAAATCCGAAACCAAACTTCTCCTCTCTGCTATGAAATAGAATTGCCTCTGGGAACACCCTTCGGGCAATCTCCAGCGAACTACATGCACTCCTAGCTTATTCAGATGATGCTCGTAACTTTTGGGAACTCTCTTCGAGCTCGAAATCACCTGAATTTGCCAGCCACTAAAGAACAAAGATGCTTCAATCGATTGATTGGATCGATTCAATAGCATGCTAATGAAGATGGAGGGGGAAATGATGTAGAAGCTTCTGGGAACGCCCTTCGAGCCTTTATGAATAACTGAAAACCACATATCTAGGAACACCCTCTAATATGTGATTATGGTGAATCGCGGAAGAAAAATCAAAGATCGGAGAAAGCCCACAAATCTCGATCTGTACCTCGATTGTTGGTTGCCGGATCGTTGAAAGCTTGCAGGGGATGAAGAAATTCGGTTCTCAGATCTGGAAGTGGAACGAGAGCGTCGGGCGTCGCTAAGGAAGAAGACGGTGAACAGTACTAAAATCGCGAGGAGATGCCGAGCTCGTCGAATCACTGTAGCTTCTCACTATTTAAATCAACCTCAAATATGATCGGACTGTCCAGAATTGTAATGCCCGAAAATTCTCAAAACTATTTTAGAAATATTCTATAATTATTCTGGAATTTTTAGATATTTTTTCGGAATTTTTAGAGTAGTGGAAGTAGCAAAAATAATTAGAAAAGCAAAATACCTTAAGCGGGAATCGAACCCGGGACCCCTCGGCTCCGTTAAACCTTTAGACCACTTAAGTAACCGGTTGAACCCAGCAGGGCCGTGCTGAAAGGAAAGGGAATCAATTAAATTTATATTGGAGTTGGGCGAATTAATTCCTAAATATAAATAGGAAAATTATTAAGTGAGGAGATTATTTTCCACCGTGAACTTTCTTTCCTCACCCTAGCCACGCCGCAACCCTCCCTTCTCCTTCTTCCTCTCGGCGCCAACTCTAGGGTTCCCTCCCTAAGGCCCCAAGGTCATCTTCCGGCGACAACTCCGGCACGAGGACGCTCTTCTTCGCGAGAGGAACGCATAGACGCGAGAAGATTGTCAAAGGGGTCGTCTCCACCGGAATTCTAGCGAATAGAATTGTAAGGAAATTAGCATACGAGGTAAGAAACCCCTCACCTGCAGTATAAGTAGCTTTCGTTTGATTGCATGCCTTTAGTTTAGCTATATGCAGATTTTTCGGCACTCAGGGTGTGTTTAAACCCTCCTCACAGATTAGGGATCTAGTTGAGCACCTCTAGATGGGCCAGACACGTTGTTCTCCTTCAGTTGGAGGCTCTAGACGTTGTCGGGTGCCTAGAGGTGGTCTCCCTATTAGAGGGGAGAGTTGGGGCACACCAAGTGTTCGACAAAATGATTAGTGTAGCTAAAAACCACCTCAGATATTTTTAACAGCTCAGTTAAATGCATTAGTAGCATTTAAATCAGTATATTAGTCTAGTTTCAGCTTACATGGGATTACGGTCCAATGGGTGAGCTCCCACAGTCGCCTCTAGGTTCAGATAACCTAGTTCTAGGTTCAGATAACCTAGAAACAGCAAAATAAGCAACTAGTAGCTATATTCAGTATTTTATTCTCAGTGGCACTGTACTGGATTAGATATCCATTGGGTTGGGCTCCCACAGTCGTCCCTAGGTTTAGCTAACCTAGTAAACCCTACTAAATTCGAAATTTGCAACCCCGGGTCTAGTTAGGGATACGCGCACAGCAAGTACAGTTGCCGGGCCCAAACAGCAGCATGATTACTATTTTCACTTATTACGATAATAGCTTTCAAACTCATAATTTAGTTATGTGATTATAGTTTAAGATCAGCACTAGCTCAGTTTTAGCTCAGTTTTAGTTTCAGTTTCAGTTTAGTTCTCCTAGTTGATACCATGAGATAGCTCCATGCTTAGATTTTGTTATGCATGCCATGTTTCAGTATTTATACCATGTTTCAGTAATTATGCCATGTAACTTCAGTATGCCATGCTTTAGCAAATTCAGTGCATGTTTTTAAATAGCATTCTTTAAAAACATGTTTGCATCGTTGCATGTTTTAGTGAGGTAGATGGTTTCTTACTAAGCCTAAATCTTACAGATACTATTTTCCCTTATACTGCAGATAAAGGTAAGGGAAAGATGGGCTAGTAGAGAAAGCTGGAGGTCAATGCAGAGATGGTGTGTGTGGCAGGAACCTGGAATGAAGATCCTTAGGAAGTTTAGCAAATTAAGAACTTAGTTTCTTTTCTTAAGATACTTTTATGCATTTCTAGTGGTTTAAATGCTATGAATTAATAAACCTTGCACTATGTCATGTTAGAATGCTAGTCAGTGGATATTAGAATGTTTTCCATGCATTGTATAATTGTTGTGTGAGGTTTTGGCACGAACTAGTGCTGAAATCAGAGTTTCAGTGCAAAATCAGAAACTCCGATCGATCTACGGATCGATCAGAGTTGAGTTGTGCCACTGGATCGATCAGCTGACCGATCCAGTCGCGAACAGAGAGTTTATGGATAGGTCACCCGACCGATCCAGATGCGAACAGAGAAGTACAAAGCTCACTGATCGGTCAGCCGACCGATCAGTGAGCCTCTGGATCGGTCTACCGACTGATCAGTGTACTCCTGGATCGGTCGGTAGACCGATCCAGCCGCATACAGAAGGGAGATGGCTTGTGGATCGGTCAGCCGACCGATCCAGAGTGTTTTTCCTTGCCAGTGTCAGGTTGGATCGATCACTGGATCGATCCGACAGCCCAATCGATTCATGGATCGATTGAAATGCATGATTACAGCTAGCAGGACATCCGAGAGGCATAGATTACCTTCCCTAGCATGTGTACAACTCCTAGGTACACCTAGAATATTAAGTTCTGATTTTACAGTAATCAGTTTAGTAAAGTTTTAATCAATCCAGATTTTCCGCAATAGTAATTGAGCACAGCATAACGTAACGATCGGCCTCGCAGCCTAGTCAGTAGGAGGCGGGTCGTTATAGAGTGGTATCAGAGCAAGTTCCATACTTCCTACACACACATCAGCATTGTACCTATAGCTTCCAAGTAAGAATACCTCTCACTTTGTATGTTTACTGCTTTTCAGTTATAAATAACTAAAGCATGCTTGGTTATGATAGTAGTTAACATGATAACAATAGTTACTCTATTATGCTTGTATTAGTCATATGTATCCTCTATGTCTTTAGAAATGGCACGAGGACGCCCAGCTAGAAGGGCACCAGCTACTGAGCCCCAGCATGAGGCAGACAGTTCAGTGCCTCCCCCAGACCTTACAGCACTAGTGGCTCAGTTACAGCAGCAGCTAGCTGAACAGCAACAGGAAATAGCCACCTTAAAGGCTAGTCAGCAAAACACTCCCACTGTCACCCCGGAGCCTAACTTAGCGACACCAGTGGTCTTAGAGGTTCCACCAGTCCAGCCTACGGCACCAGTAGCCCCAGCAGCAGGAGCGCAGAGAGAAGCCTATCTGATCCAGTGGCAGAGAGTCAAGCCAGAGAATTTCTCAGGCAGCAGTGAACCATGGGATGCTCAGGCATGGTTCAAAACACTGGAGAGTACGATGGAGCTTCTGGATTGGCCAGAACATGAGAAGGTGAAGTGCGCCTCCTTCTACCTGGCAGGAGATGCACGTATGTGGTGGGAGAGAATTAGAACGAAGCGCCCAGTAAACCAGATGACATGGGATGACTTCGAGAAAGAGTTCTTTGAGGAGTTCTTTCACATGCGGGTCACCAACCGCCACTACGACGAGTTCACTGAGTTTCGTCAGGGCAACCTATCAGTTGAGGAAGCCGTGAAGAAATTCAATAGATTGGCTCGTCTATGCCCTGAACTAGTCAGCACAGAAAGGGAACGAATCCGGTTGATGCTCAAGATGCTGAGGCCGGAAATAGCAATGAATGTGGCTGGTGGCGTTCATAGGCCACAAACCACAGAAGAGCTAGTCAGCAGTGCTCTAATCACTGAGCATTACCAGAATAGCATCAAGCAGCAGAAGCAAATCCTCTCAGAAGCTAAAGGTCAAGGAGGCTCAAGTACTCAGAAACACCAGGGCCACAGCTCTAACTGGAAAGGGAACTCCAGCAACAAGCGCAAACCAGGGAGTTACCCAAAAGGAGGACCAGCTAGCAAGCAGCCCAGTTATCCAAAGTGTGCCACTTGTGGGAAATTCCACCCTGGAGTTTGTCCTAAGGGCACACGAGGATGCTTTGAATGCGGACAGGAAGGGCATATGGCCAAGCAGTGTCCAAGCAAGACCAGTCTTCCTCAGCCACAGCCGATTTAGTATGGAGGCCAGCCAACTCAGTTACATCAGATACAGGCCGCTTTAGACGGTCCACATATCAGCCAGGGCAGGTTAGAAGCCCCTCCAGCTATGACCAATGCGAGGATAAACTCACTCACCAAAGAGGACGCAACAAATGCCTTGACAGTTATTACAGGTCAGATTAGTATTTTACAGCAAAATACAACTGTCTTATTCGATACTGGGACAACCCATTCATATATATCCAGGGCATTTGCAAAGAAATTAGCGATACCCCCAGAGGTACTCAGTAGTCAGTTTCTGACAACGCTATCGTCAGGAGACATCATGGCGTCCACGCACTAGCTCCGAGCAGTGCCAGTCATTATAGCAGACAGAGAACTCTTTAGTGATCTGATAGTGCTAAATATGACTGACTACGATGTTATCTTCGGGATGGACTTCCTGATCAGATACGGTGCTTCCATAGAGTATCGTAAACAGAAAGTCATATTCCAACCTGAAGCAAAAGTGCAGTTTGAGTACATAGGAGAATCCAAGAGAAAGGCCAAGAAGTTTCTCTCAGCTATGAAGGCACAGAGGTTGATGGATTCAGGGTGTACGGGATTCTTAGCACACGTAGTCAGTACCAGTCAGGACAAGGACCGACAACTAGCAGAGGTCCGAGTCGTATGTGACTACCCAGCAGTCTTCCCTGAAGAGTTACCAGGCTTAGCACCAGACAGGGAGATAGAATTTGAGATAGAGCTCATTCCCGGTACAAATCCTATTTCCAAAGCGCCTTATCGCATGGCCCCAGCAGAACTGAAAGAACTTCATGAGCAATTACAGGAGCTGCTCGACAAAGGCTTCATACGCCCCAGTCACTCACCATGGGGAGTGCCTGTATTGTTCATGAAGAAGAAGGAAGGGAGCATGCGTCTGTGCATAGATTACAGGGCGCTAAACCAGGTCACAATCAAGAACAGGTATCCTCTTCCTAGAATAGATGACATGTTTGATCAGCTAAAGGGAGCAGCAGTGTTCTCTAAAATAGACCTCAGATCAGGTTATCATCAGGTGAAGGTTAAAGAAGGGGACATACCCAAGACAACATTCAGGACTAGATACGGACATTACGAGTTCATAGTGATGCCCTTTGGCGTGACAAATGCTCCAGCTACTTTCATGGATCTCATGAACAGAGTATTCAGGGAATATTTAGATAAGTTCGTTATCGTGTTCATCGATGACATTCTTATCTATTCCAGAACTCAGGAAGAACACGCAGAGCACCTGAAAACAGTATTGCAAACTCTTCAGCAGAATCAGCTGTACGCCAAGTTCACCAAATGTGAATTTTGGCTAGATCAGGTGTCCTTCCTGGGTCACATCATCTCCAAGGATGGTATCATGGTAGACCCCAGAAAAATAGAAGCCGTGAGTAACTGGAAAAGACCCAAGAACGCCAGTGAAATCAGAAGCTTTCTGGGATTAGCAGGTTACTATAGGAAATTCGTAGAGGACTTCTCCAGGATAGCCTCCCCACTGACAGCTCTTACCAGAAAGAACAGAAAATTTCAGTGGACAGAGGACTGTGCTGAAAAGGAGATTGACCAGTGCACCTATTCTGACTCTACCAGAGAACACAGACAGCTTCGACATTTATAGTGATGCCGCTAAGTTGGGACTAGGAGCAGTGCTGATGCAAAATGGCAAGGTGATCGCCTACGCCTCTAGACAACTCACGGATTATGAGAAGAGCTATCCTACTCATGACCTTGAGCTTGCAGCAGTGGTGTTCGCTCTCAAGATTTGGAGACATCACTTGTATGGAGCTCAGTGCAGAGTGTATACAGATCATCAGAGTCCGAAGTACTTCTTCACTCAGAAGGATCTGAATATGCGCCAGCACAGATGGCTAGAGCTGGTCAAAGACTACGATATAGACATCCTCTACCACCCAGGAAAAGCAAATAGGGTAGCAGACGCCCTTAGCAGAAAGTCTAGTGCTGCCCTATTATCTCTAACAGCTATGTCACCGCCCCTACAGAAGGAGATCTCATATTTCGGTCTCGAACTCATAGTCGGACAGCTCTCTACTATGACATTAGAGTCAACCTTGCTTGGTGATCTCCAGACAGCTCAGGAGCAGGATCCTGAAATTCAGAAAATCAAGCAAGGATTAGCAGAATCAGAAAGTGGAGAATTCAGAGTGTCTTCTAGCGGGGTGTTGTACTTTGGTGACAGGCTATGTGTTCCAGATAAGGAGGAACTCAAAAAGAAGGTTTTAGATGAGGCTCACAAGACTCCCTATGCGATGCATCCTGGCTCCACCAAAATGTACCAGGACTTGAAGAAACATTTTTGGTGGCCTGGGATGAAGAGATACGTCGCTCGATATGTCAGCACCTGCCTAACCTGTCAAAGGGTTAAGGCAGAACATCAGAGACCAGGGGGAGTTTTGCAGCCCATACAGATACCAGAATGGAAGTAGGAAGACATTTCTATGGATTTCATAGTGGGACTGCCCAGAACCACGAATGGTTTTGATACCATCTGGGTAATAGTCGACAGATTGACTAAATCAACCCACTTCTTAGCTATCAGGATATCCTACTCCATGGAACAGCTAGCTCAGTTGTATCTCAAGGAGATCGTTAGATTACATGGAGTCCCACGAACCGTTAGTATTTTACAGCAAAATACAACTGTCTTATTCGATACTGGGGCAACCCATTCATATATATCCAGGGCATTTGAAAAGAAATTAGCGATACCCCCAGAGGTACTCAGTAGTCAGTTTCTGACAACGCTATCGTCAGGAGACATCATGGCGTCCACGCACTAGCTCCGAGCAGTGCCAGTCATTATAGCAGACAGAGAACTCTTTAGTGATCTGATAGTGCTAAATATGACTGACTACGATGTTATCTTCGGGATGGACTTCCTGATCAGATACGGTGCTTCCATAGAGTATCGTAAACAGAAAGTTATATTCCAACCTGAAGCAGAAGTGCAGTTTGAGTACATAGGAGAACCCAAGAGAAAGGCCAAGAAGTTTCTCTCAGCTATGAAGGCACAGAGGTTGATGGATTCAGGGTGTACGGGATTCTTAGCACACGTAGTCAGTACCAGTCAGGACAAGGACCGACAACTAGCAGAGGTCCGAGTCGTATGTGACTACCCAGCAGTCTTCCCTGAAGAGTTACCAGGCTTAGCACCAGACAGGGAGATAGAATTTGAGATAGAGCTCATTCCCGGTACAAATCCTATTTCCAAAGCGCCTTATCGCATGGCCCCAGCAGAACTGAAAGAACTTCATGAGCAATTACAGGAGCTGCTTGACAAGGGCTTCATACGTCCTAGTCACTCACCATGGGGAGCACCTGTATTGTTTGTGAAAAAGAAGGACGGGAGCATGCGTCTGTGTATAGATTACCGGGCACTGAACCAAGTCACAATCAAGAACAGGTATCCTCTTCCCAGAATAGATGACATGTTTGATCAGCTAAAGGGAGCAGCAGTGTTCTCTAAAATAGACCTCAGATCAGGTTATCATCAGGTGAAGGTTAAAGAAGGGGACATACCCAAGACAACATTCAGGACTAGATACGGACATTACGAGTTCATAGTGATGCCCTTTGGCGTGACAAATGCTCCAGCTACTTTCATGGATCTCATGAACAGAGTATTCAGGGAATATTTAGATAAGTTCGTTATCGTGTTCATCGATGGCATTCTTATCTATTCCAGAACTCAGGAAGAACACGCAGAGCACCTGAAAACAGTATTGCAGACCCTTCAGCAGAATCAGCTGTACGCCAAGTTCACCAAATGTGAATTTTGGCTAGATCAGGTGTCCTTCCTGGGTCACATCATCTCCAAGGATGGTATCATGGTAGACCCCAGAAAAATAGAAGCCGTGAGTAACTGGAAAAGACCCAAGAACGCCAGTGAAATCAGAAGCTTTCTGGGATTAGCAGGTTACTATAGGAAATTCGTAGAGGACTTCTCCAGGATAGCCTCCCCACTGACAGCTCTTACCAGAAAGAACAGAAAATTTCAGTGGACAGAGGACTGCGAGAACAGTTTCAGCGAGATTGACCAGTGCACCTATTCTGACTCTACCAGAGAACACAGACAGCTTCGACATTTATAGTGATGCCTCTAAGTTGGGACTAGGAGCAGTGCTGATGCAAAATGGCAAGGTGATCGCCTACGCCTCCAGACAACTTAAGGATTATGAGAAGAACTATCCTACTCATGACCTTGAGCTTGCAGCAGTGGTGTTCGCTCTCAAGATTTGGAGACATCACTTGTATGGAGCTCAGTGCAGAGTGTATACAGATCATCAGAGTCTGAAGTACTTCTTCACTCAGAAGGATCTGAATATGCGCCAGCACAGATGGCTAGAGCTGGTCAAAGACTACGATATAGACATCCTCTACCACCCAGGAAAAGCAAATAGGGTAGCAGACGCCCTTAGCAGAAAGTCTAGTGCTGCCCTATTATCTCTAACAGCTATGTCACCGCCCCTACAGAAGGAGATCTCAGATTTCAGTCTCGAACTCATAGTCGGACAGCTCTCTACTATGACATTAGAGTCAACCTTGCTTGGTGATCTCCAGACAGCTCAGGAGCAGGATCCTGAAATTCAGAAAATCAAGCAAGGATTAGCAGAATCAGAAAGTGGAGAATTCAGAGTGTCTTCTAGCGGGGTGTTGTACTTTGGTGACAGGCTATGTGTTCCAGATAAGGAGGAACTCAAAAAGAAGGTTTTAGATGAGGCTCACAAGACTCCCTATGCGATGCATCCTGACTCCACCAAAATGTACCAGGACTTGAAGAAACATTTTTGGTGGCCTGGGATGAAGAGATACGTCGCTCGATATGTCAGCACCTGTCTAACCTGTCAGAGGGTTAAGGCAGAACATCAGAGACCAGGGGGAGTTTTGCAGCCCATACAGATACCAGAATGGAAGTAGGAAGACACTTCTATGGATTTCATAGTGGGACTGCCCAGAACCACGAATGGTTTTGATACCATCTGGGTAATAGTCGACAGATTGACTAAATCATCCCACTTCTTAGCTATCAGGATATCCTACTCCATGGAACAGCTAGCTCAGTTGTATCTCAAGGAGATCGTTAGATTACATGGAGTCCCACGAACCATTATATCAGATAGAGATAGCAGATTCACATCACACTTCTGGGAGTGTGTACAGTCAGCTTTGGGCACGAAGTTGAAGTTTAGCACAGCCATCCATCCTCAGACGGATGGACAGACGGAGCGGGTAAATCAGGTACTCGAAGATATGCTCCGAGCATGTGCCCTAGATTTCAAAGGAGGTTGGTGCAAATATCTGAGTCTAGCAGAATTTGCATACAACAACAGCTATCAGGCCACTATCGGTATGGCACCTTATGAGGCTCTCTATGGGCGGAGGTGTAGTTCTCCAATCTGCTGGTATGAGAGTGGTGAACAGAAAGAACTAGAACTTCAGACAGATCTAGTGGCAGATACCACAGCAGCTATACAGCAGATCCGCCAGAGGATAGAGACAGCTCAGAGCCGCCAGAAAAGCTATGCTGATACACGGCGCAGACCTTTAGAGTTTTCAATTGGGGATTCAGTGTTCCTCAGAGTAGCTCCCATGAAGGGAGTAATGCGTTTTCGGAAGAAGGGCAAGCTAAGTCCCCGATATATGGGACCATATCTTATCAGGAGAAGAGTGGGCAAGGTAGCATATGAGCTAGAGCTACCTCAGGAAATGTCAGCTGTCCACAATGTATTTCATGTCTCTATGCTGAAGAAGCATACCCCAGATGCCACCCAGGTGATTGAGCCCCAGTTGGTACAGATCCGCGAAGACCTCAGCTATGACAGTCGGCCTATTCAGATAATAGACCGAGCAGTTAAGAAATTGCGGAACAAGGAAGTACCATTAGTCAAAGTCATTGGGCACAGTCACACAGCAGAAGAGGCAACATGGGAGACAGAAGCCAGCATGAGACAAAAGTACCCAGAATTATTCTAAGTTCGAGGACGAACCTTTTATAAGGTATGGGGGATTGTAACGCCTAAAAATTCTCAAAACTATTTTATAAATATTCTATAATTATTCTAGAATTTTTAGATATTTTTCTGGAATTTTTAGAGTAGCGGAAGTAGCAAAAATAATTAGAAAAGCAAATTAGCTTAAGCGGGAATCGAACCCGGGACCCCTCGAGTCCGTTAAACCTTTAGACCGCTTAAGTAACCGGTTGAACCCAGCAGGGTCGTGCTGAAAGGAAAGGGAATCAATTAAATTTATATTGGAGTTGGGCGAATTAATTCCTAAATATAAATAGGAAAATTATTAAGTGAGGAGATTATTTTCCACCGTGAACTTTCTTTCCTCACCCAAGCCACGCCGCGACCCTCCCTTCTCCTTCTTCCTCTCGGCGCCAACTCTAGGGTTCCCTCCCTAGGGCCCCAAGGTCATCTTCCGGCGACAACTCCGGCACGAGGACGCTCTTCTTCGCGAGAGGAACGCATAGACGCGAGAAGATTGTCGAAGGGGTCGTCTCCACCGGAATTCTAGAGAATAGAATTGTAAGGAAATTAGCGTACGAGGTAAGAAACCCCTCACCTACAGTATAAGTAGCTTTCGTTTGATTGCATGCCTTTAGTTTAGCTATATGCAGATTTTTCGGCACTCAGGGTGTGTTTAAACCCTCCTCGCAGATTAGGGATCTAGTTGAGCACCTCTAGATGGGCCAGACACGTTGTTCTCCTTCAGTTGGAGGCTCTAGACGTTGTCGGGTGCCTAGAGGTGGTCTCCCTATTAAAGGGGAGAGTTGGGGCACACCAAGTGTTCGACAAAATGATTAGTGTAGCTAAAAACCACCTCAGATATTTTTAACAGCTCAGTTAAATGCATTAGTAGCATTTAAATCAGTATATTAGTCTAGTTTCAGCTTACATGGGATTACGGTCCAATGGGTGGGCTCCCACAGTCGTCTCTAGGTTCAGATAACCTAGTTCTAGGTTCAGATAACCTAGAAACAGCAAAATAAGCAACTAGTAGCTATATTCAGTATTTTATTTTCAGTGGCACTGTACTGGATTAGATATCCATTGGGTTGGGCTCCCACAGTTGTCCCTAGGTTTAGCTAACCTAATAAACCCTACTAGATTCGGAATTTGCAACCCCGGGTCTAGTTAGGGATGCGCGCACAGCAAGTACAGTTGTCGGGCCTAAACAGCAGCATGATTACTATTTTCACTTATTACGATAATAGCTTTCAAACTCATAATTTAGTTATGTGATTATAGTTTAAGATCAGCACTAGCTCAGTTTTAGCTCAGTTTTAGTTTCAGTTTCAGTTTAGTTCTCCTAGTTGATACCATGAGATAGCTCCATGCTTAGATTTTGTTATGCATGCCATGTTTCAGTATTTATACCATGTTTCAGTAATTATGCCATGTAACTTCAGTATGCCATGCTTTAGCAAATTCAGTGCATGTTTTTAAATAACATTCTTTAAAAACATGTTTGCATCGTTGCATGTTTTAGTGAGGTAGATGGTTTCTTACTAAGCTTAAAGCTTACAGATACTATTTTCCCTTATACTGCATATAAAGGTAAGGGAAAGATGGGCTAGCAGAGGAAGCTGGAGGTCAATGCAGAGATGGTGTGTGTGGCAGGAACCTGGAATGAAGATCCTTAGGAAGTTTAGCAAATTAAGAACTTAGTTTCTTTTCTTAAGATACTTTTATGCATTTCTAGTGGTTTAAATGCTATGAATTAATAAACCTTGCACTATGTCATGTTAGAATGCTAGTCAGTGGATATTAGAATATTTTTCATGCATTGTATAATTGTTGTGTGAGGTTTTGGCACGAACTAGTGCTGAAATCAGAGTTTCAGTGCAAAATCAGAAACTCCGATCGATCTACGGATCGATCAGAGTTGAGTTGTGCCACTGGATCGATCAGTTGACCGATCCAGTCGCGAACAGAGAGTTTATGGATCAATCAGCCGACCGATCCAGATGCGAACAGAGAAGTACAAAGCTCACTGATCGGTCAGCTGACCGATCAGTGAGCCTCTGGATCGGTCTACCGACTGATCAGTGTACTCCTGGATCGGTCGGTAGACCGATCCAGCCGCATACAGAAGGGAGATGGCTTGTGGATCGGTCAGCCGACCGATCCAGAGCGTTTCTCCGTGCCAGTGTTATGTCGGATCGATCACTGGATCGATCCGACAGCCCAATCGATTCATGGATCGATTGAAATGACTGATTACAGCTAGCAGGACATCCGAGAGGCATAGATTACCTTCCCTAGCATGTGTACAACTCCTAGGTACACCTAGAATATTAAGTTCTGATTTTACAGTAATCAGTTTAGTAAAGTTTTAATCAATCCAGATTTTCCGCAATAGTAATTTAGCACAGCATAACGTAACGATCGGCCTCGCAGCATAGTCAGTAGGAGGCGGGTCGTTACAAGAATGCTCGGATCTTGATCAACAGTGGAAACATCTCAGATCTGGATCAAAACCTCTAGATCTACATCTACGGCTGAGATCTACTCCTCATTAGGTTGGATGAGCCGGATCTTCACTGGATGACTTAGATCTACTCCAATCTTGGATGAACTGTCTAAATCGCTCCAAGGCTTGATCGTCTTGTTTAGCCCTAGATTTGAGCCCAAATGTGGTCTGATCTGATCGGGCTTATGACCCTTTCAATGCCTATAAAGAATATATCGAATATTAGCATCTAATACCATGATTATAATCCAATTTATAATTAAGTCCAAGATTAAATGTAATTAATGAAATATGATGAAAATATAAGTTCAATCTATGAGAAGATCATTAAAAACTTGCATTATGAATCAAGATAATGTAGCAAAATCATGGTTATCAACGCTCCCTTCTCACCCAGCCCGCATACTCTTCCGCAACATCTCGTCCCTCGGACGCACGGAGCCGGTTGGATCTCTCTCATGCCGTCCTTCCCGCTAGCTGCATCTTTTGCTGGACTTCCAGTGCTTCTAAGTTTCTGCACACTTAGACACATGGTTAAAAATCAACAGAATCTAACCTAACTTAGTTGATCACATCAAAACTACTTTGAAATACCAACAATCTCCCCTTTTTTGATGTGATCAAATCCAAGTTAAGTTAGGGTAAACGAATAGCAGTTTATAAAAAAGATTTACAAGTACAAAAATTAAGTGCAAAAATTAAAATTTAAAATTTTGTACTACCCTCCCCCTAAACTTAATCTTTACTACTCTCCCTTTTGATCACATTAAAAGTGAGGTATGTTAAACATATTACTTAGAAAGTCTAGAAAGTCTAAGGTTTTTTTAAAAAAATCTGAGAAAAATAAGAAGTTTAAGCAGTTGAAAATCTTGATTTTTTAGATTTGGGGAAAGAAAATTATGAAAATTTTTACAATAGTAGAGCAGTAAAAAAAATATATAATGTTCAGCAAAAATAACTTCTATTCTACATAAAATCAGATTTAAAAAAAATGCTTAAGCATAGTTATTAAAAAAATTTGAGATATTTTCTGAGAATATATAATAACAAGTGACTTTACTTAAATGTAAAATTTCAATAATTGACTTTTCGAGAGTTTATAGAAAATTTACCAACAAAAAGTTTTAAAAAGTTTTCTTTCTAAAAAATTAAGTTCTAATTAATTTCTAACATAAATCATGCAAAGATACTTAATTTAAATATGATTTTTGAACCCAATATAGGTTCCTACCTACTGGATTTATTAAGAATTTTTTTGGAACATGTTTTCTAGATAATTATATAATTTACCCCTTGTGAAATTTATAATACCAATTCAACTTTCAATGATATTTGAAATTTTTTTATGGAACAAGAGGAACATTTATGAATGAATTATCCTTTTCTAATATTTTTATTTTATCTTTTAATTTTGAATTTTCATCTATTAATTTCTCAAATTCTTCTTTTAGACATGCAAATTCTTTCTTTGATTTGATATGCTTTGTTCTCTTCTTATCCAATGATTTACTTAGCATTTGTACAAATTTATATAATTTCTCTAGAGGAAGTTTACTTACTTGACTTACCATATTGATTTCTGATGCTCCTCCTGTAGTGATGCTTTCCTCTAACGATGCTCCCTCTTCATCGATGCTTTCGTTGTTCATTGAGGATGAGCTTGCTTCGTCTTCTGGTAGGTACTCAGCTATTAGAGCTGTTCCGACAATTTCCTCGATTTCATATTCTTCTGATGATGACTTGGTGGCCATCGAGGAGTTGGATTCGACTTCTTTTGGTCATGAAGCTTAAGAACTTTTCCCAAAGTTCTTTTGCACTTTGGTAGTCAACAATTTTGTTGAGATCTTCAACCGGTAATATGCTTAAAAGATGAAATTCAGCCTTACCATTTGACGTAAAATCGTCACGCTGCTTTTGGTCTAGAGATGTTTTTCGATTTCTTCTCCATTCGTGTTCTTCGATGCTTCATAACCATATTTCATTATTAATAAAATATTAAAATCTATTTTAAGAAATACCTCCATTCGTCCCTTCAAAAATGTGAACTTCCCCTCGAACGTTGGTGGGTACATGCTAACTCTGGTCATTTCTTGTTTGCTTCAGTCAACGGTTAGTCCTTTTGAGCCTTCCTGCCTCTGATATCACTTGTTAGGACCCTTGGGCGGTCGGCTAGAGGGTGTTAATAACCTTGTAAAATTAAAACAACCTTTTTCGGACTTTACAAGCTAAATTAAACTAAGACTTGCATATAATAAATAAGAGACTAAAAGAAAGAAGAGGCGCAAATGATTTACTTGGTTACAACCGGGGAGGTTGTTAATCCAAGGTAGTTGAAGCTCACTATCAAAGTCTCTGTCAGGAGGAAAAGCCTCTTATAACGTTGATGGCTCACAATAACAAAGTTAGAATCAAGTAGAATTAATTACAAGTGTTTGTCAAGTCATGTTCTAGCTTCTAGGACTAGAGTTGCATTTATAGCCCTGATCGGAACGCCAGGAAGGGTTCCAGGCGTCTGACTTTATCCCATCACAACAGATCGTGTTTGACGCGTTTTGGATAAACATCACGGTCCGGGCCCCCTGGACCGAAAAGTCAACATTTTATTGACTTTCGGTCCTGGTCTTCTACTCCGGTTCCGCTCGCCTTGATTCGAGTCTTCCGCTTCGGCTCCGCTCGCTTGGGTGATCTCGGGCATCCTAAATATGGCTCATCTGAACCTTACTTTCAGCCTTCTCGAGCAACTTTCCGCTCCTGGCTTCTCGTTCCTCGGAATCACCGCATGCTTCCTTCTCGTCCGTCAGCGTACTCTTTTGCAGCGCCTCGTCCCTCGAACGCACCAAGCTCGTCGGCTCTCTCCCGTGTTGTCCTTATCGCTGGCTGCATCTTTTGCTCTTCTCCTCGAGAAACTTTCCGCTCCAGCTTCTCATCCCTCAGAAACACTAGACGCTCCATTCTCGTCCACCCGCGTACTATTCTGCAGCATCTCATCCCTCGGACGCACCGATTCCGTCAACTCTCTCCCGTGCGGTAACACTGCTAGTTGTGTCTTTTGCTCGACTTCCTTAAATTCTTGCATACTTAGACACAGGGTTAAAAATCAATAGGACCTAACCTGACTTGGTTGATCACATCAAAACTATCTTGGAGTACCAACATATAACACATACTAGTCTTACTGAATCGATGGCATCCTAACTTATCAATTCATGGACTAGGAAATATTTTTATACATTCATAATTATATATATAGAGATGATCACTAATTATGATCCAATCACAAGTTCTCTCATGTATGAATCGTATTACGGACATTCAGTAAGTGAATTTAAGATTCAATCAAACACATATTAAACATGCACTCAAATAGTGAATCTTTATTTATTCAATAAATAGTACATACTATAAGGCAATTACCTTAAGACACCTCTTAGATATAACAGTATCCCCACACCAGGCCCATTAGGGGTCTGGTCTCCACCTGGTGTGGGAAGATCATGCCAAATGTGGTCCTGGTCTGCCACACCAAGCCCACAGTGTTTCTTTATCATAACCAAGATTTAACATCATATCTATCTTCCGCTCACTTAATTCTACCAGATGAGTACAAGTTTATAGAAATCCAAATAGCCTAGGTCCATAGTAGATTTCAGTCAAAATCCACTGATTGACTTAGAGAGTTTGGATTGTACATATTTCAAGTCCTATAGATATTTAAGGTCGTAAGGCGTCTAAAGGTTGTTGGAGCAATCAAATGGCCCTAGATTTTGATGTTTGCACAAAGGTTTAAGTTAGGTTTATTATTGTATTTGATATAAATTGTGAGTGTGCAGGATATAGGTACAACAAGGAAAGTCCAAGTGTGATCTTGGCAAAGGGGGAAAGTCCAAGGATGAGTCTTGACGGTGTGAGTCCAAACATGTAGTCTTGGCAACGTAAGTCCAAGTGTGACTTGGCAATGGATGAAATTCTGGAGGCACGACCTCTTGGAAAAGGAAGAACCGACAACAATGACAAGGCCGATGGAAGCTCCAGAAGGCAAGACGTGAAGGATGGGGAGACATCCGAGGGATGCAAGGCTGATGGAGGAGGCTAGAAGGTTAGGTCTAGGTTGGTCGGGCGAGGACGAGTGCTGAGTGAATGTCTAGGTTGGTCGACCGAGGACGAGTGCTGAGTGAATGTACTCAGGAGTTAAATCCTAGGATTAGGGGGTTACTGTATCGTTATTGCAGCATTGCTGTACATTACTGTAGCGTTACTATAGCAATACTGTAGCACTCGATTGGTGTTTTCAACAGTTGACTGGTAGCCGGCCGTTGACTTGTAACTGTCAAATTTCACTTATTACCAGTCGACTAGTGATTGTACCAATCAACTGGTGGCGAGGAAAATAGTACGTGTTTTCTTCCCGGGTTCTATTTAATAGAACTCGGGGTGCTTGGCCAAGATTGACGAAATTAGTGGTGGTTAATCCTAATTAGAGTCTCCAAGTGACCAAGTGATCTAGCGTGCTTATACGAGGTTATGGCGAGGTTTCTCCACCCACAAGGAGCTACGCGAGCTAGTCGGAAGTTCTCCGGGGAATCATCTACGACGGATTGGGATCGTTCACCTTACGGATAGCCGTGAAGTAGGAGCTTTATCTCGGAATCACGTTAAATCAATGTGTTAGGTTTGCTTTCTATTGTTAATATTTGTTTTTGTATTCTACTGTGGGTACTAACTATTGTAGAAAATGACGTTTTGGGTGAGACGCTATTTACCTCCCCCCTCCCCCTCTCCTCTAGCGGACGTCAAGGTCCCAACAAAGGTGTCCTCCTCACAGGTGCTTTAGTATTATGTTAACTTTAAGCTAAAAAGTTTGAGCCTGGTGTCAAGGAGAACATGGCTCTTGACACCATGGCCAAGCGTTCTAGCTGAAGACATTTTTCCTCCTTGACACTATTAGGGAAGACCCAAAATAGTAAAGAAAAGTACATTTGGACTCCTTGATACTTTAAAAACTTACAAGATTTAGAATGAGTGAAATCGAAACTCTCTAAATTAAATAAATTTTCATCAAAATCTACTGATAGATCTATACTATTTAGATTTTTATAAATTTATAACTACATAAAAGAGTAGAATTTAGAGAATGCCTAATAATATTTATAGCAAGATTGATCACAATCTTAAATACATTTTTAATTAGTTGATTTATATCATTGATATGTATACCTATTGATAATTTATAATATTTATTCATGTTGAAATTATAATGTGGTAAAAAGATGATTTATTTGTCCTTAGTATTTCCGTCAATCCATCCATTAGATTAACATAGAAGAGGTAAATTACAGATGCATAACTATTACATGACTATTGATATGTATAATGATTTATATATAGGTTGACTAAATAGTGAGAATTTAAAATTTATACGATAATAGACGATGATAATTCTAAATTCCAACCCAAAAATGTTATAGATTATAAATAGATATTTATCTATAAATTTAGAACTTAAAAAAATTAAATTGTACAAGGAGATTGTGATAAAGAAGTACAAACCAACTTTCCACATATAAAATGGTAGAGCAAGGCTATTAGAAGCTTATTTTTTTTAAACAATAAAATTCTGTATGTACACACCTTAATAGATAATAGATGAAAGAACGCATAATACCCGGCTAAGAATCTTAGTTATCTACGTAAATTTTTTTAATAAATCTAGTTAGCTTACTAACCCTGGATGATCGATCTATCAAACATCAATATAAATTGAGAAGCACAGTACCCTTTTGTTACATATTTCATTTAAATTTTTTTTTATAAATATATCATAAATTAATATCTAAATGATAATCTAAATATCTTACTATAATAGTATAACCCCAGGACCAGTTATCTACATTTCAGTTATTAATTAAGATAGTCAATAATAATTATAAAATTATCTCTAAGGTCTCTATCTCTATTTAAATGCAATAGGGACAAAGTAATAGACCTTTACCTATTCCATTCCACGATATAATTGATATACACACTCTATCAAATAGTAGTTTTAAAAGAGGCCTTAATTGTTGTGATATACACACTCTATCAAATAGTAGTTTTAAAAGAGGCCTTAATTGTTGTGATATATATATATAAGGCATTTTTAATTTTGCCCGACAAGATCAATGTCACTTAATTATTGACACGAAATTTTAAAAGAGAATTGTGCATGTGAAAAATTATTATATATAATGTGAAAAATAATTACAACCAAACTAAGATAAGTCTCCTTAATTGTATCCGTAGCCTTTAGCTTTGTATTTGTAACCATTTTTTTAAACTAGAAATTAATAAATAAAATTAAAATGAAATCCTTCTCGAATTCTAAAATGAAACTTATTTATTCTTAACTTGTCATATATGACAATACTAAACTATAAAAAGTACTGCAAAAATTTATACCATTCTATTAAATAAATTTATGACACGTGAATAATAATATTTAGATTAGAACTGACAACCTTAAATACAGTCATTAGAATGTCTGAATTGGTAAAAAATCTAAACAAAGTTATGATCTATTTATATGATATAATAACTTTTTTTTCTTACCAAATTATATTTTAGAAAATAATATTTCATATATCAACTTAGAATAACCGCAAACCTAAACTTATAAACTTAACTTTATCGTGAGACCTACTATACCACATCATTATCACATCAAAAGTAAAAACTTTACAACTTTTATAAACCTCTTCTTATAATCATAAACCCAACAAACAATTTTATATTGGACCCACCACATCATTACTTATATTAACTATTTATTAAAATCAACGTTGTTGTTCAATTTTGGAAAACTGACTGATCCGGTAGTAAGAACAGGGGACCCCGCCCAGTGGAGTCAACGCCACGTGTAAGTCACAGTGGCAGTTGTCCATCCGGAGAGGGCCGGGTCCGACCGGACGGCCAGCCGACCGTCCAGTGGAATCGAACGTCCGGAGAGGGATGGGTCCGATCGGCTGGCCGACCGGACGATATTCGGCTGATGGTTAAAGACGCCCTGTCGAAATCAGGGTTCCGGCGTTCAGTGGAAAAGGTCGCAGGGCCGAGCGGACTTCACGCTCGACCAAAGCCATAAGGTAACACTGCTAATAGTCTCCATAAAGCACGTGATGGAGGATCTCCCCAAGTAAACCACCGCATATGTCCGGCCGGATGTTGAGGGAGCTGTCCGCCCGGAAGCCAGATCTGGAGCAAAGGGGAAAAGGACAAGGAACGTCTTTTTCTGACAGCAGGTATGTTTCACGTGCGGGCCATGCTCCAAATCTTGTGACAGGGGATTCCGCTGTCCCATCGAGGACATGCTGAGACTGTAGCAGTATGGGTTAGGGAAGCTCACTGACAAGTCCTTACTGGAGTATGGGCCATGGACACGTGTACACCTCGGTAGGTGTACACTCACTTCTTCGCTGCCCTATATAAAGGCCCTCATTCTTCGCCGGAGGTATGCATTCTACGAGTTTTGGAGCCACTATTTCTTTCTTGAGCTTCGCCTAACTTGAGCGTCGGAGGGTCGCCGCCGGGAACCCCTTCCCGGCCCGACTTCTGTGCAGGTCCGCCGGAGCTTCGTGCCACCAGTCGAAGATCCACGATAGCAATCGAAGAGCGCCCCGTGCCTAGCGTCCGTTGATTCAGGATTCGGACAGGATCAATTTGGCGCTGTCTGTGGGAACACTCCTGCATCCGAACGGAAACAATGGACGAGGCTGGACGACAACACACGGTGACGCTTTCGACGGAGGAACTCGACGCTCTGATCGAGATAAGGGCCGCCAAGCTTGTGGAGCAAAAACAGAAAGTAACAGCCGAGCGGCCGGAGAAGCAAGCAACGTCAGAGTCTGGTGGTCGAGCGGAAACACCACCGGCTACCGTTCTATTCCGTCGGGCCCTATTCCAGACGCCTCCTGATGCTGTAGCAGTGAATCGCAATCGGGGATCTTCTTTAGATGAAATATCAATACGGGACAACGGAAAAGGCAAGGCCCTCCGAGCGGACGCTTCTCCCGAGCGGAAGCACCGACTGCCACCGTCCCATTTCCCTCAAAAGCAGATACTTCATCTCCCGAATTCAACTTATAGCAAGCCCCTCCTGGAACCTCAAGAGCGGGAGTTTGATGTCAGGCGATGAATCGACCGCATACGATGAAGTTGGGTGGTCGAGCCGCCGAGCGGATGAAGATGGATTGGCACTTGGATCCACCATGAAGCGCAAATTATCTCCAACCTATCCGGGGCAGGGTGAAAGGTGCACCAATAGAATATGTGTTGTATATTTTCCGTTTGGTCGTATATTTGAAATGCATAAGGCAAAAATGTTATAATGTGCGCAATTGGCATTATCGGCCGAGCGGCCTATCTTCATGGTGTATAAGATCCGAGCCAACGAAGGCCCCGAGCCGTTCGGCCGGAGGTATAATATCCGAGCCAAGTACTCGACGAACGAAGGCCCCGAGCCGTGCGGCCGGAGGTATAATATCCGAGCCAAGCGCTCGACGAACGAAGGCCCCGAGCCGTGCGGCCGGAGGTATAATATCCGAGACAAGCGCTCGACGAACGAAGGCCCCGAGCCATTTGGCCGGAGGTATAATATCCGAGCCAAGCGCTCGACGAACGAAGGCCCCGAGCCGTGCGGCCGGAGGTATAATATCCGAGCCAAGCGCTCGACGAACGAAGGCCCCGAGCCGTTCGGCCGGAGGTATAATATCCGAGCCCAGCGCTCGACAAAGAAGACCCCGAGCCGTTCGCCCGGGAGTATGTTATCCGAGCCAAGCGCTCGACGAAGAAGACCCCGAGCCGTTCAGCCGGGAGTACGATATCCGAGCTGGGGGAAAGGTGCGCTAAATGTAAATTTATACATATTTCGGTCGCCTATGTCCTTGTAATGCAGGAAGCAAAATTATAAAGATGGCAAATATCTTCGCCGACCGGCTGTGTTAAAAGTAGCCTTAAAGGCCGTCGAGCTCCGACGTTAAATATCGAGAGACGAGCCGGCGTCTATAAACCCTCCGAGCGGAAGACCGTCGAGCTCCGACGTTAAATATCGAGAGACGAGCCGGCGTCTATAAACCCTCCGAGCGGAAGACCGTCGAGCTCCGACGTTAAATATCGAGAGACGAGCCGGCGTCTATAAACCCTCCGAGCGGAAGACCGTCGAGCTCCGACGTTAAATATCGAGAGACGAGCCGGCGTCTATAAACCCTCCGAGCGGAAGACCGTCGAGTTCCGACGTTAAATATCGAGAGACGATCCGGCGTCTATAAACGTCCGAGCGGAAGACCGTCGAGCTCCGACGTTAAATATCGAGAGACGAGCCGGCGTCTATAAACCCTCCGAGCGGGGAATGCCTATAAAGAGAATACATTTGCCCCAGAAGCTTACCCTCAATATCATTAAATCGTCTCTACGTTCCGCTCGGCCCAGAGCCAAAAATTACTTGCTCGATACATAGCGAAGGATCTCTCCTATCAGAGCGGAAAATTAAGTAGGCGAAGTATTACATGTTTAGCCGAATGGCAGGGCAATGCCTGGCACTTGGTAAAAATCCCTTTCGAATACCAGAGGGGTGATAATGGGAGAGCGGATGAACACATATTTTGGTTATGTAAAAAGACAGCAAATATAAGGAAAACATTGCATTAAAGTTAAAGCTTTAGGCCGAGCGGCCCAATTACAAAAAAGGATGATATCCTGGCGAGTGGCCGAATTACAGAGCTACTCAATATAATCATAAAGGTCCCTGGGAATGTTATTCAGAAGCGCCACCTGATCGCCGGTCGGAATAGCAGTAGACTCAGGCAGAAGACCCTTAGACTTCAGATAAGTGACGGTGGCGGTCATAGCCAAGTCGAAAGCTGTATACATCCGCTCGCATATTTTCTCTGAGAATTCGAGCGAGCGGATGTAGCTCTGTCTTAAGGCCGCGACTCGACTCGGCTCGGCATCTTGATATTCTTTGAACGCCGCCTGGGAGCCAGTAAGGGCCTCATTCAGATTCTGAATCTTAGCCGCGTCGGCCGAGCGGCCCGCCTTCTCCCTGTCGAGCTGCTCTGTCAATTCCTTTATCTTCAGCTCCAGGCCCCGAGCCTCAACGTTCTTCTTCTCCAGATCGGAGATAGCAGTATTCTTCCGAGTGGTGGCCAGGGTTATTTTTGTGTCAAGCGACTTGACTTGCCGCTCGGACTCGGCCAGGGCATGGGCCTGGTCGGCTGTCTTCTTCTGCTCGGCCGCCAGAAGAGTTTGAGCTTTCTTCAGCTCCTTTTGCAGCTCGGAATAGGAAGGGCCCTGAAGGCCAGACGGACCAATTGCGGCCTTCAGTTGTCGCAGCTCTTCATCCACCAAGGCCAAGCGGTTGGAAACCGCAATTTCCTCCACCCATCTCTGGCAAAAGAAAATTATAGTTATTAGCTGCCGATCGGAAAGAATGCATACAAAACTTAGTAGAGCAAACTTACCCCCGTGGCCTCCCCCATGTGGCTATTGGCCAAGTTTCCGAGGGTTATCAGCGCTCTGCATGCCCGAGCATCGGCCCACATCTCAGCTAGGGGCCCTTTCAAGGTGATGGTGTGCTCGGGCGCAGATGGACGGTCGGCCTCTGGCAGCAGCTCTTCAGTCGGTAGATGAAGAGTGACCCGAATCATGCGGCCATGACCGGGGGTCGTCCGACCGGCGGTTGGAAGGGGATCAGAAGCCGGCGCAGAAAATTGGGAATGAATGGTCGAGCACTGGGCTGAGTGGCGAGCGGGCGGAAGGGTGCTGATTGGAATAGCCTCCACTGGAGCAGCTGGCTCGTCCCAATCCGAAGGCGTCCGGTCGGACGAGATGGTTTCGGTCTCTGGCGCCTTGCCCCGAGCAGTTGCAGTGACCCGCTCGGATGGTTGGACCGCTGAGGTTGTCGACCGCAGGGGAGTCTCCACTCGGCGCCTCTTTTGTGGAGGCTGCTCCTCCTCCCGAGCGGAACCTTCCTCGGGGGCAGTTCGTTCTCTTGAGGGGGTGGCGCCGCTAGCCACATTTTGTTGGGAAGCTTGAGTGGCCGACTTAGCTTGAGTTCCACTCTCTCCTTCATGGGATCCGACCGGCTGCATACCCAGCGCTTCCATCTCTTTGGCAGCCGCGACTTCCAGAGCGGCCGCCTTTCTCTTCAAAACACCGGCCATCACCGAATCCATGAAGATATCCGCTGCAAGGGAAAGAAAAGAAATCAGTTAGCAATTAAAGCAAATGCCCAAGTAAAATTCTTACCGAGGCCGGTCGGAAGAGGAGTCCGTATAGGACTCAGCCCGAAGATGTACATCACTCCCTCGTGAAGAAGTTTGTTGATGTCAAGTCGCAGATCGGCCAGCATATTTGCAGCGTGGAGATAGTCCGGTCGGGTCTTGAATTTCTTCAACTCGGGAGTGGGAGGTTGGCTGACCTGCCACTGGGTCGGGAAGTTGGCCCGATCGGGCATACAGATGTAGAAAAAATAATCCTTCCAATGTTTATTGGAAGTAGGAAGTTTGTTGAAAAAGACCAAGCCGGGCCGAGCTTGGAACATGAAGGTGCCCGGCTCGGCTTGCTTGGGGTAATAGAAATAAAAGAAGACCTCCGGTCGGAGGGGGATGTTGTGAATCTTAAACAAAACGACAACACCGCAGAGGAGACGGAAGGTATTGGGTACTAAACTGCCGAGCGGCATACCGAAAAAATTACAGACATCTATGATGAAAGGATGTACAGGAAAACGAAGACCGGCGGTAAACTGGTCTCGGAAAACACAGAAAGCTTCGCGCGGCGGCCTGTGAGGCCGAGCGGAAGGACCAGCTAAGCGAATTTCGAAATCCTCTGGGATTTCGAAATTGTCTGTTAAAATATCGAAGTCCCGCTGTTCGAATCGGGACTACATTGTAACACTCGAAAATTCTCAAACTTGCATTAGAATTATTCTATGATTTTTCTGGAATTTTTAGATATTTTTCCGGAATTTTCCGAGTAGCGGAAGTAGCAAAAGTAATTAGATAAGCAAAATGGTTTAAGCGGGAATCGAACCCGGGACCTCTCGGGTCCGCTAAACCTTTAGTTAGCCTTAGTAACCGGTGAACCCAGCAGGGCCGTGCTGAAAGAAAGAGGAACCAATTATATTTATATTAGAGTTGGGTTCAATAACCCACTTAATATAAATTAAGAACTTAAGTTGGGTTTGGTTTAATTTGGTTCGGCAACCCTCTCCTCACAAAACCTCACGCCACTTTCTTTCTCCAAACCCTCACGCCGAACACCTCTCCCTCTCCTCCTTCTCTCGGCGCCATAACAAGGGAAGACCTAGGGTTTTTCCCTAGGGCCCAAGGACACTTTCCGGCGACGATTTCAGCACAAGGACGTTCCCCTCCGCGAGTAGAGCACGTGGACGCGAGCGAATCGTCGGGAAGTCGTCTCCACCGGAATTTCTAGCGATTAGATTTGTAAGAAATCTAGCACACAATGTAAGAAACCCCTCACCTGCAGTATAATAGCTTCCGTTTGAGTTTTTATGCTTTAGTTAGGATGTATGCGGATTTTTATCGATATCTAGGGTGTATTTAACTCTCTTCGCAGATTAGGGATTTAGTTGAGCACCTCTAGATGGGTCGGGCACGTCTTCCCTCTTCAGATAGGAGGTTAGACGTCGTCGGGTGCCTAGAGGTGGTCTCCCTAATGGGGAGAAGAGTTAGAGCATCCTAGGGGCTCGATTAAATGTCTAGCTCAGTAATAGACAGTTTAAATAACTTATTAAATGCACTAGAAGCATTTAAAACAGCAAATTAGTTTATTTCAACTTATGTAGGACTACAGTCCAATGGGTGGGCTCCCACAGTCGCCTCTAGGTTCAGACAACCTAGTTCTAGGTTCAGATAACCTAGATTCAGCAAAATAAGTATATAGCATTCAGTATTTTACTTTCAGCAGTGGCACTGTACTGGATTAGATATCCACTGGGCTGGACTCCCATAGTCGTCCCTAGGTTTAGCTAACCTAGCAAACCCTACTAGATTCGGAACTTGCAATCCCGGGTTTGGATAGGGATGCGCGCATAGCAAGTATGATTGCAGGGCCCTTCAGCAGCATGTTTAGTATTTTCACTTATTATATGTATAGCTTTTCAAATCAGTTTTAAAACATAATGACTCTCATTAGTCAGTTAGGGGAACTTAGCATCAGTTTAGTTTCAGTTTCATGCTTCAGTTTAGCTCTTCCTGCTCGATACAGTATGATAGCTTATGTTCAGTTCTTGATTGCTATGCTTGTATGATCACATGCCATGCCATGTTTAGCCTAGTCAGTATATTTCAAATAGCATGCTTTGAAAATCATATCTGCATCGTATGCATGTTTTTGTGAGGTAGATGGTTTCTTACTAAGCTTTTTAGCTTACAGATGCTATTTTTCTTATACTGCAGATACAGGTAAAAGAAAAGTAGACTAGTGGAGGCTGGAGGGCAATGCAGATCAAGATGTGTGTGGGAGGAACCTGGAATAAAGATCTGAGGGATCTAGCAAGTTTATCTTATGTTTTAGAATATTTAGCAGTTAACTGCCTTACAACTTTAGAGAGTTATCTATCAGAACATTGTTAGTTTTTTTTCTGCACTTAGCGTGGTTACTTGTCATGAAGTAATGAATCATATCTCACATCATGTTTAGTATGTTAGCCATTACCTAGTAGAATGTTCATTTAGCTTTTATAGTGTTGTATAATGATTTTGGCACGCATCAGTGCTGATATCAGAGTTTCTGATACGAAATCAGAAACCCCTGATCGGTCAGCAGATCGATCAGGGGGTCTCGGATCGGTCGGTAGACCGATCAGGGAGCTGGTTTCGGCAGTCATAACTCTCTGTTCGCAGCTGGATCGTTCGGCAGATCGATTCAGCCGCGAACAGAAAGAATTCCGATAGTTGGATCGCGAACAGCACACCACTGATCGGTCAGCTGACCGATCAGTGAGCCACTGGATCAGTCAGTCCGACCGATCAGTGAGGTCCTGGATCGGTCGGCAAACCGATCCAGGTGCGCACAGAAACTCTAGTGAATCATGGATCGGTCAGTCGACCGATCTAAAGGTTCTTCCCCGTGCCAGTGTCAGTGGACCGGTCCGTGGACCGATCAGAAGTCCGGTATCAGTGGTAAATACCTCCCCTAGCAGGTGTACAATTATTAGGTACATGTAGAACATCCAGTTTCAGCGTTCCCAGCAATTAGGTTAGCAAAATTTTAATAAACCCAGTTTTCCACACAGCATATAGACAGCAGAAATTGTAGCGACCGGCCTTACAGCTAGTACCCAGAAGGTGGGTCGTTACATGCATGGTGGTGTACCATGGGCCGAGCGACTGATCTTTGGGATTGGAAGAGCTAGCCATGGGCCGATCGGAAGGAATCAAAAGGCAAAAAGGCAGGAGAAAAACAACAGCAAATGAAAGGAGGTTTCAAGGATCGAAACTGAGAAAGAAATACGGAGGAAACACCGGAAAGGAGGAAGGAAAGATATAAAATCTTGCTGTGGGGAAAGGGATCAAGGAAAAGGCGCCGGAGAGCGTCGGAGAGCAGAAACAGGATCGACGGGGCTCCAAAGCGCAGGGGGCAATGGTCGAAATCGCGGAGGCAAGTGAGGGAGAGAAGGAAACGAAGAATTTATAGGGTGAAGGTCGGGCGGCCTCCACCGTTGGATCCAGGTCACGAGAGTCAAAGCATGCATCGAGCCGTCCATTTCGAATCGCTTCGATCACATCGAAACACCATGCCACCGCCGCCGTACACCGATGGCAGTGCTCCACGTGGCATTCAATCATTCGGAGCATTTAATGAAAGCATGCTCAACCTTAATGTCGAAGATTGGCGCAGAACACGAGGAGATCCGGTGAATGCCATTGTTGATTCGCTCAAGGCTACCTCTATGGTTGGCCGAGCGGAGGATACCAGCACGGAGGAGCCGCTCGGCCAGATGCTTAGTCCAGTCAGTCGGACTATTCGCGTCCTTCGACTAGACTTGAAGGGGAGGCAAGTGATCCGGTAGTAAGAACAGGGGACCCCGCCCTGTGGAGTCAACGCCACGTGGAAGTCACAGTGGCAGTTGTCCATCCGGAGAGGGCCGGGTCCGACCGGACGGCCGGCCGGCCGACCGTCCGGTGGAATCGAACGTCCGGAGAGGGATGGGTCCGATCGGCTGGCCGACCGGACAATATTCGGCTGATGGTTAAAGGCGCCCTGTCGAAATCAGGGTTCCGGCGCTCAGTGGAAAAGGTCGCATGGCCGAGCGGACTTCACGCTCAGCCAAAGCCATAAGGTAACACTACTAATAGTCTCCATAAAGCACGTGATGGAGGATCTCCCCAAGTAAACCACCGCATATGTCCGGCCGGATGTTGAGGGAGTTGTCCGCCCGGAAGCCAGATCTGGAGCAAAGGGGAAAAGGACAAGGAACGTCTTTTTCTGACAGCAGGTATGTTTCACGTGCGGGTCATGCTCCAAATCTTGTGACAGGGGATTCCGCTGTCCCATCGAGGACATGCTGAGACTGTAGCAGTATGGGTTAGGGAAGCTCACTGACAAGTCCTTACTGGAGTATGGGCCATGGACACGTGTACACCTCGGTAGGTGTACACTCACTTCTTCGCTGCCCTATATAAAGGCCCTCATTCTTCGCCGGAGGTATGCATTCTACGAGTTTTGGAGCCACTATTTCTTTCTTGAGCTTCGCCTGACTTGAGCGTCGGAGGGTCGCCGCCGGGAACCCCTTCCCGGCCCGACTTCTGTGCAGGTCCGCCGGAGCTTCGTGCCACCAGTCGAAGATCCACGATAGCAGTCGAAGAGCGCCCCGTGCCTAGCGTCCGTTGATTCAGCATTCGGACAGGATCACTGACGTTGTTCATTTTTGTCAAATGGACGTTGTCGGATAACATTCATTTGATTAAGTTTTTTTTTTAAAAAAAATTAAACATTTATTTGACAACTAGCATGGTACCCATGTGTATTAAATATTTTATTCTTAAAAACACCGTGAAATTAGCATCCAAAATTTTGGATGTTGACTTCTTTAGTTTTCAGCTTTTTAAAGTGATGCAATGTAATTGGGTTTACAAAACTAACTTCTTGGATTTTGTAAATCCATCGTTACATAAACCCTAATAATTTTACGTGGGCCCTGCAGTGCAGGCAGTTGTCGGCGACCTTTTGTTCCTTCACCACCATCGGTCGAGATTATATCCCGGCCAAATCCAACGACCAGAAAACGAAAAGAGAGAAGAACAATTTTGGATACGACCGTTCAACTCCCCGTCGGAGCACTTTGAACACGTTTTTAGTTTTCTTGATTCCTTCGGTTCACATGCAAATCGTTTTAGATTAATATTTGCATGGCATTAACTATAGTTCCGTATGATTTATTTATCATAATCCTGTTGGTATTATATAAAAAGTAAAGATTAAATCATGAAAGAATAGTCTTTTAAAGAATAAAATCTCTATCGAATAAATTTAGAATATAAAATTATATATATATATAATTAGAGACAGACTTTTTAAATATTCGAAATTCGAATCCTTATTTATTCTTAATATTTTACAATCACATCCGTGGACCGTTTGCAAATTGTTTATTCGTTTATATTTATATAAACATTTGCCTATTAATTTAATTTGCAATATAATAATTTTCTAAAGTCATGCGATGGGCGTTAGAGTATTATTTATACATCACCGAGAATGATCGTAATGATATATCCATTAATTTGCAGATCCATAGTTGATGAGAAATGGGATCCATGAATAAAATTGGTATTCGTGGTGATCAAGAAGTGACCATGGCTGAGCTAATGCGAGGCACGGCCATCTTTGGAACATCATCTTCAGCTACGTCAACTCCATGGCCCTCAAGTGTGCTGCCGAGCTCGGCATCGCCGACGTAATCCATCGACATGGCCAGCCTCTTCCTCTCTCCGTTCTGCTTACCAAGCTCTCCATTCCCCCTTCAAGAGCCGACTCATTCCGCCGCCTCATGCGCCTGCTCGTCCACTCAGGCCTCTTCGCAAGCTCGACCGCCAGCGACGAGGAAGGAGAGGACTACGCCCTCACCCCCATCTCGGCCTCCTTTCTCGTGACCAGCAAAGCAGAGAACATGTCCCCGTTCGTGCTCGCAATGCTCGATCCGGTCATTGTCGACCCCTGGCACTGCCTGAGTAGGTGGTTCGTCGCTGCCAGTGAACCCCCCACCGCCTTCGACCTCTTCCACGGGAAGTCCTTGTTCGAGTTGGCCGGGAAGAACTCCGAGCTCAACGTTAATTTCAATAGCGGCATGGCCGCCGATGCCAGTTTCGTGGCGAAATTGATATTCCAACAGTGCGGCGACGACGTCTTCCGGGGCCTTCGCTCGCTGGTGGACGTCGGAGGAGGGAGCGGCACACTGGCCACCGCCATAGCTGAAGCCTTCCCGCAGACCAAGTGCGCCGTGTTCGATCTCCCGCACGTCGTGGCTTCGCTGCAGGGAAACCCAACGGTGACCGCAATCGCCGGCGACATGTTCGAGTTTGTCCCCCTTGCAGACGCAGTGATTCTCAAGGCATGCAATATCATTAATCATCTTCTTCTTCCATTCAATTTGCTTCTTAATAATCAATCAATCAATCATCTGCTGCTATATAATTAATGCAGTGGATATTGCATGACTGGAACGACGAAGACTGCGTGAGGATACTGCGAAATTGCAAGAAGGCGATTCCTCCAAAGGAGGAAGGAGGGAAGGTGATAATTATTGAAATGGTGACGAAATTGGAAAATGAGGAGGATGGGAGTAATCATGATGAAACGAAAGAGACGCAGCTTCTGTTAGATGTGCACATGATGGCGCCTGTGCCAGGGAAGGAGAGGAGCGAAGCAGAATGGAAGAGTATCTTTATAGCTGCTGGTTTCTCCGGCTACAGCTTCTCACCAATCTTGGGCTTGCGTTCTCTCATCCAAATCTTCTATTGACGACTTTTAATTAAGATTACAATAAATAGTGTGATGAGATACAAGATATTGCAGTAGGTGCTGAAGAAGCAACTTCATCTATATAAGATATTGCAGTAGGTGCTGAAGAAGCTACTTCATCTTATCTAGAATTATGATGATTGATCTGCCGATGCATCAACCATCATAATTTTTTTTTTCTTTAAATCTGTTCTGGTTGATGCTATCCTATGTACGTATTTGCATGTGTGCCTTTTTGTACTTATCAAGCATTAATAAATAAATTAAATGTAATATCTCGTCTTTGTAAAAGTAATTGGAGGGGTAAAATAAGAGACATGAAGAATATTGGCTAATTACTTAGTCTATATAAATAAGGATAAGTCTTCGATTAATTTGATTTATAAATTATTGAATTAATTAAAAATTAATATTGGTTAATCAAATCAATCAAAATTTTATTAAAATTGAATTAACCGAATCAAATTAAAAATCGATCATTTTAATTAACACTAAATTAATCAAATTTATTTAAAAAATAATAAAAATAATTTATATAAAATTAATATTAAATTAACTGAATTAATCGAATAATCAATATAATATTGAGACCATTGACCATTGTATTGTGTACCTCTTTAATTTTTGGCTCTTTTATAAGATTATAACTTTTTGGCTCTCTTATAATTATAAGACTATAATTTTAACCAGGTTATAGGTTATGCATGGTAACTTAAAATAAATGCACACTAAAGTTGCTACTCGTAGAGAGATATATGTCTTCCCATATGCATCAAGATTTTAGACAAATCTAGACTTGCAAGGTTGATTCCTCTCAATCTAGCCAATCTTTTATATATTATGGTTGAATAAGTAGATCGATGGCTTGATCAGCACCTCTCCTTGTTTGTGAAAAACATACTCGTGCCATCATTCCTCCAATGAACGTCGTCTTCTCAGACGGTTGCCAATGATAAAGTTCTCTCACAGTAGTATACAATTTAACATTGTATTAGATTTATCCAACCATGAAAAGTACATGTGAGATTTGCCTAGTTGAAATCTTTTAACAGTAGCTCTACAGAGTTAGCTTTAGAGTTCCTTCGTAGTCCCTAGGTTACACTGTCGCATAATACTTCCCTTCAAGTATCATTATTACAGTTGGAGTCAATATATAGTTTGGATTATTTTTAAATAATAACGACAATTTTAATCCATGTATTTCCTACGTTTCTATCGGGTGATAAAAAATCTTCTTCGATAAGTTTCTTCACAATTAATTGACTAAGGAAATTCAACAAATCACGTGTCGAATGCATGGGGGAAAAAAAATACCACGTCCATCTGTGAAATCAATTTTAATGACGCTTAATTATTTTTAACGTTTCTTGCTTGACGAGTTCTATTTTTATATCGACAACATATTAATTCATTGCATTATTATATTTCTAAAATGTTTCTTTAATACGGATGTTTCTAGAAATTATAATATTTTATTCCACGTGTTATGTTACCTATGTTTTTATTTTGAACTAATCGAAAGAATATTTCACAACTATAAATGATAACAAATTAATAGAATATTATTTTATTGAAGCGTGATTAACATTTCCGCATGAACACAACAACAATACTTTAAAATAACTATGAATTTAATGATAAGATTTAGATTACGTAATTTATCAAAAATTTATTTGATCATTAATTTACAGATAAAATTTAATTTACGTCACTAAATTTGCCCGCGTATTCTTATTTATCCTATTGTGACAGAAACTTAATTCTATCATTAAAAATAGTGATGTAATTAATATCCATCTCTAAATTAGAGATCTTAATTCTGTCAACGAAATCATAACTCCATCATTTTTGGGGTTATGAACTTATGACAGTTATTTACCTGTTAAATAAAATCACAATTAAGATAGTCTCGACTAATCCATTTGAGATGTGAACTAGTTAAACCCTCAGTTATCTTATTTGAAGATACGAGTTTGTCCTTCTTATGAGAAGAGGATTGTATTAGAAAACCTAGATGCTAAGTCTAATAAGTATATATTAATTGGTTACCTAAAGAAAATTATGGATTACCAATTTTATGATCCCTTGAAACAAAAGATGTTTATTTCAACGTATATTGTATTTATAGAGAAAGGATTTCTCTTGCAAGAAAACAAGTGGCACTACAAAAAAATAGGTGTTTTTATATCGATCTTTTTGAAGCGTTTGAATAACCACATCGAATGAGTAAAGATTTAGAAGCAGTTACGTACTTTCTGCTACAATAGATCTTCCATAGAAGCGGTTATGATATACCGCTTCTGTTTAGCACATTTAGATGTGATTTTACATTTTGCTTCTAAAAGAATTCTTTTGAAGCAGTTGAAACCACTCCTAAAAATAATAGGTTTTATTTTAAGCAAATATAAATAGAAGAGTTCACGCTTGTTTAGATATTAACAACTAGAGACGGATCTAGGATTATAGATGGACTGAGCTATGAATATGAAACAATTATGAATTAAGTATCAAAATAAAATAAATGAAAATAAATTAATTATTTTTCTTTGATGTCAAATTACAATTACAATTACAAAATACCTATCTATTTTAGGAGAGGTTATTCTTGTTTCACCACTGGCTGTTGTTGTGGTACAATAGACGCTAGGAGCGGACGAAATTGAGTCAGTAATGGAATCACTTCAAATTTATTTGAAGCGGTTAGAATACGCTTTGGAAGGTCCCAAAAACCGGTTCTAAAGCCCTTGTTTTTTTGTAGTGTGGGAGTGAGGTTGAACTAAGAGTAGTTCAAGTGACTCCAATAGGCATAAAAGAGACGCCTAAATAAGACCCATAGCTGATTACTCATTGGGATGAGGTAACAGTTGAACCTGTTAATACATCGTCACTTCATAGATCCAGTAGGGAACGTCTAATTCCCGAGAAATTTGGATTTCTCATAAGTGAATTGAGAAGCTTGTCACTCATTGTGGATGAGGAGCCTACTAGTTATTAAGAAGTTCTGAAAAGTTCAGAAAGGGACTCATGGTTAAGAATCATGAAATTGAAAAATGGATTCCATGTATAACTAAGTTTGGAACTTGATGTATCCATCCGAAGGTATAGAACTTATTGGGTGCACGTGAGTTTTTAAGATGAAAAACTGACATGGATGAACGTTTGATTTCTCATATGAACCTTACATGTATATTAATATGGGTTATGATAAGCAGACCTATCAGATAACGTGGAGGTCATATTCGAGAGAGAAAGGAGAGGCTCATAGCTGGGTGAATGTATGATTAATAGGGTAATGACCGACCAAATAAAAGGTTTTCTGCAAGCACCCGGTTAGGCGACATCTGATCGAGATTAGAAGTAATTAGCCTTATGAAAGCTTCTAGTATATGATCGGCCAAGCGAAGGTTAGACGAGCACAAGTGTGCCTATACACGCTCGGATGGGCAAAGCCCGATCGAGCATAAAGACACTCAACCTTACGAAAGCTTTTAGTATATGATCGACCGAGCGAGGGTCGGCCGTGCACAGATGTGGGTGCTTATATACACTCGGCCGACAAAGCCCTACTTAACTTAAAGGCATTTAGCCTTATATAGCTTTTAGTATATTACTGGTCGAGTGAAGACCGAGCAAACACCAGTGTGCTTATATGTGCTTGGCCAGACAAAACTCGACCGAACTTAAAGGCACTTAGCCTTATATAGTTTCAAGTATATTACCGGCCGAGTGAAGGACGAGTGAGCGCTAGTGTGCTTACATGCGCTCGGCAGGGTAAAGCTTGACCGAGCTTAAAGGCACTTAGCCTTATGCAACTTTTAGTATATTACAGACTGAGTGAAGGCTGAGCGAGCACCAGTGTGCTTATATGCACTCGGCCGAAGAAATCCCGACTGAACTTAAAGGCATTTAGCCTTATATAGATTTTAGTATATTATTGGTCGAGTGAAGGCCGAACGAGCACCAGTGTGCTTATATGCACTCGGCCAGACAAAATCCGATCGAGCTTAAAGTCACTTAGCCTTATATAGTCTCTAGTATATTACCGGCTGAGTGAAGGTCGAGCGAGCACCAATGTGCTTACATGTGCTTGGTCGAGCAAAGCCCGACAGAGCTTAAAGGTACTTAGTCTTATACAACTTTTAGTATATTACCAGCTGAGTGAAGGCTGAGCGAGCACTAGTGTGCTCATATGCACTTGGTCGGACAATGCCTAACCGAACTTAAAGACACTTAGTCTTATACAACTTTTAGTACATTACCGGCCGAATGAAGGTTGAGCGAGCACCAGTGTGCTTATATGTGCTCGGTCGGACAAAACCCAATCGAGTTTAAAGGTGCTTAGCCTTATAAAGCTTATAGTACATTCTCGACTGAAACATGACAGAAGGTATTCTCAATATATACACGACCGGCTTGAATGACATAGGATGTTGTACAAGTAGTAAACAACTTTATGATAGATTGGCGAATTTGGTTGGAAATATTCTCGAGAAGCTTCTTTAGTTACGGGGACATATTCCTATTTATACTTCATTAGGAATATGAGTCATAAATGACAAAAGTGGTATATCTGGGGTAAAAAAAGATTCCTTGATGGATTATTGCACAAAGCCTAAAGTACTACTTTATCTTCTAACAAACTTTAACAAACCGGGGACCACCTCATGACTACGGAGGTTATATGAGGTAGTATAAAAAGGGGGATTATCTCCGTTGGCAAGGTACGCAACTCATCCCAAACTCTACTTATGAGTACTTTCATTACTGTACTTCTTTTTCTTCTTCTTCTTCTACCTTCAAGAGAGGAACTGACTTGAGCATCGGAGGGGCTAGCCAGGGATTCCCACCCTGGTCTTAGGTCACTAACGCTTTGTTGGCTCGTCTCACTGTGCGCAGGATCATTGAGGAGCTGTTTCGGATCTCTAGGAGTTCATCTTCCTTGGAATCATCGTTCATCAGGACCAGCGCACCTTCTCACAGATTTCAGACAAGATCAAATTTGACGTCATTTGTGGGATTCTTCACCTGGATATGAAGCTAAGAGATGGAAGAAGCTGGAAAACTTAACACCATAACCATGACACAAGAAGATCTGGAGTTACTCATTAATGCTAGAGTGCATAAGTTATTACAACAACAACAACAGGTCAATACTGGTGGTACAGTGCCCATGGCTCCAAATTCGGCCATATCGAAACTGCTTATCAAAAGGAAAGAAGAGGTGAGGAGGAGTATCCTGCTTGCTTGCTTCCTACTCCTCTCTCCCCAACCCAACGTCCTCAAGTATTTCTTCATGCACCTTTTGAACAATGAGGATGAAGGGAGGCTCCCCAAGAATCTTCTGGAGAAGCACCTATGCGGGATAAACATAAAGGAAGATTGTGGCCATGGATAGCTCTCTTGAGGATATTATTACTCCATTCTCTCAACGAGTGTTGGACGATCCTTTGTTGAAGCATTATCAAAACTTAAATATTAGAGAATATTCGGGGACAACTGATCCAGAAGATCATCTTCTTAAATTCAAGAACGTCGCTCTCCTGCAACAATTTACTGATGGTGTTAAATGTCGGATGCTCCTCACTACATTTGGAGGAGCAGCTCAGAGATGGTTTAATAGGTTTCCAAATAACTCTATCTGTTGTTTTAAGTATTTCCGTAAGGTATTTCTCCATCATTTCTCCAGCAACCAACAGTATCACAAAACCCCCTGGAGTCTTTTTTCAATCAAGCAGGGGCCCAAGGAGAGCATCAGAACTTATATTAAGAGATTTAATCAAGTAGCTATAGATATTCCTGTAAGGAACTAGGTGCGCTAAACATGCAAACACTAAGCGAAAAAACACTAGTTCCTCCAGAAGATCCATGCGAAAAAATTACTTCATATACTAAGTTTTCTAACATGATAGTATACCTTTGGTGCGTGCTCACGATCTCCTGACAGCTCGGATCTCAGCACGATCAAGCGTCCGTGCCTCTTTCAGTATCCACACGAACAAGTGTTCGTTTGTCTCACAAACTCACAAAGTGGAGATGAAACCACCTAAGGTTGTGCTAGCAACCTAGAGAAGGTTTCGACCAAGAGGAGAGGAGAGGAGAGGAAGGAGACAATGAAGAAGTTACAAAAAATGAGAGGAAAAATGACTTAAGTATTTTCATCCAATGAAAACACTTAATGTGCATTAATTCCATTAATGAGCCTTAATGATCATTCACTCTCCATTAAGGACCACATTTGAAAACCTCTCATTTTAAATTAAATTTTGAAAATTAAATTAAATGATGCATTGAATTCGAAATTCAATGAATTTCTCCATTAAGCCTCACTTGAGTCTAACTCAAGTCTCCTCACTTGAGTCTAACTCAAGTCTAATTCACTTGAGTCTAACTCAAGTCTAATTCAATCAAGTCTTACTCAATTAATCTCATACAATTCAAATTCAATGAATCACTATTTCATTAATTCAAATTGACTCCTTGAGTCTAGTTTGAATTAGGCTTAATCCAATAATTAGATTCAATTGAGTCTTACTCAATAAGTCTAATTTGGATTAGACTTATAATCCAATGATTCATCATATGAACCCATCTCCAAATCTACTTGTTCTTTGTGTGTGACCCAATAGGTTCTCGTATAGGTTCTCGTAACGTTGGTAATGTACCCAAATCGACATTTAGATACATAAGCAATGAGTGACATCTAACAAGGCATCATTGCTACCCAAGTAACGAGAAAGTCGAGATCCGACCTAACTTGTCCATAGCTATTATCTTGTATGACTTTGTCCATCTATCCTTGATATCTAGATTGATCAATGAGGCATAGACTGTGTCATCCTTTTATCAATCTTTGTGTTTCTTGATCTCTAAGTAGACACACTCAATCAAATAAGCTCAATATCTCATATTGACTCATTTGCGTATGACCATGCTTTCTTGTGTCCTACTAATCAAGGGGCTTACAGATATCGCTTCCGTCATATGGAAGGGATGATCACATCTACATCACTCACATCCTTCAGTATAATTCATTGCATACCCAGTGATCGACTTTATTGTCCACCTTATTACAAGTAACGTTTGCCGATACCAAAGTACACAGGTCTAAGGACTATTCATACCAATAGTCATATGAGAATGTTTATGACACTCATATAACGATCCATGAAACATTCTCATGGCTGGTCATTCAGTATATATTCTGTAATATATACCCATGTGTCAACCTGATATCTTATATCCATGACTTGTGAGATTAAGTCATCCATTGACCTATATACTAGTCTCAATGTATTAATATTGTCCTTGTATATTAATACTCGACTAGGAATAGTTAAGAGTAGTGTTCTATGTATATCTACAATATCTCACTATCAATTCAACCAATTGATATGCTGTAGATAAGAACCTACTAGCCAAGGACATTATTATACTTATTCAATCGACACTGTATTGAAATAAATATAATAACCAACTTTGTCTTTTATTAATAATGATATATGATACAAAATGAGCCCTTTACAATCATCTCATAATTGGTACTAGGGCTAATACTAACAATTCTTATGGCTACTATAGAGATCTTGGTAAGTGCATTCTCTCAAGGACTTAATGATAATGATTTCTTTAAAGATCTGGTCAGAAATTCTCCCACCAACTATGATCTGTTAATCAAGTGAGCAACTGAGTTCATTAATGTAGAGGAAGCTGAAGCCGCTCAAAGGAAAGAAGTTGCTCCCACTCTTGCTCTAAATGTAGATCGTCCGGTGGTGCCTGCTCAACCATCTAGAGGGCCTCGCACAGTTCCTCCACAATGGCATTCTGAACCGTGACCTCAAGTTGTGCAACACGTGGGAGGTCCTCAAGAGATTCCATGAAGATGGTGCACATACCATCAAACAAATACTCACAGTATAGAAAATTGTTATACTCTGAGGAATCAGCGAGCTCGTAATCCTCGATATCGGCGGCGTTCTCCAGTCCCAAATCGTCGACAGTATCTAAGGCAAAATAGCCCGCTCAAGTTGGAATATCGGATGGCTAAATTACAAGTAGGAGTTTTGTCGCTCCCAGCCGTGCCAGCTCAAGCACCCGGTCAGACGCAACAAGAAACAACATTAGTTTGACAAGAAGAAAATCACAGTAATTCCCCTCAGGGTAATATTAATATGATAGCTAGAGGACCGATAGATGGTGATTCTAATCGGGCGAGGTAATCACATGCTCGGTGACTGGAGATTCACGCTTTTGGGTGTAGCGTAGAGAAGCCAACCTGGCTAGAAATTAGTTTCAGACCCAGAGATCTAGAAGGGGTAGAAATGACCCATGATGATGCATTAATAATCAAAGTTGTTATAACCAATTACAATATTTCTCGTATCTTTATTGATACTGGTAGTTCAGTTAATATTATTTTCGAACAAGATTTTGATCAGTTGCAGATAGATCCGAGCGAGTTGCAACCCATGGTAACTCCTCTATATAGGTTCAAGGGAAATGAAGTTCAACCATTGGGTCAGATAAAATTAGCTATATCTTTGGGGGAGGAGTCTCTAATGAGGACGCGTTAGTCATATTTCATGGTGGTGGATGTACCCTCTGCATATAATGTTATTCTGGGTCAACCGGCCTTAAATGAATTTAGGGCGATCATTTCAACTTTTTGCCAGAAGATAAAATTTCTCGTGAATGATCAAGTAGGAAAAGTAAGAGGAGACCAACTCGTAGAGGGCAAGTGTTACGTGGAGATAGTTAAGGCAGAGGCCAATGCCACACGAAAAATCCAAACAATGGAAGTTAATGTCATCCAAGAAGGGTCACCTGCCTTGGTGTATGAGGAAAAGAAGGAGGTACAAATTCAAATTAGTCGACCGAAAGTTGTTACTCATGTAGCGTTGGATCTAGAGCCGAAACTAAAAGCTGAGCTGATATAATATTTAATACGTAATAGTGATATGTTCACCTAGACACCCAAGGAATTGACGAGAGTGCCCCCTATGGTTATGGAGTACACACTTCATATGTATCCTGATGCTCGGCCGGCCAAACAGAGGAAGTGAAATTTTGGAGTTGATCATAACAAAATCATCAAGGAAGAGATGGATAAGTTACTAGAAGTTGGTTATATCCAAGAGGTGCAATTCTCAAGCTGGTTGGCTAATGTGGTCCTGGTTTCCAAGCTTGGAAACAAATGGCGAGTGTGCATAGACTTTCGAGTTCTCAATAAAGCTTGCCCAAAGGATTTTTATCCCTTACCTCGCATCGACCAAGTGGTGGATTCTAATGTTGGATGTGAGTTTACCTGCATGTTAGATGCTTATCAGGGATATCATCAAGTTCCTCTTACTAAGGAGGATCAAGAAAATGTTAGTTTTATAACTACTGAGGGTACTTATTATTATAATGTTATACCTTTCAGACTAAAGAATGCAGAGGCTACTTATCAAAGGCTTATGAATAAAGTCTTTCAAAAGCAGATCGGGAGAAATATGGAAGTTTATGTGGACAACATCCTTATCAAATCTCTGCGAGCCTCGGATTTATGTGCAGGCATAGAAGAAACTTGCAGCACTTTGAGGCAGTATGGACTTAAGCTCAACCCTTGTAAGTGTTTGTATGGAGCTAAAAGTGAAAAAATTTTAGGATACATGGTGACCAAATGGGGAATAGAACCTAATCCCAGCAAAGTGTGAGCACTCCAAGATATGGCTCCACCATGTAATATGAAGGAAGCGCAGAGGTTAACCGGCCGGATCACCGCTCTATCGCGCTTTATCTCTCGATCGGCCGACCGAAGTCTCCCTTTCTTTAAGATACTCTGCCAGGCTACTAAATTCTAATGGGATGAAGATTGTGATAATGCATTTGAATAGTTAAAAAATTATTTATCTACTCTGCCTGTATTAGCTAAACCAATAATGGAGGAAAATTTATAGGTATATCTTTCAGCTATCGAGCATGTTGTTGGCTTAGTTTTGCTGAGACAAGAGGGGAAAGAATAGCAACCTGTGTATTTTTTAAGTCACTTATTAAAGGAAGCCAAGTGCCGCTACACTGCACTCAAGAAATTGGCTTACAGATTGATTCTGGCTGCTCGGAGATTACGCCATTACTTCTTATCACATTCAATTATAGTACTAACTAATAGTACTTTGGGTCGAGTACTCGTTAACCCGGAGGCGTCCGGGTGACTGATCAAATGGGTAACTGAACTTAGTGAATATGATATACAGTATCAACCTCGAGCAGCAATCAAAGTCCAAGCCTTAGCCGATTTTATAATAGAAATATAAGGTCCAGAGGAAGAGGGAACTTGGAAAATATATATTGATGGATCTTCCACTCGGCAAGGCAGTGGAATATGAATTCTTCTCATATCACTAACAGCCTGTTTGGAATGATATGAAATTCAATTCCTTTTAGAATTGGAATTGAATTCCATGCTTTGGAATGATTTTTTAGCTAAGAATTGATATGGAATTCAATTCCAATTCCATCAAACAAGGCAAAAGTAAATCACACCTCTTTATGTGTGATTTAGATAGGGAATTCAATTCTCCATATTATGTCCATTGTGCCCTCATTCTCTCTTCTTTGTAAAAAAAGAAAAGAAAAAAGAGAGAAGGATAAAATGGTAAAACATAAGAATTCCATAACTTAAGTTGCAATTCATTCCAAACATGAGAATTGAATTCAATTCCTTATGGAATTCAATTCATAATGGAATTCAATTCAATTCCATGACTTAAGTTATTTCCAAACAGGGTGTAAGGGATGATTGAATGTAACTATCTGTTCGATTAAATTATAGAGCTACTAATAATGAAGCAGAATATGATGCGTTAATAGTAGGACTACAAGCTACAAGGCACGTAGGGGCCGCTCAGCTTTTGATTTATTCTGATTCTCAGTTAGCAGCACAACAATTAATAGGTAATTTTAAGATCAATAATGAGTGACTCAAATTAAATGCAGAAGCATTTGAGAAGTTAAAGCCTGGATTCCAAGAAGTAAGCATACAGAAGATTACCCAATCGGATAATCAAGTAGCAGATGAATTAGCTAAATTGACTTCCTTTATAATACCATGGAACTTAGACAGACCTGTGGAGCAAGCAGTGTTGGTGTCTTGTATTGAATGACAGGCTGATGTTGAAATATAAGGTGATTGGAGGGCATCAATCATCATGTTCTTACAACAAGGTATCTTTCCAGCTAACGGAGAACAAGCACGTGTGTTTAAGAAGAGAGCTAGTCGATATACCATGGTGGTTAATCAATTATATAAAAGGACTTTTTCTAGTCCTCTACTTAAGTGTATCGAACCAGATGATGTGTAGTATATTCTACATAAAGTGCATCAATGTTCTTGTGGTAGTCATGTGGGGGGAAGATCTCTTGCCATAAAAATATTATTAGTTGGATATTTTTGGCCTACTTTACAAGCGGATACTGCTCAGCTTGTAAGAACATGTTTGTCTTATAAGAAGCATCAGAATATCCCTCATCACTCTACTGAATTGTTGAAGACTTCCATTGTATCTTGTCCCTTTGATCAATGAGGGATGGATATAGTGATACCATTTCCTATTGTACCTGCTCAAAGGAGGTTTTTATTAGTGGTTGTAGATTATTTTTCAAAATGGGTGGAGGCTGAGCCGTTGGCCAGAATTACTGAACAAGCAGTCATCAAGTTCCTATGGCAACATATTATCTGTATATTTGGTATTCCGCACAAGTTAGTTTCTGATAATGGGAGACAATTTCAAGGCATGAGAATTAGAGAATGGTGCTTGGAGTATGGTATTACAAAGGCTTTCACCTTTGTGGCATATCCACAGAGCAATGGTCAAGCTGAAGTAACTAATAGAGAGATTATCAAAGGGCTCAAAATTAAATTAGATCATATTGGTGATAGCTGGGTAGATGAGTTACCTAGTGTATTATGGGTATATCGTACGATCCCTTGAGAATCAACAGGGATAACTCCTTTTCATTTAGTATATGGTGGTGAGGCAGTGGTCCCAATTGAAATCGGAGTTGAGTCCAATAAAAGGCATTTGTATGATGAAGATAATGCAGGACGACGCCTTATGGAGCTCGATCTGATAGAAGAAGTGCTGGACAAGGCAGTGACTTAGCTTGTATCATACCATCAGAGGATGAGACAAAATTGTAACAAAGGGTTATTCCTAGATTTTTTTAAGTAGGTGATTTAGTTTGAAAGCACATCCAATCGGTCGGGGATGTTAACAAATTGGAACCGCAATGGGGAGGACCCTACAAAGTGATACAAAAACTCACTTTGAGCTCTTATTATCTTCAAGGCGTAGATGGAAGAAATCTTGAACGACCTTAGAGTGCTAACCATTTACAACCTTATCGAACATAACAAGTACGCTTGTGACCCATTTATACATTGTGTTAAGCTTTCTGGTGTAATTAATGGAAAGCACAAGCAATATTATCTGGAAATATACACATTTTCCAGAACAGATATATTGGTTTCTTGAACATTTAGTCGATCGACGACCTTAAGGCATGACCGGACAGACTCTATTAAGGGGCGAACGGAGACTTTAAACCTTCATTCAATAAATCAACGACCTTAAGGGGTGATCAAACAGGCTCTCTTAAGGGGCAACTAAAGACTTTAACCTCCATTTAGTCGATTGGGGTGACTAGACAGGCTCTCTTAAGGTGTGACCGGAGACTTTAAACCTCCATTCAGTCGATCAACAACCTTAAGGGGTGACCGGATAAGCTCTCTTAAGGGGCGATCGGAGACTTTAAACCTCTATTTAATCGATCGGCGACCTTAAGGGGTGACCGAACAGGCTCTCTTAAGGGATGACTGGAGACTTTAAACCTCCATTTAGTCGATTGGTGACCTTAAGGGGTGACTGGACAAACTTTCTTAAGGAGTGACTAGAGAATTTAAACCTCCATTTACTCGATCAGCGAACTTAAGGGGTGACCGGACAAGCTCTCTTAAGGGATGAATAGAGACTTTAAACTTCCATTCAATCGATTAGTGACCTTAAGGGGTGATCAGACAAGCTCTCTTAAGGGGCGACTAGAGACTTTAAACTTCCATTTAGTTGATCGGTGACCTTAAGGGGTGACCGGACCGACTCTCTCAAGGGGCGACCGAAGACTTTAAACCTCCATTCAGTCGATCGGCGTCCTTAAGGGGTGACTGGATAGGCTCTCTTAAGAGGCGACTGGAGACTTTAAACCTTCATTTGATTGATTGATGACTTTAAGGGATGACCAGACAGGCTCCCTTAAGGCACGACCGAAAATATTAAACCTTCAACAAGTTGATCAAAACATATAGATTGTGGGTATTACATTTATCTTATTTCGTTTGGTAGTATATGGTCAATCGGTTCATTATGTAACCTAGAAATTCAGTATGAAAAGCCTATAGGTCATATTTAGCCTATTTACTTTACTTCGAAGCCTATGGTCACATAATCTATCATATAGGCTGAAGATTTCTTATAAAATGAGCATACTTCATCTGGCTTACTTATCCCATCCAAGAGTATATGCTCGACCGGTTAATTAAACAGGTTGAAAGTCGATTATATAATTAGGGTGTTCACCCATCTCGGAGATCATTAAGGAGAATTTATTTAGGATTATGTGTCACTCAGAAGATAATTATGAGGTCCACTTATTCTGGTCATAATTTCTCTATGGGATTTCTCTATAAAATACATGTGGCGGATATACTGAAGAATTTGATCTATATGGCTACTTGGGTGGTTCTGAAGATGTGGGAAGTCACACAGGATAGGGAAGAACAAGTAATTACTAATTATTATTAGTATTTGACATATAACAAGTAGTTTAAAGTAATGATGAAATAATATGAAGATATAAATACAAGATCCTAATTTTACTCAAATTTGCTTAAAAAGTCTTTTGGGAGCTCCTTGTTAAGCCGTCGACAATTTATAAAGAGAAGAGGAGGTTCTCTAGATAAATAACCCCCCTCCCTTAACTGTCAAACAACCCCTTCAGGGGAATGAGTAAGGGTTCCTATGATACGCCGGACATATTCCCCACCAAACTCAGGAGAGTCCAAATAGAATCTATACATACTTTTCTAGTGCTCCTCCTCACCTGCATTATATATCCGAAGTTCAGATTGCAGGTTATCCTTCTCGCCCTTCAGGGTAGCCTTCTCTGCCTTAGAACTTTCTAGCTCTTTCAAAAGTGCGCCTATTTGCAAATCTTGGGCTCGTAGTCTTTCTTATTGTTGAAACAATGTGAAATATTTGGAGTTTAATTCTTGGACTAGCTCAGGAGATCTAGAGCCATGTGATAATTGTAGCTATTCCAAAAGAGTAGTTTTATGGGATAAATCTAGAAGAGCTTTGTCTTTTAGAGATTTCTCTACCCGGAGTTGAGAATCACTCTGTTGTAGTTAGAGTTCCAAGTTTCTCTTTTCTTCTTCTCGAAATTGTAGCAATTGGCGACAATCTTGTAGAGCCTTCTCTATGCTAGTAGTGAGTTCAGCTTACAAACTTACTGTACCTCGTAGTTGAGTAAGTTCATCATTAGGAAGGTTGGAGGTGGTGTGCAATTCCTCCACTTTGTCTTTCAAAACTCGGTTAGCCCTTTCTAGATCCACAGCTAGCTGACCCAAGTATAAGCTCGAGGCATAGAACTTTGTTGGTGCGGGAAGCATCCGACGATCGAATCCAAGTTTTGATAATGGCAAAGGGTTCAAAGTTAAGTCTTGTTGTCATTTAACATGTTGAATGAGTGTTTCAGGAAAGTCCTAACTGCGGTTAGGCAAAGGTGAAAGTCCTAGGGGGTGGTAACCCTATGCGGAAAGTCTTGGCAGGTCGATGGCTTCAGGCAAAAGTCCTAGGGGGTGGTAACCCTAGGTGGAAAGTCCTGGTGTCGCGAACCAGGTGAAAGACTGGACTAGCCGGGAAGCGGATGTCCAGCAGAAAGTCCGGAAGAGTCGAGTGCTGAGCAAAAGTCCAGTCGATCTGGAGGATCGCACTGGCAATAGGTAAATCTCTTGAGTGGAGTAGGTGAGGACGCGTTCCCCGTAGAGGGAACAGTAGGCGTCGGGTCGACCTAGGATTTCCGGATGAAAATCCGAAGTCAGACTCGGACAGTCCGGAGACTGTCTTTATTATTTCTTCTATTATGTTTTATGTGCTAACTTTGTGTTGTAGGATATTGTTTGGGACTAACATGTCTTGTAGGTACAAAATAAGGAAGCTTTTCCTCTGATGAACAGTGTCCGAGGCGCCTCCATGGAGCTTGGAGGCGCCTCGGGTGCAAAAGCTGACCTGGCTGCGAAGCTTCAATAGAGGCGCCTTGAAGGGGGTTTAAGGCGCCTTGGAAGGCGCCTTGAGCAGGGTATAAGGCGCCTTAAATAGATGAAGTTCGACTAGTTCAAGTTTCATCCACGCGGAGGACTCGGCAGCATGGAGGCGCCTTGAACAACCTTCAAGGTGCCTTGAACACCCTTTATAAGGGGGTTTCGACCAGCACTTCAATCAATCAAGTTCTAGGCTTTCTGTCTTCAACGTGCTGCTAACAAAGTCATTCCGAAGTGCTGCTGCAACATTCCGACGACCCGGAGCTCCATTTTCTTCTTTCTTAAGTTGTCGGTACAAAGTTATTTTAATACTTTTGTTGTAATTTGTAATTCTTATCGAGCTTATAGTTGTTTCCCACCGGAAGCGATCAAAGATCGCGGGCCTTCGAGTAGGAGTCGTCTTAGGCTCCGAACGAAGTAAATAGCTTGTCTTTCTGTGTGTTTGTTTACTTTCCGCTGCGTGTTTTAACTCCAATAGTTTCACGATTCCGATAAACGTACAATTTAGCCGCGAGTGCTATTCACCCCCCCTCTAGCGCTTCTCGATCCAACAATTGGTATCAGAGCGGGGTCGCTTTGAACTGGTGCAACCACCATTCAAGCATTTTTCGTGGCATTGTCGTTTGTATAGGGTAAAAATAAAACCTTACGCCTTTCGTTTTTTCCCTCCAAAATTATTTTTGAAAAATTCATTTTCATCCTTTCACGGTTTATTAGTATTGATAAAATATTGAATTTGGAAAAATTTGAAATAATATTTTTTTTAATATTTTTTAATAATATTTTATTATTATTTTATTATTTTTTCTCGAAACTGGTGAACTTCCATTTCTATCCTTCCATACCGCACTGCAAATCCAGGATCAAGTCCTGGTACATTTTTTTTGCTATTTTTTTGTGTGCAAGGTTCCTTTAAAATGGCATTCCAAGAAGGATTCTGCACCGTCCGACCGCCGCTCTTTTCTGGCGAGGACTTTGGATACTGGAAGAACCGGATGGAATACCACCTCAAGACGCAAGTCGAGATGTGGATCATCATCCAGACCGGACTCAAACTTCCACGTGATGACACCGGAGAACTTATCTCATGCATCAACTGGGATTCTAGCACAATGAAAAAAGTTGAAGCCGATGCCAAAGCAACCTGCATGCTACAATGTGGCCTAACCAATGAAGAACTGAACCGCATCGGCCCCTTCGCAAGTGCAAAAGAGTTGTGGCAAAAGTTGATGAAACTACACGAGGGCACTTCCGACGCTCAAGTAAGTAAGCATAATTTAATAAATGATTTATTTGAATTAGATGAGCAGAATAATACTACTTCGGCCGAGGAAGGTATTACGATGGTTGCAGGTACAAGTAAGACAGAGGAAAAGATATAGTCCGAGTCTTCAGTGTTAGGATCGACGGTCGAGGCTAGGGAGGGGGGGTGTGAATAGTCGACCCCAAATTCGCGTTTCTTCCTATAATTTTAGTTAGCGCAGCGGAAATACAATGTAGAAACGAAAGTGGAGAAGATCAAACCTCAAACACGATGATGTAACGAGGTTCGGAGATGATACTTCTACTCCTCGGCGTGTTCGTAAGGTGGACGAAGCCTATCAATCCGTCGGTGGATGAGACCCCGGATAACCGGCTAATATGAACTCCTTCTGGGTGGAGAAACCTCGCCACAATCTCTCTTGCAATAGCAAGAATGGAGTACAACAAATAGAGAAAGAAAACAAGAATAATATAAATGTAAAAACACTTTGCTTGCCTTCTCGTCGACTGGAGTTCGATGAAGCAGCAACTTCACGCTGTCAACAGCAGCTGATCACCCAGTCGAGGGAAGCTCACACGAAGCTTCAGGAATAGGGAGCTCAGCAAAGCTCAGATCGCAAGAGTGAGGAAGAAGAACCAGCACTGTAGCCTCCGGAGCCAACCCTTGAAACCCCCTTATATGAACCTGCGAAGAAGACAAAGAAGACACAGAGAGAAATCTAGCCGTTGTGTCTCAACGGCTAGACCTGGACCGATCAGGCTCCATCCTGATCGGTCCAGACCTATACTGATCGGTCCCCAGACCGATCAGCACACTTCACAGAGAGTTGCCGAACTCTCTGATCGGTCTGTGGACTGATCAGGACTCAGGTGGATCGGTCCACAGACCGATCCCCCTCTTTCTTCTCCCGATCTTCTTCGCTTCTGTATGATTACTGATCGGTCACCAGACCGATCAGGTAATTCATAGAAACACACTGTTTGGTTACTGATCGGTCACCGCACCGATCAACAACCAACAGACACCGATCGGCCACTCGATCCAGAGCCCCACCCCTAAACCCCACCTCGGTCCCGAGCGAGCCACCGAGCCCTCTCGGACCTAGTCCGAGAACGAGCCACCGAGCCCTCTCCAAGTTCGTCCAGAGATGAGCTACCGAGCCCTCTCGACCTAGTCCGGAGAACGAGCCACCGAGCCCTCTCCGACTTCATCCGGTCCAGAAAACGAGCCCTAGGCCTAGTCCAAGAACGAGCTACCGAGCCCTCTCCGACCGTCCATGCCAAGCTCCCAGCCTTCTCTGACTTAGTCCGGAGAACGAGCTACCGAACCCTCTCCGACTTCCACGTCCAGTCCAGAGAACGAGCTCCCGAGCCCTCTCTGACCTAGTCCAGAGAACGAGCTACCGAGCCCTCTCCGACTTCGTCTGGTCCAGAGAACGAGCTCCAGAGCCCTCTCTGACCTAGTCCGGAGAACGAGCTACCGAGCCCTCTCCGACTTCCCATGCCAAGCTTCCATACTTGGACTTCTCCCGTGCCAAGCTTCCTGCTTGGACTTTTCCGTGCCAAGTCTCCATACTTGGACTTTTCCCGTGCCAAGCTCCCTGCTTGGACTTTTCCGTGCCAAGTCTCCATACTTGGACTTTTCCCGTGCCAAGCTCCCTGCTTGGACTTTTCTGTGCCAAGTCTACTCAAGTCGGGTCAACCAGGTCAACCTTGACCGAAGGTTGCACCCACAATCTCCCAAGTTTGTATTCTTGTCAAACATCAAGATACAACTTTTCTATTTTCGTCAAACATCAAAATACAACTCGAGTCAGGTCAACTCGAGTCGGGTCAACCAGGTCAACCTTGACCTAAGGTTGCACGAACAATCTCCCCCTTTTTGATGTTTGACAAAAACCATAATCAAGTTAGGTTAACCCGATAACCTAACTTGGGTTTTCAATAGTTCTCCAATCAATGTTCTTCCCTGAACATTCTCCCCAAACTCTAATGTTCTTCCTTGAACATTTTCTAAACATTCTCCCCCTTTTTGACACACATCAAAAAGAGTGAATCAAGGTCAAGAGTTTCTTCCTAATGAAAGTCTCATACCTTTTATTGAAACCCTTAATTTCCCCCTTGATACTAAATACAACAATCAACATAGTGACAATCCTCATATCACTAATTAAAAACTCCCCCTAAAAGTCAACTCCCGCTTGACCAATAGGTAAAACTCCCCCTAAAGGTCAACTCCCCCTTGACCAATAGGTAAAACTCCCCCTAAAGGTCAACTCCCCCTTGACCATTGCACCAACAATGTCTTGGAGAGTTTTAACCCTTTAGAAATCACCAGTCTAATCAGCTGAAATTTCAAAAATTTCAGACAGCGCATTTCAGAAATTTCAGACAGAATTTGGCACGCCCGATCGGTCACCAGACCGATCAGGAGCTCCCTGGATCGGTCCAGTGACTGATCCAGCATCCCCTGGACCGATCAGGGAACCTCCTGATCGGTCACACATGTTTATTTCTGATTTCTGAATTTCTTCCTCCCGAAATTCAGAAACTCATACAAAATTACAGAAAATTCCAAAAATTATAAAATTTTGAGGATACATTCCTCATAACATATACTATCATGGAAAAATAGTTTTCTATGAAAATAACTTCCATTTTCAAATCTTGATACAAAGTTTAAAAAACTTTGAAATAGTTCAAGTTTACCTCAACTTTGTATCAACTTGCTCAATGATGAATGCTATCACTAGAAAAGCTTCATCAAGATTTTTCAAATCAATTTTGAAATGATTTTAAACCATTCAATTTAGGACCACAATCTTAGGGCTAAATGTACATGACTTGTACACAAGCTTTCCCTATCCCTATGATCCTCCATTTTGAATTAGGCTCATCTAGGTACAAGAACTATGCACCTTGATCCTAACTCATGATCCTAATATCTCACACACATCTAAGGTGTATCAAACACATCCAAGTCAATTTTGATGTGAGATATGGTTTAGGTCATCTTAATCTAAGTTCTCATGCATTTTCTAAACAACAATTTGATTTCCATGTCAAATTGTGTTTTTGTCCTTAAATCAAATTAATTGATTATAAATGCAAAAGATTATGACATGGCATATAATGATATCATAAGTAAAAACATGTGCCAATGTCATGATGTCATGGCATAAAGTATGAAACTTAAATAAGGCATGACATATAGCTAACCTAAGTATTATCATGACATTTCAAATGATAATAAATTAAATATGATGTCATGACATGGCATATGGCAAACAATACATGGCAAATAATATATAAAGGTATAGAAAATACCTAATTCTAGCCTTAGTTGCCATTTTTGATAATTTTGATCATTTTGCCATAAATTCCATATTCCTAAGTGTAATAGACCTAAAATCATATACTAAAGATTTTTAGATCACTATGTGCCAATTAGATTGACCCTAGAAAATTCCTCAAATATGGTTGGCACATGCTAATCACCTTAGGAATAATTTCTTAATCTCATTTTCAAGGCTTGATTACACCTTGAAACTTCCTAAAATGCCACCTTTTGCCATGAGTAGGTTAACTACCTATCCAATTAAGGTTGGCACACCCTAACCCATCTAGCGTGATGGAATCACGCTCCTAGGAACCCAAAACCTATTTGAGCTCATTGGGTTCACTAAATATTCACTAGGGATGACTTCCCTAGCAACCCTCCTAATGACCCTCCTAGGCTTTAAAGCCTTGGTCATTTGGGACTCATCAAGATCAACTCTAGGGGTGACTCCCCTTGTGACCTTGGTGATGGTCTTCCTAGCCCTAGGTCTTGTTCCATAATCGAATGGAACATTATGATAAGTGGGTTTGACCACTTGAGACTTAGGTTTGTGACTCAAACCTCTCATGTCCTTGGGCTTTTGCTTTTGACCCTTAGACCCTAGAGTTGACTTCTCCAAATTCTTAAGAGTCTTTTCGAAGGTGTCAAGTCTTAACCTCAAGACTTGATTTTCCTTCTCTAATACCTCAAGTTTTAATTTGTCATTTTTCTTTGAGGTATTCCTAGGCATATGTTTAGTTGTTTTGGGATTTCTACCTAGGTTCTCCTTAGCCTTAGATGAGTTAATTCTAGGGTTAGCATTTCTAGAATTATCCTTACCTAGGCTAACATGTTTGGCACCTAAGCACATGTATCGGTTTCTATGGTTATCATGCTTATCATCATTGGCAATTGCAATAAAGCTACTAGCATGTTTCTTATGAGAATTGCAATAATGTGCCTTAAAAGATACCTTAGGGTTTGCCTTAGCTCCCCCTATAGATGTGCTTGGTCTCTTGTCCTTGTGAGGTTGCCTCCCCCTCAGACATTGGCTCCTATAATGTCCCCTTTGCTTGCATTGGAAGCACACCACGTGCTCCTTGCCCTTGCGTATCGGGACTCCGGCTTCCTTGACCTTTGGCGCCGGTGGAGTCTTCCTAATCCTCTTTGGACATTTACTCTTGTAATGCCCAAATTTCCTACACTCAAAGCACATTATATGTAATTTACTTGAAAGTAAATTGCTTGAGTTACCTAGGGTTGAGGATGGTTGTATGCTTTCTTCTTCATCCCTTCCGGAAGTAGAGGCTTCTTCTTCTTGCTCCAATCTTGAAGAAGAACTCTCCTCCTCCTCTTCCTTAGATGTTGAGTAGCCCTCAACTTCTAATTCCTTTCCTCCATGATGTGAGCTACTTGGCTCACTTGACTCCTCTTCATGACTTGAAGTGGAGCTCTCCTCATGGAACTTAGCCAAGTTGTTCCACAACTCCTTGGCATCGTTGTATCCACCTAACTTACACAAGATATCATTAGGTAATGAAAATTCAAGGATTTTCATTACCTCGTCGTTGATTGTGGATTGGTGGATTTGTTCCTTTGTCCACTTCTTCTTCTCGAGAGGTTCTCCCTTTTTATCCACCGGAGGAGTAAAACCTACACGTACACAATTCCAATTCACTAGGTTAGTCATAAGAAAATACTTCATTCTTACTTTCCAATACGCGAAGTCGTCGCGATCGTAGAAGGGTGGAATCGTGATGTCTTCTCCAAGTCGATCCATTCTCTAGCTTGTGCTCCCTCGGGTGTTAATCCGACGAAGAGCAACCTTGCTCTGATACCACTTGTTAGGATCGACGGTCGAGGCTAGAGAGGGGGGGTGTGAATAGCCGACCCCAAATTCGTGTTTCTTCCTACAATTTTAGTTAGCGCAGCGGAAATACAATGTAGAAACGAAAGTGGAGAAGATCAAACCTCAAACACGATGATGTAACGAGGTTCGGAGATGATACTCCTACTCCTCGGCGTGTCCGTAAGGTGGACGAAGCCTATCAATCCGTCGGTGGATGAGACCCCGGATAACTGGCTAATATGAACTCCTTCTAGGTGGAGAAACCTTGCCACAATCTCTCTTGCAACAGCAAGAATGGAGTACAACAAATAGAGAAAGAAAACAAGAACAATATAAATGTAAAAACACTTTGCTTGCCTTCTCGTCGACTGGAGTTCGATGAAGCAGCAACTTCACGATGTCAACAGCAGCTGATCACCCACTCGAGGGAAGCTCACACGAAGCTTCAGGAATAGGGAGCTCAGCAAAGCTCAGATCGCAAGAGTGAGGAAGAAGAACCAGCACTGTAGCCTCCAGAGCCAACCCTTGAAACCCCCTTATATGAACCTGCGAAGAAGACAAAGAAGACACAGAGAGAAATCTAGCCGTTGTGTCTCAACGGCTAGACCTGGACCGATCATGCTCCATCCTGATCGGTCCAGACCTATGCTGATCGGTCCCCAGACCGATCAGCACGCTTCACAGAGAGTTGCCGAACTCTCTGATCGGTCTGTGGACCGATCAGGACTCAGGTGGATCGGTCCCCCTCTTTCTTCTCCCGATCTTCTTCGCTTCTGTATGATTACTGATCGGTCACCAGACCGATCAGGTAATTCATAGAAACACATTGTTTGGTTACTGATCGGTCACCAGACCGATCAGTCAACCAGCGTATCACTGGATTGGTCACCAGATCGATCCAGGTTTAGAGCTCCCAGCCCTAAACCCTACCTGGTCCTGAGAACGAGCTACCGAGCCCTCTCAGACCTAGTCCGGAGAACGAGCTACCGAGCCCTCTCCCATGTCCGGTCCAGAGAATGAGCTACCGAGCCCTCTCTGACCTAGTCTGGAGAACGAGCTACCAAGCCCTCTCCGACTTCATCCGGTCCAGAGAACGGGCTACCGAGCCCTCTCTGACCTAGTCCGAAGAACGAGCTACCGAGCCCTCTCCGACTTCATCCGGTCCAGAGAATGAGCTCCCGAGCCCTCTCTGACTTAGTCCGGAGAACGAGCTACCGAGCCCTCTCTGACTTCCACGTCCGGTCCAGAGAACGAGCTCCCGAGCCCTCTCTGACCTAGTCCAGAGAACGAGCTACCGAGCCCTCTCAGACTTCGTCTGGTCCAGAGAACGAGCTCCCGAGCCCTCTCTGACATAGTCCGGAGAACGAGCTACCGAGCCCTCTCCGACTTCCCATGCCAAGCTTCCATACTTGGACTTCTCTCGTGCCAAGCTTCCTGCTTGGACTTTTCCGTGCCAAGTCTCCATACTTGGACTTTTCCCATGCCAAGCTCCCTGCTTGGACTTTTCCGTGCCAAGTCTCCATACTTGGACTTTTCCCGTGCCAAGCTCCCTGCTTGGACTTTTCCGTGCCAAGTCTACTCAAGTCGAGTCAACCAGGTCAACCTTGACCGAAGGTTGCACCCACAATCTCCCAAGTTTGTATTCTTGTCAATCATCAAGATACAACTTTTCTATTTTCGTCAAACATCAAAATACAACCGAGTCAGGTCAACTCGAGTCGGGTCAACCAGGTCAACCTTGACCTAAGGTTGCACCAACATTTAGATGAATCCGGGTCTGACGTAGAAGAACCGACGAGCTTCCTCGCTCTACCAGTACTAGCAACCGTGGTGGAAACTGAGTCCGAGTATGAGTCAGAAATCGAGAGCGAATCCGAGACTAAGTCTGATCGAAGCCACGAATCCGCATTCGTTTCCGAAGGACCAAAACCCACTGTAAGTTCACTACTCGCAGAATTTCAATTAGATAACTTGTATGAATTATTACCTTACTTAGTAAAAAAGTTGGCTAAATCCAACGTCCGGGTTAAGTCGCTCCAAAAGGAGGTAACAGCCCTTAAGGAAGCGACTGACTCGAGCTCTTTAACTGAGTCAGTTCAAATTGGAAGTTCAACTCAAGTCCAACAACTTGAGGAAGAAAATTCCAATTTGAAAGCTTAAATTAAAGAACTCAAGGACACGTTGGAACGGTTCACCTTGGGCTCCAAGAATTTGGATCTGATTCTTGGAAAACAGCGAGCCGTTTACAACAAAACTGGACTTGGATTTAAAACTAAAATAAAATACAAATCATATTTATCGCTAGTTAATAGAGATAATAGAAAAATTCTCCAAGCATGGGTGCCAAAATCCAACTTGGTTAATCAAGTTGGAACTGGTCACTATTGGGTCCCCAAGGATCAAGTCTATTACCTTGATAGACCATATCGAGGCTATGATCCAGGGGGAGCTAATAGAAAAACAATATTAAGAACATAATTCAAATTAAAAATTTAATTAAAAATTCAAAATTAAATTAAAAATTAAAAATTCAATTAAAAATTCAAAATTCAAAATTCAAAATTAAATTCAAAATTCAAAATTCAATTAAAAATTCAAAATTAAAAATTCAATTAAAAATTTGAAATTAAATTAAATTCGAAATTCAATTCGAAATTAATTTAAAATTAAAAGTAAATTTCAACTTAAGTTAATTAAATATATGGAGGATCCAGACTCGCTGGCACCCCCAACTGAACTACCCGACAGGGTAACTAAACCTAATCTACCCGAAATGGGTAAAACAAGAGTAGATTACTCGGCAGGGTAATTAAGGTTAGATCAAAACGGGCTAGGTTTAACTTGACCCACGGTACTGGTGAAGTTTTTGGATGATAGTACGTTAGGGAAGCTTGGGCATCGCATGTCTAGGAAGATATGGCTTCGACCTGGTGCATTTGGCCAAGTGGAACTGACCGAAACTACCCTTAAATGAATCCTAACCAGTTAGACCAAGGTTTGGTATTAAGTTCAATGGGTAGGACTATTTGGAAAACCTCGAAGGCATGATTACTTTAATGAGTTCCTTGTGACTCACCATAGCCCAGAAGTTTATCCAAAGAATGCTTACTTGTTGAACCCAAAGCTAAACCTGAATCTAACACAAAGATAAACCAAACCCTTAAATTGAACCTCAATTCATCTCACAAAAATTATAGAATTCCCTGATTGAAAATTTATATCGGGTGAGATGGCTAGGAAATTAAATTATTAATATTGACTTAACTTAAATCAAGTTAATTAACAATTAAATTATTTTAACTTTAATTATTTTCAAATCTAAATTATTTTAAAACTCAGTTTCTAAATCATTCTAAATTGTCTAAAATTATTTTTCAAAGATTAATTAACTTTAAAATTATTATTTTTAGATTAACTTTAAAATTATCTTTCAAAAATTATCTTTCAAATTTAATTAACTTTAAAATTAATTTCAAAATTATTTTAAAAACTTTTTAAACTTCATTTCAAAATTATTTCAAAAATCTTTCAAAATAATTTTAAAAATTTTCTTAAACTTCATTTCAAAATTATTTCAAAAATCTTTCAAAATCATTTTAAAAATCTTTTTAAACTTCATTTCAAAATTATTTGAAAAATCTTTCAAAATCATTTTAAAAATCTTCTTAAACTTCATTTCAAAATTATTTGAAAAATCTTTCAAAATCATTTTAAAAATCTTCTTAAACTTCATTTCAAAATTATTTGAAAAAATTTCAAAATCATTTTAAAAATCTTCTTAAACTTCATTTCAAAATTATTTGAAAAAATTTCAAAATCATTTTAAAAATCTTTTTAAACTTCATTTCAAAATTATTTGAAAATCTTTCAAAATCATTTTAAAAATCTTCTTAAACTTCATTTCAAAATTATTTCAAAAATCTTTCAAACTCATTTTAAAAATCTTCTTAAACTTCATTTCAAAATTATTTCAAAAATCTTTCAAAATCATTTTAAATCTTTTTAAACTTCATTTCAAAATTATTTGAAAATCTTTCAAAATCATTTTAAAAATCTTCTTAAACTTCATTTCAAAATTATTTGAAAAAATTTCAAAATCATTTTAAAAATCTTTTTAAACTTAATTTCAAAATTATTTGAAAAATCCTTCAAAATCATTTTAAAAATCTTTAAACTTTAGGGCTCTGATACCTGATCAACACCAATTAGATAATTTGATTGTTATTTAAACTTAACTCATGCTTGGACTTAAAAACCAACTGAATAAATAACCTAAAATTTTAGCTACTCTCTCTCTTCAACCTAAAAATTAACAAGTTCTTTTTCAAAAATAAGTATTATTTTATTCAAAATTAAGCTAAGTCCCTTTTCACTTAAGCTATATTTTCAAAATTTAATGTTTGCAAAAGGCTCAGCTAAGTGACTCATATAGCAACTTTCAAAACTTAGCCATCTTTATGAATTTTTGCTGAGTTACCTATTAAATTCATTCTATACTTAGCTAAAAGTATTAAAAGCATATTCCTTTACTTGCAAAATTTAACTCATGGCTTTCAAAAATTTTTTTGCCAAGTAAAAAGAGCCTTCAAAATAATTTGCCTCCAAAATTCTTTAAAATCTTGCTAAGATTTCTAAACTTAGTTACATATTTTTTTCTCTTTTCCTCTAAAACCAACTAAGTTTACAAAGAGGCTAAAGTCATCCTTCAAGTCATCCATAAATTAGCCTTTTTAACTTAGGAGAAAAATAACTAACAAATTTTTCAGTTACTAGCTAAGTGTTTCATAAGCATTTTTCCAAAGACTAAAACTATTTTTTTCTAAAAACTTAAAACATGCTTTCCAACTGGCTTATTTTTTGATATATGGCAAAGGAGGAGAGTAGGAAATTCAAAATCATTAATTCAAAATCAAAAGTAAAAATCAAAAGTAAAAAGTGTTTTATTAAGGGGGAGAGTAGGTAATTTAAAAGTAAAATTTTATTTAAATTCAAAAAGGAAACCCTGTATTAAGGGGGAGCTTCATAAAAGTTTAAGTGTTAGCTTAAGTTAGGCGTTCATTTGAATTTATGTACTTAAGCTTGCTCACTTAAAACTTTTTAACATACTTATGCATTTGTTTTTACTTAACTTTGAATTTGAGTTGCCATAATCAAAAAGGGGGAGATTGTTGGTGCAGGAAGCATCCAACGATCGAATCCAAGTTTTGATAATGGCAAAGGGTTCAAAGTTAAGTCTTGTTGTCATCTAACATGTTGAATGAGTGTTTCAGGAAAGTCCTAACTGCGGTTAGGCAAAGGTGAAAGTCCTAGGGGGTGGTAACCCTAGGTCCTAGGGGGCGGTAACCCTAGGTGGAGGAAAGTCCTAGCTGCGATTAGGCAAAGGGAAAACCCTAGGGGGTGGTAACCCTAGGTCATAGGGGGTGGTAACCCTATGCGAAAAGTCTTGGCAGGTCGATGGCTTCAGGCAAAAGTCCTAGGGGGTGGTAACCCTAGGTGGAAAGTCCTAGTGTCGCGAACCAGATGAAAAACTGGACTAGCCGGGAAGCGGATATCTAGCAGAAAGTGGGGAAGCGTCGAGTGCTGAGCAAAAGTCCAGTCGATCTGGAGGATCGCACTGACAACAGGTAAATCTCTTGAGTGGAGTAGGTTGTTAGGATCCTTTGTACGGCTAGAGAGGGGGGTGTGAATAGCCGACCCCAATCTTTCGCGTTTCTTCCTACGATTAGGTTAGTGCAGCGGAAATACAACGTAGAAAGAAAACAGGAGAAGAAAGACAAACCATATAACGAGGTTCGGAGATGAACTCCTACTCCTCGGCGTGTCCGTAAGGTGGACGAAGCCTACCAATCCGTCGGTGGATGAGTCCCCGGAAACCCGGCTAATAGATACTCCTTGTGGGTGGAGAAACCTCACCACAATCTTTGCAACAGCAATAGGAGTACAAATAGGAACAAGAAAACAAGAACAGAAATGTAAACAACACTTGCTTGCCTTCTTGAAGTCAGCAGGAACCCTGGTGAAGCAGCAGCTTCTCGGATCCAAGCCTAGCTAGAAAACCAAGAACCGGAAGAAGCTCACGCGAAGCTTTAGCACCCAACGAGCTCAACAAAGCTCAGCAGAAGAAGAAGCGAAGCTTGTGCAGAGAACTTCGAACCAAGAAGAAGTAGTCAAGAAGCTTTCACCAAGTCCCGTAGCCCTCTTTATACCGCGAAGAAGAGAGAGAACTAGCCGCGCGTCAACGCTAGATTCTGATCGTCCATGGACCGATCGTGGAACCTCGATCGGTCCACGCATCGATCGCTCCCTCGATCGGCCTCGATCGGGTCTTGTGGACCGATCAGGAACATCCCGATCGGTCCATAGACCGATCAGGAACATCCCGATCGGTCCATAGACCGATCAGGGCTTCGATCGCGATGCCTGATCGGTCCCGGACCGATCAGAGGTCGGTGGTCTGCCGACCGATCCACGGCTTTCTTCGTGAGGTTGCGTTGCCTCGATCGGTCTCCGCATCGATCGATTACAATCGAGCCATCGATCGATTCTCGATCGGTCACCAGACCGATCAGGGCAAACGCAGTATCACTGGATCGGTCACCAGACCGATCCAAACTTCTCAGCCCTAAACCTAAGGCGTCCATACCAACATCCGGTCAACCTTGACCTGTTGGTACATCATCCCTAGCATTTGGTCACTCCCTTGACCTGCTAGCACTCCCCTCTAAGTGTCCGGTCAATCCTTTTGACCCACTTAGACTTTTCCCACCAGATGTCCGATCACTCTTGATCCATCTGGATTTTTGCCTTGCCCGGCTTCACTCACCAGGACTTTCCACACTGCCTAACATCCCAGTTAGGACTTTCCCACTGCCTGGCTTCACTCACCAAGACTTTCCAACTGCCTAACATCCCAGTTAGGACTTTCCCACTGCCTGGCTTCACTCACCAGGACTTTCCACACTGCCTAACATCCCAGTTAGGACTTTCTCATTCACCTAGCTTCACTCACTAGGATTTTCACCTGGCTTCACTCACCAGGATTTTCCCGAATGCCTGGCTTCACTCACCAGGACTTTCACCTTCACCTAGCTTCACTCACTAGGATTTTCACCTGGCTTCACTCACCAGGATTTCCCGACTGCCTGGCTTCACTCACCAGGACTTTTCCCCATGCCAAACTCCCTGTTTGGACCTTTGCCAACCTCCATACTTGGACTTTCCCCGTGCCAAGTCTCCATGCTTGGACTTTTCCCCGTGCCAAGTCTCCGTACTTGGACTTTTCCAGTGCCAAGTCTCCATACTTGGACTTTTCGCGTGCCAAGCTCCCTGCTTGGACTTTTCGTGTGCCAAGCTCCCTGCTTGGACTTTTCCCGAATCAGGTCAACCAGGTCAACCTTGACCTAAGGTTGCACCTACAATCTCCCAAACACCTATTCTTGTCAAACATCAAGAATACAACTTTCTTCTCATCAAACATCGTCAAACATCAAAACACAACTCGAGTCAGGTCAACTCGAGTCAGGTCAACCTTGACCTAAGGTTGCACCAACAATCTCCCCCTTTTTGATGTTTGACAAAACTCATAATCAAGTTAGGTTAACCTGATAACCTAACCTAGGTTTTCCAACCATCTTCCAATGTCCAATGTTCTTTCCTTGAACATTCCTTGACATTCTCCCCTTAGGTTAACCCGATAACCTAACTTGGGTTCTCCAATAATTCTCCCCCTTTTTGACATACATCAAAAAGAATTCCAATGTTCTTCCTTGAACATTCCTTGACATTCTTCCCCTAGCTTAGGTTAACCCGATAACCTAACTTGGGTTCTCTGATAATTCTCCAATGAACACTCTCCCCTTTTTGACACACATCAAAAAGAACAAGGAGGGTATCAAGGTCAAGAGTTTCTTCCTAATGAAAGTCCCATACCTTTCATTTGAAACTCTTAATTTCCTCCTTGATACTAAACTCAACAATCAACTTAGTGATAATCTCATATCACTAATCCTTAAAAGTCTTTTGGAGTAAAAACTCCCCCTAAAAGTCAACTCCCCCTTGACAATTAGGTAAAACTCCCCCTCAAGGTCAACTCCCCCTTGACCATTGCACCAACAATGTCTTAGAGAGTTCCAAACCTTTAGAAATCCAAAAACACCACTTCCATAACTGAAATTTCAGACACCAGCTGAAAAATCAGAAATTCGGCATGCCCTGATCGGTCCCCAGACCGATCAGAATCCCCCTGGATCGGTTCCTAGACCGATCCACGCTTCACTGATCGCACTGGATTGTTACTGATCGGTCACCAGACCGATCAGAACTTCCCTGGATCGGTCCGGTGACCGATCCACACTCTGAAATCAGAGATTTCTGATTTCCTTTCCGGAAATTCAGAAACTCCTAATAAATTCCAGAAAATTCCAAAAATCGTAAAATTTTGAGGATACACTCCTCATACCATAGTCTATCACGGAAAAATAATTTTCTATGAAAATAGTTTCCATTTTTCAATCTTGATACAAAGTTCAAAAACTTTGAAATAGTTCAAGTTCAACTCAACTTTGTATCACAATGTTCAATGATGAATGCTATCACTAGGAAAGCTTCATCAAGGTTTTTCAAATCAATTTTAAAATGCTTTTAAAACCATTTGAATTTAGGACCATAATCTTAGGGCTAGATGTACATGACTTGTACACAAGCTTTCCCTATGATCCTCCATTTCTTGAATTAGGCTCATCTAGGTACAAGAACTATGCACCTTGATCCTAACTCATGATCCTAATATCTCACACACATCTAAGGTGTATCAAACCACATTCAAGTCACTTTGATGTGAGATATGGGTTAAGGTCAACTTAGGCTAAGTTCTCATGTATTTTCTAAACTACACTTTGATCTCAATATCAAAATGTGTTTTTATCCTTAAATCAATTTCATTGATTATTAATGCAAGAGATGATGACATGGCATATAATGATATCATAAGTAAAAACATGTGCCAATGTCATGATGTCATGGCATAAAGTTTGAAAACTTAAATAAAGCATGACATATAAACTAGCTTAAGCATTATTATGACATTTCAAATGATAATAAAATAAATATGATGTCATGGCATGGCATATGGCAACCAATCATGGCAAGTTAGCACAAATAAAATACCTAAATTCCCTATCTAAGTATCCTTAGCCCTAGCTAACCTAAAATTTAACCCTTGATTGCCCTAAAATGCCAAAATCCTAATTTTGACACTTCTTGAACTCTAGATTAATTCATGCCACTTAAAGATCAAATTTATCCTCAAGACTTGGCATATTTCATTTTTCCTCGAGAGTTCTCTAGATTTTCCCAAATTGTGCTAATTGAGATTAAAAATGAAATTTCCAATCTTTAGGCACATTTAACTCTTCAAAGGAGTAAATGATAATTCCATTTCATTTTCAAAAGTTCTCAAAACCTTGAAAATGCTCCTTGAGTGTCAATTTCCTCAAAGTTGGGTTAACTACCCTTCTAATCGGAGTTGACACTCTCTAACCCATCTATGGAGTAGAGAAGATGCTCCTAGGAACCCAATACCTATTCGAGCTCATTGGGTTCACTAAATATTCACTAGGGATAACTTCCCTAGCAACCCTCCTAATGACCCTCTTAGGCTTTGAAACCTTGGTCATTTGGGACTCATCAAGATCAACTCTAGGGGTGACTCCCCTTGTGACCTTGGTGGTGGTCTTCCTAGCCCTAGGTTTTGTTCCATAATCGAATGGAACATTATGATAAGTGGGCTTGACCATTTGGGACTTAGGTTTGTAACCCAAACCTTTCTTGTCCTTGGACTTGGGTTTTTGACCCCTAGACCCTAGAGTCAAATCCTTAAGAGCCTTTTCTAGAGAGTCAAGTCTTGACCTTAAGGCTTGATTTTCTTTCTCTAATACCTCAAGTTTTGATTTGTCATTCTTTCTTGAGGTGTTCCTAGGCATGTGTCTATTTGATTTAGGGTTTCTACCTAGGTTTTCCTTAACCTTAGAAGTGTTAATCCTAGGGTTAGCATTCCTAGTAGTATCCCTATCTAGGTTGACATGTTTAGCACCTAAGCACATGTATTGATTTCTAGTGTTAACATGCTTATCATTATTGACTAATGCAATAAAATTACTAGCATGTATCCTACTAGAATTGCACGAATGAGCCTTAAAAGATACCTTAGGGTTTGCCTTAGCTCCCCCTATCGATGTGCCCGGTCTCTTGCCCTTATGAGGTTGCCTCCCCCTTGGACAATGTCTCCTATAGTGTCCCCTTTGCTTGCATTGGAAGCACACGATGTGCTCCTTGCCCTTGCGTTTCGGGACTCCGGCTTCCTTGACCTTTGGCGCCGGTGGAGTCTTTCTTACCCTCTTTGGACATTTACTCTTGTAATGTCCACGTTCCCTACACTCAAAGCACATAATATGTAATTTAATTGAACTTAAATTGCTTGAGTTACCTAGGGTTGAGGGTGGATGCGAGCTCTCTTCTTCATCCCTCCCGGAGGTAGAAGCTTCTTCTTCTTGCTCCGAACTTGAAGAAGAACTCTCCTCCTCTTCTTCCTTGGATGTTGAGTAGCCCTCAACTCCCAATTCGCTTCTTCCATGATGTGAGCTACTTGGCTCACTAGGCTCCTCTTCATGGCTTGAAGTGGAGCTCTCCTCATGGAGTTTGGCCAAGTTGTTCCACAACTCCTTGGCATTGTTGTACCTATCTATCTTGCACAAAACATTATTAGGTAAAGCAAATTCAATAATTTTTGTTACCTCGTCATTGATTTCGGATTGTCGGATTTGCTCTTTCGTCCACTCCTTCTTCTTGATAGGTTTTCCTTCCTCATCCATCGGAGGGGAAAACCCTTCTTGTACACAAAACCAATTTAACATATTAGTTCTAAGAAAATACATCATCCTTACCTTCCAATATGTGAAGTTGTCGTGAGACTCGTAGAAGGGTTGAATGGTGATGTCTTCTCCATAGAGATCCATCTCTAGCTTTGCTCCCACGGGTGTTGATCCGATGAAGAGCGACCTCGCTCTGATACCACTTGTTAGGATCCTTTGTACGGCTAGAGAGGGGGGTGTGAATAGCCGACCCCAATGTTTCGCGTTTCTTCCTACGATTAGGTTAGTGCAGCGAAAATACAACGTAGAAAGAAAACAGGAGAAGAAAGACAAACCATATAACGAGGTTCGGAGATGAACTCCTACTCCTCGGCGTGTCCGTAAGGTGGACGAAGCCTACCAATCCGTCGGTGGATGAGTCCCCGGAAACCCGGCTAATAGATACTCCTTGTGGGTGGAGAAACCTCACCACAATCTTTGCAACAGCAATAGGAGTACAAATAGGAACAAGAAAACAAGAACAGAAATGTAAACAACACTTGCTTGCCTTCTTGAAGTCAGCAGGAACCCTGGTGAAGCAGCAGCTTCTCGGATCCAAGCCGAGCTAGAAAACCAGCAACAGGAAGAAGCTCATGCGAAGCTTTAGCACCCAACGAGCTCAACAAAGCTCAGCAGGAAGAAGAAGCAGAAGCTTCAGGCAGGAGAGAACTTCCAGAACCAAGAAGAAGTAGCTGCCGAAGAAGCTTTCACCGAAGTCCTGTAGCCCTCTTTTATACCTGCGAAGAAGAAGAGCAGAGAACTAGCCGTTGCGTCGCAACGGCTAGATTCCTGATCGGTCCATGGACCGATCAGGGAACCTCCTGATCGGTCCACAGACCGATCAGGCTTCGGTCCCTCGTCTGATCGGCGTCTCCTGATCGGTCTTGTGGACCGATCAGGGAACATCCTGATCGGTCCATAGACCGATCAGGGAACATCCTGATCGGTCCATAGACCGATCAGGCTTCGGTTCTTCCACCACTGATCTATGCCTGATCGGTCTGCCGGACCGATCAGGCCATGGGTGGATCGGTCAGCAGACCGATCCACGGCTTTCTTCTCGTGAGGTTGCGTTGCCTCCTGATCGGTCTCCAGACCGATCAGATTACAATCAGTGAGCCACTGATCTGATTCTGATCGGTCACCAGACCGATCAGGGCAAATGCAGTATCACTGGATCGGTCACCAGACCGATCCAAACTTCTCAGCCCTAAACCTAAGGCTTCCATACCAACATCCGGTCAACCTTGACCTGTTGGTACATCATCCCTAGCATTTGGTCACTCCCTTGACCTCCTAGCACTCCCCGCTAAGTGTCCGGTCAATCCTTTTGACCCACTTAGACTTTTCCCACCAGATGTCCGATCACTCTTGATCCATCTGGATTTTTGCCTTGCCCGACTTCACTCACCAGGACTTTCCACACTGCCTAACATCCCAGTTAGGACTTTCCCACTGCCTGGCTTCACTCACCAAGACTTTCCAACTGCCTAACATCCCAGTTAGGACTTTCCCACTGCCTGGCTTCACTCACCAGGACTTTCCACACTGCCTAACATCCCAGTTAGGACTTTCTCATTCACCTAGCTTCACTCACTAGGATTTTCACCTGGCTTCACTCACCAGGATTTTCCCGAATGCCTGGCTTCACTCACCAGGACTTTCACCTTCACCTAGCTTCACTCACTAGGATTTTCACCTGGCTTCACTCACAGGATTTCCCGACTGCCTGGCTTCACTCACCAGGACTTTTCCCCATGCCAAACTCTCTGTTTGGACTTTCCCCGTGCCAAGCCTCCATACTTGGACTTTCCGCGTGCCAAGCTCCTGCTTGGACTTTTCCCCGTGCCAAGTCTCCGTACTTGGACTTTTCCAGTGCCAAGTCTCCATACTTGGACTTTTCGCGTGCCAAGCTCCCTGCTTGGACTTTTCGGGTGCCAAGCTCCCTGCTTGGACTTTTCCCGAATCAGGTCAACCAGGTCAACCTTGACCTAAGGTTGCACCTACAATCTCCCAAACACCTATTCTTGTCAAACATCAAGAATACAACTTTCTTCTCATCAAACATCGTCAAACATCAAAACACAACTCGAGTCAGGTCAACTCGAGTCAGGTCAACCTTGACCTAAGGTTGCACCAACATAGGTGAGGACGCATTCCCCGTAGAGGGAACAGTAGGCGTCGGGTCGACCTAGGATTTCCGGACGAAAATCTGAAGTCAGACTCGGATAGTCCGGAGTCTGTCTTTATTATTTCTTCTATTATGTTTTATGTGCTAACTTTGTGTTGCAGGATATTGTTTGGGACTAACATGTCTTGCAGGTACAAAATAAGGAAGCTTTTCCTCGGATGAACAGTGTCCGAGGCGCCTCCATGGAGCTTGGAGGCGCCTCGGGTGCAAAAGCTAACCTGGCTGCGAAACTTCAATGGAGGCGCCTTGAAGGGGGTTTAAGGCGCCTTGGAAGGCGCCTTGAGCAGGGTATAAGGCGCCTTAAACAGATGAAGTTCGACCAGTTCAAGTTTCATCCACGCGGAGGACTCGGCAGCATAGAGGCGCCTTGAACAACCTTCAAGGCGCCTTGAACATCCTTTATAAGGGGGTTTCGACCAGCACTTCAATCAATCAAGTTCCAGACTTTCTGTCTTCAACGTGCTACTAACAAAGTCATTCCGAAGTGCTGCTGCAACATTCCGACGACCCAGAGCTCCATTTTCTTTTTTCTTAAGTTGTCGGTACAAAGTTATTTTAATACTTTCGTTGTAATTTGTAATTCTTATCGAGCTTATAGTTGTTGCCCACCGGAAGTGATCAAGGATCGCGGGCCTTCGAGTAGGAGTCGTCTTAGGATCCGAACGAAGTAAATAGCTTGTCTTTCTGTGTTTGTTTACTTTCATCTGCGTGTTTTAACTCCGATAGTTTCATGATTCCGATAAACGTACAATTTAGCCTCGAGTGCTATTCACCCCCCATCTAGCGCTTCTCGATCCAACAAACTTAAATAAGATAACAACATAGTTACAATTTGTAGCCATAGACTAAGGAAATTTAATTATAAACTTACTACAGTAGCTTGGTGATTATGATCATCGGCACACTCAAAGATGATACACCCTCTCATATGTGCTTGTGAATGCAGCCATGACTCAGCTAATGTACCTTTTAGCTAGAGTATCCTACATGAGGAAGGAATAGGTGTTTGACCTAGTTGGGATGCTAACCCATGAGATTGTTTAAAAAGGATGGAGGAGCGAGTGGAAGTTGTGGGCTATGAAGAAAAAGTAGGAGGAAGTGCAGGAGTTGGCAGGGAAACCCGATAAGATGGATCAGGAAGTGTATGGCTGATCGACGCTGGATTTTGTTCAACAGGTGTTTCGATGGGCCTAGGAATAACTGATCTCCTGTAAGGTGTTCTTTTAGCACGTGGCCTAGTGGGAGAGGAAGTAAAAGCCTAAAGAAGGGGTGGTGAAGTCGCAGGGACATTTAGTGTCACCTCGAAAGCAGGAACAACTGGAAAAATAACACGAGACATAGGAATAAGAAGCTCTGGTCTCATCATATTGAGTGCAGAGCAAGAACGAGCATGTGTAGGGGATGCACTTTCCTTACCTCTAGTGTAGGAAATTTCGGAGGGAGTAATAGGAGTCTGCTCAAAAGTAGTTATAGTGGAGATAAATGGACCCAGGGTTTCAGTACGAGGCCTCTTATGCCTTACAACGAAGGGATTTTCCTATTCTGATGAGCTGGAAGATTCCTTGGTTGGTGCAGCTGAAGGTAGTAAACCAAGAGAAGAAGAAGGATGATTAAGAAGGTGATCTCTTAATAAGTCTTCCCCCATTCTAATCAAAACTGCTCTTGTCAGGCGAGTATTCCTGTACATGAAAGCAGGGAGGATAACATCGGCTAGAAAAGCAAGAGTCACAAAATCATGTTAGGAGTGATATGAAAGTGACAAAAAAATATGCATAAGGAAAATAAACTTACCAAAGGAGATGTCTAATTCTATGTCGGCTGAGCTAAGGCTGAAAGCGAACAATAAACCTTTTGCGATTAAGGCATGTAGGTTAAACTTCACACCCTTCAATTTTCCCATGGAAGAGCAAATAATAAGGTCTTCAAAGATATTGCCTAAGTGGGGATGAGGGGGAAGGCTTCGTTGCTAGAATATCGGATATGGCGAAGGAGAAGGAAAGTGCATGAAAAAGAATCTGTCCCTCCACTCTCCTTGGGGGTGGAATTCTATTGAATAGAATGGCTTTAGGGTGTGATTGAAACTTAAATAAGCTGTCGTCAACTTGATGGGGAACAAAGAAATAGTGGAATAGGCAAGGAGATAGAGGGAAGTCAAGTAAGTGAGAAACAACAACAAAGCCAACCATAATAGAGAATGATTGACGAATGAGTTGATGTAGGGGAAGGTCAAAATATCTATTGACATCAACGAAGAAGGGATGAATGAGAAATCTAAAACTTGATAAGACTTGTTCCTAAAAGATCGCAACACTCTCTTGAGGAGGAAGGTGAGGATGATCCTTTAAAATAGGGACTGCTAGGTATGGGGAAAATCATAGTTCTACTAAAGTTCATAGGCCTCTTGAACAACGAACGCAGAAGAACATCGAGTGTACCACTCGTTGGGTGTTACATTGTTAGAAGGAAGGATTAGTAAGGACGAAAAGAAAGGCTAGCGAAAGGTGGAGAATGAAAAATAGGCAAACTAGAGGAAGAAGATGATGCACTGGTGTTTTTCCTCTTTTTTCTCTTTAAGCCTTAGCCAAGTATCGAAAATTGTGTCTTAAGCAGAAGCGTTAGATTGGGATGATAAAAAAGCGGGGTCAAGGGTGAACCGTTGGATGGATTGATAAGACGGTGAATATAGTGATATAAGTACGTTTAGGACGTTAGAAACACATGTGTCGCCAATAGGAAAACAGTATCAACAATCGATATAAAGGATTATGTTCCCATGGTATTAGTGCCATTACTAAGATCATACTTAAAAGTTCTAAGATCCCAAAGAAGGCCAAATATTTATAATACAGAACACGAGTTATATTCTTTTCGTATTATAAACTCGGTCAGCCATTATAAGCCAATCGAGTCTTAAGGCTAGTTAAGAATATATATATGTATGCATGAACTTGGTCGACCGTCAAGGGCCGGGCAAGTATTAAATCTGAGCAAAAATAGATACAGAGTTAAATGAACCCGATTAGCTGATGGAGGGCGAATGAGTATTAAAAGCCAATACTCTTTTAGAATAAGAGTGATCCTCTTTTAGAAGACTAATGAACAATAAATCTAAATGGGATGGAACAAATCTGATCGAATATTAAAAGTCAAATGAAAACCAATTTCGATTAAAAATAAATATCATCTTAATCAATCAATAATAGAATCAAATCAACTTTAGAAAAAATCAACATAACCTCATTTGATTATACAAATTCTCATGTACTTAATAGTTAAAGTTAATGATAAATTGTGTGAATATTTGAAACGTCATAGGAAAAGATTGATTCTTAAAATTGTTAAAAAGATTCTTCAATACAAAGATAAGTTGAAGATTATATCATCTTAGGAAATAAATCAGGAGGCTTGGTCCTGAGTAGTCTCCTATGATCAAGGAAATTGGCTGGAGGGTTGGAAGCTAGATATCTTTTCTCTTTTAATTGTTCTACTACCTCCTCAGTCCAATGATTGAAAGCTTTGACAATAGATTCTACAATAGGAGTATTGAAGTCGGTCGATTCAAGAAGTATCCTTTTTCTCTCTGTAAATCAATCGTCTTCACCCGCTTGATAGTTTGCTAGAGTATCTTGAGAAGCTTTCAGTTCAGTCTCCTTAGAGGAAAAATCTGCTTGAGCCTTGGTTAAGAATGAATGTAGAGAGGCTATTTCAGTATCCTTAGAGTGTAAATCAGAGACTTTAGCAGTTAACTCCAAAGCATGGGCATCCTTCAGCATTTGCAGCTGAGAAGATAGTTGAGTATTCTCTGCAGTGAGCTTATCTAGTTTTGTTGTTAACTCAGCATGAAGGTTGATCTTTGATTGAACTTGAGATATAAAGTTTTCTACAGAAGTTCTCCATTGACTCAGGTTTTTAAATTCAACCTCGAGTAGCCTACGAGTCTCTTATAGTTGTGCAGATAACTCAGCTATCTCTCTAGAAGCTTGGGTAGAAGATGCCTCAGTAGCTTGTTGCCTCAATAATTCATTCTCTTGAGCCAGGTCATATAATTGGTGGGCCTCACTCATGTTAGTGATGTTGGTTAAACCTAGGAAAACGTACCGGTTCCACTGTACAAAATTTTTTGTATAAGTATCGTACATTTCCTTAAATAACCTATTGTGTTCTTTAGAAGTTAAATTAGGAATCACAGACGGAACTTAACATCATTGTTTCCAAATTTAACTTATCTGTTCTTAATGGTTTAGATTTGAATCGCAAGCGGAACTTAACACTATTGATTCAAATCTACCTAAGTTATTAATTCCATAAATATTAATTTCCAAACTTGGCTTCCAGGACTGCATGGTGAGGCACATGACCTTCTTGGATATGGGAGCAACCACCACCGCCTAGGCAAAGCCTTTTAAGGAAAGCTAATATTTATTTCCTTAAATAACTCTAGGTTAACCAAAAGGAACAATCGAATCACAAATTCGAAAAAGAAGAAAACACAAAATCAAAAAATAAATTCGATAAACTAGATCTAATTGCCTCTTGTATTTAGAATTCTGACAAAGAGAAAAACTAGCATGATGCGGAAAATAATTGCTAATTATACCTTCTCTTTGTATGCTAATTGATAGGATCGAGTAGCGTGATAGAGGGGGGGGTGAATATCGCTTCTTTTTAAAAGCTATTCTTTTCGTATTTAAATCAAAGTCGTGCACAGCGGAAAGTAAATAGAGACACAAATGTTTTACTTCGTTCGGAGCCTAGCTCGACTCCTACTCGAAGGCCCGCGGTCCTTGACCGCACCGATGGGCAATCACTATATTTCTTCTTTCCGAAATCCTTCGAAAAGAAGCAAATCGTACAAGTATGAGCAAGATAGTAACACCCTACTATCTTGCTTAAGTTAAATACAATGCAAGCAAAAAGTAAAGTTATACCGACAAGAAGATTGAAACACAAAGCTTGTGGTCGGCACTTCCGGGCAATGTGGCTTGCTGAATTAACGAAGACGTGTAGCTCAAATTGCTTGCAGAACAGAGTTTTTGTTTTTCAGAAAAATTCACTTCGCCTCTATCTTCGAGCCTGGTTTTATAGGTGGACTGAGGTTTGGTCGACTGATCCCTCTGTTCGGTCGACCGAACCAGCTCCGATCACCCACAGCTGGAATCTAACGCTGGCTCATAAATTCTGCATTAACTGGCCTTCAATGGTTCGGTCGACCGAACCGTTTTATCGGTCGACCGAACAAGGTTTTACCTTGTTCGTCGAAGTCTGCCAGAATCATGAATTAATGGTCAATTAATGTTGATTGGATCGGTCGACCGATCCCCAGGTTCGGTCGACCGATCAGCTTATTTCCTTTGCTTGCTGATCGGTGCTGGTGAGCTGGCTTTGCTGAGTCATCAAGTTCGGTCGACCGATCTTACTATTCGGTCGACCGATCAAGCTTTGATCAAACTTTGACTTTGATCTGTTCTGAACTGTTTGCTTTCTGTTATGCTCATGTTCGATTGACTGAACCGCTGGTTTGGTCGACCGATCCAGTCTGTCCTACAACACAGTGATAGAACAAAAACTTCCTGCAACACAGATATTAGCACACAACATAATAATGAATAAAAGACAACATAATGAGTAATATAAAAGGCACCAATAGAACTGTCTTGATCTCAACTTGGAAACCTTCCCGGTTTCTTCAGTTGGATCAGCGACCTAAGGTTGTTCCCTCCGGGAACCCGAAATCACTGTCGCTCCTCCAGTTTGCTTACCTCAACCTACCTGCCGAACTTTGATCCTCCAGATCTAGTTTGGACTTCTCACTCAACCTTGATCGGCTCCCCAAGACTTTTCCTTTGATCTTTCGTCCTTCAAACCTCTCGATCACACTGCCAAACTTCGTCTCCCCTCGACCTACTTGGACTTTCACCTGAGTTCCACAATCTGCTAAGATTTCTCCTGCCTAGCCTCCAACTAGGTCTTTCCCGGTTGAGTAAATATTCTGCACACTCAATAAACTTGTTAGATCATAACTAGACTTAACTTGAACCTTTGACAACATCAAAACTCAGGTTTGATTCTGGTGCATCTTGCACCAACAATCTCCCCCTTTTTGATGTTTGGCAACCAAGGTTCAAAGTTAAGTTAAACATATGGAACTAGTAAATAAACAAGCAATTTTCAATTCTTATTTCTCCCCCTGAAATAATCATCTCCCCCTGAATTCACTATCTCTCCCCCTTTGACACACATCAAAATTAGGGGAAGTCAAAAAAAATAGAACACAAGAAAGTTTAACATTATTGAAAATGAGGAAAGATTAAACAAGAAAGAGAAGTAAAACTCTTTAGTAAAGGAAAACTAATTGTTTAAAAAAAATATACTAAGTTTTGAAATGATATCACATTTGTCTAAGTTTCAAAACCATAATTTTACTAAGTGATCACAATTTGAAAAAGAGTTTAATGATAAAATGATTTGAAAAGAGTTAAAGAAGAAAGAAAATCAATCTTGAATTTTTTTTTTTAAATGTTAGAGAAAATAATTTTGAAAATAAATAGACTAAGGAAAAAATTTGAAAACGTGTTTAAAGAAAATAATTTGAAACAATAAAAAGTTTATAAAACTATTTTGAAGATAACTCCCCCTAAAATTGATATTTATCCTAAAAGTCCAAGCATGGTTTGGTAAACTAAAGAAAAATTTGTCCTTATGATGAAATGTCCAACCTTTATCCAAGACTAGCTATCACAAGATAGTAGCAAGTTGACTCAGGTTGGTCAATTTGAGCATTTATAACTAGCAAGGTTTTACTTACTAGTCAACTCAAATTGATCAATGTTTGTTATTTAAAGCCCAAATTTATAGCGATGCACTGACATAAGCACCTGAAATCTAGGGCTAGGACCTAAGCATCTCACCCATTCTAAGTTATCAAACAAGGGATCCTACTGTGCTTGTGAGATGCTGGCTCCTAGAACTATAGGATCATGCAATTCTACGGTAAAGCCTAGGCTATTCCAAAAAATAATTTCTAAGTTTTTTGAAACAAAAAATTTGCAATGGGAATTTTTACAAAAATAATATTTTTTTTTTAAAAAAATAAACTACAAGGTAATTTTTAAAAATAAAGAACCTATTCTACAAAAATTTAACAAGGGCTACTAAAGACTGAAAAACACTGAAGATTAAGCATAGTCATAACCCAAGTTAAGTAATAAATACAATAAGTCATAAAAAGTAAATCCTGAAATCACTCATCCTCGTCCTCATCATCTCTCAGATAATCAAAAATCCTCTGCTGCTCCTTCTGTAATGCATCAGTACGTTCTATCATCTCATGACGAATATCAGCAACTTGTCCCTGAAGAGAGCTGTACTGATCATCCATTTTTGTTTCCAATGAGTCAAAACGACTGAAAATATCATCTCGCAGACGGGTAAAGAAGTCACTAGTTGGAGGAGGAGGAGGAGCATATGAACTGCTTTGAGGAAAATCGAAGAAGGGTGTCATGGCAAATCCAGGATCAATAAACACAGGAGGAGGTGCAGTAACCGGAATCTGATCATCCTCATCAATAGGATCATCGACAGCTGGTGGGATATAGTGTGGATGAGTTCGTTTGTACACAAGCCCGTCAGCGCTCGTCTTAATCCCAGCCAAAGATAATTGCCTAACCCCGACAAGATCAAAGTCAGACAACTCAATCAACTCGCCTTGATGAACCCCTACTCCGAGATTGGCAATATAAGCAGTGAGAACATGACACTGAATCATATGAACCTTAAATGAAGTGTTGTACCCTGAATAGTAAATGATAGATCTGAATACCCAGTATCCTAAGTCAAAGTCTAGTCTATGTCGAAGAGCGTACATCAGAAAAAGATGAACTGGTCGCAAAACGCCCTGATCTCCAGATGATAAAGGATAAATGCAAAACACGATCATCTTATAAAAAGCATTATCTCTTGGACTAAGGGGTACAGTTGACATCTTTTTAGGACGAGGTCCTTCAAAGAAGTCAGCATACATGAGATCTAGAGTCAGATGAGAGAAAGGAGCAGGTAGCGGATCAGGAAGAGACTTACTAAAAAAGATACGATGAACTGATGGTCGGATCCGTAGAAATCGAAGAAACATGTCAAGATCAAACAACATGTCTCGAGTAACAACTCTAGTCCTAAAATGATGGGGATCAAGTTCGCACAAGTTGTGGTAAAATTCCGAACAGAGAATAGGATTTTATGCATGTCTACAAAAGATGATGCTATCAAGTTGATAGTGTTGATTGATCTCTATGACCTCAGGACAAAAGGTTTGATAGAATTGGAGATCCAAACAACGAGTACCGATAACCTTAAATTTTTTATTAGGAAAAGATAGACACAATTCTTCGGTAGAGAACCTAGGATCTTGGCTAGGATTAAGAGAGCTAGCTTCTCTTTGTGCAATAGCTCTACTTTTCTCACTATAAAAAATAAATAAAATGCAATAAGTAACTTGTGCAAAAATATTAAAAGGAATAGAATAAAAGAAAGTTACCGAGGCATTTTCGGAGGAGAATAGGCTGGAATCGGCGAATAGTATAGAAGATAGAAGAGTAGAAGAATAGATTTGGATGAGTTGTGAGGGTTGCTCGCGGCTGCTTATATAGAAGATGATCGGTCGACCGATCAAGGGTTCGGTCGACCGATCCCTTAAATTCTCGTCCTTTTGACCGGTGAGCAGACGTTCGGTCGACCGATAAAACGGTTCGGTCGACCGGAACTTTAATTTTGGCACGGATACAGGGAGAGTTGGCGGAGATTGTTGAAGTTATGCTTTCGGTCGACCGATAATATGGTCCTGTCGACCGAATAATTGAACAGTCTCATATGGCATAATAAATGTGGCATATATTAAACAGAGTTTGGTTCGGTCGACCGAACCAATTGTTCGGTCGACGGATCTTAATTAATAATAATTTTTAATTAAGTTTAGAATAATTAAAAAATTTAATTAAGTTTAAAGTAAATTTAGTTAAGTTTAAAATAATTTTAATTAAGTTTAAAATAATTCTAATTAAGTTTTAATAATTTGATTAAGTTTTAAAATAATTTAAAATTAATTTTTAAATAATTTTAAATAAGTTTTAAAATAATTTAATTAAGTTTTAAAATAATTTAATTCAGTTTTAAAATAATTTAATAAAGTTTTAAAATAATTTAATAATTTAATTAAGTTTTAAAATAATTTAATTAAGTTTTAAAATAATTAAGTTAAAAAATAATTTAATTAAGTTTAAAATAATTTAATTAAGTTTTAAAATAATTTAATTAAGTTTTAAAATAATTTAATAAAGTTTTAAAATAATTTAATAAATTTTTAAAATAATTTAATTAATAATTAAGTTTTAAAATAATTTTAATTAAGTTTTAAAATAATTTTAATTTAGTTTTAAAATAATTTAATTAAGTTTTAAAATAATTTAATTAAGTTTTAAAATAATTTAATAATTTAATTAAGTTTTAAAATAAATTAATTTAATTAAGTTTTAAAATAATTTAATAATTTAATTAAGTTTTAAAATAAATTAATTTAATTAAATTTTAAAATAATTTAATAAAGTTTTAAAATAATTTAATAAAGTTTTAAAATAATTTAATTAAGTTTTAAAAATTGAATTAGTTTGAATTAGATTTAAATTATATTTAAATTAGATTTAAATTAAATTTGAATTCAATTAATTTAGTCAAATTAGAATTAATTTTATTGAAAGAGGTTATTGAGCCCATGTTAGATTCAAACTTAGCTTTGGGTTAATCAAGAAGGCGTCCTAAGGATAAGTTTCAGTTCAGTGACGAGGCATATGACCTACTTGAATATCATTAGACCACTTGCTGAACACTTTCCAAACTGTTCCTGCCCAAAAAACTTAATACTAAATTTTGGTCTAACTAGCCCATGTTTGACTGGGGTAACTTCGGTCAGATCCACTAAGTCTAGTGCACCAGGTAGAATTCCATATTCAACCTAGACATGCCTTCGACAGAGTTTCCTTGACATACTATCATCCCAATCCATTCCGGTGCTATGTTATAGGGTTTGGTAAACCTTTTTCATCTAACCGTTCTAATAATCCTAATCCTAAGTATTTGGTTTAATTAAGTTGGTTGGATTGTTTTTCTAGTTGCTCCCCCTGAGTCATAGCTTAGATAAGGTCTATCTAAGTAATTGATTTGACTCTTAGGGACCAAGTAGTGGTTTGGTTTGATTGATTTGATTAAGTGTTTTGTTTGAACCCATGCTTGGACTTGACTTCTAACATTTTGACTGATTAGAGACATGTATGATTTGTTTGTTTTGTTCGGTTTATAGCCAAGCCCCGATTTGTTGTACACGGCTCGTTGCGATCCAAGTACCATATTTAGACACTTGGATCCCATTTCGAACCTTTCAAAAGTTTTCTTGAGTCGCTCGACTTGACCTTTCAAATCTGAATTTTCTTCCTCAAGTTTTTCAACTTGAGTCGAAGTTCCGATTTGAACTTGGTTAGTCGAGTCACTCAAGCTAACTTGTTGCTTAAGGTGGTCTATTTCCTTAAGTAACAAGTTATTTTATTTTTCTGAATTTGCTAATTTTTTAAACAAACATTTAACTACTTTAAGTAAATTTGACTTTGAATAAATCGTTACCATATTCGGATCTTTCGATCTGGGGCTTCTCTCGGAATCGAGGTCGATCTCGGACTCGTATTCTTCATCGGACTCGGACTCAAAATCTTCGTTCCTTGCCATAAATGCAAGGTGACTCGAGTGCTTCGTTTGTTCCGTGTCAGATTCGTCGGAAGAGGTTTCGTCCCAAGTCGCTTGAAGTGCCTTCTTCCACCTTGTCGATTTGGGTCGTTCTTCTTTCCGATTAGGGCATTCGTTTTTGAAATGCCCCTTTTTGTTGCTTCCATAACAAATCATTTCTGATTTGTTTTGGATCTGGTTCGGTGGAATCTTTTTGGTATTTCTTCTGAACTTTTTCTTAGTCAACAATCTTCGGACCATGTTGACTAGTTCTTCTTCGTTTGTTGAATCTGAGTCTGACTCGCTTTCAGACTCTATCTTCGTTTTTGATTTTGTCTCTTTGTTTGAACCTGCATACAAAGCAACTCCTTTCTCGACATGGCTCATGTTAGATTGCTCATGTAATTCCAACTCGCAAAATAATTCGTCTAACTTAAGAATTGAAAGATCTTTGGAAACTTTGTATGCATCTACAATTGATGCCCACAAAGTATTCCTCGGAAAGGCGTTCAGAGCGTACCTTATCGTGTCGCGATTTTCGAGTTCGTGTCCGATCAAGTGAAGACCGTTGAGGATGTCTTTCAGTCGGGCATGTAGTTGCAAGGCCGTCTCTCCAGGAAACATTTTTATATTAAGTAAATATTTAAAAGAAGATCTCGTTTGTTTACCTTTGAGTCGTCGGTTCCTTCGTGTAATTTGATTAGTGAGTCCCACAAGTCTTTGGCGTTGTCGTAGGGACCAACTCGGTTCAATTCCTCCATTGTGAGTCCACACTGAATGGTGTTGATTGCCTTGTAATTTAGTTGTGCCTTTTTGACCATTTGTGGAGTCCATTCTTCCGGTTCTAGAGTTGTTCCGTCCTTCGTTGGAGGAGTATAACCTTTCAAGATTGTGAACCAGAGCTCGATGTCGGACTTTAGGAAACACTCCATCCTATTCTTCCAGTAGCTAAAGTTTTTTCCTTTGAATAGTGGAGGTCGGACTGTGCTATAGCCTTCTTGATATGAATTCGACATCCTTGCAAAGCACAAAAAAAAATATTTCCAAGACTTTTGTCTTGGGATTAGTAGTGCTTGAAAAAATAGAGATAATGAGAAATATTAAAGAAATTTGAAGAAAAGAAAAGATTTTAAAGATGCTTAGAAAATCGGTTAAGAAATTTCAGAGCTAACCTCGCTCTGATACCAATTGATAGGATCGAGTAGCGCGATAGAGGGGGGGGGGGGTGAATATCGCTTCTTTTTAAAAGTTATTCTTTTCGTATTTAAATCAAAGTCGTGCACAATGGAAAGTAAATAGAGACACAAATGTTTTACTTCGTTCGGAGCCTAGCTCGACTCCTACTCGAAGGCCCGCGGTCCTTGACCGCACCGATGGGCAATCACTATATTTCTTCTTTCCGAAATCCTTCGAAAAGAAGAAAATCGTACAAGTATGAGCAAGATAGTAACACCCTACTATCTTGCTTAAGTTAAATACAATGCAAGCAAAAAGTAAAGTTATACCGACAAGAAGATTGAAAGACAAAGCTTGTGGTCGGCACTTCCGGGCAATGTGGCTTGCTGAATTAACGAAGACGTGTAGCTCAAATTGCTTGCAGAACAGAGTTTTTGTTTTTCAGAAAAATTCACTTCGCCTCTGTCTTCGAGCCTGGTTTTATAGGTGGACTGAGGTTCGGTCGACCGATCCCTCTGTTCGGTCGACCGAACCAGCTCTGATCACCCACAGCTGGAATCTGACGCTGGCTTATAAATTCTGCATTAACTGGCCTTCAATGGTTCGGTCGACCGAACCCTTTTATCGGTCGACCGAACAAGGTTTTACCTTGTTCGTCGAAGTCTGCCAGAATCATGAATTAATGGGTAATTAATGTTGATTGGATCGGTCGACCGATCCCCAGGTTCAGTCGACCGATTAGCTTATTTCCTTTGCTTGCTGATCGGTGCTGTTGAGCTGGCTTTGCCGAGTCATCAAGTTCGGTTGATCGATCTTACTATTCGGTCGACCGATCAAGCTTTGATCGAACTTTGACTTTGATCTGTTCTGAACTGTTTGCTTTCTGTTATGCTCATGTTCGATTGACTGAACCGCTGGTTTGGTCGACCGATCCAGTCTGTCCTGCAACACAGTGTTAGAACGAAAACTTCCTGCAACACAGATGTTAGCACACAGCATAATAATGAATAAAAGACAGCATAATGAGTAATATAAAAGACAGCAATAGAACTGTCTTGATCTCAACTTGGAAACCTTCCCGGTTTCTTCAGTTGGATCAGCGACCTAAGGTTGTTCCCTCCGGGAACCCGACCTCACTGTCGCTCCTCCAGTTTGCTTACCTCAACCTACCTGCTAAACTTTGATCCTCCAGATCTAGTTTGGACTTCTCACTCAGCCTTGATCGGCTCCCCGGGACTTTTCCTTTGATCTTTGGTCCTTCAGACCTCTCGATCACACTGCCAAGCTTCGTCTCCCCTCGACCTACTTGGACTTTCACCTGGGTTCCACAATCTGCTAAGATTTCTCCTGCCTAGCCTCCAACTAGGTCTTTCCCGGTTGAGTAAATATTCTGCACACTCAGTAAACTTGTTAGATCATAACTAGACTTAACTTGAACCTTTGACAACATCAAAACTAAGGTTTGATTCTGGTGCATCTTGCACCAACACTAATGACCTCGAGATCTTCTGCCGTATTCCTCGCCTCGCCTTGGACGTCGTGTGGGCGACGATCCTCCAAGATGAATACCACCCAAAAGCCTCCTTCCTCTTCTTGTAAAATCCGGCCACCACCACCACCACAAGGAGAAGAGAGCAAAAGGGAAAAGAGAGAAGAAAGGGAGAGGGTCGGCCACACCAAGGTCTCCAAACAAGAGAATAAGAATTGTGTCTCATGAAGCCCCCTCACCCCTTCTTTTATATTACTTGCCCAAGGCAAATAAGGAAAAACTTTTTACAAAAAATAAAATCATCCAAGAGTTTTTCCTTTTTCCTTTTTATTTTTCCTTTTCTTTCCTCTTGATTGAATCAATCACCAAATTTAATTTTGTGATGATTTTAAATAATTTAATATGGACGACCACTTGCTTGGGCACCAAGCAAGGTGACCGACCACCTCATCAAGGGAAAAAAGGAATTTTATTTTTATAAAATTTTACAAGAAAAACTATTATAAAATTTTACAAGCTCTCTTTCCTAAAGTAGGAGTTAAAAAAGGAAAGTTTCTAAAAATTAAAACCATGTTTTAAAATTTAAAAACTCTCTTATAAAATTTCCTTTTTTAACATGATGATAGAAAATTTTAATTTTAAAACTTATCTCCCTTTTTTCTTAAACCATGAGGATGGTTAAAAAAGGAAAGTTTTAAAAACTTTTAAAACTCTCTATTAAAACATGTGGCCAAATTCAAATAAGGAAAGTTTTAAAAATTAAAATCTCTCTTTTAAAACTTATAGTTTTCTACAAAGAGAAGATTTTAAAAATTCAAAACAACCCTCCTATTTGAATTAATATTGGCCGGCCCCTACAAGCTTGGTCACCAAGCTATAGGGTCGGCCCCTATAAGAGGATGTGGCCGGCCATTGCTTGGTCACCAAGCAATGGTCCGACCTCCTTCTTGGACACCAAGAAGAGCCTTACATTTGGATGGACTTGAGGCTATAATGAGGCTACGACAGGGACCTAGAGGAGAAATTGGTTTTGGCCTTCCGATGAGCTTGAGTATCCCGTGTTCGCCCCGAACACACAACTCAAGTTCATCGATAATAACTCATTCCACTAGAGAGTTATTACCGCACTACCGCACCAATCCCAAATTACATTATGGGCTCTTTCTTATCATGAGTGTGTTAATCTCCCTGTATTTAAGATTACGAATGTCCACTAATTAAGTAAGTTACTGACAACTCACTTAATTAATATCTAGCTCCAAGAGTAGTACCACTCAACTTTATTGTCATGTTGGACTAGGTCCACCTGCAGGGTTTAACATGGCAATCCTTATGAGCTCCTCTTGGGGACATTCTTAACCTAGATAACTAGGACACAGATTCCTTCTATAATCAACAACGCACACTATAAGTAATATCATTTCCCAACTTATCGGGCATATTGATTTATCGAGCTAAACCTCACCCTTTGATAAGTCAAAGAAATAAATATTAAATATATGTGCTTGTTATTATATTAGGATTAAGAGCACACACTTCCATAATAACTAAGGTCTAGTTCTTTTACTAAGTCAGTACAAAAAGAACATACCTAAATGATCCTACTCAATACACTTAAAGTGTATCAGTGTAATTTATTAGTCAAGATAAACTAATACTTAATTACACTACGACTATTCTGATGGTTTGTTCCTTTCCATCTTAGTCATGAGCAACTTGTTTATAATTTATAGAGAACCGACAACATGATCTTCTGAGTGTGACACCATACTCCATGTTATCTACTATATAAATTAATTGAACAATTACATTTAACAAATAAATGCAAATATTGACCAATGTGATTCTTTTATTTCAACAAATAAATGTTTACAAAAGCTAGGCTTTTAGTATACACTCTAACAATCTCCCACTTATACTAAAAGACTAAGCTGCCATATCTGTTGCCTTACATCTGATTCTCATCCCCTCCACATGCCGATCAAAAGCTTTCGCCGGAAGGGCCTTTGTGAAAGGATCTGCTAGGTTATCTTCTGATGTAATCTTGGCGACAACAACTTCTCCTCGCTTGACGATGTCTCGTATCAGGTGGTACTTGCGCTCTATATGTTTACTTGCCTTATAAGCTCGTGGTTCCTTTGAGTTTGCAACTGCACCGCTATTATCACAATAAATTATAATGATCTTGGGCAAACCAGGAATCACATCTAAGTCCATTAGAAAGTTCCTGAGCTATACGGCTTCTTTTGCTGCCTCAGAGGTTGCAACATACTCAGCTTCCATGGTTGAGTCCGAGACGCATTTCTGCTTAACACTCCTCCATGCAATGGCTCCACCTCCTAGAGTAAACACATAGACTAGCGTAGACTTACTATTGTCCCTATCTGATTGAAACCGAATCCGTGTAACCCACAGGGAGCAAATCGTCTGCTTGGTAAACTAGCATATAATTTCTAGTCATTCTCAGGTACTTTAATATATGCTTTACTGCAGTCCAATGTCCTTGTCCAGGGTTACTCTGATATCTGCTAACCATGCTCACGGCAAAACAGATTTCAGGTCTCGTACACAGCATTGCATACATAAGGCTTCCTACAGCCGAAGCATAAGGAACTGCCTTCATGTCCTCAATCTCCTTTGATGTCTTCGGGGACATCTCTTTAGATAAGGCTACTCCATGTCTAAAAGGTAAGAAACTTTTCTTGGAGTTTTGCATGCTAAAACGAGCAAGGATCGTATCTATATATAAAGCTTGGGATATGCACAACATTCTTTTCTTGCGATCCCTTATAACTTTGATCCCAAGAATGTGTGCACACTCTCCTAAGTCCTTCATATCAAATTGTTTGGACAACCATACCCTTACGTCTGATAATACCTTGACATTGTTGTCAATTAACAAAATATCATCTACGTATAGTACAAGAAATACCACCACGTTTCCGTTACACTTTTTGTATACACAAGACTCATCCGGACACTGAATAAATCCATATGAATGGATTACTTCGTTAAACCAGATGTTCCAAGATCTTGAAGCTTGCTTTAGTCCATAAATGGACCAATTGAGCTTACACACTAGATGCTCTTTGCCCTTTTCAATGAACCCTTCTGGTTGCTTCATATGGATGTTTTCTCCAAGACTTCCGTTAAGGAAAGCTGTCTTGACATCCATTTGCCAAATCTTATAGTCCATATGAGCGACAATGGATAAGAGTATCCGGATAGACTTAAGCATGGCTACCGGTAAAAAAGTCTCCTCATAATCGATTCCCTCTTTCTGAGTATACCCTTTCACAACAAGCCTTGCTTTGAAGGTTTCTACCTTCCCATCTATCTCTCTTTTACTTTTGTAGATCCACTTGCATCCAATGACTTTTACATCATTAGATGGTTCTACAAGCACTCAGACCTTATTAGAATACATAGATTCTATTTCAGAATTCATTGCCTTTTGCCAAGATACTGCATCTATATCTTGGAGTGCTTCGTCATATGTTCGGGGATCTGGTTCATATTTACCTGGGATCAAGTCCGAAGACTCACCCAAAAACATGAATCTCTCAGGTTGCCTCACAACCCTCCCACTAAGACGAGGCACTGTCTCTGGCTGTGTATCATGTGTGACACGTGTTGCAGTTTCTTGTAGTACTTCATCTTGTACTGTTGGTACTAAAGTAGACGTGTCCTCTCTAATTTCTTCTAGAACTATTTCACTCATGGGCTTATGGTTCATTACATAATCTTCTTCTAAAAATTGAGCATTGGTGCTAACAATGATCTTCTGATTTTTAGGATTATAAAACAAACCACCTTTCGTTCCCTTAGGATATCCCACAAACAGACAAACTTCTGTACGTGATTCCAACTTGTCAGTATCACCCTTTAGCACATGTGCTGGACTACCCCATATCCGGATATGATTCAGACTAGGCTTACACCCATTCCATAATTCCATGGGAGTAGAAGGAACTATTTTAGAAGGTATCATATTCAAAATGTACATTGCTGTTTCTAAAACATATCCCCAAAACAAATTTGGTAATTCTGAATAATCGATCTAACCATTTTCATAAGAGTCCTATTCCTTCGTTCTGCCACATCATTCTGCTGGTGTGTACCAGGTGCAGTCAATTGGGATTGAATCCCGACTTCTGATAAGTAATTCCTAAACTCTCCAAAGAGGTATTCACCACCACGGTCAGACCGTAGTGTCTTGATACTTTTACCAAGACGTTTCTCCACATCAGCCCTATATTCTTTGAACTTGTCAAAGCATTCAGACTTGCGGCGCATCAGGTAAATGTATCCGTATCTTGAATAATCGTCTATAAAAGAGACAAAGTATTCATAACCACCTCTTGCCTGGATAGACATAGGACCACACAAATCAGAATGAACCAGTTCTAACGCATCTTTGGCTCTATACCCCTTGGCCTTGAAAGGTCTCTTGGTCATTTTACCTTCCAAGCAGGATTCGCATGTTGGAAAGTTTTCCAACTCTAATGAACCCAAGAGTCCATCGGCTACAAGCCTTTGAATCCTACTTAAGTTAATATGTCCAAGTCTTAGATGCCAAAGATATGTTTGGTTCATTTCCGAAAGTTCTTTTCTCTTATTAGAGTTAGAAGATGTGTTATTAATTTCCATATTTTGCTTTGTGGGAGAAATTGAATTTAAAGTGTATAAATTGCCAACCAATGCACCAGAACAGATAATCACCTTATTTCTCTTTATAACAACATTGTTACTAAAAGAGACTGAATATCCATCCAAATACAGTTTAGAAACTGAAATTAAATTCTTTCTAAAACTGGGTACATAAAGACAATTTCTTAAAATCAAATTTGTATTCCTATCAAATGATAAGTAGACGTCTCCCACTGCAATAGCCGCCACCTTAGTAGCATTGCCCATATAGACAGTTATCTCTCCATCAAATAGTCGGCGGGTTTCCTGGAACCCCTGCAAAGAATTGCATACATGATCAGTGACTCCCGTATCTACACACCAAGTACTGGTAGATAACACCGCTAAACATATTTCAACTACTAGAGTATGAGATACATATTTATTATTCTGGTTCCTACGAGGACAGTCCGCTTTCCAATGTCCAGACTGCTTGCAGACGAAGCATTTTCCCTTCGGCTTCTTCATTCCAGCTTTCTGTCCTGTACTCTGAGGTTTATTCACCTTCTTTGCTGAAAATACCTGTTTCTTCTTCTTCTTTCCTTTCAACTTAGAAGTAGAATCATTTTCAGCATAGTGAATCTGAGAACTGTGACGAAATATTCCTTCTATTGCCTGTAGTTCTGTCAGAAGTTCCGCCAACGTATACTCTCTTTTGTTCATGTTATAGTTCAGGCGGAACTGCTCAAATTGCCCATCGATTTCTCCTCCAAGGACTTGTATTTCATTCAGATAAGCCATCATTTTGAGGATATGATCCCTTACGGGTATCCCCTCAGACATGGTGGCTGTCATTAGCTTCCTTATTGCCTCTTGCCTAGCAGTCTGACTCTGGTGCCCAAAGAGTTCTTTGAGATTGTTCATTATATCATAAGCTGTTGGTAAATCTTGATGCTGATATTGCAATACATTTGACATAGATGCCAAAATGTAACACCGCGCCATCTCATCAGCTTTTACCCATTTCTTATGATACTCAATCTCCTCTGGGGTAGAGTCAACGTCAGGCGCATCAGGGCAAGCCTCAGTCAGTACAAACTTATAGCTTTCAGCAGTAAGAACAATGTCCAGGTTTCTTTTCCAATCAATATAGTTGGGACCAGTAAGTTTGTTCTCTTTCAGGATAATGGCTAGTGGGTTGAAAGTCATCCTAAGAATCACAAAAATAAACTTTGGTCAAAACTCTAAATTTAGAATAATATTGATTCATCAAACAATACTATTTTAAATTAATCAACACCTCAAATCACCGTGAATATTGCATGCCACGTTAGTGTGGACGTATACAAATTTAACATTTGTAAGAGGAGGGTGTGACCCATTAATTTTATTATCTTGTCATCCTAACTTTATGACAAATAAAATTAATAGTTGGTTTCACTTTGGTCACACAATACTATAGCAGTGACGCCGTTGGGGAGGATACTATTGAATGCGTCTATGTGTATACCATTACTTGATACTAAGTCCATTAAATAGGATTGTGCCCCTTCAGTTGGAGAAGATCACACGCTCCTAAATAATTTACTATAACCATCCATAAAAGAAAGTTTGATCTAGTGATCCGCAACGAACCCATCCGATGTGGAGGGAGGCACTCAGAGCCGACACGTAAGCTTGTTGTATCACTTACAAACCAGTAATGGAGACCATGGGATTTATTACAATCCCTCTCCCACTTAGTTATTTAAAATTGAGGATTTTAACCTATGCTAGCATACATCACATGCATATAAACATCACAGTAAATAAAAGCAATAAATTTGAAAATTAATTTTCCAACTATTATGGCATTTTCCATCACTGTCTTCGGTATGCTCTGTAACGCCCGCCCCTCCTGCTAGTAGGGCGGGGTTACTTTACTACTTGCGGAAACATACATGCATATTAAAATTTCTTTCTAAAGTAAAACAGCGGAAGTATCATGAAGTCATGCGGAACATTAACATAAATAAACTTAGTTCATGTCAACATAAAAAAATAACATAAGCAGGTCTTTTATTTGTCTTATCCGAGCCACCACCACACACATCTCTTGCCTCTCCTGCGGCTCCCCTAGTTCATCCATTCTTTGCCTTTATCTGCGGTACAAGGAAAGTAAGCTATAAGCACACAGGCTTAGTAAGATCCTTTCCTACTCACATAAACCATATATCATAGCGTAATCACATAAGTATATAACAATGGAAACATAATCATCTAACATCATGTTGTGAAAACATAGCATCATAACATATCATCTCATAAAGAACATCATGCTATATCATATCATAAATCATAAGAGCATCATATCATATAAATCATAAAAGCATATCATATCATAAATCATAAGAGCATCATGTTATATAAATCATAAGGGCATATCATATCATATCATGCAAGATGTCTTTTAAAACATGTGTCATGTCAGGTGCAAGATGTCTTTAAACATATCATATAGTACTTGAACATAATATCATCATGAGGGCCCGGCTTGTACCACATACATACATAAATGCGCGTAATCCCTAGGACAAGGAAGCTAGCCCCGAACCTACTAGGGAACTAGGTCCGTACTACAACCGTCGACCTAGGGGCGTATTAAGGAGACCATCCCTTTTTACTAGACCCGTTCATAGTCCGTCGGCCTAGGGGCGCTTATGGAGCCCACCCTTGGTACAAGTCATACAAAGTAAAATAGCATATCATGGTTCATGTCATAACATATCATATCATATCTTGTCATATCATGAAGAGTGCTCTTAGTCCCCAAGGGGAAGCAACTCTTAGGCCTTCACTTATCATATCATAAAGTGTGCTCTTAATCCCAACATAAAGGGAAGCAACACTTAGGCCTTTGCTTATCATATCATAAAGCATGCATACTTGGGCACATAGCACTTCATAAGAGACATTATCATGCATGGATCATAAGCATACATAAATGAGCATATTACTTGTCATATCATAAAGCATGCATACTTGAGCACATAGCACATCATAAGAGACATTATCATGCATGGTTCATAGGTATACATAAATGAACACATCACCTATCATAGAAAACATAATCATGCATGGAATCATTAAATAACATCTCTTAATTCATAACGTAGCATGTGAGGCACATCTAGGCTCCTAATCCCATCATGGCCGAAAGCTCAAAGAGTATGAACTTAAACTCTAAATAACATACAAGCATAAATATCAAGCTAACTTCATATCATATCATAAGGAAAGTCATAAGCATGTTAATCCAATTTTTAAGCTTTCCTAGGTCTTGATCCTTATCATAGCTGAAAGTTCATGAAGTAGGAAAATAAACTCTAAGCAACATACAAGCATAAATATCAAGCTAACTTCATATCATATCATAAGGAAATTCATGAGCATGCTAGATTTAATTTTAAGCTTCCTTGGACCCTAAATTTGATCATGGCCGAAAGTTCACGAAGAAGAAAATCAAGCTCTAAACAACATACAAGCATGAATATCTAGCTAACTCCATATCATATCATAAAGGAAATCATGAGCATGCTAGATTTAGTTTAAAGCTTCCTTAGACACTAAAACTCACCATGGCCGAACCATAAAGAAACATGTGTCTAGATTTCAAGCAACATCAAACATGATAACCCTAAGTTAGCTTTATATCATATCCTAAGGAGAGTCATGAACATGTTAGACTAAGTTTTAAGCTCTCCTAGGTCTTTCATTCACATCATGACCGAAACCCTATAGTGTAATACCACTAGGTTCCAACAACATACAAGCATGCAAACACTTAGAATCTTTCATACCATTTCATAAAGAAGGTCATGAGCATGATAACCTAAGTTTTTAACCTCTCCTAATCCATTATTCAAGTCTTGGCCGAACACCTTATGAGTATGACATTAAGTTTTAAGCAACATACAAGCATAAGAACACCAAACCAATCTCTTATCATAGCATACATATCATAAGGACATAGTGAACATGGTTAGTTTAGGTCTTAAGATTTCCTAGGTATTTCATCTACACTTGGCCGAAAGTTCAAAATCATAGATCTAGGTTTTAAGTAAGCATACAACATAAGAACATTAACTAGCTTCCTATACTAGGGTACTCATCAAAAGAACATAATGAACATGCTTATTTAGGTCTTGAACTTCCCTAGACCTTTTATTCATGTCTTGGCCGAACACCTTAGGAGCATGAAATTAAGTTTTAAGCAACATACAAGCATAAGAACACCAAACCAATCTCCTATCATAGCATACATATCATAGGGACATAGTGAACATGGTTAGTTTAGGTCTTAAGCTTTCCTAGGTCTTTCATCTACACTTGGACGAAAGTTCAACATTGTGACCCTAGGTTTCAAGCATTCTAATCTTATGGAAAACATAAACAACTTGTACCACAGGTGAGGGGATACTTACATCCTTTCGCTTGTTGTTCCTAAAGAAAGTGGTACCCTTGTGAGGAGGAAGAAGGAGCTTCTCTTCCTAGTTTTCCCTTTTGTTTTCTCTTTCTTGTAAGGAGTAAACCTTGAGACTCCTTCTTAGGAATTAGTTTTCTTAGAGAGAAAACCTTAGCTTGGATTTTGGAAATGAGGGAGAGAGAGCTCTATGTCTCGGTGGAGAAGGAAGAAGGAGAAAGAAGGAGGAGGAAGAAGAAGGAGGAAAAATTATCAAAACTTTTCTTTCCCTTCTCTTCACTCATTCTTATTTATTCCCAATGAGGAAAAAGTGTCCCAATTCATCCCCTTGTCTTCTCCATCTTCTCCCCTCTTCATTCCCATGACAATAGAAAAGGGAGGGGAAAGACAACTTGTCTTTCTCTTTTCCTTGCTTCTTTTCTTAACCAAGAGAAAGAGGAGAATAGCTACTTGACTTTCTCTTGTTCCCTTACTTAATCATACTCTCACTTTTAACTACAATTCCCATTCTTTACAAATCATAATTCATTCATGGTTCTAGTGGTTATCATGTACTAATTTAACTCTATCATTTGTGGGAGGTTCAAGGTTCAAACCTTAACCTCTCTTCCTTTTTATTTCATTTTGGTTTCTATTTCCATTTTCCTTTTATAAAGAATTTACCCATATGTATAGCTTATCATTTCGTGGGTGTTACAGTACCCCATACCTCATAGAAAGTTCATCCTCGAACTTAAAATAGTGACATCAGGTGGCACAGGTCTTCCTGCTGAGTGCATCGGCCACTTTGTTCGCTTTTCCAGGATGATAAAAGATCTCGCAGTCATAGTCCTTAACTAACTCGAGTCATCTGCGTTGTCTCATATTCAGATCTTTCTGGGTGAAGAAATATTTTAGACTCTGGTGGTCGGTATAAATCTTACACCAGACTCCATATATATAATGTCTCCATGTTTTGAGAGCAAAGACCACAGCTGCTAGTTCTAGGTCATGAGTGGGGTAGTTCTTTTCATACTCTTTGAGTTGTCTAGAGGCGTAGGCAATGACCTTGCCGTCTTGCATGAGTACAGCTCCAAGTCCTAATTTGGAAGCGTCGCTGTACATATCGAAGCCTTTGTTACTTTCCGGAAGAGTAAGGATTGGAGCACTGGTCAGTCTCCTTTTTAATTTCGTGAAATTCTTCTCACATTCATCCGTCCATTCATACTTTTTGTTCTTCTTCGTGAGAACTGTCATAGGGGCTGCAATTTTAGAGAAGTCCTCCACAAACTTCCGGTAGTAGCCTGCTAGCCCGAGAAAACTTCTGATTTCACTGACATTCTTTGGCCTGTTCTAGTTACTTACAGCTTCGATCTTGTTTGGATCTACCATTACTCCATCCTTGGAGATGACATGACCCAAGAATGATATTCGATCGAGCCAAAACTCGCATTTGGAGAACTTTGCATATAGTTGTTTATCTCGAAGAATCTGTAGTACGGTGTTCAGGTGTTCAGCATGCTCTTCCTGGGTTCTTGAATAGATGAGAATATCATCAATGAAAACAATCACGAATTTGTCGAGATATGCCGTAAACGCCCGATTCATCAGATCCATAAATACAACAGGAGCATTTGTCACTCCGAAGGGCATAACTATGAACTCGTAGTGTTTGTATCTTGTTCGAAATGTCGTCTTCGGTATATCATCCTGTTTCACTTTCACTTGATGATAGCCGAACCTTAGGTCAATCTTAGAGAAGATGGTCGCTCCCCTTAATTGGTCGAACAGGTCGTCGATCCGTGGAAGAGGGTACCGGTTCTTGATTGTCACATTGTTCAGCGCTCGGTAGTCTATACACATCCGCATAGACCCATCCTTCTTTTTCACAAACAGTACTGGAGCTCCCCATGGAGAGTGACTCGGGCGAATAAGTCCCTTGTCAAGTAACTCTAGTAGCTGTCCCTGAAGTTCCTTCAACTCAGCCGGCATCATACGATAAGGTGCTTTAGAGATCAGTTTAGTACCAGGAATCAGTTCGATCTCAAATTCTATGTCTCTATCGGGGGCTAACCCTGGTAGTTCATCGGGAAACACTTCTGGATAGTTGCACACCACTCTGACATTTTCTAGTTTCTGGTTCTCAGCATGACTTGTATCGACCACTTGTGCTAGAAACCCAGTACATCCCTTATTTAACATCTTTTGTGCCTTTATGGCTGATAAGAATCTCCCAGTTTCTTTCCTTGATTCTCCAACAAATTCGAACATTGGTTCTGCTTCAGGTCAGAAGACCACTTTCCTTTGATGGCACTCGATTGAAGCGTCGTACTTGCTCAGGAAATCCATGCCCGATATACTGTCATAATCTTACATGTCAAGCACTATCAGGTCACAGTAGAGTTCTCTGTCTGTGATTCTGATGGGTGCGGCTCGCAGCATATGAGTAGATGGCATTACTTCTCCCGAAGGCAGGGTTGTTAAGAATTTGTCATTTAAGGCTTGTGGTGGTATTTCTAACTTCTTCATGAAGGGTGTAGAGACGAACGAGTGTGCCGCCCCAGTATCAAATAACACATTAGCATACTGACTGAAAATAGGCAGCTGGCCTGTGACAACTGTAGAGGCACTCGCCACATCATCTTTGGTAAGAGAGAAAACCCTGGCGTTCGTTGTAGCTGACGGGGCTTCCAATCTCCCTTGGCTAATTGGAGTTCCTTCAATGGTAGCCTGCATCAGGTGTAGCTGTGAGGGGGTACTCCTGTTCTGGTTATACTGCTGGGATGGTGTCTGGGACTGGGTAGGGCAGTCTCTGGCCATATGTCCTTCCCGTCCGCAACTGTAACACTTTCTCGTACCCTTGTCGCATACTCCGGAATGTTGTTTCCCATAAATGGTACACTGAGGGTACTTAGGTTGCTTATTTGCTGGTCCTCCTTTAGTGTTGTTCCATTGCTTCCTTTTTCCATTAGAGTTTCCTTTCCAGCTCGTTTTGGTACCCTGAGGTTTCTGTCCTTTCGTCTGTGCCTGATTCTTATTCTTGTTCATCGCCTTCTGATAATGTTCGGTGATCAGGGCACTACTGACCAGTTCTTCTATAGTCTGCGGTATATTAATTCTGCCGGCCACATTCAATGCTATCTCGGGTCGGAGCATTTTCAGCATCAGTCTAACCCTTTCTCTTTCCGTGCTGACTAACTCTGGGCAGAGGCGTGCAAGACGGCTGAAGCTCTTCACTGCTTCGTTCACTGATAAGTCACCTTGCCGGAACTCGGTGAACTCGTCGTAATGTCGGTTCATTACTTGCATATGGAAGAATTCCTCGAAGAACTCTGCCTCGAAGTCCGTCCAGTTCATCAGATTAACTTGTCTCTTAGCCTTAACTCTTTCCCACCACATTCTTGCGTCTCCGAAAAAACAGAATGACACCCATTTGATCTTTTCTGATACGGGCCAGTCCAGTAATTCCACAATACTTTCCACCGTCTTGAACCAGGCTTGGGCGTCCCATGACTCACAAGTACCCGAGAAGTTCTCCGGCTTCAGCCTTAGCCACTGTATCAAGTAGGTCTCCTGTCGGACCACTGGGACAGGGGCTACCAGTGGTACTGGTGCAGCTATTGGTATGACGGGCACTGCATTCTGATTTGTTTGTGGGGTGACAGAGTTTCCTTGCTGATTCATCAGAGCAGTGATTACTTGTTGTTGTTCCGTGATCTAACGCTGGAGATCTGTGACTACCTGGGTCAGATCTGGTGGGATCACTGTCTCATCGACCCTGTGACCGCGTCTTCTAGCCATATCTATTTTCATAAATAACAATAAGGCTAGCATAAGTCTAGAGTCATCCCTACTTATATTTGTGCACATTAAATATCGCTTATCATACATAAAGGAAATCCATATCAGTCATACTTAGGTTCATGGATACTAAAACATTTCCTATCATACATAAATAGAATAGAGTAAGTACAGAAAGTCTTACTTGGAGCGGCAGGATGGAGGCTTGATGTGTGTGTAGCGGGAAGGCTGACCTGACTCTGATACCAAACTTGTAACGCCCGCCCCTCCTGCTAGTAGGGCGGGGTTACTTTACTACTTGCGGAAACATACATGTATATTAAAATTTCTTTCTAAAGTAAAACAGCGAAAGTATCATGAAGTCATGCGGAACATTAACATAAATAAACTTAGTTCATGTCAACATAAAAAAAATAACATAAGCAGGTCTTTTATTTGTCTTAGTCGAGCCACCACCACACACATCTCTTGCCTCTCCTGCGGCTCCCCTAGTTCATCCATTCTTTGCCTTTATCTGCGGTACAAGAAAAGTAAGCTATAAGCACACAGGCTTAGTAAGATCCTTTCCTACTCACAAAAACCATATATCATAGCGTAATCACATAAGCATATAACAATGGAAACATAATCATCTAACATCATGTTGTGAAAACATAGCATCATAACATATCATCTCATAAAGAACATCATGCTATATCATATCATAAATCATAAGAGCATCATATCATATAAATCATAAAAGCATATCATATCATAGATCATAAGAGCATCATGTCATATAAATCATAAGGGCATAGCATATCATATCATAAATCATATCATGCAAGATGTCTTTTAAAACATGTGTCATGTCAGGTGTAAGATGTCATTAAACATATCATATAGTACTTGAACATAATATCATCATGAGGGCCCTGCTTGTACCACATACATACATAAATGCACGTAATCCCTAGAACAGGGTAGCTAGCCCCGAACCTACTAGGGAACTAGGTCCGTACTATGACCGTCGACCTAGGGGCGTACTAAGGAGCTCATCCCTTATTACTAGACCCGTTCATAGTCCGTCGGCCTAGGGGTGCTTATGGAGTCCACCCTTGGTACAAGCCATACAAAGTAAAATAGCATATCATGGTTCATGTCATAACATATCATATCATATCTTGTCATATCATGAAGAGTGCTCTTAGTCCCCAAGGGGAAACAACTCTTAGGCCTTCACTTATCATATCATAAAGAGTGCTCTTAATCCCAACATAAAGGGAAGCAACTCTTAGGCCTTTGCTTATCATATCATAAAGCATGCATACTTGGGCACATAGCACTTCATAAGAGACATTATCATGCATGGATCATAAGCATACATAAATGAGCATATTACTTGTCATATCATAAAGCATGCATACTTGAGCACATAGCACATCATAAGAGACATTATCATGCATGGTTCATAGGTATACATAAATGAACACATCACCTATTATAGAAAACATAATCATACATGGAATCATTAAATAACATCTCTTAATTCATAACGTAGCATGTGAGGCACATCTAGGCTCCTAATCCCATCATGGCCGAAAGCTTAAAGAGTATGAACTTAAACTCTAAATAACATACAAGCATAAATATCAAGCTAACTTCATATCATATCATAAGGAAAATCATAAGCATGTTAATCCAATTTTTAAGCTTTCCTAGGTCTTGATCCTTATCATGGTCGAAAGTTCATGAAGTAGGAAAATAAACTCTAAGCAACATACAAGCATAAATATCAAGCTAACTTCATATCATATCATAAGGGAATTCATGAGCATGCTAGATTTAATTTTAAGCTTCCTTGGACCCTAAATTTGATCATGGCCGAAAGTTCACGAAGAAGAAAATCAAGCTCTAAACAACATACAAGCATGAATATCTAGCTAACTCCATATCATATCATACAGGAAATCATGAGCATGCTAGATTTAGTTTAAAGCTTCCTTAGACACTAAAACTCACCATGGCCGAACCATAAAGAAACATGTGTCTAGATTTCAAGCAACATCAAACATGATAACCCTAAGTTAGCTTTATATCATATCCTAAGGAGAGTCATGAACATGTTAGACTAAGTTTTAAGCTCTCCTAGGTCTTTCATTCACATCATGACCGAAACCCTATAGTGTAATACCACTAGGTTCCAACAACATACAAGCATGCAAACACTTAGAATCTTTCATACCATTTCATAAAGAAGGTCATGAGCATGATAACCTAAGTTTTTAACCTCTCCTAATCCATTATTCAAGTCTTGGCCGAACACCTTATGAGTATGACATTAAGTTTTAAGCAACATACAAGCATAAGAACACCAAACCAATCTCTTATCATAGCATACATATCATAAGGACATAGTGAACATGGTTAGTTTAGGTCTTAAGATTTCCTAGGTATTTCATCTACACTTGGCCGAAAGTTCAAAATCATAGATCTAGGTTTTAAGTAAGCATACAACATAAGAACATTAACTAGCTTCCTATACTAGGGTACTCATCAAAAGAACATAATGAACATGCTTATTTAGGTCTTGAACTTCCCTAAACCTTTTATTCATGTCTTGGCCGAACACCTTAGGAGCATGAAATTAAGTTTTAAGCAACATACAAGCATAAGAACACCAAACCAATCTCCTATCATAGCATACATATCATAGGGACATAGTGAACATGGTTAGTTTAGGTCTTAAGCTTTCCTAGGTCTTTCATCTACACTTGGACGAAAGTTCAACATTGTGACCCTAGGTTTCAAGCATTCTAATCTTATGGAAAACATAAACAACTTGTACCACAGGTGAGGGGATACTTACATCCTTTCGCTTGTTGTTCCTAAAGAAAGTGGTACCCTTGTGAGGAGGAAGAAGGAGCTTCTCTTCCTAGTTCTCCCTTTTGTTTTCTCTTTCTTGTAAGGAGTAAACCTTGAGACTCCTTCTTAGGAATTAGTTTTCTTAGAGAGAAAATCTTAGCTTGGATTTTGGAAATGAGGGAGAGAGAGCTCTATGTCTCGGTGGATAAGGAAGAAGGAGAAAGAAGGAGGAGGAAGAAGAAGGAGGAAAAATTATCAAAACTTTTCTTTCCCTTCTCTTCACTCATTCTTATTTATTCCCAATGAGGAAAAAGTGTCCCAATTCATCCCCTTGTCTTCTCCATCTTCTCCCCTCTTCATTCCCACGAAAATAGCAAAGGGAGGGGAAAGACAACTTGTCTTTCTCTTTTCATTGCTTCTTTTCTTAACCAAGTGAAAGAGGAGAATAGCTACTTGACTTTCTCTTGTTCCCTTACTTAATCATACTCTCACTTTTAACTACATTTCCCACTCTTTACAAATCATAAGTCATTCATGGTTCTAGTGGTTATCATGTACTAATTTAACTCCATCATTTGTGGGAGGTTCAAGGTTCAAACCTTAACCTCTCTTCCTTTTTATTTCATTTTGGTTTATATTTCCATTTTCCTTTTATAAAGAATTTACCCATATGTATAGCTTATCATTTCGTGGGTGTTACATGCTCCAACCCTAGCTGCTGCCATCTTTAGCCACCGCCATCGGGTCAAGTTGTCGCATCCATCTTGCTTCTTATTCCGCTGCGCCTCTGGTGCTCCAAAAGTACCACGCCTCGCAAGAATCCGAATCGCGACAAAAATAGAATTTTACATATATCGATCCTATATTCCACAAGGGAATGTACATAGATTCTAGATCGAACAAAAATAAAATTCTAAAAATAATACAGCTCCTGCTGTATTTTATACATACAATCATGCACACAAATAATGTCCTTAACATGTCCAAGGGTCCAATCACACATAATATCAATAAGTCATAATAGTTGGAGCCTACAACCAAAGAGTTAGCACATCCTACTATTTTCCTGCCTAAATTATGTATGACATGTGCATAACCTATTTGAATTCTAAAAATACACAGAGGTAAACACTAGCTCTGATACCAATTGTTGGTTAAACCTAGGAAAACGTATCGGTTCCACTGTATAAAAATTTTTGTACAAGTGTCGAACCTTTCCTTAAATAACCTATTTGTTCTTTAGAAGTTAAATTAGGAATCGCAGACGAAACTTAACATCATTGATTCCAAATTTAACTTATCTGTTCTTAATGGTGTAGATTTGAATCGCAAGCGGAACTTAACACTATTGATTCAAATCTACCTAAGTTATTAATTCCATAAATATTAATTTCCAAAATTGACTTCCAGGACTGCATGGCGAGGCACATGACCTTCTTGGATATGGGAGCAACCACCACCGCCTAGGCAAAGCCTTTTAAGGAAAGTTAATATTTATTTCCTTAAATAACTCTAGGTTAACCAAAAGGAACAATCGAATCACAAATTCGAAAAAGAAGAAAACACAAAATTGAAAAATAAATTCAATAAACTAGATCTAATTGCCTCTTGTATTTAGAATTCTTACAAAGAGAAAAACTAGCATGATGCGAAAAACAATTGCTAATTATACCTTCTCTTTGTATGCTAATGACCTCGAGATCTTCTGCCGTATTCCTCGCCTCGCCTTGGACGTCGTGTGGGCGACGATCCTCCAAGATGAACACCACCCAAAAGCTTCCTTCCTCTTCTTGTAAAATCCGGCCACCACCACCACCACAAGGAGAAGAGAGCAAAAGGGAAAAGAGAGAAGAAAGGGAGAGGGCCGGCCACACCAAGGTCTCCAAACAAGAGAATAAGAATTGTGTCTCATGAAGCCCCCTCACCCCTTCTTTTATATTACTTGCCCAAGGCAAATAAGGAAAAATTTTTTACAAAAAATAAAATCATCCAAGAGTTTTTCCTTTTCCCTTTTTATTTTTCCTTTTCTTTCCTCTTGATTGAATCAATCACCAAATTTAATTTTGTGATGATTTTAAATAATTTAATATGGCCGACCACTTGCTTGGGCACCAAGCAAGGTGACCGGCCACCTCATCAAGGGAAAAAAGGAATTTTATTTTTATAAAATTTTACAAGAAAAACTATTATAAAATTTTACAAGCTCTCTTTCCTAAAGTAGGAGTTAAAAAAGGAAAGTTTCTAAAAATTAAAACCATGTTTTAAAATTTAAAAACTCTCTTATAAAATTTCCTTTTTTAACATGATGATAGAAAATTTTAATTTTAAAACTTATCTCCCTTTTTTCTTAAACCATGAGGATGGTTAAAAAAGGAAAATTTTAAAAAATTTTAAAACTCTCTATTAAAACATGTGGCCAAATTCAAATAAGGAAAGTTTTAAAAATTAAAATCTCTCTTTTAAAACTCATAGTTTTCTACAAGAGAAGATTTTAAAAATTTAAAACAACCCTCCTATTTGAATTAATATTGGCCGGCCCCTACAAGCTTGATCACCAAGCTATAGGGCCGACCCCTATAAGAGGATGTGGCCGGCCATTGCTTGGTCACCAAGCAATGGTCCGACCCCCTTCTTGGACACCAAGAAGAGCCTTACATTTGGATGAACTTGAGGCTATAATGAGGCTACGACAGGGACCTAGAGGAGAAATTGATTTTGGCCTTCCGATGAGCTTGAGTATCCCGTGCTCGCCCTGAACACACAACTCAAGTTCATCGATAATAACTCATTCCACTAGAGAGTTATTACCGCACTACTGCACCAATTCCAAATTACATTATGGGCTTCTTCTTATCATGAGTGTGTTAGTCTCCCTGTGTTTAAGATTATGAATATCCACTAATTAAGTAAGTTACTGACAACTCACTTATTTAATATCTAGCTCCAAGAGTAGTACCACTCAACTTTATTGTCATGTCGGACTAGGTCCACCTGTAGGTTTTAACATGGTAATCCTTATGAGCTCCTCTTGGGGGCATTCTCAACCTAGATAACTAGGACACAGATTCCTTCTATAATCAACAACACACACTATAAGTAATATCATTTCCCAACTTATTGGGCATATTGATTTATCGAGCTAAACCTCACCCTTTGATAAGTCAAAGAAATAAATATTAAATATATGTTCTTGTTATTATATTAGGATTAAGAGCACACACTTTCATAATAACTAAGGTCTAGTTCTTTTACTAAGTCAGTACAAAAAGAACATATCTAAATGATCCTACTCAATACACTTAAAGTGTATCAGTATAATTTATTAGTCAAGATAAACTAATACTTAATTACACTACAACTATTCTGATGGTTTGTTCCTTTCCGTCTTAGTCATGAGCAACTTGTTTATAATTTATAGAGAACCGAAAACATGATCTTCTGAATGTGACACCACACTCCATGTTATCTACTATATAAATTAATTGAACAATTACATTTAACAAATAAATGAAATATTGACCAATGTGATTCTTTTATTTCAACAAATAAATGTTTACAAAAGCTAGGCTTTTAGTATACACTCTAACAAGTGACCCAATGCTATAAAGTGGAAAGTCATCAGTAGAGTACATGAATGAGAGAATAATTGAATAAAGAATATTTTACCTTAGTTTCTTCGAGAGAAAATTTATCCGCTAACTCAGAGGAAGTGAACTTCTCATTCTATTTGTGAGTCTCTACCCAAGTTGTTGTTAAAGAACCTCCTGGTAATATGGGAGGGTAGAAGAGGGTGTGGATGAGGATGATAAAGAAGTGTGAATTAAAGATGGGGACAAGAGAAGAAAAGGAGGATCTTGAGTTTCTTGGAGAGGTAAAGGGATTTACTCCTGAAAAGTCATAACAAACCCAGGATCTGAATTGGTACTCTGAGTTGGGAGGTCCCCTTGGGGTGGAATAGATGGTGAAGCAAGAATAGGATATAAAGAGGATAAGGTGGGCTCAGGAGAAGTAGTTTGGACATCTCCTTGGGCCACATCTTCAAGAATAGAAATGGTACATCTCTTGGGGAGGGGTGCGAGGGTCAGTTTGCACCCTGGATATTTTCCTTTAGGAGTAGTTTCTTGCACTTGCTCTTGTATTTCCAGAGGAGTAGCTTTTGGCAATAGAGGTGAATTTACAGATGTTTCCCTGGGAATGATTTGGTAGCTAGAGGCAGCCACTTGCTGGATGGAGGTTTCAGGCAAAGGAACAGTAAAAGGTTGATTTCTCTACATTAAGTTCTTGTTCCTTAGCCATGAATGCCTCCTCTTATAGACCAATTTCCTTGTCGACTAAGGCTTCAAATACATCATCCACTACATCAAACAAAGAGTATTTTAGTTAGTAAAAAAGTAATGGTGAAGATGTCATAACTTACCAAAGGAGCATCGCAATTTCTTTTGAATAGGGCTCAAGCAAAAAAGGTATAGAGGTCACTACGTATCCATTTATGAATGTAAAAATAATGACCAAGTAATCTATTAGAATAATTGGAGAAGATTGGTTGTTGATGAAGTTCTTTTATGTCGGGAAGAGAGGGGAAAAAAGATTGTCATAAAGTAGACCATGTGATGGGTCTAGTAAATCTTATGAAAAAGAAGCGTGACTTCCAACACTTGATGGATGAAGGCATTTCTTCAAACAAAATCATCTTCAGACAAGATTGGAAAAGAAATACTCCTGGCTTTAATTTTTTGGGATAGGAGAACATGAAGAAATTTTGGGGCGTAGGAGGAATACTGAAGAGGCGAAACAACATGTATAGTCCACATAGATATCGGAAAGCAGTTGGGGCGAATTGTTGTAAAGGAATACCAAAGTACTGACTTATCTCCACTAAGAATGGAGGAATAGGAAAACATAAACTCACCACTAATTGGTCCTTGAAGAAAGTAACATAATTATCAGGAGGGAGATGAGGATAAGCATCAGGTTGTGAGACCTTAATACGATACTGTTTAGGGATTTCATACTAAAATTGAATGGAAGTTCTATCGGTGGTACTAAAGGATGAATGAGTCTGAGCGTACCAAGGAACCAATGATTCCTCAATCATGGCGAAAAATAGAAGGACTTAAGGGATAAGCGACTTACTAGGTCCTTAAGGAAAGGAGATAGCAGAAGAAGGTCAAGGTAAATGAAGAAGTGTCGCGTGTTGGAAAGAGTCAAGAAAGAGAATCTCCAGGAAGTGAGTTGAGGAAGACGAAGGGTTTAGAAATAAAAAAGACTATGGGTTTTAGGGCGGTATAACTAATAAGGATCGTCATTGAATTGAAACGGCTCGTGATAGGAGAGTCGTTGATCTACTAAGGAGAATATGTGTTAGGGCACTGATAAACAAGCATGTTAATGGTTGCTTCAAGAAATAGAAGAAAATGCTAGGTGGTACTTACCCATAAAGAGGCATTTATGATGGATAGGATATACCAAATCATAGGCTGAGATATCATATTTTTGAGCGCCTTCAACATTCTCTTTCCGTTGAAGGATCAATTACCAACAAAATAATTTTTAAAAATCGCTTGACACTCAAGGCATAATTAAGAGAGAAAAGAAAAGAAAGTATAAAATAATGAGTTAGACGAGTAAAGCAAACAAACGAAATCAAGACTCGTGTCTAGTCAGTCGACTACACCTCCTTCGACTAGACTTGTGAGGGAGGATAGTGATATGGGTTATGATAAGTCGACCTGTCAGATGATGTGGAGGTCATGGTCGAGAGAGAAAGGAGAGGCCCATAGTTGGGTGAATGTATGATTAATAGGGTAATGACCGACCAAATAAAAGATTTTTCGTAGGCGCCCGATTAAGCGACGCATGACCGAGATTAGAAGTAAGCCTTATGAAAGCTTCTAGTATATGATTGGCCAAGTGAAGGCTGGACGAGCACAAGTGTGCCTATACATGCTCGGATGAGCAAAGCCTGATCGAGCATAAAGGCACTTAACCTTACGAAAGTTTTTAGTATATGATCCACCGAGTGAGGGTCGGCCCAGCACAGATGTGCATGCTTATATGCACTCGGCCGAGCAAATCCTGACCGAACTTAAAAGAATTTAGCCTTATATAGCTTTTAGTATATTACTAGCCGAGTGAAGGCCGAGCGAGCACCAGTGTGCTTATATGCGCTCAGCAAGACAAAACCCGACCGAGCTTAAAGGAACTTAGCCTTATACAGTTTTAGTATATTATCAGCCGAGTGAAGGCCGAGCGAGCGCCAGTGTGCTTACATGCGCTATGCCGGGAAAAGCCCGACCTAGCTTAAAGGCACTTAGCCTTATATAGCTTCTAGTATATTACCGATCGAGTGAAAGTCGAGCGAGCACCAATGTGCTTATATGCACTCGACTGGACAAAGCCCAACTGAGCTTAAAGACATTTAGCCTTATATAGCTTTTAGTATATTACCAGTCAATTGAAGGTCGAGCGAGCACCAATGTACTTATATGCGCTCGGCTGGACAAAATTCGATCGAGCTTAAAGGCACTTAGGCTTATACAATTTATAGTATATTATCGGCTGAGTGAAGGCCGAGCAAGCACTAGTGTGCTTACATGCGCTCGGCCAGTCAAAGCCCGACCGAGCTTAAAGGCACTTAGCCTTATACATCTTTTAGTATATTACCGGCCAAGTGAAGGTCGAGCATGCATTAGTTTTCTCATATGCACTCGGCTAGACAAAGTCCGACAGAGCTTAAAGGCACTTAGCCTTATACAGCTTTTAGTACATTACCAACCGAATAAAGGCCGAGCGAGCACCAGTGTTCTTATATGTGTTCGGCTAGACAAAACCCAACCGAGTTTAAAGGCGCTCAACCTTATAAAGCTTATAGTACATTCTCAATCGAAACATGCTTAACAGAAGATATTCTCAATATATACACGACCGACTTGAATGACCGGCCGAAACATATTTAACAAAGGATGGTGTACAAGTAGTAAACAACTTTATGACGGATTGGCGAATTTAGCGAAAAATATTCTCTAGAAGCTTCTTCAGTTATGGGGGCATATTCCTATTCATACTTCATTAGGAATATAAGTCATAAACGACAAAAGAGATACATCTTGGGTACAAAAAAGATTCCTTGAGGGATTATTGCACAAAGCCTAAAGTAGTACTTCATCTTCTAACAAACACTAACAAACTGGGGACCACTTCATAATTACGGAGGTTATATGAAGTAGTATAAAAAGAGGGATCCTCTTCGTTGGCAAGGTACGTAACTCTAGCATCCAAAACTCTACTTCTGAGTAGTTTCATCACTGTACTTCTTCTTCTTCTTCCACCTTCAAGAGAGGAACTAACTTGAGTGTTGGAGGGTCTAGCCAGGGATTCCCACCCCGATCTTAGGTCACTAATGCATTATTGGCTCGTCTCACTGTGCGCAAGATCATTGAGGAACTCTTCTGGATCTTTAGGAGTTCATCTTCCTTGGAATCATCGTTCATCGGGACCAGCACACCTTCTCACAGATTTCAGACAGGATCATATATAAAGGTTAATGGGAGTGGAATTATGTTCCCAGTAGTATATGTTATTGACATATTACTTATAGGAAATGATGTGCACATTATTTAGTAGTTAAAGTTTAGTTATCCAAGACATTCTCCATGAAAGACATGAGAGAAGCAACCTATATCCTTTAGATTTAAATCTATAGAGATAGATCGAACATGTTGCTTAGTCTTTCGTAGTCTACATATATAGACCGAGCGCTAAAATGATTTAGCATGTCAGAATCCAAGAAAGGTCGAGAATCACCTTTCAAGTCTATATACCTAAGCACATAAGATGAGAGGATTAACATGAGTTAGGTCCATTGGCGTAAGCTATAATGATCCTGTTTGAAATCTACGAGAAGGTGTGTTGGTCCTGATAAATGATGGTCCCAAGGAAGATGAACTCCTGGAGATCCGAAAGAGCTTTCTTAATGATCCTGCGCACAGTGAGATGAGCTAACAAAGTGTTAGTGACCTAAGACTGGGGTGGGAATCCCTGGCTAGGCCCTCCAACACTCAAATCAGTTCTTTCTCTAGAAGGTGGAAGAAGAAGAAGAAGAAGAAGAAGAAGAAGAAGAAGAAGAAGAAGTACAGTAATGAAAGTATAAAGCAGTAGAGTTTTGGATGCTAGAGTTGCTTACCTTGTCAACGGAAAGGATCCATTTTTTATACTATCTCATATAACCTCCGTAATTATGAGGTGGCTCCGGTTTGTTAGAGTTTGTTAGAAGATGAAGTACTATTTTAGACTTCGTGCAATAATCCTTCAAGGAATCTTAATTTACCCAAGATATATCTCTTTTATCATTTATGACTCATATTCTTGATGAAATATGAATAAGAATATGTATCTATAACTGAAGAAACTTCTAGAGAATGTTCCCTGCTAAATCTACCAAGCTATTATAAAGTTGTTTTCTACTTATACATCATCCCCTATTAAATATGTCTTGGTCGGTCATTTAAGTTGGTCGTATATATATTGAGAATACCTTGTATTAAGCATGTTTCAGCTGATAATATATTATAGGCTTTATAAGGTTGAGTGTCTTTAAGCTCGGCTGGGCTTTGGCCATTTGAGCGCATATGGGCATACTTGTGCTCGCTTAGCCTTCACTCGGTCGGTAATATACTGAAAGCTATATAAGGCTAAGTGCCTTTAAGCTCGGTTGAGGTTTGCCCGACTGAGCATATATAAGCACACTCATGCTCGCTCAGTCTTCGCTTGACCAGTAATATAATGAAAGCTATATAAGGATAAGTGCCTTTAAGCTCGATCGAGCTTTGCCCGTCTGAGCGTATATAGGCATATTCGTGCTCGTTCAACCCTCGCTCGTCCGATCATATTCTTGAAGCTTTCATAAGGCTAAGTACCTTTACGCTCAGTCGAGCTTTGCTCGTCCGAGCATATATAGCCATACTTGTGCTCATTAGCCCTTATTCGGCCAATCGTATACTAGAATGTTTCATAAGGCTAAATACCTTTACGCTCGGTCGGGTTTTGCCCGTCCGAGCATATATAGGCACACCTATGCTCGTCAGGCCCTTGCTCGGCCGATTATATATTAGAAGCTTTCATAAGGCTAAGTATCTTTACGCTCGGTGGGGCTTTGCCTGTCCGAGCGTATATAGGCACACTTGTGCTCGTCAGGCCCTTGCTCAGTCGATCATATACTAGAAGCTTTCATAAGGCTAAGTACCTTTACGCTCGGTCGGGCTTTGCCCGTCTAAGTGTATATAGGCACATTTGCGCTCGTTCGACCCTCGCTCGGCCGATCATATTCTAGAAGATTTTATATGGCTAAGTACCTTTATGCTCGATAAGTCTTTGCCCGCCCGAGCGTATATAGGCACACTTGTGTTCGTCAGGCCCTTGCTCGGCTGATCGTATACTAGAATCTTTCATAAGGCATAGTACCTTTACGCTCGGTAGGGCTTTGCCCGTCCAAGCGTATATAGGCACATTTGTGCTCGTCCGACTCTTGCTCGGCTGATCATATACTAGAAGCTTTCATAAGGCTGAATGCCTCTCATCTCGATCAGGCTTTGCCTGACTGAATGCCTATAGAGAACCTCTCATTTGGTCGGCCATTACCCTACTAATCATACATTCAATTAGCTATGGGCCTCTCCTTTCTCTCTCAACCTTGGCATCCACGTCATTCGACAGGCCGGCTTATCATAATCCATATCACTAGTCTCCTCCTCAAGTCTAGTCGAAGGAGGTGTAGCCAACTGACTAGACACGAGTCTTAATTTCATTTGTTCGCTCTACTTGTCTAACTCATTATTTTATACTTTCTCTTCATTTCTCCCTTAATTATGCCTTGAGAGTTGAGCAGCTTTTCAAAATTATTTTGTTGGTAATTGATCCTTCAATGGAAAGAGAATGTTGGAGGTGCACGAAGATATGATGACTCAGCCTATGGTTTGGTCTGTCCTGTCCATCATAAATGCCTCTTTATTGGTGAGTGTCATGTAGTATTTTCTTCTATTTCTTGAAACAACCATTTACATGTTTCTTTATCAGTGTCCTATCACATATTCTCCTCAGTAGATCAACGACTCTCCATATACGAGCCATTTCAATTCAACGATGATCCTTACCAGCTATACCACACTAAAACCCTAAGTCTTATTTTATTTCTTTACCCTTCGTCTTCTTCAGCTCATTTCTTGGCGATTCTTTTTCTTGACTTTTTCCCACACCCAGCGCTCCTTCATTTTCCTTGACCTTCTTCTGCTACCTCCTTTCCGTAAGGACCTAGTAAGTCACTTATCCCTTAAGTGCTTCTATTTTTCTCCATGACTGAGGAATCACTAGTTCCTTGGTACGCTCAGACTCATTCATCCTTTGGTACGACCGATAGAGCTTCCATTCATCTTTAGTATGAAATCCCTAAAGAGTATCGTATTAAGGTCCCACAACCCGATGCCTATCCTTATCTCCCTCTTGATAACTATGTTACTTTCTTCAAGGACCAATTAGTGGCAGGTTTACATTTTCCTATTCCTCCCTTCTTAGCGGAGATAAGTCAGTACTTTGGTATTCTTTTACAACAATTCGCCCCAAATACTTTCCGATATCTATGTGGGCTATACACGTTGTTTCACCTCTTTAGTATTCCTCATACACCTCAAAATTTCTTCATGTTCTCTTATCTCAAAAAATCAGAGCCAAGAGTATTTCTTTTCTAATCCCGTTAGAATTAGTTTTCATTTAGCTTTTAATATTTGACCAAATTTGTTCCATCTCCTTTAGATTTATTGTTCATTAGTCTTCTAAAGGATGATTGCTCTTATTTTAATTCATACCTATTATCTCCCGTAATACTTACTGGACCTCTATCAACTGATCGGGTTCCTTTACCCCTATATATATTTTTTCTTAGATTTAATACTCGCTCGGCCCTTGACGGTTCCATCTCCTTTAGATTTATTGTTCATTAGTCTTCTAAAGGATGATTGCTCTTATTTTAATTCATACCTATTATCTCCCGATCATAATACTTACTGGACCTGTATCAACTGATTGTGTTCCTTTACCCCTGTATATATTTTTTCTTAGAGTTAATAATCGCCCAACCCTCAATCGACCATTATAAGTCGACTGAGTCTTAAGGCCAGTTTTATATATATATATATATATATATATATATAACTGGCCTTAAGACTCAGTCGACTTATAATGGCCGATCGAGTTCACAATGCAAAAAGAATATAACTCATATATGTTCTATATTATAAATATTTAGCATTCCTTAGGACCTTAGAACTTTTAAGCCTGATCTTGGTAGCGGCACTAATACCTTGGGAATATAACCCTTTGTATCAATTGTTGATACCATTTTCCTATTGGTGACACGTATATTTTTGACGTCCGAATTGTACTCATATCACTATATCCACAGCCTTATCAATCCATCCAACAGCTCACCCTTTACGCCACTTTTTTTATCATCTTGATCTAACATTTCTACTTAAGACCCCTTTTTCGATACTTGGCTACGGCTTAAAGAGATAAAAGAGAAAAAACCCCAATGCATCATCTTCTTCATCTAGTTTGCCTATTTTTCATTCTCCACCTTTCGCTAGCATTTATTTTCGTCCTTGCTAATCCTTCCTTCTAACAATATCAACACCCAACGAGTGGCACACTCGATGTTTTTCCATGTTTACTGTTCAAGAGGCCTATGAACTTCAGTGGAACTACGATTTTCCCCCTACCTTGTTGGCGCTACTTGGAATTCCGTTTTGTTTCCCTTGGACAAAAATTTATACAAGCACAGAACTTTTCCTAGCAACCCATATGCTTTTCAGAAGTTAAACTTGGATTGCAAATGAAACTTAACATTATTAATCCAAGTTCAACCCATGTGTTCATCAGAAGTTAAATCATATTATAGAAGTTGATTAAATATCTATTTCAAGGATTGGCTTCCAGGTCGTTGGCGAGGCACTCGACCTTCTTGGGTATGGGATCATCCACTACTTCCTAGACAAAGCCTTTCAAAGAAATTGAATATTTAAACTCCTTACAGTAAACCCTAAGTTTAACTACAGAAACCTCAATCGAAGCACAAAATTGCTAGCCTCTTGTGTTGGTATTTCAGAATCTATACAAAGGAAAACTAAACTAGTACACAGTGGAAACAATTAACTAGTTATACCTTTCTTTGTATCTTAAAGACCTCTTGATCTTCTGTTGTATTCCTCTCCTACTCTTGGACGTCGTGTGGGTGATGATCTTCCAAGACAACACCACCCGAACCACTTTAATTGCCTCCAAGACTTTTGACCACCAAAGGGATGCTAGAATAGGGAGCCTCCTTCTCTTCTTCTTCTCCTCCAAAAATCCAGCCACAAGAAGATAGAGCCTCTTGATGTCACCGACCCTTGGTAAAGGAAATAAGGGGAGAATAGAGAGGGAAGAGGGTTGGCCACACAAGGGAATAGAAGAGAAAGCTTAGGTTGTGTTATACCATAAGACACCATCTACCTCTCTTTTATAATCCTTGGTGAATGCAAAAAGGAAAGATTTAAAAATTAAAATCTTCCTTTTAATTCCTATTATGTGTGGCTGGCCCTTATTTGGGCAACCAATTAAGGAAAAATTTTAAATTAAAATATCTCTTTCAAACCATTGTGGATGGCTACAAAAAAGGAAAGATTTTAAAATTAAAATATCTCTTTTAAATCCCTTTGTGGATGGCTATAAAAGGAAAGTTTTAAAAAATAAAATCTCTCTTTTAAATCCCTTGGAGGATGACTATAAAAGGAAAGATTTTAAAAATAAAATCTCTCTTTTAAATCCTTTAGAGGATGGCTATAAAAGGAAAGATTTAAAAAAAAATAAAACTCTCTTTTAATTCCTTGTGGCCGGCCCCTTGCTTGGGCACCAAGCAAGGCTTGGCTGGCCACCTCTTGGGCTCCAAGCAAAGCTTGGTCGGCCCTTGCTTGGGTACCAAGCAAGGATGTGGCTGGCCCATTACTTGGGTAAGAAGTGGACTTGGTTGGATACGAGACTTTATACATAGAGGCTACAACAGGAACCTAGAGGAGGAATTGGTTTTGGCCTCCTGATGAGCTTGAGCTTCCTGTGTTCGACCCGAACACCCAACTTAAGTTCCTCAATAATAACTCATACCACTAAAGAGTTATTATTGAACTATCGCACCAATCTCATATTATATTATGGGTTCTTTCTTATCATGAGTGTGTTAATCTCCCTGTGTTTAAGATATCGAATGTCCATTAATTAAATGAGTTACTGACAACTCACTTAATTAACATTTAGCTCCAAGAGTAGTACCACTCAACCTCATTGTCATGTCGGAACTAAGTCCACATGCAAGATTTACATGATAATCCTTATGAGCTCCTCCAGGGGGCATCATCATCCTAGATAACTAGGACACATTTTCCTTCTATAATCAACAACACACCATATAAATAATATTATTTTCTAATTTATCGGGCCTATTGATTTAACAAATAAATCTCACACATTGAGAAATTAAAGAAATAAATACTAAGTATATGTGCTTGTTATTATATCAGGATTAAGAATACACACATCCATAATAACATATGTTCTGTTCTTTTATGCAGTCAGTATAAAAGGAACAACCTCAAATGGTCCTGCTCAATACACATAGTGTACTAGTGTAATTGTATAGTCAAGATAAAATAATACCAAATTACACTACAATCATTCCAATGGTTTATCCCAATCCATCTTGATTGTGAGCTACTATTTATAATTTATAAGGTACTGATAACATGATCTTCTGTGTGACACCACACACCATGTTATCTATAATATAAATTAAATGGACAACTGCATTTAACTAAATGCAGACATTTGACCAATGTGATTCTCATTTTAAAATAAATGTTTATACAAAAGCTAGGTTTTTAGTATACATCCTAACATACCTAACATTCCCTATTCTAGAGGATCGTCCTCACCTTCCTCCTCCATAGAGTGTTGCGATCTTTTGGGAACAAGTCTAATAAGGTTTTAGGTTTCCCATTCATCCCTTCTTCGTCGATGTTAGTAGATATTTTGACCTTCCCCTACATCAACTCATTTCCCAATCATTCTCTATTATGGTTGGCTTTGTTGTTGTTTTTCACTTACTTGACTTCCCTCTATCTCCTCGCCTATTCCACTATTTCTTTGTTCCCCATCAAATAGACAACAACTTATTTAAGTTTCAACCATGCCCTAAAGCCATTTGATTCAATAGAATTCCACCCCAAGGAGAATGGAGGAATATATTCTTTTTCATGCACCTTCCTTCTCCTTCGCCATATCCGATAACTTAGCAGCGAAGCCTTCCTCCTCCTCCCCACTTAGGTGATATTTTTGAAGACCCTATTCTTCATTCTTGCATGGGAAAATTGAAGGGTGCGAAGTTTAACCTACCTACATTAATCGCTGAAGGTTTAGTGTTCGCTTTCGGTCAGCCCAGCCGACACAGATTAGACGTCTCCTTTGGTAAGCTTGCATTCCTTATATATGTTTTGTCACTTTCATATCATTCCTAATGTGACTCTTGCTTTTCTAGTCGAGGCTATCCTCCCAGCTTTCATGTACAAGAATATTCGCCTGACTAGAGCAGTTTTAACTAAAATAGGGGAAGACTACTTATTAAGAGATTGTCATCTTAACCGTCCCTCCTCGTCTCTTGGTTTACTCCCTTCAGATGCACCAACCAAGGAACCTTCTAGCTCACCAGAATAGGAAAATCCGTTCATTTTTAGGCATAAGAGACCTCGTACTGAAACCCTGGGTCATCTTATCTCCATCATACCCACTTTTGAGCAAATTCCCATTACTCCCTCCGAATCTCCTACACAAGAGGTAAGAACCTACGCCCCTAACACATGTTCATTCCCGTTATGCACTCAATATGATGACACTAGGCCTTCTTATCCCTATGTCTCATGTTGTTCTTCCGGTTGTTCCTACTTTCAAGGCGACACTAGATGTCCCTGTGACTTCACCACCCCTTCTTCAACTTTTACTTCTTCTCCCACCAGGCCACGTTCTAAGAGAACACCTTGTAGGAGATCAGTTGTTCCTAGGCCCATTGAAACATCTATTGAATAGGATCCTACATTGATCAGTCATACACCTCCTAATCCATCTTCTCGGGTTCTCCTGCCAACTCCTGAAGTTCCTCCTACTTCTTCTTCACAACCTACAACTTCCACCAGCTCCTTCATCCTTTTTAAACAATCTCATGGATTACCATCCCAACTAGGTCAGACACCTATTCCTTCCTCATGCGGGACACTCCAGCTAAAAGATACATTAGTTGAGTCATGGCTGCATTCACAAGCACATATGAGAGGGTGTACCATCTCTGAGCATGTCGATGACAACAATCGCCAAGCTACTACAGTAAGTTTCCAATTAAATTTCCTTGGTCTATGGCTACAAAGTGTAACTATGTTGTTATCTTGTTTTAGTTCTATGCCTTGACCTTACACTTGGGTCAACTAGCTGTGGACCTAGAAAGGGCGAACTGAGTTTTGAAAGATAAAGTGGAGGAATTGCAGACCACCTCCAATTTTCTTAATGATAAACTCACCCAGCTAAGAGGCACAGTAAATTCACAAGCTTAGCTCACTGCTAGCTTAGAGAAGGCTTTACGAGATTGTCATCAATTACTACAATCCCACGAAGAAGAAAAGGGAAACTTGGAACTCCAACTGTAATGAAGTGAGTCTCAACTCTGGGTAGAGAAATCTTTAAAAGACAAAGCTCTTTTAGATTTATCCCATAAAATTGCTCTTTTGGAATAGTTGCAATTATCACATGGCTCTAGATCTCCTGAGCTAACTCAAGAATTAGCCTCCAAAGATTTTACATTCTTACAATAACAAGAAAGACTACGAATCCAGGATTTACAGATAGGCTTAATTTTGAAAGAGCTAGAGAACTCTAAGGCGGAAAAGGCTACCCTGAAGGTTGAGAAGGACAATCTGCAATCTGAACTTCAGACATATAAGGCAGGTGAGGAGGAGTGCTGGCAAAGTAGGCGCAGATCCTATTTGGACTTCCCTGAGTTTGGTGAGAAATATGTCCGGTGCATCATAGGAACCCTCACTCATTCCGCTGAAGGGGTTGTTCAATAGTCAAAGGTGGGGGTTACTTATCTAGAGAACCTCCTCTCTTTATAAATCATCAATGGCTTAACAAGGAGCTCCCAAAAGACTTTTTAAGCAGATTTGAATAAAATTGGGATCTAGTATTTATACCTTCATATTATTTCTTCATTACTTTGAGCTACTTATTATATATCAAATACTAATAAGAATTAGTAATTACCTGTTCTGTTGGTGCGGGAAGTATTAGATGATCAAACCTGGATTTTGATTATGCCAAAGGTCCAAAGTTAAGTTGTATTGTGATCTAACACGATTGATTGAGCTTACAGGAAAGACCTAAATTGTCTTAGGCAAAAGTCCTAGTGGACTCTAGGCAGGTGGAAAACCCTGGGGGTGGTAACCCTTGGTCCTAGGGGGTGGAAACCCTAGGTGATGGAAAGTCCTAGCTGCGATTAGACAGGTGAAAAACCCTAGGGGGTGATAACACTAGGTCCTAGGGGGAGGTAACCCTAAGTCCTAGGGAGTGGTAACCCTAGGCGGAAAGTCTAGTCGATCTGAAGGACTAGTCTAGCAACAAGTAATCTCTCCTGAGAAGAGTAAGTGAGGACACATTCCCTATTGAGGGAATAGTAGGCGTCGATTCAACCTAGGGTTTTCGGAGAAAATATGAAATCAGAACTGGACAATCCGAATGCTGTCAAAAGTTATTTTACTTAATTAATTATTATTTGTCTAATTCTATTTTGTAGGAGACTAACACTTTATTACAGGGTTAGATTTAACTTTTATTTGTCGAACGAATATTTGGATCGGTTGACCGAACCCCAGTACAGCAAGATCAGATTTTCAAAGATTAGACCGAGTTCAACTGAGGGATCGATCAACCAAACCTCGGGATCGGTCGATCGAGTTGAGGATAAATGGTGATGTGGTCGAGCCGAGTTGATCAGACCAGATGAGCTAGTGATCGATCGACCGAATGGCAGGATCGGTCGACCGAACAAAGAAACTCTATCCGAGCAGCAGAACCGGGAGGCGAACCAATTCAGGTGAGATCGATTGACCGATCAGGAGGATCGGTCAATCAATCGACGGTGAGTCAAACCTGATCACGAGATCAGGGGATCTGGATTAGGTCAAGCTCAACTATAAAAGGAGCCTTGACCAGCAATTTAGTGCAACCAAAATTCAGACTACTTGCGCTTTTGTGTGCTGCGACGAAACACTTCAACAACGCTCAACTGCTACGCCGACAATTGACTCCTTTCCAACATCTTTGTATTGTCGATAACTTAGTTTTAATATTACAATTGTAATTGATCTTATAAAGATTTCTCGAGCTTATAGTGATTGCCCATCAAAAGCGTTCTCATGTACGGGTCTTGGAGTAGGAGTCGCCATAGGCTTCGAACCAAGTAACTCTTGGTGTTTATGATTGTGCTTTTTGTCTCTTTACTTTCCGCTGCATTCTTACTCCATGTTTTCCGAAACAAATGTGAAAGTCACTCATGCTATTCACCCCCCCTCCCTTTAACATGTTTATGATCCTACAATTAGTATCAGAGTGAGGCCGCTCTGAATTGGTGAAACCACCAATCGAGCAGAGGGGGTTCTTTTTGAAAGAAAATTATATACTGTTTTTGCTTAAAAAAGATTCTTACGCCTTTCATTTTTTCCCCTCCAAAATTATTTTAAAAAAGTCATTCTCATCTTTTCACCATTAGTTAATATTAGTAAAATATCGAAGTCACCAAAATCTATAATAATATTTTTTTTATTAATATTTTATAATTTTTTTTGAAATTAGTGAATTACTATTTTTATGTTTAATGTAAACGGCATCAACTAGCAAACTTCACAAGATTTGCCTCCATTAATATCCATGCTGAGTTGTCTTCAAAACAATTTCACAAGCCCTATGTTGGTTCTCTCCATTTGGTACTAGCTAAATGAGGAGATGGCACGAAAGAGGAGAAAAACTCATGGCTCGATTTGGTGCCCAGCGGCAATTGCAACCCGATGATACCCAAAGGAGGTTTGACAGTGCTCTCTTGTAGATCTGGAAGTGCTCTAAGAATTCTAGCCACCTTTTGGCAGGAGGAAGAAGGAAGGAGGGGCCAGCAACACACCAAGGGAAAATGGCAAAGAGAAGATCTAGCCAACTTTTGGCCAGAGTCTTGCAAAGGGGTGACGGTAAGGGAGAGGGGGAAGCTCTTGAAGGGGTGCCACACCAAAAACCAAGAGGAGCAAAACCCTTAAGAACATCTTAGCCCTCTTGTTAAACCTCTTTCATTAAGACTTGGGGAACAAGTTATAGCCCAAGCCCAATCTTAAGCTCACATCATATGTGTTAGCTTAATCCACCTACAAGAGATATGATCCAACCAAAATCATGTCTCATGAGTAGGCCAAAATTGCTTAGAAGAGGCATGGCCCATTAGCCCTTCCTTTGCAATAAATCCTTTCTATATTTGTCCTTCATTTGGTTCAACCAAACTTAATTTCTTTCTCTCTTTGAGAGTCAACTTACTCTTAGGTCTTTAAGATATACTCACAATGCATGTGATCCAATAGGTTTTTAGTTATGTTGGTCATTCATAACTAACCATTAATTATGAATCAATCATGAGTGTCACATAGTAGTACATCATGATCCCCAATTGATCAAAAAATTAGAATTGATTTCAGAACATCTTCTAAACCCTTTAGCAACTATAGTTATTAGTGTATCTATTCCTTTCGCTCATCTTACACCCACTTGGTTTATGACATGGCCTATGTGTCAGATCTCACTAGGCTGACTACATCACACCTAGCTCAAGTTGTAGTTATTTGTTCTATTGATTTGAATTACTTAAAAACACATGTCTAAGAAGATTATCCTCTTGGCATGTTTGCTTTGGCCAAAGACTTGTGATTAATAATCCTAACAAATGCCATAAGGTATACTTCTTCTTAAAAATGAGTGGTAAATCCACTGTGTACTATTCAAATATCTTCAGGCATATTGTCTTATACCAAATCATCCCAGATCTATACCTCCTAGGAGATATCATGCTAAGATATCAAAGTACAAGTCTCCATGACCAAGATGACTTAAATACCTCAAGTATAAGAAAACTTGCATTTGAACTACAATAAGATCTTCATCAAAATATAAAGAGTCATATAAAATCTTATAGTAGATCACATTCAATGAGCTAGTTACCTATAACTAGCATCCACATATTAACTCTCAACATCTCAATATTTCTAACCAGCGAGGATCAGCTGTTTCAATAAACCAAGGAGTATAACATATACTAGTCGCATAAAATTAATGATGTGCAATCTCATTAATTCATCGACTAGGAAAGGTTCCAATACATACATAATTACACATGATGAGATACCCACTAATTGTAATCTAATTATAATTTTTCTCATGCTATGCTTTATATTGTGGACTTCATTAATTGAGTTTGAAATCAAATCATATACATAAAGAATGCATACTCAAATAATAAATTTTATTATCAAGTAAATAATATAATGTTTAAAAGTGATTGCCTTTAGGACACCTCTCAAATATAATAGTGTGGTTAAAAGAAAAGAAACATATTTTGAAAGATGTCATATTAGAAGTATTTACTCATTAGACATAATTTAGATGTGATGAATCTTGCATTAGAACCTCTCCATAATATAAAAGTTTACACTGGTTTCTATGTTAGTGGATTCAAATTTTATGTGGCACAACATGATTCACACACATTAACCTATAATTTAGGTATTTGCGTAAAATGATCTATCAACAACATTAACACTAATACTTGACAAAATCATTAAAGTTGAATATCCTTCTTTACCCTTAAAAAGATGTGTTATTCAAATGTTCATGGTATGATCTAACTCCAAGAACATGTAGTAGAATACATTCAAATTATAATTTAGTTGAGATTAATGCAAATAAAAGATTAACAAATTTGAATCTTTCATTTTTATGGTATAAGCTAGTCAAGTTTTCTATCTTTAATACTCAACAAAAAGAAGGAGATCTAGTAAATGATTAACAGTTTGTCAAGTGAAGCCTCAGTCAACTATAGAAATGTCAAACTCCATCACGACCCAAAACCATAATGTACTTGAAAATGTGGAAGTGGACATATATTTAGTTGATTCACAAATTCAATCTACATCCCAATTACTTATAGATGTAAATATCACTTATGAGAAAATAGATGATGGAGAAATATCCAACATTGAGGAGCTTGATATACTAATAGAGTTTACTGATGAAGACTTACAAATTATTAATATTAATGATTTAAATTGTAATGATGATTAAATTTTAAGATTAATTTAATGATTCAATTATGGATATGCTTATTTTTTATATGTAAATATCACTAGTTCTATCATATAAGTCACTATTATTTTGATTTGATTATTATTTGGAATATGTGTGTATTATAATGTTATTTTATAGATATAATCATATTAGATATTATAGCAGTACACGGTGGCCAGATTATATTCAGGATTATTATGGATTGGTAAGTATTTATATTATTAGTAATTCTAATTCATCCAATCTTTTTTTATTATTTCAAAAAAATGAAAAAATAAATCATTTAGTTTTATTCTTGATGGTAATAGTGTATCTGCTTACATAATTAAAAAAATTTAAAGAACATCAGTACACTTCTGGCTCTACATGGAGGCATATAGACCAAGATCTTAAAAAATTTTATTATTAAATTTTTTTTATAAGTAATTTGAATATTTGATATTGTATAATATAATATATTTTTATACTAATTTTCCTGATATTGTTATAGAAAAAATATATTTGGAGGAAGTACATAAAGTAAAATGTTAGGAAATATGGAATAATTATTGTCAAAAATTATATAAAGACTTGTTATACAAGTGGAGAAGGAAGAAATAAGGTCATCCTATGGACCAAATGAGATTTGGGATGCATGAAAAATAATTGGGCTATAGAAAAATGATAGAAAAATTCATCGACAACTCAAAATAATAGAAATACTAAGCTCGTTGGCCCAAGCACCGAATCCACAAAACATAAGGCTAGATCACAATCTATTGTAGAGCCTACAATATGCTTGGTGAGTTTACAATAAAGTTATATAAGAGTCTTTAAATTATTAATAAACTTATTTTAATTTATAAAAAAAAATTATGTATGCAGGCAGATACATTATAGAGATCTGACACTTTTGTCAATACTCGATCAAAGGCCATAGACGTAACAGTATAGACTTTATTACTGCTCACATTTAACAATGACTAACTTTATTGATTGTATATTAGATAATAATAATAATAATTATATATATATATATATATATATATATATATATATATATATATATATATATATATATATATATATATATATATATATATATTATGATATTTGACTTATGTCAACCATCAATGATAGTAAGAGGAGTTATAGACTATCAGACGATATCATACAACAACAACAACCAAGCCTTTTCCTCGTAGATGGGGTCAGCTATATGAATCCTTTTACGCTATTGAGCTCTATCTCCTATTATATCATCATCTATATTTAAATAAATTTATCTTATTTTATTGTTGTTAACTAAGTCTTTTTTTATCTTCCTCGTTTGATATGCATATTTATCATAGTTTCACACCGCCTAACTGGAGCATTTATTGGTCGTCTAAGTACATGTCCATACCATCTTAAACGTGTCTCTCGAAGTTTTTCCTCAATAGATACAACTCCAACTTTCTCTCTAATACTCTCATTTCTTATTTTGTCCATCCTTGTATGTCCACACATCTACCTTAACAGTCTCATCTCTGTAACTCTCATCTTCTGTTCATGTGTTCGAGTCATAACCCAACATTTAACTCCATATAACATAGCAGATCTAACTGCGGTTTTATAGAACTTACTTTTAAGTTTAAGAGGTACTTTACGGCCACATAAAACACTCGACGCTCTCCCCCATTTCACCCATCCTGCTTGTATTCTATGTAAGACATCTCTCTCAATCCCTCCATCATTTTACAAAAATGATCCTAAATATTTAAATCTCTCGATTCCGGGCAACTCATCCTCTCCTATCTTAACAATTGTTTCATTACTTCTAATATTGTTAAACTTAAATTTCATATATTCTGTCTTTAATCTACTAAGCTTAAAACCTTTCCCTTTTAGTATTTCCCTCCAAGATTCTAGTTTAGCATTTACTCCTTCACATGTTTCATCTACCAAAATAATATCATCTGCAAACAACATGCACCACGGTACTGTGTCTTGAATGTGCGTAGTGAGTTCATCCATAATTAGTGTAAAAAAATAGGGACTTAGAGCTGATCCATGATGTAACTCTATCTTTATTGGAAATGCTTCAGTTACTCCATCTGAAGTCTTTACTCTGGTCGTTACATCCTCATATATATCCTTAATTAGTTCAATATAAGTTATGCTAACACCTCTCTTTTCTAAAATTCTTCATATAATTTTTCATGGGACTCTATCATAAGTTTTTTCTAAGTCAATGAATACCATGCGTAGATCTTGTTTTTGCTCCCGATATTTTTCAATTAATTGTCTAAGAAGATGTATAGCTTCTATTGTCGACCTTCCAGGCATGAACCCAAATTAATTTTCTGTCACTGTGGTGTCCTTCCTTAATCTTTTTTCTACTACTTTTTCCAAAAATTTCATAGTATGACTCATTAGTTTAATACCCCTATAGTTTGCACAACTTTGTACATCTCTCTTGTTCTTATATAAGGGAACTAAAGTACTTATCCTCCATTGATCAAGCATTTTTTTTTCGTTTTCAATATCATGTTAAATAATTTTATAAGTCATTCAATATCTTATTTCCCTAAGCACTTCCATACCTCTATCAGAATATCATCTGGTCCAACGGCTTTTCCATTGTGCATCTCATTTAAAGTTTGTTTTACTTCTGAAGTTTGAATTATAGATAAAAATTAAAATTTCTATGCTTATTTGACCTACTTAAATTACCTAAGTTAAGTTGGTCACCTAAACCTTCATTAAAAAGTTGATGAAAATACCCCTTCCACCACTCTTTTATTTCTCCATCGTTTACTAATACCCTATTACATTCATCTTTAATACGTTTTATTTGGCTAAGATCGCTTGTTTTTCTTTCTCTCATTTTAGCTATTCTATAAATGTCTCTTTCCCCTTCTTCTGTACCCAATTTTTGATATAATTGTTCAAAGGTTTCATTTTTTTCTTCACTTACTACTTTCTTAGCTTCTTTCTTGGCTATTATAAATTTTTTTAAGTTTTCCTCGTTCTTACAAATATATAATTCCTTATAAGATATTCGTTTTTTCTTCACTTTCTCTTGTACTTTCTCATTCCACCACAAAGATTCTTTACTTAGTGGTGCATATCCCTTTGACTCACCAAGTACACTCTTAGATACTATTTTTAACTTTGATACCATCTTATCCCATGTTGTATTAAAGTCATAGTATATTTTACCTAATGCTTGTACTTCTACCTTCTCCTTAAATATATTTTGCTTCCCATCCTTTAACTTCCACAACTTAATTCTAGGAATCGTATATATTTTCTTTCTATTGATACTATGTTTGAGGCGTATATTCAACACTACTAACCTATGTTGAATAATTAAGCCTTCTCCAAGGATGACTTTGCAATCTTTATAAATCTTTCTATCCTTCTTCCTAGCCATTAGAAAGTTAATTTGCGATTTATTATTCCCACTTTTGAATGTGACTAAGTGTTCTATCTTTTCTTAAAAAAATGTATTAGCTAATATAAGGTCATATGTTATCGCAAAATCTAATATAGTTTTCCCTTCCTCATTCCTCGTTCCAAACTCATAACTCTCATGTACTCTCTCATATTCCTCATTTTTCACTCCAACATACCCATTTAGATCACCTCCTATTAAAATCATTTCATTTTGTGGAATATTTTGTAATAATTCATCCAAGTCCTCCCAAAACCTTGATTTGGTAGCTTCATCTAATCCGACCTATGGTGTATATACGCTAATTATATTCATAGTTTCTTTCGCCACTATTATCTTAAGGGCTATAATTCTATCCCTTTTTCTAACTACTCCTACAACTTCATCCTTTAACAAACTATCTACAATAATACTCACTCCATTTCTTACTTTACTCTTTCCAGTGTACCATAACTTAAAACCTGAGTTCTCTATCATCTTTGCCTTCTCACCTGTCCATTTTGTCTCTTGTACACACAAAATACTAATTCTTCTCCTAATCATTATATCTACTACCTCCATTGATTTACCAGTGAGAGTTCCTATGTTCCATGTTCCAAATCTTAGATTATTAGTTTTTCTATCATATTTGTTCTTATCCAACCTATGGTGTGAGAATTCTTACCTATATAACATTATACCCAAGTTCTCATGGAGATGTAGCGGTTCTTGTTGAGACGTTACAGTTGGACCCTGTAACGTGAACTCTTGCATATTTAGCACTACACCCGAGTTTTGAAGATGTAGTGATCCTTGCCGAGACGTTATAGTCGGACCCTACAACACATTCCTTCCGGGGAACAACCTAGCATTAGCACAATAGTTTAATGGATTCATTCATTGAATATTTGCTATAGTTTTGACGCTATCTAGCAACCTTGTTGGTGTGGTTAGCACTAACGGTCTAACTGAAGTTTTGATGAATGACAAAGTAGGTTTAGTTTCATATTGATCTAACACTTTGACCAAGTGTGAAGGAGAAGTCCAGATGAGTCGACGGGCTGACCTAACGTCTGGCACGAAGTCTAGCTAGGTTGACGGGTTGACCTGATAGCTGGCACAAAGTCCAACTAGGTCGACGGGCTGACCTAATAGCTGGCACGAAGTCCGGACGGGTCGAAAGGCTGACCGGACGTCTAGCACGAAGTCTAGACGGGTCGAAGGGCTAACCGGGCATTTGGCAGGTAAGTTAAGGTAAGTCACTGGAGGGGAGTGACTGTGAGGGCGCGTTCCTGGGAAGGGAACATTAGGCATCGATCCAACTTAGATCCATTTTGAAAATCTAAATTGAGATCATAACTAGATTCCGGTCTCGAGGAGACGGAATCTAATTACTGCTTTTATTACTCTTATAACTTAACTGTGTTAACACTTTATTTTGCAGGGTAGTTTTGCATTTTGCCTCGGACTAATGTTTTTTGCAGGTTGCTGAAAAAACAAAGGTCCAGGCGCCCGGAGTGCAACAATTATCCCCAAGCGACGACGCCACGTGGAGCACTCAGGTTGGACAGGCTACGTCACACTCCAGGCGTCCGGAAGGGATACGGGCACCCGAGTCTTCTATATAAGGAGGATGCACCCTAGAGCAAGGGATAACAAACAACAAGACCTTCCAACACATGCTCTGTTGTGTTGTGCTCCTGCGACGTTGAAGCTTCTCCGACAACGTGCTCTTTCTTTTATTTTTTTATTGTCGGTACTTCATCTCTTTTAGAATATCCTATCCTTTCAATTTGTAAAAACGTATTCGAATTACTAGTAGATTGTCCAAAGAAAGCACTCGACGAGTGCGGGCCTTAGAGTAGGGGTCGACCAAGGCTTCGAACTAAGTAAAAAATTACTTGTGTTAGCATTGATTTAATTTTATTTTTTCCGCTGCGTACTCAATCATCTTTTCGACTTTTTTTAAATTGATATTCACCCCCCCCCCCTCTATCGACTTTCACGATCCAACAAGTGGTATCAGAGCAAGTATCACTCTGATTTGGTGCAACCACCAATCAGACAAGAGGTGAAATTTGTTTTTATTTTTTTCAGTTTTCAGTTTTGCGCTATAAATCCAAACTGGTATCGTTGCCATTTTTGAAATTTTTTTCGTAGTAATTAGGCTGAATTGGTGCAACACCAATTCAATTTTTCTTTAATTTTATTCCACACTGCTAATCCAAGACCGAGTCTTGGGATTTTTTGTCTCTTTGTTTATTTGTGTGCAGGATAAAAATGTCTCAAGCTGAAGGCTTCAGCACAGTACGTCCCCCCCTATTCAATGGGGACAACTTTTCCTATTGAAAGAAGCGAATGGAGGTCTACTTGAAGACTGACTTCGACCAGTGGTTCAGCGTCACCAGAGGATACAAGGTGTCGGTCGACAACTCCGGAAACCCACTAGACCCGGAACAGTGGACTCCGGACAAGAGTAAGAAGTCCTCGATGGACTACAAAGCTCTCAACACGTTGCAATGCGGGCTGACGAAGGAAGAGCTGAACCGAGAGGGACCGCACCAAAATGCGAAAGAATTGTGGGACAAATTGATCGAACTACACGAAGGAACATGCGACGCAAAGGTAACTAAGCGCGACCTTTTATTAAATAAATTATTTAATATTAAAATGCAAAAAGGAGAAACAACGAGTCAACTCCAAGCGATGATCAAAAACATCCTCAACGGACTCTACGTGATAGGCCACCAAATGGAAAATCGCGATTTAATAAGGTACACTTTAAATGCTTTTCCGCGTAATACATTGTGGGCATCTATCGTGGATGCCTACAAAATTTCTAAAAATTTATCTAAATTGAAACTAGATGAACTATTCTGCGATCTCAAATTACACGAGCAGACTAACGTCGGGTCCGAAAAAGGTATTGCTTTATTTGTAGGTCCCTCCAAGGAAAAGAAAAAGACCAAGCCTGAACCTAAAGATGAGTTCGACCAAGATTCTGAAGACGAAGAGTACTTAGTGAACCTAGTAAGGAAGATGTTCACCAGGAGGAAGAAGAGCTTCAGCAAAAAGGACCTGCAGGAGACCAACTCCCCATTTGAACCAAGGAACGTGACTTGCTTCGGGTACAACAAGAAAGGCCACTACAAGAACAAGTGTCCGAGATTGAAAAGCAACAAGTCAAAGACATCCAAGAAGAAGGCTCTCAAAGCAACCTGGGATGACTCTTCCTCAGAAGAATCGGAGGTCGAAGATTAAAAGCACCAGAGTCACCTCGTGTTGATGACCCACGAAGAAGAATCAGAGGACGAATCGAAAAACGGGTCCAAACCCGAATCAAGCCATGAGTCCGTACTCGTTTCCGAAGGTCCTGAAGAGGTATGTTTTAATTTGAATAAGAAATTTTTTAGAATTATTGCTTGTTTAAATAAAAAAAATAACTACAATAGAAAATGAAAATAAATTGCTCCTTGAGGGAAACCAAAACCTCAAGGAACAAATCATAAATTCTAATCCAACTCAAGACCTACACTTAAGGAAGAAAATTTAACACTAAAAATAGAAAATAATAAATAAAAAAGCATGTTAGAAAAATTTACAACAAGATCTAAGAATTTAGATCTAATCATAAATAGTCAAAAAATAGTCTACAATAAAACCGGACTTGGCTACAAGTCAAGTTCAAATAAAACATTTAAATCATTAATAACTCAACATAAACAACAAAATAAAGCTTGGGTTCCAAAAGTGTACTTAACCACGCAAGTAAGAATTAACCAATATTGCATACCTAAAGATAAAATATACTATATAAAATATGATAAACCAAATCACAAATCAAAACGCAATCCTAGATCAACAAAATCAAAATTGAAAAATTTTAGAACCCATCAAAAATCAGATTATCATCAAGTTAAATATAATTATAAAAATAACAGACATAAACCTAGAACTAAAACTTAAAAATATAAGCCAATAAGTCAGGAGGAGGCTACAAAATAGCTAGCACCTCTAAAATTAACATACCCGACAGGGTAACCAAAACCAACTTACCCGGCAGGGCAATTAGGACTAGTTCAAAAGGTATAATAGTTTAACTTGACTAATGGTACTGGTGAAGTTTTGGATGATAGTACGTTAGAGAAACTATGTCTATGCATGTCTAGGAAGATATGGCTTCGACTTGGTGCATTTGGCTTAATGGAACTAACTGAAGCTACCATTTATGGATCCTAACCAGTTAGACCAATGTTTTATATTAAGTTCAGTGGATAGGACTATTTGGAAAACCTCGAAGGCATGGTTACTTTAATGATGTCCAAGTGACTCACCATAGCCCAAAAGTTTATCCAAAGAATGTTTACTTGTTGAGCCCAAAGCTAAACCTGAATTTAACACAAAGTTAAACCAAACCCTAAAACAGAACCTCAATTATCTCACAAAATTATAGGATTCCCTGATTGAAAATATAGATCGGGTGAGATGACTAAGGATTTAAATTAAAATTAAAATTAAAATTAAAATTAAAATTAAAATTAAATTAAATTAAATTAAAAAAAAGGAAAATTAAATTAAATTAAATTAAAATTATATTATATTATATTATATTATATTATATTATATTATATTAAAATTAAATTATATTAAAATTAAATTAAATTAAATTAAAATAAATTAAAATTAAATTAAATTAAACTTAAATTAAATTAAAATTAAATTAAATTAAAATTAAATTATATTATATTATATTTTAACTTTAAATTTATTTTAAAATTCATTTTTACTTAAAATTTATTTTAAAATCATTTTAACTTAAAAGTCTATTTTAAAAATCTTTTTAACTTAAAATTTATTTTGAAAAAAAAAACTTTAAATTTATTTTTAAAATCATTTTAACTTAAAATTTATTTTAAAAATATTTTTAACTTAAAATACATTTTAAAAATCTTTTTAACTTAAAATTTATTTTAAAAGTTATTTTAATTTTTTTAAAAAAAATATTTTTAACTTAAAATTTATTTTAAAAATCTTCTTAACTTAAAATTTTTTTAAAAAAATCATTATAACTTAAAAAATTACTTTAAAATTAATTTTAACTTAAAAATTTATTTTAAAATTATTTAAACTTAAAAGTCTATTTTAAAAATTATTTTAACTTTAAAATTCTTTTAAAAATTATTTTAAAAACTCTTTTAAAAATTATTTTAAAAACTCTTTTAAATTTTTTTAAAAATTATTTTAAAAATTCTTTTGAAAATTATTTTAAAAAACTCTTTTAAAAATTATTTTAAAAACTTTTAAAAATTCTTTTAAAAATTATTTTAAAAAATATTTTAAAAACTCTTTTAAAAATTATTTTAAACACTCTTTTAAAAATTATTTTAGAAACTTTAAAAATTATTAAATCCATTTCGGACCTAATAGCTGGCATGATTGTTGGCACGAAATCTAAACGGGTCGAAGGGCTGATCGGACGTCTAGCGCTAAGTCCAGATGGGTTAAAGGGTTGACCGGACGTCTACAGGTAAGTTAAGGTAAGTCACTAGAGGGGAGTGACTGTGAGGACGCGTTCCCGGGAAGGGAACATTAGGCGTCGATCCAACTTAGATCCATTTCAAAAATCTAAGTTGAGATCGTGACTAGATTCCGGTCTCGAGGAGACGGAATCTAATTACTGCTTTTATTACTCTTATAACTTAACTGTGCTAACACTTTATTTTGCAGGGTAGTTTTGTATTTTACCTCGGACTAATGTTTTTTGCAGGTTGTTAAAAAAGCAAAGGTCCGAGCACTTGGAAGGGATCCGGGCACCCAGGTATAAAAATTATCCCCAAGCGACGGCGCCACATGGAGCACTCAGGTTGGACGGGCTACATCACACTCCGGGCGCCCGGAGCCTCCTATATAAGGAGGATGCACCCTGGAGAAAAGGACAACGAACAACAAGGCCTTCCAACGCTTGCTCTGTTGTGTTGTGCTCCTACAACACTGAAGCTTCTCCGACAACGTGCTCTTTCTTTTATTTTTATTATTGTCGGTACTTCATCTCTTTTAACATTTCCTGTACTTTCAATTTGTAAAAACTTATTCGAATTGCTAGTGGATTGGTGCAACCCCCCCCCCCCCCTCTATCAACTTTCACGATCCAACAAGTAGTATCAGAGCAGGTACCACTCTGATTTGGTGCAACCACCAATCAGACAAGGGTGAAATTTATTTTTATTTTTTTCGGTTTTCAGTTTTGCGCTAAAAATCCAAACTAGTATCGTTGCCATTTTTAAAATGTTTTTGTAGTATTTAAGCTGAATTGGTGCAACACCAATTTGATTTTTCTTTAATTTTATTCCACACTGCTAATCTAAGACCAAGTCTTGGGTTTTTTTTCTCTTTGTTTATTTGTGTGCAAGATAAAAATGTCTCAAGTTAATGGCTTCAGCACAGTACGTCTCCCCTATTCAACGGGGACAACTTTCCCTACTGGAAGAAGCGAATGGAGGTCTACCTGAAGATCGACTTTGACCAGTGGTTCAGCGTCACCAGAGAATACAAGGTGCCGGTCGACAACTCCGAAAACCCACTAGACCCGGAACAGTGGACGTTCCTTTAGGATAACCTATAAACAAGCAAACTTCTGTACGAGATTCCAACTTATCAGCATCTCCCTTCAGCACATGTGTTGGACTACCCCAAATCCGAACATGACTCAAACTAGGCTTACACCCATTCCATAATTCTATGGGAGTAGAGGGTACTGATTTAGAAGGTACCAAGTTCAGAATGTACACTGTCGTTTCTAAAGCATATCCCCAGAACGAATTTAGTAATTCTGAATAACTCATCATCGATGTAACCATTTCCATAAGAGTCCTATTCCTTCGTTCTGCCACACCATTCTGTTGGGGTGTCTCTGGTGCAGACAATTGGGATTGAATCCCAACCTCTAATAAGTAATTCCTAAACTCTCCTAAGAGGTACTCACCACCACGATCAGACCGTAGTGTCTTGATACTTTTACCGTGACGTTTCTCCACATCAGCCTTGTACTCTTTGAACTTATCAAAGCACTCAGACTTACGGCACATCAAGTAAATGTACCCATATCTCGAATAGTCGTCTATAAAAGAGGTAAAATATTTTAAACCACCGCTCTCCTGGATAGTCATAGGTCCACATAAATCAGAGTGAACCAATTCCAACACATCTTTTGCTCTATACCCCTTGGCCTTAAAAGGTCTTTTGATCATTTTACCTTCCAAGCAAGATTCGCAGGTTGGAAAGTTTTCCATCACCAATGAACCCAAAAGTCCATCGACTATTAGCCTTTGAATCCTACTCAAGTTAATATGTCCAAGCCTCAGATGCCAAAGATATGTTTAGTTCATTTCTGAAGGTTCCTTTCTCTTATTAGAATTAGAGGATGTGTTATTAATTTTCATTTGTTGCTTTGTGGGAGTTATTGGATTTAGAGTATACAAATTGCCAACTAATGTACCAGAATAGATAATTACCCTATTTTTCTTGATAACCACTTTGTCATCAAAAGAAACAGCATATCCATCCAAAAACAGTTTAGAAACTAAAATTAAATTGTCACGCCCCAGGTAGTCCCTGCCAGAAGAAATTTTGACAGCATCTCCCCTGTACGGGTGACAATATGAATCTAGAATACATATATCCATACATCGACCCACACGGCCGGAACAATACTATACAAATAATAACCAAACCACGCAGTTTATATTAACATTCCACACAGTTTAATATGAAGAAAAGATGATATAGAAACCATTGCAGATATATGTATAACATCCTACTCCACTACAACAAAGAAAACGAAATCCACGAAGTAATGAAAATATCCACAGTGGAAAACAAAAGTAGCAAACCCAAAGGTTCAACAATAAGTCCACAATACAAAACCCACATCACTGGTATATGTATAGAAACCATAATAGAAATCAACAATAAGAAATCCTCGCGACAAGGGGGCTAGCGACTGGAATATCTCCCGATGGCATCAACCTGAAAGGTAGTAATATAACAGTGTGAGTCCAAAGAACTCAGCAGGTAATCGAATAGATATGTACAACAACATATAACTACCAGCAACAATCCTACGGTACAGTATCCTAACAGTATAACATATGGTACAGTCTCCTAACAGTATAACAGGTATGCATAACTGAATAAACTGCAGTAACCAACAATAAGCATGTAATATAGTCTACTGCAAGAATAATAAGGAATGCATAACTGAAATAAACTGTACTCACCTGACTGTGAACATACACAGATAAAAATAGTCAGAGCAAATAAGTATGTAGCCTGTATGCATGTCAATCATATGCAGTCACCAAAATGCATCATCCAATATGCAACAATCACAATAAATGCAATCTGTGCATATGATGCAATATGACATGGTCACCCCTGATGCCAGTCAGCCATCTCACACGCGATGGTGAGACCGAGTGGGTAGGGCTGTGACACCGTGCACTCTGTCATCACTACCCCTGAAGAGTGACCGAGTGGACGGGATGCTGTCGAAGTTCACCTATTGTCACACCCCGGAGGAATCCCTGTCCGAGGAAATTTCGGCAACATCTCCCCTGTACGGCGGACAATCTGAAACTTTTCTACATCCTCATATACCTCAGCCAAATACGGATGGAATAACAACGATAATAAAATACAACACAAGCATTCCACACAGTTTAATAAGAAATAAACAAATCAGTAATACCATGACTCGAAAACAACCCTACTCCACTACACTCATAAAACTCAAATCCGACGAACTCACCTCTTCTGCCGTCCAGGCAGGCATGTAGTAGAACAAAACCAAATCATACCAAAATCCATTTACGATAAGAATCCATACAAGATCCATAAGTAAAACCAATACAAGACTAAGACATAGTCTGATAGAGATAAAAAAAATAACAACTCGAGATCAGCAGAGGACTAGCACTACGTGCAATAGGGACTAGCAACTGGAACTGCTCCAAACAGCCTCAACCTGAAAATATCAACGGAGGAGGGTGTGAGTCCAACACTCAGCATGTAACACCCACAAAACTATAAGATAAGTATATGGGTGTTAGTTGCTTTAGAGCATAAAAGTTAGAAGAATCAAAAAGAAAAAAAAAGAAAGAAATAAAAGAAGAGGTAAAGGTTTGAACCTTGAACCTCTCACAAAGGATAGAAATAAAACTATGTATGATAACCACTAGGATAATGAATAACATGTGAATGGGAAATGATGGAAATTGTAGTTAAAAGTAAAGATATAATTAAGTGAGAGAACAAGAGAAAAACCAAGTAGCTTTCCTTCCTCTTGTTTACCTCTTGGTTAAGAAAAGGAGTAGCAAAAGACAAGTTGTCTTCTCCCTTTCCTTCTCTATTTTCGTGGGGTTTGAGGGACTAATGAAGAGAAGAGTTAAGGGGAAGGAATGAAGACACATTCTCATTAGGAAAATACATGCATGCATTAAGGAGGAAAGGAAGCAAAATTCACCTTTGTAACTTCCACCCACTTAGCATAAAAAGGAAAGGAACTAAAGGATTTCATTTTTTTTTTTCCTTCTCCCTCACCCTTGCCGAGACTAGAAGCCTCCTTCCTCATCTCCACAAGCCAAGTTTAGGTTTCTCTCTAAGAGAAAACTAAACTACAAGAAGGAGCCTTCAAGGTGTACCCTTCCAAGCAAGAGAAATCAAAAGGAGTGCTAGAAGAAGAAGCTCCCTTCTTCCTCTTCACCAAGGGTACCGATTCTTTAAAGATTTATAAGTGAACACTAGGTAAGCTTCCCCTCACCTGTGGTACAATAGTTTATACGGTTTTTCCATGGAGATAGATCGCTTAAAAACCTAGGACTTGCTTTGAGAAAATTCGGCCAAAAACAAGAAGAAGAGTCTAAGAAAGTTGCAATTGGATATGCTTACTATTTTTCTTGTGACATGTACTTTATGTAAGAGGTTAATCTAAGGTTTTCATGCTAGAATAAATAATGAAAAATTAGATCCATAAGCCTTAGACTCTCGGCCAAGCATGAACAAGAAGACTAGGTAAGTTAAGACTCAAACTAAGCATGTTTCCTTATTCTTTTGTTATGTACCTTATGTTAATGAGGTTGTTAACCTTTTCTCTTACTTGTATGTTGTTTGAAACTCCATTTCCATGCTCATGAATATTCGGCCATAAAAGAAGTAAAGGCCTAGAAGAGTTTTAAACCTAAGACTAAGCATGCTAAGATTTTTCCTAAGACAAGATATGAAGCTAAAATGTTATGACATGATTGTATGTTAGTTATGAATATTATTTCATGCCTATGAAAGTTCGGTTATGATGAGATTTGAATGTCTAGGAAAGTTGAAATCAAGGCTAGGAGGCTCATGACCTTCTTGATAAAATATTATGAAACTAGTTGATGTTTTTATGGTTGCTTGTTACATAGAATTTTGGTTATATATAACTTTCGGCCACACCAAGTTTTGAAAGCTAGGATGTGTAGATTTGTAACTAAATTTACTCATGTTGTTCCTTGTTATGATACCATGAAAATTGTGTAGGGTTTCCATGCTTTTAGGCCATATGAAAAACAAAACCAAGCTTATATGTTTCGGCCACCTTTGGATTAAAGGCCTAGGAAAATTAGAACCCAACTTATATATGTTCATGATACTTCTTGTGGTAAGTACTATGAAAGGTAGTTGTGTTTCCATGCTCTTATGCCACTAGAAACTTAGTTTCATGCTTGATAGGTTTCGGCCAATACTAGAGTAAAGGCCTAGAGAAATTTTGAAACCAACTTACATATGTTCATAATGTTTCTTGTGATAAGTACCATGAATTGTAGTTGTGGTTACCATGCCTTATGCCTCTAAAAACCTAGTTCCATGAGTTATAAGTTTCGGCCACCTTGAGTTAAGGGGTTTAGGAAGCTTGAAATTTAAAACAAATATGCTTATGTTGTTCCTCATGAAAATGTGTAAGATATTGGCTTAAGGTTCAACACTTCCATGCTACTTGTAACCTAGAATGAGACATGCTAGGGTTCGGCCATGATAAGATTAGGAGCTTAAGAAACTTAGAACCCAAACTAAATATGCTTAAGTAGTTTCTTATGAAATATGATATGATATGAGTTTAGGGTTACATGTTGCATGTTTGCTTAGAATTGATTTCTCTTCATGAAAGGTTTCGGCCATGAAAGAATTAGAAACTTAGGAGGGCTTAAAAATTTAGGTTAACATGCTTATGACCTTTCTTATGTTAGTATGTGAAGATATCATGAGATTTTTATGTTTGTATGTTGTCTAGAGATCATGCCTCTACTCATGACATTCGGCCACATGGGTTTAGTGACCTAGATATACCTCACATGCTGTGAATGAATCAAGAGATGATATGTAATGATTCCATGAATGGTTATGTCTTTTTATGATATATGATATGTTCTTTCATGTATGCTTATAACCCATGTATGTGCTATGTGCTCAAATATGCTTATTTTATGATATGATAAAATGGTACGTTCGTTATGCAATCCTATGATTCATGCATGTGCTGTGTGCCCATATGTGCATGCTTTATGATATGATAAGTGATATGTTCATGATGTATGCCATGATTCATGCATGTGCTGAGTGCCCATATATGCATGCTTTATGATAAGTGATATGTTCATGATGTATGTTATGATTCATGCATGTGCTGTGTGCCCAAATATGCATGTTTTAAGATATGTTAAGAAATATGATATGAATGAAAAGATAAGAACTATGATATGTAAGTCATGCTACTTTACTTTATGTATGGCTTGTACCAAGGGTGGGCTCCATAAGCGCCCCGGGGTCGATGGACTAAGAAACGGGCCTCGTTAGGGATGGGCTCCTAAGTGCCCCTAGGTCGATGGACTGAGAAACGGGCCTAGTATGTATGCCTTGTAGGGTTCAAGACTTGCTACCTTGGACCTACATAGGACGCGCGCATTTATGTATGTGGTACAAGCCGGGGGCCCCAATCATGATGAGATTATGTTTAAGTATGTATTGTATAAGTTTTAAAAAGACATGTTGCATATGTTGCATGAGATATGTTAGGAGTTTACCATGCTTATACTTTATGATTATGCCATGATAGTTATGATGATGTTATGCTATGACAGGATACGTTTGATGATTATGTTATGTTATGCCATGATACTTTATGTTATGTTACGATATGCCATGATATGCTCTTGACATGATACATTTGTCTTTATGCCTTATGACTTGCGATTTTAATATGCTTTACGGTTTTTGTGAGTAGGAAAGGAACTTACTGAGCCATGAGTGCTCACAGCTTACTTTCTTGTACCACAGATAAAGGCAAGGAATGGATGTACTAGGGGAGCAGCAGGAGGGGCTAGAAAGATGTGTGCGGTAGTGGACTGGTTAAAAGAAATGACCTGCTTTTGTTTAATAAGAAATTTGTCATGTTGATGTTTTTACTTTATGACTCCATGACCTTAAGTATGTGTTTGGGTATTAAGACTCAAAATTTATGATAGGTATGCTATGTGGTTCTTTTATGTCTATGGTGAATTTTTAATAAAGAAAAGGTTTTTAAATTCTCTAAGTAAGACTTCCGCTGTGTTTAAGTATGTATGTCTCGCAAGTAAACCCCGTCGCCTTAGCAGGAGGGGCGGGGCGTTACACAGCAGGTACAACTGATATGTATAATAAAGTAAATAACAGACAACACTAATCATGCGTACAGTCTCCTGAATACGAGAAGAATAAATGCAACTGAAACAAAAACAGGAGAAAACTGTACTAACCAGGACCAAGGTATAAAAGTAACAGGGTCGTCAAACCGAGGGTGTCATAATCCTGTATGTATGTCAATCATATGCATCCATATAAATGCAGCAAGTAAATGCAGCAAACACAAACAATAAATGCATCATGCATATGATGCCAATGACATGGTCACCCCTGACGCCAGTCAGCCATCTCACACACAATGGTGAGTCTGAGTGGGTAGAGCTGTGACAACCGTGCACTCTGACATCACTGCCCCTGATAAGTGACCGAGTGGACGGGATACTGTCGGAGTACACACATACTCCTACCCCGAAATAATAAATGGGGGAGCGCAATGCTCTCATCTCCCGGTACACGATGACGGGGAGGAATCTCTGCCGGCTACCATGCTGAGTCACACTACCCATGAGCGGACCAACGGAGCCAAACAAAGTCCAACTGCCAGACGGCTACAACGCTGTTACACTAAACCAACGGAGCCAAACAGAGCGGAATTGTCTGCCGGCTACTACGCTGAGTCACCAGACCAACGGAGCCAAACAGGAGAACTGCCACACACCTGTCTGATATACCACTAACCCATGAGTGGTGGTGTGTACAGATACATGTAACTGGCGATGTGCTCAACAATAATGGAGCAGACAATCGCACAGCATGCAATCATGCAAGATGATACATGACACTAAATATGGCAATATCACGAATAGCATAGCATGCTCCATACATAAATATAAAATGTGTACCACAAGACAATGAATCAAATGGAAGGTACACAAACAGATAGGGTATCAAATAAACCCTAGGTCCTGAACATAATGTCTCATATGGTTGTGTCACTACCTAAAAGCATGAATGATCAGGTAAATAATAACATGCAGTGCATAATAAGTAAACAAACAAACATGTAATAGATCATATAGTGACCAACCGAAACAAATGGAAGAAACACAATCATTGCTATATGTTAAACACATTATTATGCATATCAAAAGACATAAGTCAAAGTACCCGCCTCCAATCGAAATGGTCCAATCCGACAATCGAGATACTCGTGTCGAATCAAAGTCCTGTAATAAACCGTATAGTTTAGCTAAATTTAATTATAAGTAAAATAGCTAAACCAAATTATTTTTCTCCAGGAACCCTAATTAAATAGTTAATCACAGTTAACTATCCCTAATCCAAAGCTTAGGGTTCCATTCCTAACTTAACCACAAGTCGACCTAACTACACATGAACCACCAACTATATAATGAATCAAACATATCCAAATAAACTCAATTAAGTATCTTACCCAATTTTAATCTGCACAACTCTAAAGCTTCTGTCAACAGCACAACTGGAGATCGACTTGTCGCCGCTAGCAATAAAATAAATTGCTGGATCAAGGAAACCACAACAAATCCCATTAGAAATTCTTTCCCACTGTCCAATTAAGATGAGGACATCATAAAATCAGCAATACCTAATTTTCCTTACCCAACTCATAGTCGTGCTTGTTGATCGACACCAGAACTGTGGCTACCAGCACAAATTGATTGCTGCTGGAACAAAAACGAACAAACCAAAACAGCAAATAATCAAAATCTTTGAACCTACAGAATTTTCAACCAAACTAAACCTCACCGTGGATTTGATCAAGGTAGAGGGCACTAGGGCAGCGGCGTCGACACCGTGCAGAGGTGCGGCAACGAACAAGATGACTGGGAACCCAATCTAGGGCACGGGGTGGCTCGGGAAGAAGGTGAAGAAGATAACCGGCGCCGGTGAGCAGAGGCTAGGGCAAGAGAGATTTGTCGGCGGCCGGTGCTCGGGTGCGGCTGGTGGAGAGGCTAGGGCAGAGAAAGGTCTCTGCTCGACTGTGCTTGAGCGTCGCCGGCGCTTGGACAGGGAGGAAGAAGGGAGGCGCGTCGGTCGGCTGTGGCTCGTCGAACCAGAGGGGGAAAGGAAATCGGGAGGCGGCGGCGGCGCTGGGAACTCCACGGCAAGGGGCTACGGCAGAGGAGGGCTTCGGCTCGGGTAGGAGAAGAAGATCTCGACACCAAGGAGGCGGCCGGTGGAGATGCTAGGGCACCGAGGAGAGGAGAAGAACCACTCGCGAGAGAAAAGGGAGGAGAAACGGCGTCGAAGGGGGTTAGGGCACGCACGGTTCGGCGGGGAGAGGAAGGAAATAAATAAAAAGAAAAAGAAAGGAAAAGGAAAAGAAAAAAATAACTTTTCCTCACTTAAATGGGTAGCCTAAACAGGCTTTTCCCGGGCCCCGTTTCTATCCCCGTAAACTCGCCCATACAAGCTCCGAAAACTTTCCAAAAAATTTCTAAAAATTCTGGAAAATTCCCTTATCATGATTCTCCATTTTTCGGTATTTTACATTCTTCCCCACTAATAAAAATTTGATCCCAAAATTTCGTTATCTATCATCAGCAAGTACCGACAACAGGTAAAGAGTATAAAATGTTGAACGGTAAATTAAATCACATATCTCAAGTGAAAAGATGAGGGTATCGAGCTCGGATCGTATCCTCGAGCTCCCAAGTAACTTCCTCGTCCAAATGATACTGTCATCCGACTTAACCAGCCAAATAGTCTTGTTCCGCAACTGACGCTCTTTCCGGTCAAAAATCCATACCGGAACCTCCTCATAGGTGACGTCAGGCTGAAGGGAACTGAGATTATCTATCAACACATGTATCGGATCGGGTACGTATCTCCTCAGCATAGATACGTGGAATACGGCGTGAACGCCTGCCAAGGACGGCGATAGTGCCAACCAGTAAGCTATTGCTCCAATCCTTTCCGAGATCTGGAAAGGTCCAATGTATCACAGAGCTGGCTTACCTCTGAGGTCAAATCTCTTCACCCCTTTCGTGGGTGAAACTCGCAGAAATACATGGTCGCAAATGGAGAACTCTAAGAGTCTCTGACTCGGGTCAGCATAACTCTTCTGGCAGTCTTATGCCTTTGACATCCTCCGTCTGATAGTGTGGACCACTCTGCCTCACGCTGAGCTCTATGAGGTCCCAACAACTGGGCCTCTCGGATTCTCGTCCTGAGTGACGACTAAGTAACTATGGTAACAAGAATACCCTGCTCTGTCTGTCCCTGCTCCTCAAGGTCTAACTCGGAGAAACCCTGAATCAAGTCTGTGACCACAACTCGGTGACAAGCTAAAGTCCCTCTGGACTTCCGGCTAAGTGCATCAGCAACCACATTAGCTTTTCCCCGGTGATAGCTAATGGTACAATCATAATCCTTCAAGAACTCCATCCATCTCCTCTGTCGAAGATTAATTTCCTTCTGAGTGAATAGATATTTGAGATTCTGATGGTCAGTGAGAATCTCAATGTAATATCATACAGGTAATGCCGCCAAATCTTCAGGGCATAAATAATAGCGGCCAACTCCAGATCATAAACTGGGTATTTCTTCTCATGCTCCTTCAACTATCGAGAAGCATATGAGAATACTCTACCGTGCTGCATTAGAACAGCACCCATACCCTGTAGAGACGCGTCGGTGTAGAGGACAAATTTGTCCTCTCCAGAAGATAAAAACCAAAAATCGAAGCCGACACTAGTCTCCGTTTCAGCTCCTAGAAGCTGGTCTTGCAATCCTCAGTCCAAATAAACTTCACGCCTTTCATGGTCAAGCGTGTAAGTAGCATAGCAATCCGTGAGAAAACACTCAACGTATCTCCAGAAATATCAAGCCAAACAAAGGAAGTTGCAAGTCTCTTCTATAGACTCCGTCTACTCCAACGGTAACAACCTCGATCTCCTGTGGAACCACGGTATACTCCTACTGGTGACCGTGTGTCTCAAACATCTCACAGAAGACAACCAAAATACGCACTACTGATCTTCACATCTAAACGTTTCCATCGAAACACCTCTAGAACTATGCAAAGATGATGTGCGTGACTCACCGCGGATCCGTAATAGATCACATCATCGTCAACAAAGACAATGGAATCCGATCCAAACATCCTGGGAAATACCAAAATCATCAAGTCTCTGAAAACATCTAAGACTCTGCAAGCCCTAATGATAAAACCAAGATACATAATGTTCATATCACAGACGTTTCTAACCATAACATCCCTGACAATAAATCTAAAATATAATCACCAACAATACAAATCATCAAAGAATAGATCCACCAGTGTGAGAGTAACACTCCATCACAGAAAACACCACATATGTGGGAGCAACGCTCTACCACAAGAAATCCTCAATATGTGGGAGCAACTCTCCACCACAAATAATCCGAAATATGTATCCACAATAAATATGGGAGCAATGCTCCGCTACAACCAATCCGCAATATGTGGGAGAACAAACCTAAGTGCCCAAAGCACCTAACTATCTAACCAGAGACTATCTGGGGTCGCTCTACCACAAATCACTGTGGGCAGCCAAAGGTATAACAACCTAGTAAGCAAATCAAATCCATAGTCAACTCTATCATCATCCTAGTGGGTCGGTCACCCACTAATAGGAGAATTAGTTGACAGGGTAATACAACCAATAATATAATGTACACACTCAACATTCCACATTCAACATAGGTAAAATCATAATGATGCTACCAACCATACACCTGACACACATGCACACACCACATAGGTATGATCAACATAATCCTCCAATTATTATACACCAAACACACACACAACTCAGGTATATTCAGTATGATACTTCCAACAATACATACCGAACACGTGTGCAAAAATCAGCATAGGTAAAATCAACAATACACCTCAAACAACACTCACATGACATATATACACCTATGCCAAGAGTATAACCAACATATACTTCAAAAAAAAACATACTAAACCCAGGTGCACTCACAAATCAAACATAATAAAAAAAATACCTCAGATACCACACCAAACACATATGTACATATCACAACTCAGATTAAATCGACAAGATACCTCCATCAAAACACCACAGATGTACTTATACTACAACTCGGATTTAATCGACAAGATATCTTCAATAATACAATCAGACACGTACCTCTAACTACATAGCTAAAAATTCACAAGGAACCTACAATAACCATATCAGAACATGTATACAAATACTACTCGCAAATGGGCAGTCTATCACAGGACTCCTACAACACATGACAATCATATGAATAATCAACATACTTAACCCAATCAACCTGGCATTCCCTATGTTACCTTCCAAGTTATCCAACTAGGTACATACAGTCAAAAATTAAAGTACCCTATGGAATAAGATACATCGATCTTCTATAAACTATCCAAGCTGACAATGGTATATGACTAAATCAGTCCTTTCCACGTCAGTACCAAACATGTACTCAAAGGTGCTCTAGATACATAACTAAGCACAAATAACCTAAAGGTTCAAACCTCTAAAAATAGAGTATGGCAATCCTCTACTAATCAACCAACAAAACTAAATCATTCATCTACTAACTAATCAAGAATACCTTAATCCTCCACAAGCAACTAAGGTATATCAAACCACGACTACCCAACTCGACAAACGTAAATCAGTCTTCTACTGACCGATCTAACAAGAGTAAATCAATATTCACTAATGAAAATTAACTAAGATAAAATGGTATACTACATTATCAAATAACTAAATCAGTTCATGGGTCAATTCAACACTAATTCCATCAACTCAAACTAGAAAATGTCAACCCACATAATATTATATGTATAAATGTGTACGACCCAAAAGAAAAGTCAGAATTCAAGAACATCAAGACACCCTCATTTTTATCCTCAAAAATATCAGCCCACATAATATCAAATGAATAAGTCTCTACTCCCCATGAGAGCAAGTTAGCATTCAAAACATCAAATCATTATTTATCCACATAGTCCAATATCAGAGGAAGCAAATATCAATTTTATCATCCTGTTAACTAACCACAACTAACCAGATTTATTAAAATCTCATAGGCACACTCAACCGTAAACTCTCTAGCACCCGATTTATAATCTGATCACCAACTATAATCATCAAACCTGTGAATATCATACATGACACTCACTATGTCACCATCAACGACAACCCACATAATAGATCATCAAAAATAGTTATCCACTAATAGATCATCAAAACAAATATCTAGTAATAGATCATCAGACAACCACATAACATTACTCTCATAAATCATTAGAAATCAACACATCACAATATCTGATCTCACAATATCCCTCAACCTCAAACCATTCTCAACAATGATCAAACATGATAACTCCCCAATGACCAATTTTCATCGTATCGGGTACCATAATATCCAAAAGATATGAGTATAAAAACTCTACTGGCTAAGTCAACAGGAATATGTAGGTATCATCCATTACCCAGCTAACAATAGCAGAAGTTGGTATGTGCCTCCATCTCCTACTAGTAGTAACAGAAGCTAAAACTACTGATGGTATGATATGAAAAATCTCCAGAGACTATAATCCTTGATCTCTATTAAGGTCAACCATGCTCAATGGCTAACCCATCACATGTAATATGTGTTACAACAACCAGACAGGTACTAAAATTAAAAAAAATGCTAATACCTGTCACAAACTATAAAATTAAACATCATACCTATATGCCGTCTGGAGATGTTCCATCGCTGTCCAGTCCCCCAATTTACCTCAAAATTCTGAACGAGAAAAAATCACCGAAAATCCACACTAAAATTGAAACAAATACCCAGTTTGACTCGCAAACCTGGGCTAACACAAAAATATCCAGAATATCAAAAGTAGGTATCACACCCTACTCTGATACCAATTCCAATAAATTGGTATCAGATAAATCTCAAAATCCGCAACACAAAAATCAAACCAGTATTGCCAAACTTTGGCGCTCTGATACCATATAAATTAGTATCAGGTTATCCCAAATATCCAAAATACGTAAACAAAGAATCACAAAACTTAGGCTCTGATACCACTAAATTGTCACGCCCCGGAGGAGTCCCTGTCCAAGGAAATTTCGGCAACATCTCCCCTGTACGGCGGACAATCTGAAACTTTTCTACATCCTCATATACCTCAGCCACATGCGGCTGGAATAACAACGATAATAAAATACAACACCAGGCATTCCACGCAGTTTAATAAGAAATAAACAAATCAGTAATACCATGACTCGAAAACAACCCTACTCCACTACACTCATAAAACTCAAATCCGACGAACTCACCTCTTTTGTCGTCCAGGCAGGCATGTAGTAGAACAAAACCAAATCATACCAAAATCCATTTATGATAAGAATCTACACAAGATCCATAAGTAAAACCAATAAAAGACTAAGACATAGTCTGATAGAGATAAAAAAATAACAACTCGAGATCAGCAGAGGACTAGCACTACGTGCAATGGGGACTAGAGACTGGAACTGCTCCGGACAGCCTCAACCTGAAAATATCAACGGAGGAGGGTGTGAGTCCAACACTCAGCAGGTACAACTGATATGCATAATAAAGTAAATAACAGACAACACTAATCATGCGTACAGTCTCCTGAATACGAGAAGAATAAATGCAACTGAAACAAAAACAGGAGAAAACTGTACTAACCAGGACCAAGGTATAAAGGTAACAGGGTCGTCAAACCGAGGGTATCATAATCCTGTATGCATATCAATCATATGCATCCATATAAATGCAGCAAGTAAATGCAGCAAACACAAACAATAAATGCATCATGCATATGATGGCAATGACATGGTCACCCCTGACTCCAGTCAGCCATCTCACACACAATGGTGAGTCCGAGTGGATAGAGCTGTGACAACCGTGCACTTTGACATCACTGCCCCTGATGAGTGACCGAGTGGACGGGATGCTGTCGGAGTACACACATACTCCTACCCCGAAATAATAAATGGGGGAGCGCAATGCTCTCATCTCCCGGTACACGATGACGGGGAGGAATCTCTGCCGACTACCACGCTGAGTCACACTACCCATGAGCGGACCAACGGAGCCAAACAAAGTCCAACTGCCTGCCGGCTACAACGCTGCTACACTAAACCAACGGAGCCAAACAGAGCGGAACTACCTACCGGCTACCACGCTGAGTCACCAGACCAACGGAGCCAAACAGCAGAACTGCCACACACCTGTTTGATATACCACTAACCTATGAGTGGTGGTGTGTACAGATACATGTAACTGGCGATGTGCTCAACAATAATGGAGCAGACAATCGCACAGCATGCAATCATGCAAGATGATGCATGACACTAAATATGGCAATATCACGAATAACATAGCATGCTCCATACATAAATATAAAATGTGTACCACAAGACAATGAATCAAATGGAAGGTTCACAACCAGATAGGGTATCAAATAAACCCTAGGTCCTGAACATAATGTCTCATATGGTTGTGTCACTACCTAAAAGCATGAATGATCAGGTAAATAATAACATGCAGTGCATAATAAGTAAACAAACAAACATGTAATAGATCATATAGTGACCAACCGAAACAAATGGAAGAAACACAATCATTGCTATATGTTAAACACATTATTATGCATATCAAAAGACATAAGTCAAAGTACCCGCCTCCAATCGAAATGGTCCAATCCGACAATCGATATACTCGTCTCGAATCAAAGTCCTGTAATAAACCATATAGTTTAGCTAAATTTAATTATAAGAAAAATAGCTAAACCAAATTATTTTTCTCCAGGAACCCTAATTAAATAGTTAATCACAGTTAACTATCCCTAATCCAAAGCTTAGGGTTCCATTCCTAACTTAACCACAAGTTGACCTAACTACACATGAACCACCAACTATATAATGAATCAAACCTATCCAAATAAACCAATTAAGTATCTTACCTAATTTAAATCTGCACAACTCTAAAGCTTCTGTCAACAGCACAACTGGAGATCGACTTGTCGCCGCTAGCAACAAAATAAATTGCTGGATCAAGGAAACCACAACAAATCCCATTAGAAATTCTTTCCCACTGTCCAATTAAGATGAGGACATCATAAAATCAGCAATACCTAATTTTCCTTACCCAACTCATAGCCGTGCTTGTTGATCCACACTAGAACTGTGGCTACCAGCACAAATTGATTGCTGCTGGAACAAAAACGAACAAACCAAAATAGCAAATAATCAAAATCCTTGAACCTACAGAATTTCCAACCAAACTAAACCTCACCGTCGATTTGATCAAGGCAGAGGGCACTAGGGCAGCGGCGTCGGCACCGTGCAGAGGTGTGGCAACGAACAAGATGACTGGGAACCCAATCTAGGGCATGGGGTGGCTCGGGAAGAAGGTGAAGAAGATAACCGGCGCCGGTGAGCAGAGGCTAGGGCAAGAGAGATTTGTCGGCGGCCGGTGCTCGGGTGCGGCTGGTGGAGAGGCTAGGGCAGAGAAAGGTCTCTGCTCGAATGTGCTTGAGCGTCGTCGGTGCTTGGACAGGGAGGAAGAAGGGAGGCGCGTCGGTCGGCTGTGGCTCGTCGAACCAGAGGGGGAAAGGAAATCGGGAGGTGGCGGCGGCGCTGGGAACTCCACGGCAAGGGGCTATGGCAGAGGAGGGCTTCGGCTCGGGTAGGAGAAGAAGATCTCGACACCAAGGAGGCGGCCGGTGGAGATGCTAGGGCACCGAGGAGAGGAGAAGAACCACTCGCGAGAGAAAAGGGAGGAGAAACGACGTCGAAGGGGGTTAGGGCACGCACGGTTCGGCGGGGAGAGGAAGGAAATAAATAAAAAGAAAAAGAAAGGAAAAGGAAAAGAAAAAATAACTTTTCCTCACTTAAATGGGTAGCCTAAATAGGCTTTTCCCGGGCCCCATTTCTATCCCCGTAAACTCGCCCATACAAGCTCCGAAAAATTCCCGAAAAATTTCTAGAAATTCTGGAAAATTCCCTTATCATGATTCTCCATTTTTCCAGTATTTTACACCTATCCCCCTACCTCAAACATAGTGAGGGAGCGCAATACTCTCATCTCCCGGTATGCAATGACGGGGAGGGACCCCGGCGTGCTACCACGCTCCTGTCACGCTACCCATGAGCGTCCTAGCGGAGCACCACCGAGCAACCTACCATACACACCCTGAGTGCTGTGCCACTACCTATGCAGTGATCACGTTGTGTGCAGGCCCATGTAGCCGGTCGACGGGCTCAACAATAATGGAGTCGTTAATCGCCCAGCATGCAATCATGCAATATGGTGCATTCGACTACAGTATGTCATACCTGAACATATCCTCCTCCATACATCGGTGCTAGAAAGGTAAACAAATATATAACCATGATATAAGCAGTATACATCCAAGAACACATATACAACATGCATGGCAACTAATCTAGTATAGAAAGAAGCACAATAAATACCTCTGTCTCTATGAACACCAATAAACATAGCCAGAAAGAAAAGTATGTCAGACTAATGTATAGTAGCTAACAATAGAAGCATGTATCAGGTATCAACTACACTAAACCCAATGAAAGTGCTAAACTACCAATCACTAGTAATCGCCTAGAGGTATCGAATAAAATATACCCAGGGAAGTGATAATTCTACCAATCACTAGTAATTATATATAAACTATACATATTATAAGACAATATCGAAAAGATAAGTCAAAGGGTACCCGCCTCGAATATCGGGTCATATCAATCCAAATCCGAAGTCGAGACGCCCGTCTCGAATCAGAATCCTACGTCAAACAAACAATACATATATATTTTATTTAGCTACATCAAATGAATAGCTAAATAAAATCCCTAAAACTAAATTAGGGCAAAACCCTAATCACATCAATCTCAACCTACCTAATTAAATCTCAACCTAGTTAGTTACCTAATCCCTAATCACCTATTAGATTAGAAATCCAATAGTTGACTAGGGTTAATTACCTTAACCCTAATCATTTCATTAGATTAATATAAACAAATAAATCTAAACATAATCACTAACCATCTAGTAATCAAATTTATTCCTAATTCAATACATGAAACAATTACTCTACTCCTTACCTCAATCCCAGATCTTTGTTCTTAATCCGCAACCAAAGAGGAACTGCTGGAAGGAGTGCTGCCAGAACAAAGTGAGTTGAATCAAGAACACCACAGAAGAGAACATAACAGAACCTCACAGCCGCACTTGTTGATCCACAACACTCAATTTCACCTCATGGTCCTTATCCTTTGATCCACAACCGAGAATCGTCACTGCTGGAACCCAAGAACACCTTCACAATCACAAAACCTCACCTCCCTGGATCGGATCAAGATGAGAAGATCACAAATTCAACCAAGCACTCCAAATTCAAACAACAACCTAATTCCTGAAACCAAACCTTACCTTCAACCATGATCTCAATCACACCAAGAAACGGAAAAGTCCAAGATATGATCTCGCAATGTCAGTAGGAAGAATCGAAAGGTAAGGCTCGAAGCTAGGGCACAAATCAGAGAAATAGAAGGAATAAGGTTCGGATTTCTCACCCTTGAAGCCCTAATTGCCCCTTCACGCTGGCGATCGAGTGGATCTCGCTCGATCCAATGACATCAGTGATTGGCGCAAGGAAACGTGAGTGTCTATAGCTCAGAGACGAAAGGCATCGACCAAATCTGAGCTCAATCCAGCAGCACGGAATAGGAACTAGGGCTCGACACGCACGATCGATCAGGGGCGGAGAGAATCGGTCGTCGGTAGCCAACGAAGCTTGACGTTGGTTAGACTCTAGAGAAGAAGACCTCCCTCAGCAATCTTCTCCCTGGCGTCATCGGCGTCGGAGAAGAGATGAGAGGAAGAAGGAGAGAAAGGATCGGGCAGCATATGGGAAGGAGGAGAAGTAGGCTCAATTTCAGCGTTTGGGTTGAGGGAAAATTAAAAGAAAAGGAATATAAATAATAAACATTTCCTCACTTAAACGGGTATCCCAAACAGGCTTTTCCGCGCCTACCGAATGATCCCCTAAAAACCCTCTGTACGAGCTCCGAAAAATTCCCAGAAAATTTCTAAAAAATTTTGGAAAAATTTTATAAGACTATTTCTCAAATAACTCTATTATTTAAATTTTTCGATATCTCACATAAATTCTTTCTAAAACTTGATACATAAAGACAATTTCTCAAAATCAAAGTTCTATTCCTATCAAATGATAAGTAAACATCTCCCACTACAACAGGCGCCACTTTCGTAGCATTGTCCATGTAGACGGTTATCACTCCCTCATATAGTTGTCGAATTTCCTGGAACCCCTGCAATGAATTGCAGACATGATCAGTGGCTCCCGTATCTACACACCAGGTGCTGGTAGATAACACCGCTAAACATTTTTCAACTACTAGAGAATAAGATATACCTTTATTGTTCTCTTTCTTACGAGGACAGTCCGCCTTCCAATGTCCAGACTGCTTGCAAATGAAGTACTTGCCCTTCGGCTTCTTCACTCCTGCTTTTAGTCCAGTACCTAGAGATCGATTCACTTTCTTTCCCGAGCCAGCTCGTTTCTTCTTCTTCTTCTTCTTGCCTTTCGACTTAGAAGTAGAAATAACCCTTTTGCTGCTTAAAGTTCTGTCAATAGTTCCGCCAATGAATAAATCCTTTTATTCATATTGTAGTTCAGGCGAAATGGCTCAAAACTTTTGGGTAGCGTTTGGAGAATAATATCGACCTGGGTTTCCCCATCGATTTCAGCTCCAAGGATTTGTATCTCGTTCAAGTAAGCCATCATTTTGAGGATATGATCCCTTACGGGTGTTCCCTTTGACATGGTGACTGTCATTAAGTTTCTCATAGTCTCTTGCCTAGCAGCCCGATTCTGGTGTCCGAAGAGTTCCTTGAGATTGTGCATCATGTCATAGGCAGTAGGCATGACCTGATGCTGATGTTGTAGCACATTTGACATTGAAGCCAAAATGTAACACCACGCCATCTCATTTGCCTTGACCTATTTCCTATGATACTCAATCTCCTCTTCACTAGAATCGCTATTAGGCACATTAGGGCAGACCTTTAACAGTACAAACTTATAGCCTTCAGTAGTTAGGACAATGTCCAGGTTTCTTTTCCTATCTATGTAATTGGGACCTGCAAATTTGTTCTCTTTCAGAATAATAGAAAGTGAGTTGAAAGTCATTTTGAAATCCTAAGAATCACAAAATAAGTTTTTGTCAAAACTTAAGAATTTAGAATAATACTGATTCCTCAAACAATATTATTTAGATTCACCAACACCTCAAAATACTGTGAACTTTGTATGTCACGATAGTGTGGACGTATACAAATTTAATCATTTGTAAGAGGAGGTTTTACTCATTAATTTTATTCTTGTCAACCTAACTATATGACAAATAAAATTAATAGTTGGTATTCTTTGGTCACACAAATAATAGCAGTGACTCCGATGGGGAGGATACTATTAAATGTGCCTAAGTATATACCATTACTTGATACTTAGTCCATTAAATAGGATTGTACCCCTTCAGATGGAAAAGATCACACGCTCCTAAATAATTTCCTATAATCATCCATAAAGGAAGTTTGATCTAGTGATCCGCAAACAAACTCATCCGATGTGGAGGAATGCACTCAGAGCCAACATGCAAGTTTGTTTGCATCACTTACAAACCAGTAATGGAGACCATGGAATTTATTTATAAATCCCTCTCCCACTTAGTTATTTAAGATGAGGATTTTAACATGCATACACACACATCACAACAAATAAAAGCAATAAATATGGAAAATTAATTTTCCAACTATTATGGTCTCTTCCTTCACTGTCCTCTGTATGCTGCCAGCCCTAGCAGTCGTCAAAACTAGCCGCCAGCCCTAGAGCTCATGTCGTCGCGTCCATCGAGCTTCCTTTTATGTTGTGCCTCTGGTCCTCAAATAGCACCACGTCTCGCAAGGATACGATCCGTGATAAAAAAAAAATTACATATATCGATCCTATATTCCACAAAGGAATGTACATAAAGTCTAGATCGAACAAAATGTAAAATCCTAAAACTAATATAGCTCCTGTTGTATTTAATAAATATAATCATGCACACACATAAAACTCCCTCGACATGTCAGAGGGTCCAATCACACATAATCACAATAGGCCATAATAGTTGGAGCCTGTAACCACGGAGTTAATCTATTTGCACATCCTACTATTATCCTGCCTAAAATATATATGACATGTGCATAATTAAACTAAAAAACCAAACACACAGAGGTATAACCTAGCTCTGATACCAATTGTTGGTTGCTACTCAGAATACCGTCCTAGTTCCCCTGTATAAAAATTTGTACAAGCATAGAACTATCCTAGCTACCCATGTGCTCTACTAAAGTTAAATTTGGATTGCAAACGATGCTTAACATTATTAATCCAAATTATCCCTCAGAAGTTAAACTTGGATTGGAAACAATACTTAACATTTTTACTCCAAGTTTACCCGATGTGATCTTCCTAAGTTAAACCATATTACAGAAGTTATTAAATATTTATTTCAAAGATTGGCTTCCAGATTAAACATGGTGAGGCACTAGGCCTTCTTGGGTATGGGATCATCCACCACTTCCTAGACAAAGCCTTTCAAAGAAATCGGATATTTAACTTCTTACAGTAAACTAGGTTTAACTACAGAGACCTCAATAGAAACACATTATCGAAACATGAAATCGAAAAATAAAATCGATAACGAAATGATAAACTGAAACTGATAACCTCATGTGTTTGGTTTTTCAAGATCTATACAAAAAATGAACTAGTTATGATGCAGAAACTAATAACTAGTTATACCTTTTGTAGCTTATAGACCTCTTAATCTTCTATTGTATTCCTCTCCTTCTCTTGGACGTCTTGTGGGCGACGATCTTCCAAGATGAAATCCACCCAAGCTTCTTCCTTTGCTTTCAAGATCCGACAACCAACTAACCTCCAAGGGATGCTAGACAAGAGAGCTTCCTTCTCTTCTTCTTCTCCTTCAAGCAACCGGCCACCAAGAGATCACCAACTAGATGTTGTCAGCCTCCAAGGAAGAAAACAAAAGGAGAAGAGAAAAGGAATAGGGTCGACCACCAAGGGATTGAAAGAGAGGAATAGAAGATGTGTTCTGAGGTGAGGCACCCCCTCCTTCTCTTCTATAATCCTTGGTCATGGCAAAAAAGGAAAGTTTTAAACATAATTAAAACTTCCTTATTTTCCTTGCCAATGACTAAAAAGGAAAGTTTTAAAACAAAAAATTAAAACTTCCTTTAATACTTGTCATGGTTGGCCCTACACATGTGATCCAAATAAGGAAAGTTTTAAAAATAATAAAATTAAAACTTCCTTATTTATTTCCGGTAAGAAATTTTAATAAAAAATTTCTCTTTTAAATCCCTTGTTGGTTATAAAAGGAAAATTTTATAAATTAAAATCTCTCTTTTAAAACATGTGGATGGTTACAAAAAAGGAAAGTTTTATCAAAAATTAAAATCTTTCTTCTAACTACAAATAAGAAAAGATATCAAACCTCTCTCTTAATACTTTGTAGAAAGCTATGAAAGGAAAAATTTTAAAATATAAAAACTCTCTTTTATTTTAATGTGGTCGGCCACCTAGCTTGGGCTCCAAGCTTGGCCAGCCATAAAATTTGGCTCCAATCTTTGGCTTGGCCGGCCCTAGCTTGGGCTCTAAGCTTGACTTGGCTGGCGACCATAAGATGGGTAAGAAGCTTGGCTTTAAGTGGATATAAGGCTTTATAAATAAGATGCTACAATAGGGACGGAGAGGAGGAATTGGTTTTGGTCTCCTGATGAGCTCGAGCTTCCCGTGTTCGCTCCGAACACCCAACTCAAGTTCATCAATAATAACTCATACCACTAAAGAGTTATTATTGCACTACCGCACCAATCCCATATTACAATATGAGCTCCTTCTTATCATGAGTGTATTAGTTTCCTTGTGTTTAAGATATTGAATGTCCGCTAACTAAATGAGTTACTGATAACTCACTTAATTAATATCTAGCTTCAAGAGTAGTACCACTCAACCTTATTGTCATGTCGGACTAAGTCCACCTGCAGGGTTTACATAATAATCCTTATGAGCTCCTCAAGGGGACATCATCAATCTAGATTACTAGGGCATAGTTTCATTCTATAATCAACAACACACCATATAAATAATATCATTTCCCAACTTATCGGGCCTATTGATTTAAAGAACTAAATCACACCCTTTGATAAATTAAAGCAATAAATATTAAGTATATGTGCTTGTTATTATATTATGATTAAGAGTATGCACTTCCATAATAACAAAGATTTTTGTTCTTTTATGTAGTCATTATAAAAAGAAACTAGCTCAAATGGTCCTTCTTAATACACTCATAGTGTACTAGTGTAATTTTATAGTCAAGATAAACTAATACCAAATTACACTACAATCACACCAATAGTTTGTCCCATTCCATCTTGGTTGTGAGCTACTATTTATAATTTATAAGGAACTGATAACATGATCTTCTGTGTGTCTCCTCATAGCATGTTATCTACAATATAAATTAAATGGACAACTACACTTAGCATAAATGTAGACATTTGACCAATGTGATTCTTATAAATGTTTATACAAAAAGCTAGACTTTTAGTATAGACTCTAACAAGAAGTCCTCGGCGGACTACAAAGCTCTCAACACGCTGCAATGCGGGCTGACGAAGGAAGAGCTTAACCAAGTGGGACCGCACCAAGATGCAAAAGAATTGTGGGACAAGTTGATCGAACAACACAAAGGAACAAGTGACCAAAGATAACTGATTCGGTGGTAAAGGGGGGGGGGGGGTCATCCAGCAGGAGGTCAAAGTGGTCAACACCCCGCAGGCGCCCGACCGGGCGAATTACCTCCCTGATCGACGGGAGGAAGAGCCGACCCGGCATCTCAACAGCTTGGCTCGACGCCGAGTTTCTGACGCTCTTAAGGCAAAATGGGAAAGGATAACGACCGAGCGGTCATCCTGCTCGGCTGACGGTAGACGAGACATCAGTCCTATAGTTAGAGATCACTCGCCCGAAATGGTGAACTCGGACATAAAACAACCGGCCAAGCGGACATCCCTCAAGAGGGCGCTAGCCGAGGTGACCTCCGCTCGGCCCAGGGAGGGTGTTAGCCGAACGCCCCATCCACGCGGACTGGTAAAGGACAGAAAGAGTGGTTAGCGATATCCTCCTAGAGACCAGTGCCGTTGAAAGAAGGCATGGTCAGCAACAGAGTTTGCAGCATGGTTAGACAGAGAATTGTACGGTGGAAGCTTCCACTTGTTAGGATGTATACTAAAAGCCTAGCTTTTGGTATAAACATTTATCTAGAAATAAGAATCACATTGGTCAAATAACTACATTTATGATAAATGTAGATGTTCAATTAATTTATATTGTAGATAACATGGTGTGTGGTGTCACACACAGAGGATCATATTATCAGCACCTTATAAATTATAAACAGTAGCTCACGACCAAGATGGAAAGGAACAAACCATTGGAAGGTCGTAGTGTAATTAGGTATTAGTTTATCTTAACTATATAATTACACTAGTACACTTAGAGTGTATTGAGTAGGACCATTAGAGGTCGTTTCTTTTTATACTTACTTTATAAAGGAACAAAGATCTCAGTTATTATGGAAGTGTGTGCTCTTAATCCTAATATAATAACAAACACATATATTTGATATTTATTTCTTTAATTTATCAATGAGTGAGATTTAGTTCTATAAATCAATAAGCCCGATAAGTTGGGAAATGATATCACTTATAGTGTATATTGTTGATTATAGAAGGAAACTGTGTCCTAGTAATCTAGGTTGATAATGTCCCCAAGAGGAGCTTATAAGGATTGTCGTGTTAAACCCTGTAGGTGGACTTAGTCCGACATGACGATAAGGTTGAGTGGTACTACTCTTGGATTAAGATATTAATTAAGTGAGTTGTCAGTAACTCATTTAATTAGTGGGCATTCGACATCTTAAACACAAGGAGACTAACACACTCATAATAAGAAGGAGCCCAAAATATAATTTGGGATTGGTGTGATAGTTCAATAATAATTCTTTAGTGGAATGAATTATTATTGATGAAATTAAGTTGTGTGTTCGGGGCGAACACGGGAAGCTTAATTTCATCGGGAGACCAAAACCAATTCCTCCTCTCGGTCCCTATCGTAGTCTCTTGTATATAGAGATTTATACCCACCTCATACCCACCTTCTTACCCACTTTTGGTGGCTGGCCAAGCTAGCTTGGAACCCAAGCTAGGGCCGGCCAAGACCCAAAGGTTGAGCCAAGTTGGTGGTCGGCCAATGCTTGGAGTCCAAGCATGATGTGGCCGGCCACATCATATTAAAAAGGATTCTATTTATAAATTTTTTCTTATGTGGATTTCATGATTTTAAAAGAGAGTTTAAAATTTAAATCTTTCCTTTTATAGCTTTTTACAAAGTATTAAGAAAAGATTTGAAATCTTTCCTTATTTGTAGATTGAAAGGTAGATTTTAATTTTAAGAAAATTTTCCTTTTTTAACCATGTACATGATTTAAAAGAGAGTTTAAAAATTAAATATTTCTTTTTTAAGTTTCTACAAAAGATTAAGAAAAGATTTGATATCTTTCATTATTTGTAGATTAAAAGGAGATTTAAATTTTTAGAGATAACTTTCCTTTTTGGAAATCATCCACATGTTTAAAAGAAAGATTTTATTTTATAAAATTTCCTTTTTACAAACCACTATGAAGAAAAAAAAATTATTGGAGAAATTTTTATAAATTTCTGGAAACAAATTAGGAAGTTTTAATTCTTGTGTTAATTAAAACTCTCCTTGTTTTATTTTTAAAAGTGGCTGGCCATTACAATTGAGAAGAAAAAATTGTTTTTAATTAAATAAATTTTCCTTTTCATGGCAAAAGAATTAAGGAAGTTTTTTATTTAAATTTTCTTATTTGCCAAGACCAAGGATTATAAAAGAGGGGGTAGAGGTGCCTTCATGGCTAACAACTCTATTATTTTTCTCCTCTCTTTTTCTCATTGGGTGTGGTTGGCCCCTCCTCTTTCTCTCTTCTCCATCTTGTGGCTGAACCTCATCTCATCCTTGGAGTCCTTGTGGTGGCCGGATCTTGCTTGGAGAAGAAGGAGAGAAAAGGAGGTGATATCTCTAGCATCCCTTGGAGCTTGGTGGTGGCCGAACCTCACATCTCTTGGAGTTTATGTGGTGGCCGAAACTTGCTTGGAGAAGAAGGGTTTGGGTGGTTCTCATCTCGGAAGATCGTTGCCCACACAACGTCCGAGGTTAGAAGAGGAATACGGTAGAAGATCAATAGGTCATTAAAGTTCACAAAGAAAGGTATTACTAGTATTTATTTTCCACATCATGCTAGTTTATTTTTCTTTGTATGAATTCCAAACACAAGAGGCATTAGATCTAGTTTTTCGAATTAGTTTTTTGAGTTTGTGTTTTTCTTGGTTTTCGAATTTGTGATTCGATTGTTCTTTTTGGTTAACCTAGAGTTATTTAAGGAAATTAAATATTAGCTTTCCTTAAAAGGCTTTGTCTAGGCGGTGGTGGTTGCTCCCATATCCAAGAAGGTCATGTGCCTCGCCATGCAGCTCTGGAATCCAATTTTGGAAATTAATATTTAATGAAATTAATAACATAGGTAGATTTGAATCAATAGTGTTAAGTTTCGCTTGCGATTCAAATCTAAACCATTAAGAACAGATAAGTTAAATTTGGAATCAATGACATTAAGTTTCGTCTGTGATTCCTAATTTAATTTCTAAAGAACACAATAGGCTATTTAAGGAAAGGTTCGACACTTGTACAAAAAAATTTTATACAGTGGAACCGGTATGTTTTCCTAGGACTAACCAACAAATGGTATCAGAGCTAGGATTTGCCTCTATGTGTTTGGTTTTCAAATTAATTATGCACATGTCATACATAATTTAGGTAGGATAATAGTAGGATGTGCTAACTTTGTGGTTGTAGGCTCCAACTATTATGGCATATAGATATTGTGTGTGATTAGACCCTTAGACATGTCAAGGGCATTTTATTGTGTGTGCATGATTGTAATATTACATACAGCAGGAGCTGTATTAGTCATTAGGATTTTACATTTTTGTTCGATCTAGAATATATGTACATTCCTTTATGGAATATAGGATCGATATATGTAAAATTCTATATTTGTCGCGGATCGGATGCTTGGATGTGTGGTACTTTTGAAGCACCAGAGGCGCAGCGGAATAAGAAGGAAGATGGATGCGATGTCTCGACCCGATGGCGGTGGCTAAAGATGGCAGCAGCTAGGGTTGGAGCATATTGAACACAGTGATGGAAAAGGCCATAATAGTTGGAAAATTAATTTCTAAATTTATTGCTTTTATTTACTATAATGTTTATGTGCATGTGATGTATGCTAGGATAGTTTAAAATTCCTCACTTTAAATAATTAAGTGGGAGAGAGATTTATTTAATAAATTCCACGGTCTCCATTACTGGTTTGTAAGTGATGCAAATAAACTTGCGCGTTGGCTCTGAGTGCCTTCCTCCATATCGGATGAGTTTGTTTGCGGATCACTAGATCAAACTTCCATTTTGGATAACTATAGGAAGTTAATTAAGAGCGTGTGATATTCCCCATCGGAAGGGGCACAATCTTATTAATGGACTTAGTGTCAAGTAATGGTATACACTTAGGCACGTCTAATAGTATCCTCCCCATCGGAGTCACTACTATTATTTGTGTGACCGAAGAAAACCAACTATTAATTTGTCAAATAAATAGGTTGACAAGATAATAAAAATCAAAACCCCCCTTACAAATGTTTGGTTTTGTATACGTCCACACTATCGTGGCATACAAAATTCACGGTGTTTGAGGTAATTTTATTTGTCATAAAGATTTATTAACGAGATAATTAATGGGTAAAACCCTCCTCTTACAAATGTTCAATTTTGTATACGTCCACACTATCGTGGCATGCAAAATTCACAGTGTTTGAGGTGTTGGTGAATTTAAATAATATTGTTTGAGAAATCAATATTATTTTAAATTCAAAAGTTTCGACCAAATATTTGATCAAAGACAGATCAACTATTAATTTTATTCGTCATAAAGTAAAGTTGACGAGATAATAAAATTAATGCATAAAATCTCCTCTTTGATTTTGTATATGTCCACACTATCGTGGCATACAAAATTCATGGGGATTTTAAGGTGTTGGTCTTGACCAAATATTTTTGTGATTCTTAAGATTTAAAATGTTTGTCAATCCCCTAATTGTTATACTATAGAATAGACTTAGTAGTCCCAATTATAATGATTGGAAATAGGACTTGGATATTTAGGTAGACTATCCTCTTAGAACTAAGAACAAAATAGGTGTATTCCATTCATTAGTTAATACATGATTAGTGGTGTTATCTACCGGTACCTGGTGTGTAGATATGGGAGTCACTGATCATGTCTGTAATTCATTGCGGAGGTTCCAAGAAACCCGATAACTATATGAAGGGAAAACCACCAACTACATGGGCACTGCTGCAAAAGTAGCAGCTGTTGCAGTGGGAGAGGTTTATTCTCTAATAGGAATAAAATATGGATTATTAGAAATTATCTTTACGTACTAAGTTTAGAAAGAACCTGATTTCAGTTTCTAAACTATTAAAGAATAGATATTGTGTCTATTTTGATAACAAAGTTGTTATCAAGAAAATAGGAAAGATATTTGTTCTGGTACGTTAGTTGGCAATTTATAAATCCAATAACTCCCACAATGCAATAAATAGAAATTAATGACACATCTTCTAACTTTAATAAGAGAAAGCAACCTTCGGAAATGAACCAATCATATCTTCGGCATCTAAGGCTAGGTTATATTAACTTGAGTAGGATTCATTGGTAGCCGATGAACTTTTGGGTTCATTGATAGTGGAAAATTTTCCAACCTGTGAGTCTTACTTGGAAGTTAAAATAACCAAGAAGCTTTTAAGTCTAAGGGGTTTAGAGCCAAAGATATGTTGAAATTGGTTCATTCTGATTTGTGTAGACCTTTGACTATCCAGGCAAGAGATTGTTTCGAATATTTTGTCTCTTTTATAGACGATTATTCGAGATAAGGATACATTTACCTGACACACCGCAAGTCTAAGTTCTTTGATTAGTTCAAAGAGTACTAGGCTGATGTGGAGTAATGTCAAGGTAAAAGTATCAAGACACTACGGTTAGATCATAGTGGCAAGAACCTCTTAGGAGAGCTTAGAAGTCACTTATCAGAAGACGGGACTCAATCCCAATTAACTGCACCTGGTACACCCCAACAGAATGGTGTAGAAAAAAAACGAAAGAATAGGACTCTTATGAAAATAGTTAGATCAATGATGAGTTATTCAGAATTACCAAAATTTGTTTTGAGGATATACACTGGAAACGGAAGTGAACATAGTACCTTCTAAGTCAGAACTCTCTACTCATATAAAATTGCTGAATAGGTGTAAGCCTATTTTGAAGCATATTCAGATTTGGGTAGTCCAGCACATATGTTGAAGAGAGACAATAATATGTTGGACAGGAGTTCACTTGTTTGTGGGTTATCCTAGATAAACGAAAGTAGGTTTATAGTCTTAAAAATCAGAAGGTCATTGTTAGCATCAATGACCGATTTTTAGAAGAAGACTATATAATGAACCACAAGCCCATAAGTAAATTTGTTCTTAAGAAAATAATAAAGGACACGTCTAATCTAGTACCAACTGTACAAGATGAAATATCACAAGAAACTGTAACACGTATCACAATTGATACACAATTATAGATAGTACCTCATCATAGTGGGAGGGTTGTAAAACAACCTAAAAGATTCATATTTTGGGAGAGACTTTGGACTTGATCCCAAATGAACATGAACTTGATCTCGGACACATAATGAAGCACTCCAAGATAAAGATGCAGCATCTTGGCAAAGAGCAATGAATACATAATTAGAATATATATATTCTGGAAGTTTGTATGACCACCAGATGGTGTAAAAGCCATGAGGTGTAAAAAGGTCTACAATAGGAAAGAGGGATAGACGGGAAGGTAGAAACTTTCAAAGCAAGGCTTGTTGAAAAAGAAACTTTTTCATCGGTAGTCATGCTTAAGTCTATCCGAATTCTTTTATCTATTTGGCAAGTGGATGACAAGACAGCTTTCCTTAATGGAAGTCTTGAAGAAAACATCCATATATAGCAACCAGAAGGGTTCATTGCAAAGAGCAAAGAGCATCTTGTGTGTAAGCTCAATCAGCCTATGGACTGAAGTATAGCTTCAAGGTCTTGGAACATCCGGTTTAATAAAGTAATCCAGACCTATGGATTTATTTAATAACCGAATGAGTCTTGTGTATACAAAAGAAGTAATGGAAACGTGGTGGTATTTCTTGTAATATACGTAGATAACATTTTTATAGTTGGAAATAATATCAAAGTGTTGTCAGAAGTAAGGGTATGGTTGTCCAAACAATTCGATATGAAGGACTTGGGAGAATGTATATATTCTTGGATCAAAGTAATAAGGGATCGCAAGAAAAGAATATTTTACTTATCCCGAGCTTCATATATCGAAACAATCCTTGCTCGTTTAAAGCATGCAAAACTCCAAGAAAGTTTTCTTACCTTTTCAGTATGAAGTAGCTTTATCTAAAGAGATGTCTCCGAAGACATCAAAGGAGATAAAGGACATGAAAGCAGTTCCTTATGCTTCGACTGTGGGAAGCCTAATGTATGCAATGCTGTGAACGAGACTGGATATCTATTTTTCCGTAGGCATGGTTAGCAGATATCAAAGTAACCCTGGACAAGGACATTGGTCTGCGGTAAAGCATATATTGAGGTACCTTAGAGGCACTAGAGATTATATGCTAGCTTACAAGGTAGATAATTTGTTCCCTTTGGGTTGCATGGATTTTGGCATCCAATCAGATAGGGACAATATTAAGTCAACCTCGGGGTTTTGTGTTTACTTTAGGAGGTGAAGTCATAACCATGGAAGAGTGATAAGCATAGGTGCTTTTTCGGACTCCACCATAGAAGCTGAGTATATAACAGCCTCTGAGGTAGCCATAGAAGCTGTATGGCTCAAATACTTCAAGATAGACTTAGATATGATTTCTGGTTTGCCCAAAATAATTTGGTGCAGTAGCAAACTCGAAGAAATCATAAGTCCATAAGGTAAGTAAACACAATAGAGCGCAAGTACTACCCAATACGAGAAATCGTATAACGAGGAGAAGTTGTTGTCGCTTAGATTGCATCAGGTGATAACCTGGAAAATCCTTTCACTAAGGCCCTTAAGGCAAGAGCTTTTGATGGGCATGTTGAAGGGTTGGGAATCAGATGTATAGCAGCAGATATGGCAGCTTAGTCTTTTAGTATAAGTGAGAGATTGTTAGGATGTATACTAAAAGCCTAACTTTCGATATAAACATTTATCTAGAAATAAGAATCACATTGGTCAAATATCTACATTTATGATAAATGTAGTTGTTCAATTAATTTATATTGTAGATAACATGGTGTGTGGTGTCACACACAAAGTATCATATTATCAGCATCTTATAAATTATAAACAGTAGCTCACGACCAAGATGGAAAGGAACAAACCATTGAAAGGTCGTAGTGTAATTAGGTATTAGTTTATCTTAACTATATAATTACACTAGTACACTTAGAGTGTATTGAGTAGGACCATTAGAGGTCGTTTCTTTTAATACTGACTTTATAAAGGAACAAAGATCTTAGTTATTATGAAAGTGTGTGCTCTTAATCCTAATATAATAACAAGCACATATATTTGAAATTTATTTCTTTAATTTATCAATGGGTGAGATTTAGTTCGATAAATCAATAAGCCTGATAAGTTGAGAAATGATATCACTTATAGTGTGTGTTGTTGATTATAGAAGGAAACTGTATCCTAGTAATCTAGGTTGATAATGTCCCCAAGAGGAGCTCATAAGGATTGTCGTGTTAAACCCTGCAGGTGGACTTAATCCGACATGACGATAAGGTTGAGTGGTACTACTCTTGGACTAAGATATTAATTAAGTGAGTTGTCAGTAACTCATTTAATTAGTGGACATTCGATATCTTAAACACAGGGAGACTAACACACTCATAATAAGAAGGAGCCCAACATGTAATTTGGGATTGGTGCAATAGTTCAATAATAATTCTTTAGTGGAATGAATTATTATTGATGAAATTAAGTTGTGTGTTCGGGGCGAACACGGGAAGCTTAATTTCATCGGGAGACCAAAACCAATTCCTCCTCTCGGTCCCTATCGTAGCCTCTTGTATATAGAGATTTATACACACCTCATACCCACCTTCTTACCCACTTTTGGTGGTCGGCCAAGCTAGCTTGGAACCCAAGCTAGGGCCGGCCAAGACCCAAAGGTTGAGCTAAGTTAGTGGTCGGCCAATGCTTGGAGTCCAAGCATGATGTGGCCGGCCACATCATATTAAAAAGGATTCTATTTATAAATTTTTTCTTATGTGGATTCCATGGTTTTAAAAGATAGTTTAAAATTTAAATCTTTCCTTTTATAGCTTTCTACAAAGGATTAAGAAAAGATTTGAAATCTTTCCTTATTTGTAGATTGAAAGGTAGATTTTAATTTTAAGAAAACTTTCCTTTTTTAACCATGTACATGATTTAAAAGAGAGTTTAAAAATTAAATATTTCTTTTTTAAGTTTCTACAAAAGATTAAGAAAAGATTTGATATCTTTCCTTATTTGTAGATTAAAAGGAGATTTTAATTTTTAGAGATAACTTTCCTTTTTGAAAATCATCCACATGTTTAAAAGAAAGATTTTAACTTATAAAATTTCCTTTTTACAAACCACCATGAAGAAAAAAAATTATTGGAGAAATTTTTATAAATTTTCGGAAATAAATTAGGAAGTTTTAATTCTTGTGTTAATTAAAACTCTCCTTGTTTTGTTTTTAAAAGTGGTCGACCATTACAATTGAGAAGAGAAAATTATTTTTAATTAAATAAATTTTCCTTTTCATGGCAAAAGAATTAAGGAAGTTTTTTATTTAAATTTCCTTATTTGCCAAGACCAAGGATTATAAAAGAGGAGGTAGAGGTGCTTTCATGGCTAACAACTCTATTATTTTTCTCCTCTCTTTTTCTCCTTGGGTGTGGTCGGCCCCTCCTCTTTCTCTCTTCTCCATCTTGTGGCCGAACCTCATCTCATTCTTGGAGTCCTTGTGGTGCCGGATCTTGCGTGGAGAAGAAGGAGAGAAAAGGAGGCGATATCTCTAGCATCCCTTGGAGCTTGGTGGTGGCCGAACCTCACATCTCTTGGAGTTTATGTGGTGGCCAAAACTTGCTTGGAGAAGAAGGGTTTGGGTGGTTCTCATCTCGAAAGATCGTTGCCCACACAACGTCCGAGGTTAGAAAAGGAATACGGTAGAAGATCAATAGGTCATTAAAGTTCACAAAGAAAGGTATTACTAGTATTTATTTTCCGCATCATGCTTGTTTATTTTTCTTTGTATGAATTCCAAACACAAGAGGCATTAGATCTAGTTTTTCGAATTAGTTTTTCGAGATTGTGTTTTTCTTTGTTTTCGAATTTGTGATTCGATTGTTCTTTTTGGTTAACCTAGAGTTATTTAAGGAAATTAAATATTAGCTTTCCTTAAAAGGCTTTGTCTAGGCGATGGTGGTTGCTCCCATATCCAAGAAGGCCATGTGCCTCACCATGCAGTCCTGGAAGCTAATTTTGGAAATTAATATTTAATGAAATTAATAACATAAGTAGATTTGAATCAATAGTGTTAAGTTCCACTTGTGATTCAAATCTAAACCATTAAGAACAGATAAGTTAAATTTGGAATCAATGATGTTAAGTTCCGTCTGCGATTCCTAATTTAATTTCTAAAAAAACACAATAGGTTATTTAATAAAAGGTTCGACACTTGTACAAAAAAAATTTGTACAGTGGAACCGGTACGTTTTCCTACGACTAACCAACACCACTATCAAGTCATAGATATACTCGTGCTATTGAGGTATGGCGACAGACGCGCTTTTCTGACACATTCATTCCAAGTATGCTTTGATGACTGTGCATGCCTCGAGGAGTGTGCACGCGCCTCTGGGAAGCCCTATATAAAGACTCTCAGACTTCGACGGAGGTAGGCTCACTAATATACTGTAGCTACAGTTCTCGTTTCTTCTTTGTCCACTTCTTTCTGCCGAAGATTTGACTTGAGCGTCTGAGGGCCATCACCGGGGAACCCCTCCCCGGTTCAGTGCTATGTTTGCAGGTTCCTGGCAGCAGAGGATCCACGTCTTCGGAGTCTTCAACCAGTCTGCAAGAGCATCACATCCCCAGCCTCCATCGACTCAGCACTCGGATAGGATCAAATTGGCGCCGTCTGTGGGAACGCACCTGAATTCGAGTCAAGAAGATGGAAGAAACTAGACGCCAACACACTGTGACGCTCTCCCAAGAGGAGCTTGACGTGCTCGTACAAGCGCGAGCGACCAAAATGCTGGAGCAGCAACAGAAAGTGCTAGCCGAGTATTTGGCGCAACAAGCAACTTCAATATCTAGGGTCCAAGCGGCGCACGAGGACCGGTCGGCACAACTTTCCATATGGGGTCAAAACAGAGGCTCGATCGATACACAAGCAGAGGCGCCGCCCGCCCCAATACCATTCCATCGGGCAATGTTCCAGACGCCCTCTGAGATCGCGCATGCAAATCGAGACCGGTCTTCCTCAAATGAAGCCCCCGCTCGGGATGCAAGAAAGGGCAAAACACCCTGATCTGACTCATCACCCGAGCGGATCAACCGCCAGTTCTCTGAGGTGATTCTGTAAGATCCCTTGCTAAGACATTATGCACCCTTGGCGATCGGCGAGTACAACGGGTCGACCAATCCGGACGACCACCTTGACAAATTTGACAACACCGCGACCCTTCATCAATACACGGATGGGGTTAAGTGCCGGGTCTTCCTCACTACGTTGTCCGACTCAGCACAGCGTTGGTTCCGAAGGTTGCCGGACGGGTCGATTCAAAGCTTCAAGGACTTTAGGATGACCTTCCTCCACCACTTCGTGAGCAACAGGCGCTATCAAAAGACCAGCGTCAGCCTGTTCTCTATGAAGCAAGGGCCGAGAGAGACTCTTTGGACCTACATTCAGCGCTTCAACCAGGCGGCCATGGACATCCCCACGGTCTCCTCTAAGACTATGATGCATGCCTTCACCCAAGGGCTCATTGACGGGGACATCTTCCGCTCGCTCATCAGGAAGCTGCCCCATGATTACGACCACATGCTGAAGAAGGCCAACGAATATATCAACGTGGAAGAAGCTCAAGCAGCTCGAAGGAAAGAAGCGCCATCAGAACCATCAGTGCACGCCGAGCGCAGGCCACCGACCAGCCACTAACCTCCGAGAGGGCCTCGAGCCGATATAGCGCGACCACATCAAGAAACAAGGCCACACGCCGTCCAGCACGTGGCGGCCGAACGACCAAGGCCTAAAGGAAAGGTATGGACTCCTATGTTCTGTACTTTCCATCAGTCCGCCACCCACAACACACGAGACTACTGTGGAGTCCCCGCAGTCGCTCAGCCGACTCCCAGGAGTTATAGGCAGCAAAGCACCGAATGGAGAGGGGAGATCAATCTGTCACCCGAGCGGCGGCATCAGCGTCAAGACGGCCGCACCCTAGCTTCGCGTGGATGAGTCGAGCACTCCGCTAGGGAGGAGGAGAATAGAAACATTGTCGCTCGGGGAGAGATCAACATCATCGCTGGTGGGCCGACCAGCGGTGACTCCAACCGAGCCCGCAAGACGTACGCGTGACGTCTGGAAATCCACACAGTAGGTTGCAGCCAAGAAAGGGTGAATGGACTAGAGATCAGCTTCGGCCCTAGAGATTTAGAGGGAATCGAGTACCGCATGACAACGCCCTCATTATCCGAGCGGTAATTGCTAACTACACAATCCACCGCATATTTATTGACACAGGGAGTTCGGTCAGCATCATCTTCAAGAAGGCGTTTGACCAACTACAGATAGACAGGACCGAGCTACTGCCAATGACGACTCTGTTGTATGGGTTTACCGGTAATGAGGTCCAGCCGATCGGTCAGATAAAACTGGCCATATCCCTCGGAGAAGAGTCGCTCCAGAGAACAAGGATGACTACCTTCATCGTTGTAGACGCTCCATTCGCTTACAACGTCATATTGGGCCGACCAGCCCTTAATGAGTTCCGAGCAGTCGTCTCAATGTTTTGCCAGAAAATTAAATTCCAGGTTGAAGATCGGGTCAGAGAAGTCAAAGGGGATCAACTGGCTGCTCGGCACTACTACGTTGAGATGGTAAAGGCGGAGGCTAAGTCCGCCCAAAAAGCCCCTCGGATCGAGGTAAACACCATAATCGAGAAAACTCCTACCTTAGTTTATGAAGAAAAGGAGAAGGTGTAGATACATCCTTGCCGACCAGAGGCGACGACCTTCATAGCATCTGATCTGGGAGCCAATCAGAAAGCCGAGCTGATCAGCTGCCTCCAGTAGAACCATGATGTCTTCGCGTGGTCAACACATGAGCTGCCCGACATCTCCCCTAGCATCGCGCAGCATGAGCTTCATGTCCTATCAGATGCCCGGCCAGTAAAGCAAAGAAAAAGAGATTTCAACGCCGAGCAGAATCAGATTATCCAAGCGGAGGTCGAGAAGCTGTTGGAAGCCGGCCACATACGGGAGATCCAGTTCCCGAGTTGGATAGCGAACGTAGTACTCATCTCCAAGCCGAACAACAAGTGGAGGGTCTGCATACGCTTTCAGGACCTGAACAAAGCGTGCCCGAAGGACTTCTATCCCCTACCGAGAATCGATAAGATGGTGGACTCGACCACTGGGTGCGAGCTGATATGCATGTTTGATGTATATCAGGGATACCATCAAGTGCCGCTCGCCCGGGAAGATCAGGAGAAGGTGAGTTTCATCACGGCGGACGGTACCTACTGCTACAACGTGATGCCGTTAGGATTAAAGAACGTCGGGGCTACCTACCAAAGACTTATGAATAAGGTGTTCTGGCGGCAGATCAGACGGAACATGGAGGTGTACGTCGACGATATACTCATCAAATCACCCCGAGCTACCGATCTCTGTGCGGATATAAAAGAAACTTGCCAGACACTCCGCGCCTATGGAATCAAACTCAACCCGAACAAATGCTTGTTCGGCGCGAAGAGCAGGAAATTTTTGGCTATATAATTACCGAGCGGGGTATCGAGGCAAACCCTAGCAAAGTAAAAGCACTGCAAGATATGCCACCTCCAAGGAATCTGAAGGAAGTTCAGTGCCTCACCGGTCGGATAACGGCCTTATCCCAATTCATCTTCAAGACGGCTGACCGGAGTCTACCTTTCTTCAAGGTCTTGCGCCGACCCACCAAGTTCCAGTGGGACGAGGAGTGAGATCGAGTGTTTGAAGAGCTCAAAGCCTATCTCAATTCACTACCGGTACTAGCCAAGCCAGTCGTCGGCGAGCCCCTCAGGATCTATCTATCTTCGACCGAGTACGCGATCGGCTCGGCCCTTGTAAGGTCGAATGACGAGGAGCAGCCAGTGTATTTCTTGAGCCATATTTTAAAAGATACCAAATCTCTCTATATCGGTCTCGAGAAACTTGCTTTCGCACTAGTACTCGCCGCTAGGAGGCTTTGCCCATACTTCCTCGCGCACACGATCATGGTGATGACCAACAGCCCCCTGGGGAGAGTCCTCCTCAATCCAGAAGCGTCAGGGCGGCTGATCAAGTGGACAACGGAACTCAGCAAATTTGACATCCAGTGTCATCCCCAAACGGCCATTAAGGCACAGTCCTTGGCAGACTTTGTCACTGAGGTGCAGACTCCCAAACCAAAGGCCACTTGGAAGATATACGTAGACGGATCATCCACTCGGCAAGGAAGTGGAGTTGGGGTGCTGCTAATCCCCCCCCCCAAGAAGAACGAATGCATTTGTCTGTTTGGCTGGAGTACCGGGCAACCAACAACGAAGCCGAATACGAGGCACTCATAGTCGTCCTGCAGGTCGCCCAACACGTCAGAGCTGTCAAAGTCCTTATTCACTCGGATTCCCAATTGGCAACTCAGCAACTAAGCGGAACGTTCGAGATCAACAATGTTCGGCTTAGGCTCTACGCTGATGCCTTCGAAAAACTGAAGGTCAACTTCCATGAAGTCATTATACACAAAATCCCCCTCTCGGAGAATCTGGCAGCGGATGAACTGGCCAAGCTAGCCAGCTCAATAACGCCTGTTGTCATCCAGCAGCCGATCAAGCAAGTGTCCTTAGTGGCGCACATCGATCGGATGGAGGGGCTTACACTCCCAGATGATTGGAGGATGGCGTTAATTGAATTCTTGCGAGTGGGATCCGTGCCGACTGATCGAGAAGAAGCACACACACTAAGAAGAAGGGCGGGGAGATTTACGCTGATCGGGGATCAATTGTACAAGAAGGCCTTCTCCCGACCTCTACTCTAGTGCGTCAACCCGGAAGATGTTGACTACATTCTGAAGGAGGTACACCAAGGATCCTGCGGAGGGCACCCGGGCGACAGGTCGTTGGTGAGGAAGATTCTGCTGGCAAGGTACTTCTAGCCGACCCTCCGGGAAGACGCCGCGCGAATGGTAGCAACATGTCTATCTTGCCAAAGATACCATAACCTTTCATACCGGCCAATGGAGGAAATGAAGGCCTCCATAGTGTCTTGCTCGTTCGACCAGTGGGGCATGGATATCGTGGGGTCGTTTCCCATGGCCACTGGGCAGTGGAGGTTCTTGCTCGTGGTAGTCGACTACTTCTCCAAATGGGTCGAGGCTGAACCGCTGGCAAGGATTACCAAGCAGATGGTCAAAAAATTCATTTGGCAACACATCATCTGCTGGTTCGGCATCCCACGTTGGCTCACCTCGTACAACGGGAGGAAGTTCTTTGGGCAGTAACTCAGGGAGTGGTGTGGGGGATACGGCATCGAACAGGCCTTCACTTCCATAATGTATCCCCAAATCAACGGGCAAGCTGAAGTTGCCAATCGAGAAATTCTGCAAATTCTTCGAGTTCGGCTCGACCACGTCGGAGGCAGTTGGGTAGACGAGCTACCGGGCGTGCTATGGGCAATCCGCATGACTCCAAAGGAAGGGACGGAAGTGACACCGATCCACTTGGTCTATGGAGGCGAAGCAGTTATCCCTGTCGAGGTTGGAGTCGAGTCCGACCGGGTACAGTAGTATAATGAGGACAACGCCGAGCGAAGACTTCTGGAGCTAGATTTGGTGGATGAAGCACACGCCAAAGCAACTGTTTAGCTGACGGCCTACCGACAGAGAATGCGCCAAAACTACAACAGGAGGGTAATACCTAGATCTTTTCAGATCGGCGACTTCGTATGGAAGAAGGTGAAGTCAGTCGAAGATGTCACCAAGCTAGAGGCTCCTTGGGCAAGACCCTTCAGGGTCGTGGAAAATCTCCAGTCAGGAGCCTATTACCTAGAGGATGCGGAAGGGCGGAGGTTAGAGCGACCATGGAGTGTGAACCACCTCTAGTCGTATCGAGATGAATGAAAGGTGCGTTGATGTAGCTACCATGTAATCCTCGTTTTTTATGCATCCTTCAGCCGCAGGATTAAATCAAAACCAAGGATTCACGAAGCTATTGTCGAGCGGCTAACCCGCGCGGAAGACTATCGAGCGGCGACGTTAAACCCCAGAGTCGACTATAAATACCCCGCTCGAAAGACCGTCGAGCGGCGACGTTAAACCTCAGAGTTTACGTGGCGATTATAAATACCGCGCTCGGAAGACCGTCGAGCGGCGACATTAAATCCCAAAGTCGACGCGGCGACTATAAATACCCCGCTCGAAAAATCGTCAAGCGGCAACGTTAAACCCCAGAGTCAACGCGGCGACTATAAATATCCCGCTCGGAAGACCATCAAGCGGCGACGTTAAACCCCAAAGTCGACGCGGCGACTATAAATACCTCGCTCGGAAGACCGTTGAGCGGCGACGTTAAACCCAGAGTCGACGCGGCGACTATAAATACCCCGCTCGGAAGACCGTCGAGCGGCGACATTAAACCCCAGAGTCGACGCGGCGACTATAAATACCCCGCTCGGAAGACCGTCGAGCGACGATGTTAAACCTTAGAGTCGATACGATGACTATAAATATCCCACTCGGAAGACCGTCGAGCGGCAACGTTAAACCCCAGAGTCGACGCGGCGACTATAAATACCTCGCTCGGAAGACCGTCGAGCGGCGACATTAAACCCCAGGGTCGGAGTGGCGACTATAAATACCCTGTGTTGAAGACCGTCGAGCGGTGACGTTAAACGCCAGGGTCGGACCGGCGACCATAAATACCCCGCGCTGAAGACCGTCGAGCGGCGACATTAAACCCCAACCTTGGAAAATCATTTAACGCAAATACTACAACTGAAGTCGAGCGGCGACTATAAACCCTAGAGGAATTATCCTAAGCAAGTATTAGCATAGGTACCACTGTCGATCGGGACTACGTAGCTAAATACACAGCAAACAGATAGCATATGAAAGAAGCAAAGAGATTTCATTAATAAGACACTGCTGAACGGCAAGAATGTAGTTGACGCTTACAAAAAGCAAAGCTTACAAAAAACTATCGGCTCCTTACTCCAGGTAATCAAAGATCTCATCAGGGATAGTGGTGAGGAGCTCGGCGTGATCTGCAGTGGGGATGATCGTGTCCTCAGGGAGTTGGCCTTTAGCTTTCAAATGGTTAACCGTCGTAGTGATGGCCAACTCAAACGTGTTGACGAGCTACGTGCAGGTCTTAGTAACAAAACCTTCCGAGCGGATATAGTTTTGCTTCATGGTGGCGAAACGACTCAGCTCGGCACCCTGATATTCTTTCATGGCCAAGCGAGAGGCGTCAAGATTGTCCTGAAAGGCCTTCAATTCCTCCCGAAGAGCAGTGACATCCGCCGAGCGGCCAGTCTTCTCAGCCGTTAGCAGGTCTGCCAACTCCTTGACCCTTTACTCCAAGGCTCGGGCCTCCACGTTCTTCGCCTCCAGGTCGGCGATGGCCCTATTCTTTCTGGTGGTGGCCAATTCGACCTTCCGGTCAGATGACTTGACCTGGGTCTTGAGCTGACCCACCATGGTTTGTAGGCCGGAGGAGTTCCTCGGCTCTTCCTCCAATAACTCCTGGGTCTTAACCAGGTTTGCCTGCAGCTCGGCATAGGTAGGACCTTGAGAAGAAGCTCCACTCGAGATTTTGAGCTTTTTGAGCTCCTCCTCCAACATTGCTAGGCGGCTGGTTACCGCCACGCTCTCCACCCAGTACTGCAGTCGAACGGGGAAATGTCAGACATCGAGCAATGGCAAAGCTAAAATAAGTCGGGGTGTATGAAACTTACCCCTATGGCGTGGGATAGGTGGCTATTGTTGAGCAGCGCCGGGGGCATGGTCACCACCTTGGCTCGGGCTTCCTCCCAAATCTTGGCCAACTGCACTCGGATGACTATCTGATGTTCAGGAGAAGTCGGCTAATCGGCGGATGCAAGAAGCTCCTTTGTCGGGAGATGCAAAGTCGCTTTTATTGATCGCCGACCGCTTTGGGTTGATGGAGCAGACACCGCCGGACCGCAAGAGGGGCCGGTCGGGGTAGAGTGGACTGCTGATCGAAGAATTTTCTTGCGAATGGGGGGCAAGATGCTGATCGGTTGAGTAGCAACTGGATCGGATGGGAGGTCGCACTGCGAAGGCGTCCGATCGGAGGATATGGCCTCCACGGTATCAGGAGCAGCTGGAGGAACGCCCGTCTCCTCAAACATTCGCACCACCGAGGTGGCCAAACAGGTGGGTGTGTCCGTTCGGCGTCGTTTGCGCTTGTTCAGGGGAACTTCATTTCCAGAAGACTCAGTTCCCTTAGACCGAATGACAGGTTGCATGCCAGTTGGAGTAGTCTCTCCTGCAGCTTTAGTACTGACTATCCGCGCGACGGATTCTTCAGCAACAGTTAGAGCCTCTTCGCCCTCGCCCTCATGAGAGCCGACCGGCGTGAGCCCAAGCCTCTCCATTTCCTTAGCAGCAGCTGCCTCGACCTCGGTGGCCTTAGCCTTCAGCATGCCAAGCACTATCGATTTTTATCATTGTGTTAGCTGCAAGAGAAAAAAGGAAAATCAGTTAGACCCAAAGGAAGAAGTCAAGTGGAATTCCTTACCTATGCCGCCCGGGAGAGGCGTTCGGATCAAGCTCAGTCCGAACATATATAGGACACCTTCTGGTAACAACTTGTGGATGTCGAGCTTCAGGCCGGCGAGCATGTTGGCCACATGAAGGTAGTCTGGCCGGGTCTTATACCTCTTCAACTCGGGCGGAGGTGGCAGTGTGGTTTGCCATTCGGTCCGAAAAGACGGCCGCTCGGGGAGTCTCACGAAAAAGAAGTAGTCCTTCCAATGTTTATTAGAAGTGAGCATCTTATCAAAGAAGACTAAGCCGATCCGGGACTGGAAAAGGTAGGTGCCCAGCTCGGACTGCTTGGGGTAGTAGAAGTAATGGAATATTTGGGGCTTTAAGAGAATGTTGTGGGTTGTGAACAATACAACTACGCCGCACAGAAGGCGGAAGGAGTTGGGGACTAGCTGGGCGAGAGGGATGCGAAAATAGTTGCAGACTTCACAAAAAAAATGGGTGGAGAGGGAATCGCAGGCTGGCCACAAATTGATCACGGAAAAAGGAAATCGCGTCGCGCGGCGGGTCATGTGGTCAGTCGGAAGGTGAGGCCAGAACTATTTCATAGTTGGTCGGGAGGTCAAAGGCGTTTATCAAGCTCGCTGCATCGCCCTCGTCGAACCGGGTCTCCATAGTGGTGTACCATGGACCCGGGGCGAGGTCAACCAGTTGGGAAGAACTGGCCATGGGCGGAAAACGAAGAAACAGAGGAATTCGTTCAGAAGATCGTCGAAAAACCCGCGGAAGTTCGCTGGGCAAGAAAGCAGGATGTAGGAAAATGGTATAGGGCAAGAAAGGAAGACAAAGAAACAGGAGGCGAAGCTTACAGGAAAAGGGGACGTCAGAGAAGAAAGTAGGGGGTCACCGGAACACTGGATGCAAGCAACCGCCGAAGCACACGAGCACGCAAGCAGCAACTGTGAAGCAGATGTTGGTGAGGCAACTTTATAAAGATAGGGCTTGGCCGAGCTGGGCCATCCGATCTAGGGCACAGGAATTGGAGTGCACATCTGGACGTTGAATTTGAATCGCCAAACGTCACATCTGTAGCTGTCACCTCGGATGTGCGGCGACGGTGCCAGCGACACGTGGCCCCCACGGGGCAGCATTTAATGGGTGTGTGCTCGACCTTAATGGAAGTGATCTGCACACATCACGAGGAGATTCGGACGGCATCAGCAGTAGCTGACTGGCCCGCGCCCTCTTGACAGTGGTGAGGGAAAGTATCCAAAGTACAAAGGCACGAAGCACCGACTAGGGGAGAAAGGTCCGTTCGGTAGGAACCGAACGGGATTTGGCTCGCCTACTAGCCGATCGGCCGACCTCTCACCGGACTATTGGTCTAGTCAGTCGGACTTTCAGCCTCCTTCGACTAGACTTGAAGAGAAGGCATGTGATCCAGTGGTAAAGGGGGGCCCGTCCAGCAGGAGGTCAAAGTGGTCAACACCCCGCAGGCGCCCGACCAGGCGAATTACCTCCCTGATCGACGGGAGGAAGAGTCGACCCGGCATCTCGACAGCTCGGCTCGACGCCGAGTTTCTGACGCTCTTAAGGAAAAAAGGGAAAGGATAATGACCGAGCGGTCATCCCGCTCGGCTGACGATAGACGAGGCATCAGTCCTGCAGTTAGAGATCACTCGCCCGAAATGGTGAACTCGGACATAAAACAACCGGCCAAGCGGACATCCCTCGGGAGGGCGCTAGCCGAGGTGACCTCCGCTCGGCCCAGGGAGGGCGTTAGCCGAACGGCCCATCTGCACGGACTAGTAAAGGACAGAAAGAGCGGTTAGCGATATCCTCCTAGAGACCAGGGTCGTCGATAGAAGGCGTGGTCAGTAGTAGAGTCCGCAGCATGGTTAGACAGAGAATCGTATGGTGGAAGCTTCCACTGTCACGTCAGAGATATGCTCGTGTTGTTGAGGTATGGCGACAGACGCGCTTTTCTGACACATCCATTCCATGTATGCTTTGATGATTGTGCACGCCTCGAAAAGCATGCACGCGCCTCTGGGGAGCCCTATATAAAGACCCCCAGACTTCGACGGAGGTAGGCTCACTAATATAGTGTAGCTACAGTTCTCGTTTCTTCTTTGTCCACTTCGTCTGTCGAAGATTTGACTTGAGCATCGGAGGGCCATCGCCAGGGAACCCCTCCTTGGTTCGGCACTGTGTTTGCAGGTTTCTTGCAACAGAGGATCCACGTCTTCGGAGTCTTCAACTAATCAGCAAGAGCGCCACATCCCCAGCCTTCATCGACTCAGCACTCAAACAGGATCAATAACTAAGCGCGACCTTTTATTAAATAAATTATTTAATATTAAAATGCAGGAAGGAAAAATAACGAGTCAACTCCATGCGATGATCAAAGACATCCTCAACGAACTCTACGCGATAGGCCATCAAATGGAAAATCGTGATTTAATAAGGTACGCTTTAAATGCTTTTCCGCGTAATACATTATGGGCATCTATCGTGGATGCCTACAAAATTTCTAAAAATTTATCTAAATTGAAACTAGATAAACTATTCTGTGAACTTGAATTACATAAGCAGACTAACGTCGAGTTCGAGAAAGGTATTGTTTTGTTTGCAGGTCCCTCCAAGGAAAAGAAAAAGACCAAGCCTAAACCTAAAGATGAGTTCGACCAAGATTCTGAAGACGAAGAATACCTGGTGAACTTGGTAAGGAAGATGTTCACTAGGAGGAAGAAGAGCTTCAGCAAAAAGGACCTGCAGGAGACCAACTCCCCATCTGAACCAAGGAACGTGACTTGCTTCGGCTACAACAAAAAAGGCTACTACAAGAATGAGTGTCCGAGATTGAAAAGCAACAAGTCAAAGATATCCAAGAAGAAGGCTCTCAAAGCAACCCGGGACGACTCTTCCTCAGAAGAATCGGAGGCCGAAGATCAGAAGCACCAGAGTCACCTCACGTTGATGACTTGTGAAGAAGAATCGGAGGACGAATCGGAAGACAGGTCCGAACCCAAATCGAGTCACGAGTCCGTACTCATTTCTAAAGGTCCCGGAGAGGTATGTTTTAATTTGAATAAGAAAGTTTTTAGAATTATTGTCTGTTTAAATAAAAAAATAACTACAATAGAAAATGAAAATAAATTACTCCTTGAGGAAAACCAAAACCTCAAGGAACAAATCATAAATTCTAATCCAACTCAAGACCTAACACTTAAGGAAGAAAATTTAACACTAAAAATAGAAAATAATAAATTAAAAAGTATGTTAGAAAAATTTACAATAAGATCTAAGAATTTAGATTTAATCTTAAATAGTCAAAAAGCAGTCTACAATAAAATCGGACTCGGCTACAAGTTCAAATAAAACATTTAAATCATTAATAACCTAACATAAACAACAGAATAAAGCTTGGGTTCCGAAAGTGTGCTTAACCACACAAATAGGAATTAACCAATATATATATCTAAAGATAAAATATATTATATAAAATATGATAAACCAAATCAAAAATCAAAATGCAATCCTAGATCAACAAAATCAAAATCGAAAAATTTTAGAACCCATCAAAAATCATATTATCATCATGTTAAATATAATTATAAAAATAACAGATATAAACCTAGAACTAAAACTTAAAAATAAGGTCAATAAGTCAGGGGGAGGCTCCAGAATAGCTGGCACCTCTAAAATTAACCTACCCGACAGGGTAACCAAACCAACCTACCTGGTAGGGTAATTAGGACTAGTTCAAAAGGGATAATAGTTTAACTTGATCAATGGTATTCGTGAAGTTTTGGATGATAGTACGTTAGGGAAACTATGTCTATGCATGTCTAGGAAGATATGGCTTAGACCTGGTGCATTTAGCTTAGTGAAACTAACCGAAGCTACCCTTTATGGATCCTAACCAGTTAGACCAAGGTTTTGTATTAAGTTCAGTGGATAGGACTATTTGAAAAACCTCGAATATATGGTTACTCTAATGATGTCCAAATGACTCACCATAGCCGAGAAGTTTATCCAAAAAATGTCTACTTGTTAAGCCCAAAGCTAAACCTGAATCTAACACAAAGTTAAACCAAACTCTAAAACTGAACCTCATTCATCTCACAAAATTATAGGATTTCTTGATTGAAAATATAGATCGGGTGAGATGACTAAAGATTTAAATTAAAATTAAAATTAAAATTAATTAAATTAAATTAAATTTTAACTTAAAATTTATTATTTTAAAAACTTTAAAAAATTATTTTAAAAACTTTTTTTAAATTATTTTAAAAACTCTTTTAAAAATTATTTTTGAAACTCTAAAAATTATTAAATCCATTTCGGACATGATAGCTGGTACGATAGCTGGCACGTAGTCCAGACGGGTTGAAGGGATGATCGGACGTCTGGCACGAAGTTCAGACGGGTCAAAGGGCTGATCGGACGTCTGGCAGGTAAGTTAAGGTAAGTCACTGGAGGAGAGTGACTGTGAGAACGCGTTCTCGGGAAGGGAACATTAGGTGTCGATCCAACTTAGATCCATTTCGAAAATCTAAGTTGAGATCGTGACTAGATTCCGGTCTCGAGGAGATGGAATCTAATTACTGCTTTTATTACTCTTATAACTTAACTGTGCTAACACTTTGTTTTGCAGGGTAGTTTTGTATTTTACCTCGAACTAATGATTTTTGTAGGTTGATGTAAAAACAAAGGTCCGGGCGCCCGGAAGGGATCCGGGTGCCCAGAGTGCAAAAATTATCCCCAGGCGACGGCGCCACGTGGAGCACTCAGGTTGGACGGGCTACGTCACACTCTAGGCGCCCGGAAGGGATCCGGGCGCCAGGAGCCTCCTATATAAGGAGGATGCACCCTGGAGCAAAGGACAACGAACAATAAGACCTTTCGACGCTTGCTCTGCTATGCTGTGCTCCTGCGACGCTGAAGCTTCTCCGACAACGCACTCTTTCTTTTATTTTGATTATTGTCGGTACTTCATCTCTTTTAGCATTTCCTGTACTTTCAATTTGTAAAGACTTATTCGAATTGCTAGTGGATTGCCCAACGAAAGCACTCGACGAGTGCGGGCCTTGGAGTAGGAATCGACCAAGGCTCCGAACCAAGTAAAAAAATTACTTGTGTTAGCGTTGGTTTAATTTTATTTTTTCCACTGCGTACTCAATCTTCTTTTCGACTTTTTTAAAATCGATATTCACCCCCCCCCCCTCCTCTATCGACTTTTACGATCCAACAACCTAATGCAACCCTCCTCCTTTATCAGACAATGTCATAATGATATATATTATGAGATTGTCAATGTAAGGAAACAGAATTTCCTCTATGCCCTTGGCTCCTAGGTAAAAGTTGTATATGATCGTGTGATGACTCCTAGACTCAGGGGTCGTCCCAATTATTTATCTACTCAAGTGCAAACGTTAATACAAGAAAATCAAGAATTGAGGGATCAAGTCATAACATTAAAGTAGTCTTAGGTCGGTGAGCAGTCGATTCATGAACGAGTTAAGATGGCAGTAGAGCGGAAAATGCAAGAATTCATATCATAGTGGAGTCTAAATTTTCATACGCCGTAAGATTTGACTTACAAGAGACTCAAGACCTAAATGCTACTGATAAGTAACTTATTATAATAACAACAGTTTTTCTGAGGTGTGTGAACCTTTAACTTAGTTTTTTTATTTATTACACAAAATATGTAAAATGATTCTATTAATTTTGATATATATTTTGCTCTAATTGTATTACATCTTTTTTAGAACAATGTAGATAAAAGGCCCACACTTAAAGAACTTTATTTGATATTATATTCTATTACCACCTGCATATATCCAAACTTTCATTAAGGTATATTTTTAAAAATTATATTAAACTTGTATTTATAAGTTTGTCCATTTTTCGGATAAGTAGTTTTGTTCATGTATAATCCATGTTATCTAACTAATATGTAACAGATAAGTAGATTCACATATGAGATTGTTTTAAAATAAAAAAATGTAATGTTAAATCTATCATATTATTTTTGTTTAACTGAATTTGAATTATGCATGTGCTTATTTTTGTTAAGCATATCAGATATACTTAATGCAGGATGGGAAGAGATGGTGAAAAGAAAGAAGCCAAAGAATTTATGAGTGTATTTATTTGTTAACAAGATGTGATGTGATGATATAGAATCATTTGATTGTTTTTGTGATGAATAAGTGTATTTGAATGTTGTTTTTTTTGTTAAATGTTATCAATGTTGAATGTTATAGATGTTGAATTTTGTTTTGTTTTGTTGAATGTTATTTTTGAATATTGAATGAATGTTGTTTTGTGATTAATGTTGAATGTTGTAATTAATTATGTATTACATGATTTGAATTAGCTTTAAGGGGGTATTTTTCGTCGCAACCTAATTCGTCGCTAAATTATATTTCAGTTGTTAATTGGTAGCTAAACATATTTAGCGATTGATTAGTAATGGAAATTTTGATCACTAATCATATTTTTTTAATTGGCAACAGGTATCTAGTTATTTGATCGGATTAATCTTAGAGGTGACCAATCTAACGTTACGGATATTTTTCATCGATCACTAAAATAAATCAAGAAATGCTAACGAAGGCACATCCAAATGATCAACATCCTTAGGTTCACTTCTCATTGGAGGGAAAAATTTTTACAATGTGTCACAGTTTAGATCCCTTGATTATCTACTAGGTTAAATATTGTAGTAGAAGAAGGTGGACAAACATTCAAAATCAGTTGATCAAATAACGAAAATAAAACGATTTATAGCTTTATATATTAGTTAGATTTTGATCTGCATGCTAAACATTGCACCGCATTGAACTTAGATTGATCATAAATATGAATTATTATTGTAATTAATTAAAAAATATATTTGTTTTGCTAAATTAATTTAATTTAGTATACTCGTTGTAAACTATCGTATCATATGTGTCTACGCAGTAGTCGTCCATGGCACACTCGCTACCCTTCAATGAGAACGTCACATGCATGGCTGTGCTCTTGCACCCTCCACAAAGCACATGCACTCAGCATTGCCATGGCGCTCGCTGCACCCATGTGATGCCAATTTTGGCGAGCTTTCCCATGACTGCATGCCGCAAAGCTCATCATCTTTCTCGCTTCACATTGCTCCCACAAGGTCCACGTGGTGATGTCAACGCCCATGGAGAGATTACAAGTCAAAGCGGCCACTAATGCCATCTTGCTTAATTCTGAGTGTTTGATTACATCGCCACCCACTCAGCATGCACAATGAGCCAGTTAGCAGAGCTCTCTCACCTCGAGCTCTGAGCCAAAAGCAGAGAGGAGAAGGCGAAGTGAGAGCAGCAGGACAATATGATGCAGTTTGCAGAAGAGATGACGAGAGGCGGCATGATGGTGTGCATACGAGCGGCGGCAAAGTATGAGCAAAGCCTTGGCGTGTTAAGTAGGGACCATCATCGGCACCCCCACCCAGTGTTGGAAGAGGAGGTGGAGGAGGAATAAGAAGAGGATCCCCTTCCCTGAGTCCATGAGAGCACAACAGGAGCAGGCTAGCTACTTCTTGAAACCATTATGAGATGCTCTCTGCTAGCTGCCTCGTCCAAAAGCTAAAGCATTTAAGTGGCCATGGAAATGTGTGCTAGCGCATGCCCATGCATGGCTCAACGGGCAACTAGTTAGAATGGGTTCGACAAAAGTATTAAACAGCCTGATTTAAGTCCACGAACAGACTTAAATTATACATGGAAATGGTAAACAGCTGGTATTAGTGAAAGTGGCACGACGTCGACATGCCTTAATTTATGTTAAACACATGGTAAATTAAGATGGATCCAAAGGCGTAGGGACCGGAATGTACTTGTGGATAAGATGGCTTTGTCTGGTAGGCTCTAGCAAAAAGACAAGGTCGAGAGGAATGAGGAGGAGAGAGTTGATGGGAAAAGCAGGATTCATGGAATTAATCATGGCGACGTGCTATTTTCAATCATATGCCATCCTTGATTCTGTATATATTCGACATGTTAGACACAATTTTGACTGGTCAAGATCGCATGCAAGTGCTAAGGTTCATGCCATTCTAATATTTTGGGCTTCTTGGTTGTGACATTTTATTAATCAAAGATTTTGGACAGGGAGCCAGCGAAATTAAAGGAAAAAAAAAACACAGCAGAAAACGACTTGTGATGATTTAATATCTGAAGCGTAGCTGTAAAACTCTTGTCAGTATCATTATTTTTCCACTTACCAAACATCTGCTGAAACAGCTGCACAATTGGAATTGTCTTTTACATTACAACCAAAGTCACCATGGTACTTTCATCTTCCACCTGCTTCATTCTGAAAATTTGCTCACAAGCTCAAACTTGTCCTCCGGTCCCTGCGCCATCAACATCCACGTGACCATCAGGCTCACAGTTAACTTATACAACAAGCTGATCATGATAAATAAAGGGAGACTTGGGTTAAAGGAGTTAAGTTTTACTGTGTTAGAGAGGAGAAATTAGAAGAGGTGGTGAAACACTAGGCCTTGAAAGGAGAAAACAAATGGAAGATGAAAATAATAATATATGTGAAAGGAAAGGAACAGGAAGGGGAATGTTGCTGAGGAGCTTGTAGGTCTCATAGGGCGCACGCCAAAACACTCCATTGGCACTGCCCCACAATTGTCTGGGGGCCACCTCTTTCCCATTTTATTTTAATATTTTCCAAAATATCTGGGATTTGTTTATTCATGGTTGCTTGTTTTTTTTTAAATAAGCAACATAAATCTTATCTCTTTTTCATGAGGATATAAATTGTCACTCATAAAACATATATAAATAACACATTTGAGTTTGTAAAGCGATCAATATATTTACCAGTGATATAATATAAAGGTTGATAAAAGGGATAAGATTCATATAAATAGTTGATATATATGAATTTGATAGTACTAAAGACTGATTACTACTGTATCCTCCGGTAAAACGGATACATTGAATTGACAATTGCACCTTTTTATTATTTTTTTTACAATAATTAAAAAACCTTATTGAATTCATCGTTGTATCTTTATAAAAATTATTATAAAATTTATATATATACCTTATATAAATAATAACTTTAAAAATAATAATAAGCTAAAAATTCATCCTATTACCTTTACCAAAGTAAAAAAAAAAATTAAAATCTTAAATTAATGAACTAAAATCACTCCTACTTCTTTGCATGCTACATTTGATAATGAAAACAAAATTTTTAATGATAAATTTTATTCCATCTTCATTTAATTTTAATTCATCAATTTAAAATTCTAATTCTTTTTTAGTCTAGTGAGAGCGGTGGAATAATTTTTTAGCTGATTATCTCTTTCAGAATTATTATTTTTTATTATTTATACTAATGTATATATATGAATTTTATGAAAAAATTTATCGAATGATATAATAGTCAATTCAACATACTTTTCCCTTTATTATTATTAAAAATTGATTAAAAAATAAGAGCATAATTATCTTTTAAAAGATTTCTCACATCTAACTTTAAGGTTGAATATTATTTTTTATCTGATTTTTGGTTAAAGGAAATGTTATTTTTTAAACATAAGGGGATAAAATACTATTGGATATAAAATATATAGGGATAAAGATATTTTACCCTATACTTACCCTTGAATAGTTTAAACATTGATAAAGATTTGTTAACTTGCATATCCATTCGGTGCATATTTCTGAACGACCCTCGTAGGTTCAGGCTCTCGGAACCCCTCCCAGGTGTCTCGATTCTATATAGTTGGTTGATTTGTTGAAGATTGTCGATCGGTCGTAGATTTGTTCCTTTAAGCCGATCGGCATAACAGGCATTCGTACTTGGAAAACTTTTCTTGGACTTCCCTGAGCTCGATCCTGACTGACGTTACCCAGATTTCTGGGAAATCGTGCAAATCCCTGTGCAACGACCCCATGCCTTCATTAAATGTCGACCCGTGGCGAAGCGCCACGTGTCATACCCACGACCGTCACACGCCTGACGTGACAGGGTATCGATGAGACGTTTAGCGATTTGAATTCAACGGCTCAATCGCTACCTTGGTTTTCGTGACCTATATCGGGCGGCTCCAATCGGCTGAGCCCGAGACTTATAAGCTCGCTGCGTAGTCTCCTCCTTTACACTTCTTCCTCGAGCGATCCCGGCGACCATCTCTCTACTTCTGTGCAATCCACATTCTCCGGCGATCCTCCGCGCTTCTTCTCCGACGACCTCTCCCCAGTAAGCTTTCTTCCAACCATGCCTGTCTTTGAGCTTTTCGGACTCTCTTCTTGTGTCCCGGTGATACTCCTGTAACTTTTTCATCTTTTGGTCGCCTTTCTTCCCTACAACATCCCCTTTTCATCTGCTTTTACGATGGCAAGTTCTTCGCGGTTGTCTGCCTTTGTCCCTGGACTCTGGTACACATCCATGGAGTTTAGGTTTGATGAAGGCAACGCTGAGAGTTTGAGAGATGTATTCGAAATTCCTTATGATCATCATATCGTTTTGCTTTCTCCCTCCGATCGGTCCAATTCTCCGCTGACCGACTGTATTTGTTTCTTCCGGGATCAGTTTACTGTCGGTCTGCAGTTTCCGCTCCATCCCTTTATTCCAACCGTTTGTAAGTATTTCCGCATTTCTCTTCCTCAATTAGTGTCTAACTCCTTTAGGTTGCTGTGCGGAGTCATTGTCCTATTCCTTCTACACGACATTCTTCTTACCCCCGGATCTTTCATTGTTTTTATTACCCTAAATTGTCCGATCCGGGGAGTTTCCTCTTCCAGTCTCGAGTCGGTTTAATTTTCTTCGACAAGATGTCGACCTCCAATAAGCACTAGAAAGAATATTTTTTCTTCATGCGCTTTCCCGAGCGGCTAGACTTCCCAACCCACTTATAGCTTGAAGTGGTGCTTCATCCTCCCTTGAAAAGCTATAAGAGCCGATCGAACTACCTAAACGCAGCTTCGATGTTGATCGATTAGAAGTACGACATCCACAAGTTGCTGTTGGAAGACGTCCTTTATATCTTTGGCTTAAGTCCGATCCGCACTCGGCTGCCGATTAGCCTAGGTATGAAGCTTCTTTAATTCTTCCTTTGATGCTAACTAATTTCTCCTTCTCTTTTGCAGCCGAAGTCATGTTGTACGCGCGTATGTCCGACAAGGCAAAGCTCAAGGATGTCACGATCAATGTGACTAGAGTTGTAGAACTGGCGAGCTGCGACCTGCAGCCGATCGGCTCACATGAAGATCCCCAAGATGAGAGAGATGCGGCGCCCATCTTGGTGAGCAGAGGCGAGGCCAGCCATACGCCGAGCGGAGGAGTGGCCGCGGGATCACAACCTCCATTCGAATGGCGTCCAAACATCCCGATTGAGGAGCCCTCGGGCTCGGCCTCCTTCGATGTACCATTAAACAGGTGCAAGAGGCGCCGAGCAGAGTTTCATCGCGCTCCGCTACTTCAGGGGCGCGGTATGCCGAGCAGGTCGAAACTTCAACCCTGACTCCGATTCAGGGAACAGCGACTTCCATGTCGTCTGATCGGACGCCCTCCTTGGTTGATCTGCAGCAGGGGACTTTCGCCACGCCGCCAGTGGCCTTCCTGCCACCACCTTTGAAGCCTTCGAAGGTTCGGAAGTCTGACATCCGTCCGACGTCTATGCCTCGGCCATCGAGTCGGGTGACCTCAGCGCAATCAGCCTCGAGCGACCAACTCCACATAACGGTGATCCTACATCTACCCACCGAAGAATATAGCGAGTCGAGCACCGAGTCTCGAGGCCCCAAGCACCAAATCATCATCTTGGGGTCGCTCGCTAAGATCTGGGAGGATGCATGAGCTCATGCGGCAATGATGCCTCCGGGCGCGCTCGTAAATAGCCACACTCAAATGTCCACTGGGTAAGTGTTTCTTTTATCGTACCTTCTTACATTACCTCCAATCGGCACTGATCTTTTCTTGCTCGACCGCAGTATTGGGCGGAGAGTCTGGCCATGTGCCACAGGCTCGTATTTTTTGAGGAGGAGGTCAAGAAGCTAAAGGCTTCCAGCGGCCAATACCCTACCGAACTGCAAGAAGTGGCCAAGTTGAAGGCCGATCTGGAGAAGAGCACTAAGCTTCTTGAGGCCGAATGGGCCAAGAGTGTCGGGCAGGCCACGATGCTAGAGCGGCTTAATAAACAGGTCACCACTTTTGATAATAAGATCGAGTTAGCGAGTGCGCAGACGAACCAGGCTATCGCGGACCTCGATGAGAAGAATAAGGAGGCCCGGGCCCTCACCCAAAATCTCAAGGAAGTCGAGGACTTCCTGATCGCCGAGCGGAACAACCGCTTGGCCAAAGAAACGACCCTTCGTAACCAACTTGCCTCCAAGGATGCTGCGCTAGCCGCGGCCAAGGATGAGCTGGAGGGCTCTAGAGCGGCTATGAAGATTTATCAAGATGCCGAGCGGAGTCGATTCGAAATAATGAAAAAGAATTACATCCACTCGGACGCTTTCAATGACAAGGTCGCCGATCAGGTTCTCTGGCTGTTTGATCTGGCAATCGATGGGACGATTGACTAGCTCCGAGTGGGAGGCCATCTACTAGCTGTTGTGACTAGCAACATTATTAGTCAGGACAAGCTCACTGCCACACTGCCTGATGATGCCCTAAACTATATTGAGTGAGGCTGAGCATCCCTGTAAGATGTAAAATTTTTGAAGTTTAAATACATGCTCATCCGTTCAGACGAGCTTTACCTCCTTGTATGTTTTTCAACTCCTTTTGATTATTTGCAAGAGCTCGTGGCCTAGTTCATGGTTATTCTATCAGCCGATCGACCATTCTGGTATTCAGAGTCCATGATTCCATGATTCCGCGATCTCCCTCTCAACCCTGGGAGTATTTTAAAAAATAGCATTGAACGGTCGCTATATTCTGAAGACTTCGAGCTTTTGAGTAGCCCAGGTTCACGGTCGGCTATTCATCGACACTTGCTTGCTCACTGAGCTTTCGAAGACTGCTCAATCCCAAACGGGGGAGATAAGGAATCTCGTATGCTGGTTCGAGACCAGGGAAGACCACTGGACTTCTAGAGCTCGTGGCTCCAATATAACCCAAAACCCAGCTGATCGGCTCGGGAGTCTCTGACTCAAAGGTTTATAGTCGCCGCTCGACTGTTAATGAAGACCCGGGTTTTAGGTCACCGCTCAACCGTTGTTGAAGAATATGCGAAGATATGAGTTTAAGGTTGTCGCTCGACCGCTGATAGAGACACGCGTTTAAGGTCGTCGCTCGACCATTGATGGGGACAAGAGTTTAAGGTCGCCTTCAACCATCGGTGGAGACAAGAGTTTAAGGTCGTCGTTCGACCATCGATGAAGACAAGGGTTTAAGGTCGCCGCTCGACCGTCGATGGACACAAGGGTTTAAGGTCGCCGCTCGACCGTCGATGGACACAAGGGTTTAAGGTCGTCGCTCAATTGTCGATGAAGATAAGGGTTTAAGATTGTCGCTCAACCGTTGATGGAGACAAGGGTTTAAGGTCGCCGCTCGACCGTCGATGGAGAAAAGGGTTTAAGGTTGTCGCTCGACCATCGATGGAGACAAGGATTTAAAGTCGCCGATCGATCGTTGGTAGCGACACATTTCAAAAAGGCCTTCGCTTTTCATTCATATTTTGCCCTACATTCGGAAGACATACAAAAATACATAAATTCACTTGCGCACCTCTCATCCGGCTCTGTAGGGTTAGAGATGATTCATGCTCTACAGTCGCTCTGCCTCCTACTCGTGTTCTCGATCGGTCATAATTAATATGGTGGCCTCCGTCCAGCTTGGATGATTCTGGACTTGAGGTTCTTCGTAAATCATCCCCCGAAGCTTTCTGATGACAGCGTTCACCTCCAAGCGCGTATTCTTCTGAGCACTTCTTGCTTCGGTCTTGACCATCTCGACATAGCATCGCCGAGTGGCCAGCTGATCGCCTCCGACTTCACCCACACGGGCGTCCACCGGGAATTTGATCTTTTGGCAATAGGTAGATACCACCGCCCGTAATTTATTGAGGGTCGGTCGCCCCAGGATGACGTTGTAGGCCGACTGTGCGTCCACTATGATGAAGTTTGTGGTCCTGGTTCTTCTTAGTGGTTCTTCCTCGAGCAAGACGGCCAGTTGGGCCTGTCCGAACGGCAGTACCTCATTGCCCGTGAAGCCGTAAAGTGGGGTCATCATGGGCAGCAGCTCACTTCGATCAATTTGTAATTGATCGAACGCCTTCTTGAAAATAATATTCACTGAACTCTCCGTATTAACAAAAGTTTGATGAATAGTATAATTAGCAATTACTGCCTGGATGATCAGTGCGTCATCGTGAGGGATCTCCACTCCCTCCAAGTCGCTAAGGCTGAAGCTGATTTAGAGTCCTTCGACCTTCTCCTTGCTGCATTCCATGACGTGAATCCCCAACCGCCGATCATACGACTTCTTGGCTTGGTTGGAGTCACCGTCGGTCGGTCCTTCAGCGATCATTCCTATTTCTCCTCAGGACGCGTTGCTTCTATTTTCTTTTTCCCGAGCGGATGGTCTATTTCGCTCGGCTAGGACTCGGGAAGAATCGACGTTATCCCTTCCCTGGTGTCGGTCGAACCGCTCGGGCGTTCCTCTTTCATACTCTTGTCGCCTGGCAGACCATTGCCTCTGTCGTTGATCGGGGGTTGGAGATCGGCGATCGTATTCTCTTGAGGCCGGTCGGCTAACGACTAGTGTCAGAGCGCGGCAATCCCGCATGTTGTGAGTTGGCGATTGGTGAAAGGAGCAAAACATGAGCACCCATACCTTGCCTCTTGTCGTTTTCGGCCGACCGGAGGCCACATGCTGCACGGCATGTGTCCTAGCCTCCTGGTATGACCATTCTCCCTCCGCTCTCGTCCCCTTGGGTGGTTGGTGGCTGCTTGCAAATCGCCGCTCGGGTGCTGGAGCCGTGTGTTCGGTCGGCGCCTCTTTTCTTTTGGCCACTTGGGTTTCTTCCACGTTTATGTACTCGTTGGCCTTCTTGAGCATATGGTCGAAGTCCCTAGGCGGCATCCTGATGAGCGATCGGAAGAAATCTCCCTTGATGAGCCCTTGGGTGAAGGCGTTCATCATCGTCTCGGACGAGACCGAGGGGATGTCCATGGCTACTTTGTTGAATCGTTGGATGTATGCTCGGAGCGCTTCCTTGGGCCCTTGCTTTATGGAAAAGAAGCCGACGCTCGTCTTCTGGTAGCGTCGGCTGCTGGCGAAATGATATTGGAATGCGGCTCAAAAATCCCTGAAACTCCATATTGATTCGTCCGACAATCTTCTAAACCAGCGCTGCATCGACTCGGAGAGAGTCGTGAGGAAGACTCAGCACTTCACTCCGTCTGTATATTGGTGCAGTGTGACTTCGTTATCAAACCGATCCAGATGATCATCTGGATCGGTCGATCCATTGTACGTCCCGATCGCCAAAGGGGTGTAGTATCTAAGTATAGGGTCTTGTAAGATCTCCTATGAGAACTGTCGGTTGATCCGCTTGGGAGACGCGTTGCTTCAGGGCATCTTGCCTTTCCGTGCATCCTGAACGGGAGCATCATTTGAAGATGATCCCCGCTCCTGGTGTGCTTGGGCTATCTCTGAGGGTGTTTGGAATAGGGCACGATGGAAGGGGATTGGTGTGGGCGGTGTTTCCCCTGGCGTGTCGGTCAGCCTTCTATTCTATCCCCATATAGAGAGTTGCTCAGCTCAATCTTCTTGCCCCGCTCGCCTGTCGACCGCCGATGTTGCTAGCTGCGATGCTAGCCGATCGTCTAACACTTGTTGTTGTTGCTCGATCATTTTTACTGCTCAAGCTTGAACGAGCATCTCAAGCTCCTCCTGAGTGAGCGTCACGGTGGTGGGCAGTCCAGCTCGGATGCAGGTGACGTTCCCACAGACGGCGCCAAATATGATCATGTCCGAAAGTCGAAGAGACGAAAAGCTGGGGATGTGGCACTCACGTTGACCTCTTGTGGACTTCGGTCTGACCTGCAACACAAGTGACGTCAGTGCCGAGCTAGAGAAGGGGTCCCCCGTGATGAGACGCTCAAGTCAGTCTCAGGCGAAGAAGAAGAAGCAAAGAGTGGAGCAATAAGAAGACTGTAGCACAATAATAAAATATCGCATACCTCTGCCGATGCTTGGATCCCCCTTTATATAGAGCTTCTATAGCGCACGTGCATACTTTCCAAGACGGGTACACGTCTCAAAGCTTTATTTGAAAAGACCTGTCAGTAAAGTGTCCCTGACACAGTACTTTAACGGGCCGAACATATCTCTAAAGTGACAGTGGAAGCTTCCGCCGTATGATCCTCTATCTGACCATGCCACTTGTCAACGACACTAGTTCCCAAAAGGATGTCGAAAGATAGCCTACTATGTCCGTTGTCGGGCCGAGCGGGATAGCCGCTTGACCGGAAATTCACTGTCCACGTATTGTCCGTTGTCGGGCCGAGCGGGATAGTCGCTTGACCGGAAGTTCACTGTCCACGTGTTGTCCGTTGTTGGGCCGAACGGGATATCTGCTTGTCCGGAAGTTCACTATCCGCGTGCTATGTTGTTGGGTCGAGCGGGATAACCGCTCGGTCGAAAGTCCACTGTCCGCGTGCTCGACTGAGGTCGAACTTGTTGCTAGGTCGAGCGGAAGAGCCGTCTCGACCCGATTTTTACATACTGCTCCCTTTATCGTCCTCTTATTTGAGCGTCGGGTGCTCGCTGCATGACCGAGTCATAGTTGTCATCACATCAACGATAAATTCGTAGCTCATTGTTAGCCGTGGAAAACAAACAAAAAAAACAAAAATGAGTCAGGTTTGAGCTAAGCTAAGTGCTACCCTTGATTATTATAGTTGATCGCGGTTCAGGAACCCATGCCGCGGTCCGGTTAAAGAGGTGGGGATGCACTTTAATTGACTCGGGAACCGGACCGGACCGCCCGTGCAAAACAGTTGTGCCACGCCCCAATGAGTGCCCATTATTAATTTATTCAAATCGACGGCCCGACCCGGCCGGTTGATAATTTCTCCCTCTTTCTTCATCTTTTTTCTCTCTGGGAGTCGCAGCGTTAAAGCTCTGCTAAAGTGAGAAAGGCCAAAACCAATCTCATCAAAGCACTGCGCCTTTGTCTCTCCAAATCTCTCTTTCTTTCTCTTTTTGCTGTATATAACCAAGCCCAGCGGCTATCAACGAGGAGCAAGTAGTATTTTTTTTTTCATTTATCAAACCAGAAGCAAAGAGAGGCCAGCTCGTTGATTAGACATAGAGATCATTGCGGGAGTAGTTTCATCTAAGTGGATATAACAGATCGATGGGGTCGACTTCAAACGGGAACGAGGACAAGGTGTTGGAGACTGTGATGGTGGGGAGGTACGTGGAGATGGAGAGCGAAGGGGAGGAGAAGACCATCAAATCCAAGCTCTCCGGCCTCCTCTGGCACGGTGGCTCCGCCTACGACGCCTGGTTCAGTTGTGCCTCAAACCAGGTCCGTACGATATTTCAAGACTACTATCTATAATCTATTTCTTCAGCTTGTTGGGATGTTTGATTTTATCTTCTGTATTGTTGCTTGCATGTTCAGGTGGCTCAGGTGCTGCTAACACTGCCTTACTCATTCTCCCAGCTGGGGATGCTGAGTGGAATCTTGTTCCAGCTCTTCTACGGCTTGCTGGGAAGCTGGACGGCTTACCTCATCAGCATTCTCTACGTGGAGTACAGAACCAGGAAAGGGAGGGAGAAGGTGGACTTCAGGAACCATGTCATTCAGGTAAATCTATATAATTAATGTTATATGCATCTCTTTTATCATGTGATGGTCTACACATTTTAACATAAATATATACTCTGTTACGAAATGAAGTGGTTTGAAGTACTAGATGGGCTACTGGGGAAGCACTGGAGAAACGTTGGATTAGCATTTAATTGCACCTTTCTTCTCTTCGGATCCGTCATTCAGCTGATTGCTTGCGCTAGGTAATATATAGCATATAGATTGAGTAGCTAGTTAATATGCAGATGTCTGAACTCTGTTTTGTTTGTGGTGTGCAGTAACATATACTACATCAATGATATCTGAACTCTGTTTTGTTTGTGGTGTGCAGTAACATATACTACATCAATGACAAGCTAGACAAGAGGACCTGGACCTATATCTTCGGCGCTTGCTGTGCCACCACGGTCTTCATCCCCTCCTTTCACAACTACAGGATATGGTCATTCCTAGGCCTCCTAATGACCACCTACACATCCTGGTATCTCACCATCGCTTCTCTCCTCCATGGCCAGGTACAGTGTTGAATTATTGAGGTGGCAACAAGCTAAAGCTAACCCTATATATTAACAATGGCTTCTGGTATAAAAACGTAAGCAGGTGGAAGGGGTGAAGCATTCGGGACCAACCAAGCTGGTTCTCTACTTTACAGGCGCCACCAACATCCTCTACACATTCGGTGGGCACGCTGTCACAGTGTAAGGCGACATCACGTAAACTCCTTCAAAGTACAAGACGTAAAACAAAGCAAACGCCAACTTAATGCGCCCCTAAACTTTATGTCCATAGAAATTGAAGTTAATTCGCACATTTTCCCATGCATGTGATGCACACTGACCGCCATTGTGATCTCTTTATTTTTGGGTTGTCTTTCTTTGACTGGGTAGGCTGTAGTTTGTTTAGTAAGGGCCGAGTCCACTCCAGCGAATAAATTAAGGACAATGTTAAATGGTTAAAATCGTCAGCTAGAATACACTTTTAAAATCGTGTCCAAGTAAAATTACGGACAATGCTAAACCCCTTATATTCATCATTTGCAACTTAGTTTAGTTAACTCGTCGTTTGTCTATCAGTACCAGCTGGAATGTGTACGTAGGCGATGTGTTTGATGCTAGTTCCCAAAGAAATTGACGAGCGCCACGTACCGTCCATATTAGATTTGTCTGTCATGATCTATCATAGAAATGGCAACCGCTCGCCCAGTTTGAATAAATCATGCAGTATCCAGTGGCGTCTCTACTTGTTTTGCATTTCGAGGAAATATCATTTGGCTGCTTTTCCTTTTCATTTCCTTTTTTTATTTTTTTACAATAGCAGAGGAAGCATGAAAAAAGAACATATGTGTTTGGCTGATTAATTACAGTGATTGATTGTTATGATTAACTAAAAACAGGGAGATCATGCATGCGATGTGGAAGCCGCAGAAGTTTAAGGCGATCTACCTGCTTGCGACGCTCTACGTGCTGACGCTGACGCTGCCGTCGGCTGCGAGCGTGTACTGGGCCTTCGGCGACACGCTGCTGAACCACTCCAACGCCTTCTCGTTGCTGCCTCGCACGCCATTCCGCGACGCCGCCGTGGTGCTCATGCTCATCCACCAGTTCATCACCTTCGGCTTCGCCTGCACCCCGCTCTACTTCGTGTGGGAGAAGCTCATCGGCCTCCACGATTGCCGCAGCATGTGCAAGCGCGCTGCCGCGCGGCTGCCAGTCGTCATCCCCATCTGGTTCCTCGCCATCGTCTTCCCCTTCTTTGGCCCCATCAACTCTGCCGTCGGTTCTCTTCTCGTCAGCTTCACTGTCTACATCATCCCCTCCCTCGCCTACATGTTCACCTTCCGTTCCGCCGAAGCTCGCGAGGTATCTCTTCTCTTCATTTCTAATACTATTGAAATTTATGTAATTAATCATATGGTTGGGAAATAAATTAATGCTTGCAGAACGCCGTCGAGCGGCCTCCGAGGTTCGCCGGAGGTTGGGTGGGAGCCTACTTGTTAAACATGTTCGTGGTTGGGTGGGTGTTGGTGGTGGGATTCGGATTGGGCGGTTGGGCCAGCATGACCAACTTCGTCCACCAAATCAACTCCTTCGGCCTCTTCGCCAAGTGCTACCAATGCCCACCGCCGGCGGCGGCGGCTGCTCTTCCCCTGCCCAATCTCAGTACTCCAACGCCATTCCTTGGCGGCGCCGCTTACAACGCCACCAATCCGGTCGTCGCCATCTCGCCTTCTCCTGCACCTTCCTCCTTCCATCTCCGCCACCACCATCACTATGGTAGCCCGTGACGAGTAGAACAAGTTCTGCTTAGGCTAATGAAGGTCATGTCTATGGCAGCTATGTGGTAGTAGTGTTCCAACAATTAGCTATTTCTTTCTTTATTTCTCTCTTTTTTTTTCATTGAAAAGGAGTGTAATGAAGAACTGGTGATCATATGGTTAATGACTGCTGCAGCTAATTTGATCCCCTGTTTTGCCTTGTTCTGTACAATGAAACTTGCCTTGCTTTTCATTGATGGCACTTCGATTGGCTTCTCTGTGAGAAAGAGCTCACTTTTCTTTGTTTACTGAAGCAGCAGAGGGAGTCGTGATATACATACCTCCATCAAATTGAAGATCAATTCCGATTTTTTTTTTAAACGGCCAAAAGCGCCAAAATATTATGCTTGCTTATAATAACACTTAAACCAAGAGGATGTATAGTGACTGTTGGTATACTTACCTCCCTCGTCGAGTTGAAGAAAAGGTCCGAATTTTTTTTTACGCAGTCAGAAAACTCAAAATATATGATGTACCAAAAATATGATGTACACTAACATGTGTACACTTACTTCCCATGTCATGTTGAAAAAAACCCTCGAAAAATCTTTGAAACGTAAAGAAAAAGTTAAAAATTATTTACCGGTACGCTTGCTTAGAACGATTCGCGTGACTACGCAAAAAGCATACATATGATGTAAAGCAACAGGATGGTACAATGACCGGCAATACAATTAGCTAGTTGACGCCGGTACACTTGCTTTGATAGCGGTGACCACACTAGAACCAAATGTGCGGCACAATTACCTACTATTTCAAGTTGAAAAAAAGGTTCGCAAATTTTTGAAACGTCCAAAAATGACCAAGGGTATGCTTGCTTACAATAATACGGGGTGACCACACTTGAACCAGAAAATACTGATCCACCTATCTCCCATGTAAGTTGAAAACATAGGCACGAAATGTTTTTTAAACGCCGAGAAAACGCCAGTCTCAGCATTCACCGTGAACAGACTAAGTTTGATCCTGCTACCTCATCCGTATTCACCGTGTTCAGAGTGTTACTCACTTTGTTTAATCATTCACGCGACAACAGTGTTCGCATTGGAGTCCGATTAAGAAACTCGACAGCTGTTTCCCGACGTCACTGCACTGATACTGCATATGCATCGGTGAAAAAAAATGTCTAGTACTTTTTTTATTCGAGGATAGCAAACTGGTTAATGATTTTGTCTGGAGTAAAGATGATGCAGACAATTGAAGCTCTGTCTTTCGCTAAAAGCTACAGGCGAAGGCAGAATGGAATCTCAGGTGATATGTGCCGGTGCATGCCATGGGCAGGCCTTCGAGATCTTTACCCTTCTTTCATGGATTGGCTCATATCTATCACCTACAGTCTTATGTTAAAAGAAGAGATGCTTTCAGGCCTCTCTATCGTAGGGTTCCCTTGCTTTTACAGTTAGGGTTTTGTGCGCAGTATTCTTCACTCTTCGCTTTTTGCAGGGGAAAAAAAACAGAGGAGTTAAAGTGGTGCAGTTTTTGATGAGAAAGACAAGTAGATTTTAGTTAATTCGTTCATGGCCTAAATAAAATTTAAAATCTTATTTGATTGGATTGTTTTCATCTGGTTTTATTTTTTTCATTTTCTTAAAAAAAATCTTTAGTTTTAAAAGGATAAATTCAAAGTGATTAACTTTATTATTATTCTTCACTATTATATTTAATTATAATTAATGCTATATATTTTAATATAATAGTTTAATAATCTTACTATTTAATTAAGAATGTACTCTTAATAATTAATCTTCATGAAGTCTCTAAAATTAAATTAAGTTAATGTCATTTTTTTAATGAAAATAAATTTAAAATTTATTAGTAATTTTTTTATATAAAAAACATACATATTATGATTTTTTTTAGTCCTACATCTTAAGTGGAAAAATTTCTATAAATACTTAGTTGTTAACGTTAGAAAATATATTTTTCTCGATTTTTTTCCTAAGATTAATTGTAATATTTATTTTTATCAATTTAATATCTGATAAAAAAATTAAATTAACTTTTTTTAAGGAAAATCTTTTTATGAATTTAATATCTAACATAAAATTAAATTATTTTTTTTCAGGGAAAGTCTTGTTATTATGACCAGTAATATAGAAAAATTATATCAATGGATGACAGCTTTTGTACTAAATAATATTATAATATAAAATAATATTATATTAAAATATATCATTAATAATTAACCCAACAAATTTCCATTATTACATTACTTATTTATTATATACAATAATATGCTATAATAATTTATTTTAATTATTATATAATTACATACTATTAATAATCAACCAAATAAATTCTCATTATTATCTTTTATGTTTTAATAAAATTAAATATTTTCATATTTTATTTTTCCAAAAAGTTTTTTTTATGGAAAATGATCTGTTAGTTACTATAATGACCAATTATTTTATGCGACAAATCATTGATTGATTGATTTTTTAAGCTGGATTATTGACTTTTTCCATTTTAGCAAATATTAACCAAGAGTTATTTTGATGTGTATATATGGAGGAGACGTGGGTTATACTTTCTACAACAACAAAAACAACAATGAAGATGAATGCATTGTTTTGTTTCACACTCTTCACAATTTTATTTTCTTGCATAGGTATGATTTGTGTATGCGTCTTTCGATTTGTTGTACAAAATCATCATTTTTTATGCTTTCACTTCTTTAATTAATCATTTAATTATCTACTCATTTTTTCCCTTGTAGATCCAAATGCAATTGGAGCGAATGCTGTAAGTTCTATAAATAAAATTTAGATGAGGATAAATCTAAATCATTTTGCTTTTAAAAACTAATATTTTAAATTTATTTTAATAAATACAATATAATATATGTATTCTTAGGAAACATGGTGCGTGGGAAATCCCTCGGCGAGTGTTGACAACCAACAGAAAGATATGGACGTACTTTGCAACGTGGTAGATTGTAGCCCTATTAAGCCCGGTGGAGCCTGTTTCCAGCCCAACACCGTACGACATCATGTATCGTTTGTGTTCAACCGTTACTACAAAGAGCGCGCCTCCAATCCAACGACATGCAATTTTGGCGGCGAGGCAATGATCACCTCAACCAACCCTTGTAAGATAAATCGAGTCAAGTTTATTTCAATAATTAATTATGAAAGTAGTATTAGCATTCAATTATCGCAAAAGGTTTACTTAATTGTAGTTTTATTTTCATGTTGCAGCCCATGGGACATGCATCTTTCAGTAGGGATGGCCAAGTCATGAGGATCGAACATGATCGATGTTACATATAAGAACTCGTATATTGTATTGCATCAGATCAGGTGCTTTAATTGATAAATAAAAATCATTGCTTCAAAGGGTGCACTCCGTGTGTTGTACGTGACCGGAAAGCAATGTGCATGCAAATTAAGACTTAAGGTTGATTAAATTTGGATTAATTTGAATTTAAATTTTTATATTTGATCGATATATTAACTAAGACATTAAGTAGATCAAAGTTAATTAAGGTGGACTATATTCTTGATAATATAAGAAGTCAATAGAATGTTGGCATATGAAGAATCATCAAATAGTTCAAGATTTACTTGATAGTAAAAAGGTTATGTAAGTCAAAGTTGACCGAATATTTGATAATATCAAAAATTCAACAGAGAGTTGACCCAAAAAGTTAAGTAGGTCAAGATTGATTACATACTTGATGATGTCAAGGAATTCACATGAGAAATCAAATAGGTCAAGGTTGGCTGGATACTTAATGATGTCAAAAGTACCATAGGGAGTTGATAAGAGAAATCTAAATGGACCACGGTTGATTAAACACCTAGTGATCAGAAGACCAATAGGAAGTTGACACAAACACGATAAGTCCAAGTGAGTCATTGTTGATTGGATATGATCCTGTCTGAGAGCTTGCGAGATGGAGCATTGGGCGACGATGGGTGATGGCAGATTCTGGTACTGATGAGCACGAGAGGATTCGAGAAGACCACAACGGATCTCACTGACACTTGAAGGCAAGACAATTGACCTGAGAAAACCAAAGCGAATCTTATGAATGATACCTCACAAAATGGAACTCCGGTGATCAGATGGCTCCAGGGATCAGCGGAACTTCTGCAATCTGGTGGATGAAGTGATCTCGTCTCCCTGCACACAATGAAACTAACAGACAAAGCGTTAGTGACCTAAGACCGGGGTGAGAATCCCTGGCTAGGCCTTCCGACGCTCAAGTTAGTCTTCGGCGAGAAGGAGAAGAAGAAGCAACTGTCTGAAAATTAGGATTTGATTTGGATGCAATGCGTATGTTTGAGTACCTTGCCAGTAGAGAGGATTCCCCTTTTTATTCCATCTCATCTAACCTCCACAGTCATGTGGTAAACCTCGGTTTGTTAAAGTTTGTTAAGAGATGACATAAGCCAGAACTACAATAATAATAGTTTAAGGAATCTTTTTCTTACCCCAAATGTACCTTCTTTGTCGTTTAGCATATCTGCGGAGGATTCTAGAAGATATTTACCGTCAAATTGATTAAGTTGCCATATGATCGTATATTGTTATAGTTCACTTGTTATGATTCACCTGTTACATATGTCTGGTTAATCACATAAGCTTATTTGGCATGTATGTGGAATATATTTTGTCCATACTAGTTTTAGTCCTATACCTAACCCAAACTTCATTATAAATATGCCAAAAACTATGTAAGGTTGAAGACCTTTATATTCAATCTACTTCTCATACTCGACCTGTCTATTGAAACTGGGCGGTTATATCCTACCGACCAAGATTGATCGGTCTGACGTATGAAGACACCTTTGCCCTTTAACTCTTCCTTCGTTCGATCGTATTCCGTTAAAACGCCTCTATGCTCGGCCGGTCTATTCAGCCTGCCCTACCTTATCGACTGAGACTAATCAGTCGGGTGTATATATAGGCCTTCATGATGGTTTAATGTTAAGTGCTAGCTTCTACTTTCAATCATTCTCTTATACTCGACCGGTCATTGCTTATCGAACTCATATGCTCGACCGGTCTTTTGAGCACGTCCTGTTAGCTAGAGCCCTAGAGCCAATCATTTGATGATTGTATGGACTCATTGTATCATATTCTTGTATATTAATAAAGGCATTTGGATTTTGGTTATTATACTTACTTGTATTGGTGCAAAATAAACTAAGTATAATAATGTCCTTGAGTAGATGGTTCTCACCTACATCAATCGGTTAGTTGAACCGATAGTGAGATGATATAGGGAACACTACTCTTAATCATTCCTAGTCGAGTATTAACATTCAGGGACAATGTTAATGCAATAAGACTAGCATGTAGGTCAACTCGATGACTTGATCTCACAAGTCATGGATATAGAGATATCAAGTTGACACATGGGTATACATTAGAGAATGTATACTGAATGACCCGCCATGAGAAAGTATCATGGATCGTTATATGAGTGTCATATACTTTCTCATGTGGCTATTAGTATGACTATTAGTCCTTGGACCTGAAGTCACCATGGATCCCTATATAAGGAGTTATATACTTTGGTTTCGTCAAACGTCACCCGTAACTGGGTGGACTATAAAGGCGATTACTGGGTATGTAACAAATTATGCAGAGGGATGTGAGTGATGTAGATGGGATCTATCCCTCCCATATGACGGGAGCGACATCAATATTTTTGATAGAGTGAGACCACTAAGTGCATGACCATGCCCAAATGAGTCAACATGAGATGTTGAGCTCATTTGATCGAGTGAGTCTACTTGGAGTTCAAGATTTAGATTGATTAGAGGATGACACGGTCTATGCCTCACATTGATCAATCTAGATGTCTAGGATAGAAGGACAATGTCATATATTGTGAAGAGTCACAATTAGTAGTCACAAGGTGATGTCGGATCTCGACATTCTTGTAACTTGGGTAGTAATGATGTGTTGCTAGATACCGCTCATTACTTATGCTCCTAAATGGGTTTAGGGCATTGCCAACATTACAAGAACCTATAGGGTCACACACTTAGGATAATTAGATGGAGATTAGGTTCATATGATGAACCAAGAGGATTAGATTCATTTGATGAATCAAATTGGATTAAGAGTAATCCTAATTGAGCTAACTTGAGTTCGACTCAAGTTGATTCATGTGTTCAATGAGTCTAATTTAGATTTTGACTCATTGAATCAATTTAATTAAATGAATAGGATTCATTATATTAAGTTGGCTTGAATCAAATGGTTGAATTCGATCAACCATGGAAGAGATTTGGTCAAGTTTGACTTGACTTGAGAGGAAGATTAAAAGTCAAGTTGGACTTGATTTTATGCTACCTCATTGGTGAGTTGGCATTGATGTGGACCAATGATGTTACTCCACATCATCATGGGTGCCACCTCATGGAAGTTACAAAGCCATTTTCTTAATAACTTCACATTAATTGCATTTAATGGGGAGTTACACTATGGGAAGTGGCCGTCCACTTTTGGTTTTGAATGGGAATTCATTTTTCATTCAAGTGGGTATCTTCTTCCTTCTTCCTCTCAAGCTCTCCCTCTCCCTCTCCTCCTTGCTTGACCGAATCTTACCAAGGTGCTAGCACACCTTTGTGTGAGGTTTTCTCCACCTACGTGTCCATGTGGATACTTCTAGAGGACCGACGCTTGACGGTCTAGAGATCCGGCAATTCCTTGGACGAGCGGGAACGCGAAAGGGCACGCTTCAAGGTATACTTCTTAACATGTAGATCTAGGAGTAGATCTAAAGTTTTTGAAACTCGTACTTGTATTTCATTCGGTTTTTCCTTGCACGGATCTACGGCTTTGGGTGATTCGGGGTTTCCGCGACGCGAAAAGCGGTTTTCGCGGCCCGAAAAACCTAACAATGGTATCAGAGCCACGTGCAAGGCTTGTACGAGTTTAATTTTTGGTTTTATGAAAACTAAACCTTCTGTGATTTTCTATAAAAATTTAGTTTTTTATGTTTTTATGGGTAATTTTTCCGTAGAAGCGAAGCACAAGTATCTCGGCACTTGTAGACTTCGGCTACCGGGAAGTTTTTCCTTAAACGGCTTTGTTTTGTCCCAAATCCATTTGGGACAGCGGGCTTGGGTGCCATTAGATCGCAAAGGAGCAACTCACGATGGTTAGATCGTGGGTAGGGGTACTGCCCCTAACCCCGTAAGGGGATTTGCTCCGCGATTGCACCCGAAATCGCTAAAAACGAACCTGCCAGGAAGTTTTTTCCGAAACGGCAATGTCTCGACCCAAATCGTTTTGAGACAGCGAGTTTGGGCGCTGTTGGATCGCAAAGGAACCCTCGCGATGGTTAGATCGCGGGTAGGGGCGCTGCCCCTGGCCCCGCAAGGGGATCCGTTCCGCGATTGCGCCCGAAACCGCTAAACGGGACCGCCGGGAAATTTTACTCGTAAAATTGTAAAAAATTAATTTTAAAATTATAGAAAATTATGAAAAATATATAATTTTGAATTATGTATTAATTTTGTAATAGTAATGGCCCAAAAACCCAATATGATTGGATTGTGTTGTAATTCATAATACGACCTGCGTGCCGTTATGTGTTTGCGCGTGTTGTATATTTTTTTTTTCGCGACCTGCGCGTCGTGCCTTTCTCATATATTCTGGTTGTAAATTAGATTTAGACTCGAATGTAACTCGAGTTTCAAATTGTAATGTACAAATTGGAGCGGTGGAGGGTCCACACGAGACGGAGTTCCGAGACGGAGTTCCGAGGCGGGCACGAGCAACACAAGGTGGTCAAAGGGAGGAGCTTGGAGAAGCTGTTGACCCTAGGTTGACCATTCGATCTTCTCATTAGCTTGAGAGGATCGTAGTAGGGCCATGACTAAATCACAAATAGATTAATTAGTTAATTGCTTATGTATATGATGCATGTTTAATAAGTAATTAATTAATTAGTGCCTTACGATTAGATTAGATCTAAGTCGTGCACATGATGCACCCTTGCGATTAGATTAGATCTAAGTCGTGCACAAGATGCATCCTTTTCGATTAGATTAGATCTCGATCGAACCAACTCTAAATGCCTAACCGTGCCGTGATACCTATCACTACCTCGATCACATGTATTGTTGAATCTGCCAAAGCAGAGCAATACATATTATCTTGGTAGGGTACGGAGGGGCAATCTTGGTCCCGCCTATCAACGCATGTGTGAATACAAACTCAATTAGATTGAGTATTCCTAGTTGCTCGGTTAGATCGAGTCAACTATAGGCATTCTTCCAACGGTTGGAAAAGATAGGTCAAAATCACATCTATATTAACTCTCGGGCGTATTAGCCAAAGCTAACTCGAGTTTTAATATAAATGCGGATATTGATTTTATAAACAAGAGTTGCATAGAGATGTAATTGGTAATCGTTACCTACCGATCATACTAAGTCTTGAGCGTATTAGCCAAAGCTAACTCAAGGGTTAGTATGATGTGGATCTTGTCCCACATGAATTATAGAATTCAGTGGGAGCATCATTTAGTTAAAGGCCTAATTAAATGATTAAGAATATGATATTTATTTCTACTTTTATTCTGTTGTAGATAACCATGACGTCAAATACGAACACCTTCTCCCTGCGATCTGTCATTGAGAAGGACAAACTCAACGGAGCAAACTTCCTGGACTGGTACAGGAACTTGAGAATAGTTCTCACTCAGGAACGTAAACTGTACGTTCTGGAGCAGCCCATTCCGGAGGCTCCTCCTGCCACTGCCACGCGAGCAGACCGAGATGCTTACAAGAAGCATCAAGATGACGCATTAGATGTGTCCTGTCTAATGCTCGTGACCATGAACTCTGAGCTTCAGAAGCAACACGAGTTAATGGGCGCTTACGATATGGTTGAACATCTTCGTCAACTGTATCAAGGTCAAGCGAGGCATGAGAGATTTGAGATCTCAATGGCACTGTTTCAGTGCAAGATGTCAGACGGGGCTCCAGTAGGCCCATATGTACTCAAAATGATTGGGTACATAGAGAACTTACAAAGGTTGGGGTTCCCTCTTGGCCAAGAGCTGGCCACTGACCTGATCTTGCAATCCTTGCCGGATAGCTACAGTCAATTCATTCTAAACTACAATATGAACGAGATTGACAAGTCACTGCCCGAGCTGCTCAGCATGTTAAGAACTGCTGAGCTAAACCTTAAGAAGGCTAAGCCCTACATTGTTCTGATGGTTCAGAAACATAAGGGCAAGGGCAAGCCCAAAGGCAAGGGAAAGTCCCAAGCCAAGGGCAAAGGCAAGGCACTGAAGCCGAAAGGAGGGGTCGCCAAGGATGCTACCTGCTTCCACTGCGGTCAGACCGGGCACTGGAAGAGGAATTGCAAGGTATACTTGGAGGATCTTAAGAAGAAGCGAAGTGAGACTTCCACTTCAGGTATATATGTTATAGAAGTCAATCTATCTATTTCTACATCATGGGTATTAGATACTAGATGTGCTTCTCACATTTGTACTGATGTGCAGGCGCTGAGAAATAGCAGGGCATTGACAAAGGGCGAGGTGGACCTACGAGTAGGCAATGGAGCGCGGGTTGCTGCTGTTGCTGTAGGGACTTATTTTCTATCTCTGCCCTCTGGTCTTGTATTAGAATTAGATGAATGTTGTTATGTGCCTGCTTTGACTAAGAACATTATATCAGTTTCTTGTTTAAACAAGAAAGGTTTCTCGTTTACAATAAAGAACAAATGTTGTTCCGTATATTTAAACGATATGTTCTATTGTAGTGCACCTCTGATAAACGGACTCTACATTCTAGATCTTGAGAGCCCTATTTATAACATAAATACCAAGAAGTTCAAGTCAAATGACCTGAACCAAACTTATCTCTGGCACTGTCGCTTAGGTCATATAAATGACAAGCGCTTATCCCAGCTCCATAAGGATGGTTTGCTGGACTCATTTGATTTTGAATCATATGAGATATTCGAGTCATGCCTACGAGGCAAGATGACCAAGACTCCCTTTAGTGGGCACAGCGAGAGAGCGACTGATTTGTTAGGACTTATACATAGTGATGTATGTGGCCCTTTCAATGTCGCTGCTAGAGGCGGTTATAGGTACTTCATCACTTTTACTGATGACTTCAGTAGATATGGTTATGTGTATTTGATGACACATAAATCTGAATCCTTTGAAAAGTTCAAAGAATTCAAGAATGAAGTACAGAACCAGCTTGGCAAGAGTATTAAGGTACTTCGATCAGATCGAGGTGGTGAATACTTAAGCCATGAGTTTCGTGACTACTTAGCTGAGTGTGGGATTTTAACTCACTCCTCCTGGAACACCACAGTGGAATGGTGTATCCGAAAGGAGGAATCACACCTTATTAGATATGGTACGATCTATGATGAGTCACACAGATCTTCTGACATATCTATGGGGATATGCTCTAGATACGACAGCTTTCATTCTCAACCGAGTTTCATCCAAGGCCGTGATAAAGACACCATATAGGATATGGACTGGGAGAGATGCCCAGGTGTCTTTCATGAGGATTTGGGGTTGTGAGGCTTACGTACGACGTCAAGTCTCAGACAAATTAGGACCCAAATCCGACAAGTGCTATTTCATCGAATATCCCAAGGAAACTAAGGGATATTACTTTTACATTCCCAGTCAGCACAAGGTAGTTGTGTCTTTCTAGAAAGGGACTTTGTTTCTAGAAAGACTAGTGGGAGCGCGTTCGATCTTGAAGAAGTTCAAGATGCGAACAATAGCACTGATGCCTCGATGGAAATTGAACTGGAACCACAAAGTGTTGTGGATGATGTTGTTCCACAAGGAGTTGAGGAACAACAACCGTTTCAAGTAGACATACCTCTTCGCAGGTCTGATAGGGTACGTCGTCAGCCTGAGAGATACTCATTTCTCTTGTCTGACCATGATGACGTTATGCTCATAGAGGATGAGCCTACCACCTATCAGGAAGCTGTGATGAGACCAGATTATGAGAAATGGCTAGAGGCCATGAGATCTGAAATGGAATCCATGTACACCAACCAAGTATGGACTTTGGTTGATCCACCTGAAGGGGTAAAACCCATTGGGTGTAAGTGGGTCTTTAAGAGAAAGACTGACATGGATGGACTTATCTATAAGGGTCGCTTGGTAGCTAAAGGTTTCAAGCAGATTCATGGTATTGACTATGATGAAACTTTTTCTCTAGTAGCGATGTTTAAGTCCATTCGGATAATGCTTGATATTGCAGCCTACCATGACTATGAGATATGGCAGATGGATGTCAAAATCGCGTTTCTGAATGGAAACCTGCTCGAGGATGTGTACATGACACAACTTGAGGGTTTTGTAGATCCACAGCATACTAGCAGAGTATGCAAGCTGCATAGGTCCATTTATGGACTAAAGCAAGCTTCTCGGAGCTGGAATCTTCGATTCGATGATGCAATCAAACAGTTTGGTTTCATCAAGAACGAAAATGAGTCTTGTGTCTACAAGAAGGTTGTAGGGGATATAGTTGTCTTCCTCATATTGTATGTGGATAACATACTACTCATTGGGAAGGACATCCCTATGCTTCAGTCTGTCAAGACCTGGCTAGGGAGTTGCTTCTCAATGAAGGACTTAGGTGAGGCATCCCGCATTCTAGGGATACAGATCTATAGAGATAGATCTAAGAGATTGCTTGGCCTAAGTCAGAGTACATATATTGACAAGGTACTCCTTCGGTTTGCCATGCAGAACTCCAAGAAGGGATTTCTGCCGATGTCACATGGCGTGAGTCTTTCGAAGACTCAAGGTCCCTCTTCTAGAGAGGAGAGAGACCGCATGGATAAGATCCCTTATGCCTCAGCCATAAGATCGATCATGTACGCCATGCTATGTACTCGACCTGATGTCTCGTATGCTTTGAGCATGATGAGCAGATACCAGTCAGATCCAGGTGAAAGTCACTGGATAGCGGTCAAGAATATTCTTAAGTACTTAAGAAGGACTAAAGAATATTTCTTGATATATGGAGGCGATGATGAGCTAGCTGTAAAGGGTTATAGTGATGCTAGCTTCCAGACCGACCAGGATGACTATAGATCGCAGTCGGGGTTCGTATTTTGCATTAATGGTGGTGCTGTCAGCTGGAAGAGTTCGAAGTAGGATACAGTAGCTGATTCTACAATAGAAGCCGAGTACATTGCTGCATCAGAGGCAGCAAAGGAGGCAGTTTGGATCCGCAAGTTCATCACTGAACTTGGGGTGGTTCCTAGCATTGCTGACCCCATTGAGCTCTATTGTGACAACAATGGAGCTATAGCACAGGCGAAGGAACCTCGCTCACACCAGCGGACCAAACACATTCTACGACGCTTCCATCTCATTCGAGAGATCATCGAGAGAGGAGATGTGAAGATTTGCAGAGTACCTACAGAGGCTAACATCGCAGATCCCTTGACCAAGGCTTTGGCACAGAGGAAGCATGATGGTCACACTAGGTCATTTGAGCTTAGAGTCTACACTGATTGACACTAGTGCTAGTGAGAGATTGTTAGCTAGAGCCATAGAGCCAATCATTTGATGATTGTATGGACTCATTGTATCATATTCTTGTATATTAATAAAGGCATTTGGATTTTGGTTATTATACTTACTTGTATTGGTGCTGAATAAACTAAGTATAATAATGTCCTTGAGTAGATGGTTCTCACCTATATCAATTGGTTAGTTGAACCGATAGTGAGATGATATAGGGAACACTACTCTTAATCATTCCTAGTCGAGTATTAACATTCAGGGACAATGTTAATGCAATAAGACTAGCATGTAGGTCAACTCGATGACTTGATCTCACAAGTCATGGATATAGAGATATCAAGTTGACACATGGGTATACATTAGAGAATGTATACTGAATGACCCGCCATGAGAAAGTATCATGGATCGTTATATGAGTGTCATATACTTTCTCATGTGGCTATTAGTATGACTATTAGTCCTTGGACCTGAAGTCACCATGGATCCCTACATAAGGAGTTATGTACTTTGGTTTCGTCAAACCCGTAACTGGGTGGACTATAAAGGCGATTACCGGGTATGTAACAAATTATGCAGAGGGATGTGAGTGATGTAGATGGGATCTATCCCTCCCATATGACGGGAGCGACATCAATATTCTTGATAGAGTGAGACCACTAAGTGCATGGCCATGCCCAAATGAGTCAACATGAGATGTTGAGCTCATTTGATCGAGTGAGTCTACTTGGAGTTCAAGATTTAGATTGATTAGAGGATGACACGGTCTATGCCTCACATTGATCAATCTAGATGTCTAGGATAGAAGGACAATGTCATATATTGTGAAGAGTCACAATTAGTAGTCACAAGGTGATGTCGGATCTCGACATTCTTGTAACTTGGGTAGTAATGATGTGTTGCTAGATACCGCTCATTACTTATGCTCCTAAATGGGTTTAGGGCATTGCCAACATTACAAGAACCTATAGGATCACACACTTAGGATAATTAGATGGAGATTAGGTTCATATGATGAACCAAGAGGATTAGATTCATTTGATGAATCAAATTGGATTAAGAGTAATCCTAATTGAGCTAACTTGAGTTCGACTCAAGTTGATTCATGTGTTCAATGAGTCTAATTTAGATTTTGACTCATTGAATCAATTTAATTAAATGAATAGGATTCATTATATTAAGTTGGCTTGAATCAAATGGTTGAATTCGATCAACCATGGAAGAGATTTGGTCAAGTTTGACTTGACTTGAAAGGAAGATTAAAAGTCAAGTTTGACTTGATTTTATGCCACCTCATTGGTGAGTTGGCATTAATGTGGACCAATGATGTTACTCCACATCATCATGGGTGCCACCTCATGGAAGTTACAAAGCCATTTTCTTAATAACTTCACATTAATTGCATTTAATGGGGAGTTACACTATGGGAAGTGGCCGGCCACTTTTGGTTTTGAATGGGAATTCATTTTTCATTCAAGTGGGTATCTTCTTCCTTCTTCCTCTCAAGCTCTCCCTCTCCCTCTCCTCCTTGCTTGGCCGAATCTTACCAAGGTGCTAGCACACCTTTGTGTGAGGTTTTCTCCACCTACGTGTCCGTGTGGATACTTCTAGAGGACCGACGCTTGACGGTCTAGAGATCCGGCAATTCCTTGGACGAGCGGGAATGCGAAAGGGCACGCTTCAAGGTATACTTCTTAACATGTAGATCTAGGAGTAGATCTAAAGTTTTTGAAACTAGTACTTGTATTTCATTCGGTTTTTCCTTGCACGGATCTACGGCTTTGGGTGATTCGGGGTTTCCGCGACGCGAAAAGCGGTTTTTGCGGCCCGAAAAACCTAACACGTCCGACCCTACATCATTGACTAAGATCATCCAGTTGAGTATGTAGAGACAACATTATCCCATAACCCTTCCTTCAGCCAGCTGTAGGTTAAGGGTTACATGAGACTAAATGCATCTGTGTTCGTCCGATCTATAGAACCCGGTCAGCCTTTACCCACCAGGCTTATAGGTTTGATCGGTATATTACATTCGTTCGATCATTGTCTATTGTGTACAAGGTCAGGAACTTTTACATTCGGCCGACTCTCTATGTTGGGTCGGTCATGTATGCCCAGTCGAGTACCCATGCTCGATCAGTATTTGCTTACCAAACTCCTGTACTTGAGCAACCCTGCTATGTCCCGGACCACACAAGGTTAAACTTTCTTTACATCGGATCGATCCTTTATATCTGACCGATCGAACCTACTTGGTCGGTCTTTTCAACCAGTCCTACACACTTGGTCGATCCTACCTGCTCGGTTGGTCTTACATGCTCGGTCGGTCTGTCATGCTCGATCAGTCTATCACACCCGACCTATCCCTATCTGCCATGCATGTAGCGACCCTCCTTTACTGGGTTTATTCTTTTTCGAGCGGTCCCTCCTTTTGCCCTTTCCAGCCTTCCTCATTTTCATTATCATTCTTTCCTTCTCTTGAGAGAAAAGAAAAAGGGGGTCCCCTTATCATAACCCATATCACTAGCCTCCCCTTCAAGTCTAGTCGAAGGAGGTGTAGCCGACTGACTAGACCTAAGTCTGTTTCTGACCTCTTGCTACCTTTTGTGGCAACTTTACAGTGACTCTTACAATGATCTTGTGACATCTTCTACAATATTCCCGTGATTTCTTTTGTAATGATCTCGTGACTCTTCTTACAGTGATCCCGTGACTCCTTTTGGCATGTTAAATAGAGCTATGCTCTTGCTTCCTTCCACACCCATCTTCATTCCTCTTAGCTCTATTTTCTTCTATAGGCTTATAGAAACTCATGGCCTCAGATACTTCCTTCTGGGATCAATTGCTGCGAGAGAGAAGAAAAACTTTGGCTGAGGCATCATAGACTTTAGACCAGTATCGTTCCCCGCACGGGGAACCGGAGATGCTACCGTCAACACCCCTGTCTCAAGTTCATTCCGAGACTTCTCCGAGGGACAAAGTTCATCGGGATCTAGAACGCAAGACTAAAGAGTTAAATGATTTGAAGGTTCTTCCATGCTTCAGAGATAGCTGCGCTGACCAGGAAGATCCATGCAGACAATCTGCTAATATCGCAGCAACAACAAGAGTTAGATCGACTGCAAGCTAAGGTGGATATTTTGCAAGCCGAGTTGGATCAACTTAGACTGAGGGTGGACCCTTCAGTCACTTGTTTGAGGGGGTAAGCTGCCCAAATCGTCTGGAGAATGGGACAATTTTCTCCTATGTATCAAAGCTGTCATTCTCCTCTTCATCATCCTTTGCTATGACATCTATAGATGGTCAGTACCGGGCAAAATATTCCCCCTCCCGCTCCTTGATCATGAATAGCTCGAGTGGGGCTGATATACTTATGGCGACCCCATAACTATGTTTGTAAAACTACTGTTGATAATATTAAAGCTTGATGTTTGAGATGGGCATGCAATGTAATGTGTTTGGTTATACCTAGAATGAGGAAAGGGGCTATTTCTTCTATGTAACTAAATGATCATTTGATATCTATACTGTCTAAGAAATCGGGCGGGCTTATAATTAAGAATTATCCAACTATTTTAGTTCCTTTTCATATTATAACTTAATAGTAATCTCCTTTATTTATTACACCTAAGAAATTAGACGCCTTTTTGATATTCTCTGCTCGCTGATTGACCCTTCAACGGTAAGAGAATATCAGTAATGTGCGACACGACGGCGCTGATACAAGTATGATTTGGCCGACTATGTCTAGTATAAATGCTTAATCACGGTTTCCTGGCACGTGTCGGCTGATTTCTCTTTCTTGACGTAGTAAGCCGTGCGTTCCTGCAGTAACGCTCTATCGCGTCTTTCTGTGCGATATCCATGGCTCCTTTGATGAATACTTTTTACATCCAACGACAGTTCTTATCCCTTAATACTTTCAGCTTCTTCGTCTTCTTCCCTACGCTTTTTGCTGATACTGCTGTCTGAGTTTCTCGTATTCTCAACTGGTCTCCCTTCCTTTTCTGTCTCTCTGCGTTGTCCCTCCTTCTTCGAACCTCAGTAACTAGTAAGTCGTTTTTCTTGCCTTCTTGCATTGTCCTATGGCTGAAGAGTCCTTTTCGACTTGGTATACTCAAACTCGTTCTGTCTTTCGTAAATCGGATAGGTCTGCTCTTCGCTTCCCTAACGAGACTACGGGCTGCGGTGGTTGCTGATCCTGTATCCTGCAACACTATCTCGTGTTAAATGCAAGTGTTGTCGAAGGTTAAGTGAGCTCAATGAAGAAAGCTAGTGGCTTAGTTATGGAATTATAATGCCAAAACATCTTGTCGTGTAGGGAACTTTTACAGTCAATAATAAACTGCTTACAAAGTTTTTGATTTTTCATTTCTAGCAAGAAAAAGCATGCAGCAATTAGAAGGAAAAAAAACAGCCAGCAGTGATCATAGATATATAGCATTTGGAAACGTTGTATTGAGGTCAAAATTGTTTAGCAAACAAGATATCACTGTATTTTTCTCATAAAGAAACACGCAATTAAAAGTAATTCAACATAATGAAGACTAAATTCTCTTCCTAAATGACTTATGACAAGTATTAGGATGCTATGTTTAACTTGAGTTTGATTGAACATACCTAAACGTTCCTGGATTTGATTATTCTGAATGGGACAAAAACATTGAAACAAATGCAACGTTTCTTGCTTTCGATTCAGCATAGGAACAGAAGGTAGAATATCTTAGAGAAAATGTTTAAAGAAAACATGTTTGCATGCACCTATGCAAAATCTGGAAATTGTTTTATGGTTTATAACAATAGTAAGGAAAAAAGCTGGAAACTTTTTATAATACTAATTACATTTTGATTAGATCATAAATTTAATATTGAATACAGTGGTCAGAACCCTTATGAGTGCTTACATTGTTCTCACATGTTGTGTAATTTTCATATTCATCAAGTTGCGTCCAAGTATTCTCCATGAGTGATCACCCTTGATCAACATACTTAGCGGTCTGAACACCATACACCATGTGTTATTTTCCATCTCCCTCATGTCATTTGGTGGAGGATGGGAAAAATTTGTACAGGCGAGCATCCTATGGTTACTCCAAGAGGATTCCTCAGGGCATTGCAGAGGCTCTTTGTCGCGAACACATGATTTTAGCCAAAAGTTCGACCACTACATGAGCAGCCTAACCTCATCCACGTATGTTGATCGGGGCTAGACGCTAGTGGTTGCTTTAAAGAAATTCCTTCACAAACATGAAAGTTTCACTAGACGGTGGAAGGGAACAAGACCGCTTTGTCCTTCCCCATTTGGGAGCAAGATACACTTCAAGATTTATAGAGGATGACATGAAGGAAATGACGAAGGTGGTTTCGAGAAAATGTCGCCAATCCATGAATAAGCTATTTGTTTTCTTTTGGATGTCATGAACGTTGCGTCCCTTTGTTATATAGGAAAATAGTGGTACTTTACTATTAAATATGGAAATAGGTACAGTTGCCCTTCCGACGTAGCAGAAGAGATGTGCTTTATACAAGTAGTCACGAGTCATGATTTATGACAGTTATGACTAGCCATATGGGTTATGGCTGCTATGAGTGGTCATTCTAGGGACAATCAAAGATTTATGCTACAATGTATACACCCTAACTACAACACGCTATTAAAGCAACTTGCACTACAAAAAAAAACAGCATTGCCGACGGATATTTCCGTCGATATTCCGTCGGTACATGTGGATAACGAAGGAATTCGACGGATATTTCTCCGTCGTAAATATATTTGACGGAATGACATTCCCGACGGAAAGAGGGGTTTCTGTCGTTAATATTTTACCGACGGAAATATATTTCCGCCGGTAATGCTACCGGAAACACTGTTCCGGAGTCACGAAACATGCTGACGGAAAATATAATTTCCGTCAGGAAAATCTTTAAATGTGTAAAATGTGCACGTTTCCGACGGAATTGCTTTTCCGTCAGAAATTACCGACGGAATAGCCTATTCCGTCGGCAATTACCGACGGAAAAAGCTATTCCGTCGATAATTTTTGACGGAAAAGCTATTCCGTCGGGAATTGCCGACGGGAAAACTATTCCGTCGGAATGTATCGTATTTGTTTCGATATGTTCCGACGGTCGGTATTCCGACGGGAAACTAAAAAAAAAAAAGACAGAATCTATTTGTTTTGGTCTTCATCCACATATACATTTTTCAAATATATAAACAACCATCACAAACGACGATATTATACAATCCACACATCAAATACAATCAAAACATCAAATACAATCCACACATCAATATATCTTATAACAATCACACACAAATAAAATCAACAAAACATAAACACAATCCATATCTAACTCAATCTAGAGATATATAGATGCAAATATCCATATCAAAATTTAAGTTTACAGAATACATACCACACTAGAAAGTATTCCAAATAATACAAGAACGCTAAATGATAAAGAAAATCCGGTAAAAGTCAAATACAAAATGATCATGTTGATGTTTAAATAAATCGTTTGCATATATATATATATATATATATATATATATATATATATATGAAATGATACCTGAAGAAAATGAGCATATCATCCGATGAAGAGCCAATATGTAAATCCGACCGAACGTGACTCCTGAAATATATAGTAATAAAAGATTTAGAAATAAATATATTATAATATTAAACAGAATAAATATTTTATCATGATCAATATATGTTCAATAAAAATTAAAGTGTAGATGACCAACCCTCACAAAATTAATCATCAACTGCCTGAGGGATCTTGAGTCTCCTGTGACTCAAAACCTTGTGATCCCTAAGTGAAATTAGCCACGATTTGGCGCATCTGGGCCATGAGATCATCATTGCTCTTGTCACGTTCGGCTCTCTTCTTCTCCTCATCAGCTCTCCACTGATCCATCTCAGACATCCTCTGATCCATTGATTTCAGTTGAGTACGCAGTTCTTGATTTTCACGTGTTAAAGACTGCATCTCACTGGAAGAAGAGGAACTAGCACGACCTACTGGATTCCTCAGACAATCAAATGCAACTTTGGCTTGAGAGCCAAGGCCGTAGAGGGTGGAGTTTTTGGTCCTTCCACCGACAACATCATAATAAATCTGATTTAGATCGTCGGCGGATAAAGACTGTGACCCCCCCCCCCCCCTCTACTGATGGCTGAGATGCTTGAGCCACCCTTTTTGTCATTTGTTGCTGCATAAAAAAATTATATTATCCAATTTGATCAGTATTACTAAATACTAATATAGATAGAAGTGAAAAAATGTAATCAAGTTAATAATCTTACGTGTAGAGTCTGAGATCGAGAATCAACAAATGATCCATCCTTCTTCTTATGGGTCTTGAGAAAGACCTCCATACATGTGGGCTATCGGGCAAGCTCACGTTCCTACATTCCAAAAAATTAAGGGCAAAAAATTATACAAGTTTGGTAATAAATACAAAATTTGTTATAAAGTATAACTTTAAATTATACTCACCAAATCCATAGTATGCTCAACAATAGATCTGGATTCTGACGTGTGTCGAGCGGTACCGGTGCTCGGGCCACCTGGCTCTGTATTTCTATTAGCTTTTGCCTTTTCAGCATTTGTTTGCCACCTTTCTGCAGCCCAGGTGGTCGTCCATGTACTCCAAATCGCCTCAGAAACATACGGAGGTCTGATGCCCTTCTTTCTCATATAATACATATGATCTCTGTACAGTTTAGCACAGTAAGGATTCCATGTAGCTTTAAATTGTTCTTCTTGCCCATCCACCCATGTGTATCTTTTCTGTAATTATAAGTTAAATATTTAGTTTAAATGATCTTATATTATAAGTTACCAAATATATTCAATTTACTTACCACAAATTCATTATAATAAAACAGCTTCATCTTCTGGTCTACATGCCTCCATGTAGTACCATAAGCGCAAACTCGTTCCTTGAATTTGCCTGTGATATATGTGGCTACTCGGTGGCCATCTGGAGTGAATCTGCACGAAATAAAATTAAGTTATGAGAAATATATTATAAATAAACATATATATGAACTTGAATTATTAATAAGAAATAATACTTACGAGTCCCCGACAACAGTAAGGACCTTGTAGCCACGGGGTGCCACAGGCTGTTACTCTGCCATAATGATATATGTAAAATAACATTGAACACATCATAATAAGGTTTAAAAACATGATAATATAAATACAAAACAATATGGAAACATAACTTACTAACTAATCAACATTAACAGTTTCTATGTCTTCATCGCTAGAGTTAGATGAGCTAAGTTCAACTTCATCCTCACTGTTGGACATCTCTCCATCATCTATCTCTTCGTAAATGCTATTAACATCTACAAGTAATTGAGAAGTAGATGGGTGTTGTAAATCTACTGAATGTCTCTCCACTTCATCAATTTGAAATGTATCATGGTTTTGAGCAGTGATTGTGTTCGACATCTCTATGGTTGAGCGAGGCTTGATTCGACAAACAGACAACCATTCACTAGATCTTCTTCTCTTGGTAGGATATTCAAGATATAAAACTTGACCCGCTTGTATCCCAAAAATAAAAGGTTCAAACTTGTTGAATCTTTTATTCGCATTAACCTCAACTAAATTATAATTTGGATGAATTCTAGTACCTAATCTTGGTGTCGGATCATACCATGAACATTTGAACAACACACACCTCTTTATTGGTAATGTAGGATATTCAATTTCTATGATTTCGTCAAGTCTGCCATAATAATCAAACTAAGTGTTATTGTTGTCCATAGATCCTTTAACGTAAACACCAGAATTATAAGTTACTCTCCGTGAATCTCGTTGTGCCACGTGGAATTTAAAGTCATTAACATAGTAACCAGAATACACCTTTATTTTACGAAGAGGTCCTGATGCAATATTCATTATCCTATTATCTTGCACATTTGATATTCTACGATCTTTCACCTATAAAAATAGATAACATATATATTAGGACACTTCTTAATATACATGAACTTAATAATTTTATAAATTCTCTAACTTATATATATTTGAAACCATAATGCAAATTCGGTCTCTAACTTTGTAGCTACCTCACATGGACCAATTGATGGGTTTTGTAGATATAATTGTTGTTCGTACAAGCTGAGGAAAAAAATAATTATATTAAAATTGGGATACCAAGCAAAATAATTCAACGAATTATAAATGTTTGATTTAAGAAGTAAACTTACTTTATGTATGGTTTGACCTCTTCATAATTTAAGAGTATATATGTTCTTGCAGCATGATATTCTTCTTCGGTTAACCATTGAGAAAGCGATGCACCCATTAATTTACCAGGAAACTTGAAAATAGAAAGCATCGATGGGTCTATTGGCTGACAAGCATCATCAGAATTTCTAAGACACTTGCGATGTCTTGTTTGTACACTTTCAACAAAATAATAGGAGCAGAAAGAAGATGATTCTTCAACCAGATAAGCATTGCATATTGACCCCTCAACTGTTGCTTTGTTACAAACATTATTTTTTAATTTCCTCAAAAATCGTTCGAATGGATACATCCATCTGTACTATACAGGACCTGCTATTTGTGTCTCGTATGGTAAATGTACTAGGAGATGTTCCATTGAATCAAAAAAACTTGGTGGAAATATGCGCTCCAGTTTACATAATATGAGAGGAATGCCTGTTTCTAGCCGAAGCATATCATCCATCATAATACACCTTACTATCAAATCTCTAAAAAATAGACTTAATTCAGTGAGTGCTTGCCAAACATTTTGAGGAAGTAAGTCATGAAAAGCTACTGGAATCAGTCTTTGCATAAAAACATGACAGTCATGACTTTTCATTCCAAACATCTTTAATCTATTCATATCCACGCATCGAGCCATATTTGAGGCATACCCATCTGGAAATTTGATTTCTTTCAACCAATTACATAAAGCTTGTTTGCCATCTTTGTCCAATGTATAACAAGCCTTTGGAAATATATTAGTTGTTTCATCTTGATGCAACTCAGGTCTATTGACTAGTTCTTTTAATTCCTCGCGTGATTTTGCAGTGTCTTTAGTTCTTCCAGGCACGTTCATCACAATGTTAAATATATTATCGAAGAAATTTTTCTCAATATGCATAACATCTAAATTATGACGAATAAGCAGATACTTCCAATATGGTAACTCCCAAAAAATACTCCTTTTCTTCCAACCATACTTGCATGTCCTAACAATATATTTATTTATCTCATCAGAACCAGTTTGAGATACTGGTAGAAATCCATAACTGTCAATTTGCTCAATGATTTGTTCACCTGAAGCATGGAGTGGAGGGGGTTTTCTTACCACAACATTTTAAAGAAAATTTTTCTTATTTGCTTGAGAGAGTGATCAAGTGGTAAAAATTTATGATGATTATCAAACCAAGATACCTTCCCATTGTAAGGTAATGAAAATGCATCAGAATCTGTCATACAGTGTGGACATGCTAATTTACCAGCCGTGCTCCATCCCGACAATATTGAGAATGCTGGAAAATCACTGATCGTCCATAATAATGCAGCATGCAATCTAAAATTTATTTTACTCACAACATCATAAGTCACCGACTTTACATTCCATAATTCATTCAACTCGGCAATAAGAGTTTGTAAGAAAACATCTATCTTGTCTTTGAGATTGGTAGGTCCAGGAATAAGTATTGTAAGGAACATAAATTCATCTTTCATACATATCCATGGCGGTAAATTGTACGGTGTTAATATAATCGACAAAGATGAATATTGTTGCCCTGACTATCCAAATGGCTGAAATCCATCTGCAGAAAGTCTCAATCTCACATTACGTGGTTCCATTGCAAAAGAAGGAAATACATCATCTAGATGTTTCCATGCATGTGAATCACAAGGATGACACATTATACCTCCTTCGTGCTCATGCTCATGATGCCACATCATATAGCAAGCTGTAGCAACAGATGCATACAAATGTTGAAGTCTAACAGTTAATAGAAAATAATACATCACTTTCCAAGTAATTTTTTTTCTTCTGCCCTGGTGTGCCAGTACCATGCTTATAATGAGGGTGTGTACAGATTTTGTATTCACTCAGATCATTGTCTTCATTCCAAAATATCATGCAGTTGTTTATACAACAATCAATCTTCTCTACAGGCAAACCTAAACCTCTGACCAATTTTTTTGTACTGTAAAAACTATCAGTCATTATGTTATCAGCAGGAAGCAATTCTGACATCAACTGACAAATGTCATCATAACATCTTTCTGAAAAATGATGTTCTGCTTTCATATTCAATAATCTTACAGTAGCTGATAATTGAGAATGACCAGAGGGAATGTCTTTCCACAATTCTCTTTCACTAGCCTTTAACATTTCATATAATTGTTGATATTCAGGTGTTGGTGTTTCATCTGTATTGGAATAATCAACTGCAGTATTTATCGCATTGTGCACCATTGATTGCATTGCATTATCATTAATTGATGATTCATGAGCAGTAAAAGTTGTGGCATATGACGAACTACGAGAAGTCCCAATTGATTCATAGAGATAAGGCTCTCCGTGACAATACCAATTATAGTAATTTGGCACAAAACCATTTCTACATGTGTACTTTCACGGTATCCTCATCACGAAAGGCTCTATTCCTACATTTTTAAAGATTACATGGACACCGTAATTCAGCACCATTCATACATTCGGGATGATTCTTAGCAAAGTTCACAAATTTTTCGACTTTAGTAATAAAATCATCTCTAATAAATCCATTTTCTAAACGATTATACATCCAAGCTTTGTTCATAGACATTTTCACCTAACACTGATAAATTGAGAATCACAAATCAGCATATATTAGCATACTAACACAAAACAAACAAACGGACTATATTATGTAATAGATTAACAAACTAACATAACATACTTCTAAATTTAATCATGTTATACAACATAAAACATATATAATTTACTAAATTATACCTGAAAATGTGTAAGTCAACCGGAGACGAGCAGCAAAAGCGATCTGTTTACAAAAAAAAATAGCTAAAAAATTTACACAATAATTGACAATTTACACCTGGCAACCAAAACAACCTGTTGGCGGCCGCCATAGAGCGGCCGGTAGCGGCCGCCTGCGGCCGTAGGGTGCCGCCTGCACCCACTGGCGTCCGCCGACGGTCGCAAGGTGCCTCCTGCGGTCGCCTACACTCGCTGGCGGCCGCAGGGTGCCACTGGTAGCCGCCGGCGCCCACAGGGCACCGCTGGCAGTCGCTGGTGATAAGAATCGACGGAGGGAGGGAGGTACCTGTGATCGGGATCGGGAGAGAAGAAAGGAAAGCTGGCGCTGCGCGTGAGGGGAAAAAAAAGCGTGTTATCAAATTCGTCGGAATAAGTTTACCGACGGAATAAGTTTTCCGTCGGTATTTTACCGACAGAATAACTATTCTGTCGGTAAATAAACATTTTACCGACGGAATTATCAAATTCCGTCGGTAATGTTCATTTTCCCCGACGGAATAAACATTCCGTCAGCACACCCGTCGGTAATACTGGTTTTTTTTGTAGTGTTGGACCATTAGCTGCTACAACGTGGAGCAATTACTAGGAAATTCAACTGATACACGTTGTATCAGCTACTTGGACAGAAAACTGGTACAACGTAGAGCAGTTAGGGATGTAAATGAACCAAATGGTTCGTGAGCTATTCGGAGCTCGATTCGGTAAAAAGCTCATTCGAGTTAGTTTGTCTATCTTATCGAGCCGAGCTCGAGCTCGATTTCGAGCTCGATAGTTTTATCGAGCCGAGCTCGAGCTTAAGGATATTCGGCTCGTGAGCTCGTGAACATTTTTGTTTATAGGCTCGCGAGCCAAAAAAATGAGCCTTAAATCGAGCAAAAAAATGAGCCTTAAAATGAGCTTTAAAATGAGAAAAAAAATGAGCTCTAAAACGAGCCAAAAACGAGCCCAAAAACAAGCCCGAGCTCACTTAACGAGTTAGGCTTGTTAACTTTGATAATCGAGCTAATAACAAGCCGAGCTCAAACTGTTCGCGAGCTTGATAATTCTAAAACGAGCCGAGCTCGAGCCTTGTGATAAAAGCTCGATTCGAGCTCGAGCCGAGCTCGAGCCCGAATATAACTGAAACGAGCCGAGCTCGGGCCTAATACTGTTCGGCTCGAGTCGGCTCGTTTACATCCCTAAGAGCAGTTACTTGGTAAGTCATTTCAATTTAAGTTTTATTTCCCTCTCACCCTACTATATTATTTTTGTTCGTGATTATAAATGATCTAATTAATTAATATAGGGGAAAACATATGTTAATTGGGGTAGGGGGCGCTATACACCAATCCTCCGTAAGTAAACAGGATGTAATAATACCTTTTGAAGCGTACATTGATAACAATCCAGAGAATACCTCCGTTATATTGACAGGAAAATCCTAAGTGTTTGTATTAACTTTTTGACTTAAGATCTATTTGGAGATGGTTATGTTATTATCTTTATTTAGAATATTAATATTATTCCATTCAAGTATATCAACCCCAACTATAGTCTCCAAGTCTTTTTTCGTTTACTCTCAACAAGATGGTATCTGCATTTTCTACTATTGAGAAGCTGCTACACGTTGGTAGAATTTCTGCTACTACTTCGATTTCTACGCTATTATTCTATTAATGATCTGAGATATCTTGCATAATGCCTCTCTCTGTGTTGTAGCAGCTACGGATAGATAGCTGCTACAACATGAAGTCATACATTGTTGCATACCCGTAAGACCGTAACTGCTACACCATCAACTTAACTATAATTAAATTTCACCTACCCCACCCGTTGCTACATGGGTGTAGCAACTACCACATTATGGCTACTACAACGTGGACCTCATGTTCGTTGTTCGTGAGTTTGATAATGAATCAAGAGTCCATTTTAATTTACCACGTCCTCATATCACAACATAGCTAAGAAATAAAATTAGAATAATACATTTATTGTCAATATGATAGAGATTATATAATAAATATAATATTATCAATTAAAGATTACATTTCCCTCACATCATTTGATCGAGGATGGGAAAGTTCGTCGAGGCCAGAATCCTATGGTTACTCCATAAGGATTCCTCAGCGAATTCCCGAGGCTCTTTGTTGCGCACATATGAAATTTTACAGAGTTTAGACCACTCCGTGAGTGGTCTAAACTCAAGTACGTACATTGATCCGACCCAGACAATGGTGTTCGCATTAGAGAAATTTCTTTATGAATATGGGAGCATACACTAGACCGTGGAAGGCAACATGGCCGCTTTCTCTTTCCCACTTCCAGAGCAAGAAACACTTGAAGATGTAGACTAGATATATGCCATGAAAGGAATGGTGAAGGTGGTGTGGGGAAAATGCCGCGAATCCATTTATAAGCTACTCATTTTATCTTTGAATGTCATGAAATGAGCCTGGCTATCTCTGTTATATAGGAAAATAGGGGCGCTTAGTATTCAATGTGGGAATAGTTGTATTCACGCATCCCTAGACGAGCTTCTAACAAAGCAGGTTTTTTAATTCTTCACAAGTCATGGTTTATGACTGGTATGACTAGTCATACCTCTCATAAATGACAGATATGAGTGGTCATTCTATGAACGTCACAAATCAATGGACCAGATGTCGTAGGTCACCTTTAATTCATTGATGTGTTTACAAAAATTTATTATTTTTACAATAAATAACTGACCATAGAATTTGTATTAGAGAGCTAACTTGACTTGTTAGTTGAATCACCAGTAGCTGCTACAGTTCTCAACTCTAGATTAGCTGCTACACATTGTAGAAGGTAATCCGTAAAAATTGCTAGATGATGTGGCAACTACTTTGGATTAGCTGCTACACGTTGTAGAAGCTAATCCGTAGAAATTGCTAGACGATGTGGCAACTACTCTGGATTAGCTGGTACACGTTGTAGAAGCTAATCCGCAGAAACTGCTAGACGATGTGTCAGCTACTCTGGATTAGCTGCTACACATTGTAGAAGCTAATCCGCAGAAACTGCTACACGATGTGGCAGCTAATCTGGATTAGTAGAAGGTAATCCGCAGAAACTGCTAGACGATATGGCATCTACTTTGGATTAGCTACTACACATTGTAGAAGCTAATCCGCAGAAACTGCTACACAATGTGGCAGCTACTCTGGATTAGCTGCTACACATTGTAGAAGGTAATCCACAAAAACTGCTAGACAATGTGGCAGCTACTCTGGATTAGCTGCTACACGTTGTAGAAGCTAATCCACAGAAACTACTATATGATGTGGTAGCTACATGTCTGGAGTTTCTGCTACAAGTTGTAGAAGCTAACTGCTACACGTTGTAGAAGGTAATCCACAGAAACTGTTAGACGATGTGGCAACTACTCTGGATTAGCTGCTACACGTTGTAGAAGCTAATCTATAGAAACTACTACACGATGTGGCAGCTACGTGTCTGGAGTTTCTCCCCAAATGTGTAGCAGCTAATCCGTATTAACTACTACACAGTGTATAAGCTACTCTTGAGAAGCTATTACACGTTGTAGCAGCTTCGGACTATTAGCTGCTACAATGTGTTGCAGTAGCAGCTTCGGACTATTAGCTGCTACAATGTGTTGCAGTAGCAGCTACAACAGGTAGCAGCTTCTAACTAATTATAGGTTAATTGATAAAACATGTAGAAGCTCATTTATGTGATCTAAATAAAAAAAATTAGATTGACAGACTAACAGCTTGTTGAGCGTAAACGAAGATAACTTGGAGACTATAGTTTAGTTTGATATACATGAATAGAATAATATTAATATATTAAACATAGATAATAACATAAGACATACATAATCTTAGGAAAAAAAGTTAATACACACACTAATGCTAAAATCATTTGCTTTATATCATTCTCTAATGTTCCATTAAATTGAGATAGTTATCGTCGCACTTGGACAAATCGAGTTTAAATCTTTTTCTCTCGTAGAAGGGCAGCATCGCTAGGGAGATGTGAGGCTGAGCTTCACAAAGAGTGATATTTCACTCATTCTTTTGATTTATAGCATCCTCTAATGCCCCATTGACCTAGGACAGTTGTTGTCGCAATTGCACAATTTCACTTTGGTTCTTTTTCTCTCGAAAAAGGGAAGCTTCTAACTCCTTCTTCGCCTGGTTCCGTTATTCTGTAAGAATCTTAATATAGCCACAAACAACATGATGTTCCATGACTAGACTGAGATACCTGTTACAATTATTTTAAAAAATTCTTGATTCTAAGGAAAGAAAGTTATATATATAATACAAGAAGAATGAATAATACAAACCGAGAAGCAGACGAGTTTTCTGATACAAATGATATTTCAAGGGAAGAAGACATAGAGCTTGAATCCTCTTCAATAGGGGGTTCTTTAACACCACCCTGAGTGGGTTTCGTCTTCCTGCTAAAGAAAGACATAATAATGAAATAGCTATAATGTGGACCAAAGGCAAGGCAACGTGAAAGAGTCTGTTAGGTTAATAGCCGCTTTATAGGAAAAGAGGCTCAAGCAACCCTAACTCTTGATAAAGACTAGTCAAACAGAAGCGTCTTTTCGATACCATTAGTTATCAAAAGACTCACCACAATTCCTTAACACATGAGAAAAGATAAGATCATAATACAGATAGTAAAAACAAGGATGACACATGAAAACAAACCGTCGGGCATTGAATTCTTCCGTGCACCAAGGTACAAAAGTTGCTACGTGTCGCAGCTTAAAATATTTCAATTGTAAATATTACTAGCCCTACAATGCCTACACACTGATAAAAAAAATTAGTGAATACAGTGCCTACACACTGACTCAAAACTTTCACCCTTAAAAGAATACTTACGATGGAGGTGAAGATTCGGATGAGAAACAAGTCGTCGCGGTGAGATTGATTGACGAAGACACCGTGTGGACACCGATGACTCAAATTCTTTCGAAGTGTTTATCACACAACGAGTTTAGGAGTTAAACCTTTGGCCAATGAGGGTAAAATTATAATTGCATAATAATTGCAAAATTTTAATTGGTCAGAAAAGGTTATTTAGAGATTAGGGGTATGCACTACGCGTTGTAGCAGCTATTCTTGAGTAGCTGCTACAAAGTGTAGCAACTAATCAGAAGTAACTTCTACACAGCGTAGCAGCCACTCTTGAGAAGCTGCTACACCGTGTAACAACTTCTGACAACTAGCTGCTTCAACGTGCTGCAGTTGCTTCTACAACGTATAGAACCTCATTTAATTGATATAAATAAAAAACGAAGATTGATATGATCTATTTATTATTGGTTGAAAATGCAGAGTAATATCTTGTTGAGCGTAAACGAAGAAGTAACTGCTACACGTTGTAATAGCTTCATCATTTTAAGTTAGTTGCTACAAGGAGTAGCAGTTATTAGTCGAAGTAGCTGCTACAACGTGTAGCAGCAAAGCAAAGGCACTGCAGCAGCATAAATATTTTTAAATAATTTTTTTAGTAATTATTTTTAGGATTAATATCTGCGAAAAAATATAGCTAGTAAAAACATAACTTACCAAGCGGGTGCTACAAGTTGTAGTAACTACATGAAGAGTTACCTGTCGAAGTAGCTGTTACAAGTTGTAGCAGCTACATGGAGAGTTAGCTGCTACAAGGTGTAGCAGTTACCTATTGAAGTAGCTGCTACACATTGTAGCAGCTACATGGAGAGTTAGCTGCTACAAAGTGTAGTAGTTAACTGTCGAATTAGCTGCTATAACTACTAGCAGTAAAGGAAAGTCCAAGTGGCTGCAGGCGTTTGTAGCAGCCGTCGGCGTTATACGTCGTAGCATAAATCCTTCCTTCCTTCTACGACTACCATTCCAAGTTAGCTACTACAAGTTGTAGCAGCTACAAGGACAGTTTGCTGTGAAGTAGCTGCTCCAATGTTTAGAAGTGAAGCAAAGGCGATGTATCAGTAAAAAAGAATTTCAAATAATTTTTTACCAAGTCGCTATACATGAACTTAAATATTTGTAGGGGTAGTATCTGCTAGAAACTGTATCTAGCATAAAACTGACTTACCAAGTGGCTGCTTCACGTTTGTAGCTAGAGCCGCCAATTTGGGTTAGGCCCGTTGGGTTAGCCCGCCCCGCCAAATAATTTAAGCAAGATAAATTAATATTTTATTAATCCATTATCTGACGGGCTTAAACGGGCTAACCCGCGCGAGCTGCGGGTTTAGGCGGGCCAACCCGTGGCGGGCTCGGGTTGGCCCGCGGGCCTGTACAGTTATATAATTAAAAAAAATACAAATTGTGATTAAAGTTTAAGTTTCAACCTTCTCAAAAGTCAAATTCTCACCGTGTCCCATCGTCTCCTGTGTGCGAGTTGCCGAGTTGTGGCTGGTGAGTTGTGGCGGTGTCCAATGGTGAATAATTGCTTGCTGAAGTTGTCCATGACTTCTTCCTTCCAATCCTTCGTGAGAATCATGGCTGAGACTGGGGCAGAGCCGCAGAGGGCGTCCACATTCCTCAATCCTCATCTTGTAAACCCTAGCCCTATTCCCATTTTGCTACCCCATCCCAACCATCTGTGCTCACCGCCTCAAAGTCCGCCGGCGCCACCTCCGAAGTTCGAATCGCCTGCAAAGAAACTCTCCAGAAGAGATCGACACTCTACCAACCAGTAGGCTACAGTTCGACGAGGCGACGACAATATTTACACGACTTTCTCCATTCTCCAAACTCATTTTTGAGGTGAAATGATGGCTTTCTATTTCCCTAAATTTTCCAAATTTTCTACATAATTGTGCCTTGTGGTTTGCATAGTTGTTGGACTTTTTGCCTTGTTTTCTATTTTGCTAGGAAAGTTTGATAAATCAACATTTTTTTCTTTTCTTGTGATGTTCTCAGTCTGATATATCTTATAGGCTTTAAATAGTTAAGAATTTTTTTGTGAAGTAGCAAGGATTTCAACTTTGTTAATCATCATTCAACAATCCCCATTTCGTTGATACCATTATACCAATAAGAAAATTACTCGTCAAACCCACACTCCATCGTGGTCTTGACTCTGAACTGCCAAACATTAATCTTCTTCGTTAATTACTAATTGCCTTATTTGCTATTATTGTTGTATTTGATTCAAATTGATGCTGCTAACATAAAAGAATAAGCATATGTTATTGTACTGATTGTTTGTATTTGATTGATTTTGCATGAAACTATAATTTATTATTTCTTTTTCTTTTTTTTATTACAGAATTTGAAATGGAATCTACTTCTCAAAATCAGACAACTACTTTAGAGGTTGATGAATTGAAAAGTACTAAGCAAGATGATGAGTCGATTAAAAAGTCCAGAGAAACTTCTGATATTTAGATGTATTTTAAGAAAATGATTGGGATTGATAAAGCTGAATGTAATGGGTATAAAAAATAGTATAAATGTGGGGGGTAAACATTATGGAACTTCTACATTATGGCGCCATCTTAAAATTTGTGATAAGTTAAAGTTTCATGATGTAGGACAAATTATTCTTGATCAAGATGGGAAAATGAGATCCAAGAAAATAGATCAAAAAATTTCATGTGAGTTGCTGGCTTGTGCAATCATTAGACATGATTTACCATTTTCATTTGTTGAGTACGATGGTATTAGAGATTGGATGAAGTACATCAATTCTGATATTGCTTGTATTTCTAGAAATACTCTTGTTTAAGCATGTTTTGACTACTATTCAGAATAGAGTTTGTTTGACTTCAGATTTGTGGACGACATGCACTAGTGAGGGTTATATTTGCTTGACGGCTCATTTTGTTGATAATGATTGGAAATTGAATAGTAAAATATTAAAATTTTCTCATATGCCTCCTCCACACTCAGGAGTTGAATTAGCTGCAAAATTGTTTGAATTTTTGAAGGAATGGGGGATTGAGAAAAAGGTTTTCTCTTTGACATTAGATAATGCATCCAATAATGACAACATGCAAATTCATTTAAAAGAGCAATTGTCTTTGCATGTTAGCTTATTGTGTGATGGTGAATTTTTTCATGTTCGTTGTTCTGCTCATATATTGAATTTGATTGTGCAAGAAGGTTTGAAAGTTGCTACTGTAGCTTTGAATAAAATTAGAGAATCAGTCAAGTATGTTAAAGGTTCAGAGACTAGGATGAAAAAGTTTGAAGAATGTATACGAGCAGTTGGTAACATTGATACTAGTATTGGCTTACGATTGGATGTATCTACTCGTTGGAATTCAATGTATTTAATGTTGGATAGTGCCATCAAATATAAAAAGGATTTTTCTTCTCTTCAATTCAATGACAAGAATTATAAATATTGTCCTTCAAGTGAAGAATGGAAAAGAGGAGAGAAGATATGTGAGTTCCTTGAACCATTTTATGACACTACCAATTTGATCTCTGGTTCTTCTTATCCTACATCAAATTTGTATTTTATGCAAGTATGGAAGATTGAAGTTTTGTTAAAGGAAAACTTATCTAATGAAGATGAGGTGATAAGTTCTATGTGTAAGAGAATGATGGAGAAGTTTGACAAGTATTGGACTCAATATAGCATGGTTCTTGCATTTGGAGCTATTCTTGACGCACGAATAAAGCTTTCAATGTTGGAATTTTTCTATACTAAGGTTGAGAGTGATTATGTTAAATTCCAAAAGAAGATGGAACTTGTGAAGACAAAATTGTATAAACTTTTTGATCAATATTCCAATACTAGCAAGACAAGTTCTTCACAATGCCAACCACAATGTTCTTCTACCACAAATACACATCAGCAAAGTGTAGGAGGAGTTAAAGGAAAAAACAAAAGAATCTTTGATGTAAGTACTTTAATTTTTTTATTGTATTCTCTTATCTCTAATTGATTTTTATTTTATTGTCACTACTATTCCAATTAATGTAGGAAATAATGGCATATGAGAGCCAAACAATTACAAGTGCTGGAAAATCTCAATTGGATCTTTATTTGGAAGAGCCAAAACTTGAATTTGCATATTATCAAGATTTGAATGTTTTGGAGCATTGGAAGAATCAAAATCATCGATACCCAACCGTTGCACAATGACATGTGATGTTTTAGCTATTCCTATAACTACTGTTGCATCAGAATCAGCTTTTTCTATTGGTTCTCGTGTGCTTACCAAGTATAGAAGTTGCACCCTTCATGAAAAAGTACAAGCTCTTATTTGCACTCGTAATTGGTTACATGGTTATGCTATTGGTAATGTTTACAAATTTTTAGTTATATTCTTGACTTAGTTGGTATATTAGTTTATTGTGATTTTATTTTTAATTACCTTCATCTTTGTGTATTTTAAATGCAGATAAAGATAATGAAGACAATGTAAGTATTAAAACAACCTTGTCTAAGGAAGGATCAAATGATCTAGAAGATATTCATGCGGAGAAAGAAGATGATGGAGAATCGGAAGAATTTGATAATTGATGTGGTTTGTTTTTTAAACCTCTTTCAAATCACTACATACATAGAATTTGGAGAAAAGACTAAACGAGTTACATTACTAGACTAAAAGAATTTCTTTTACATAATAATGTTTGAATTACAACATGAATAGCTTCAGCAAACAATTATTCACTATATATGTGGATGGTAAACCTTTTGCCAATTGACCGAGATAACAATTACAATTATAGTGACATATTTGAACTCCTGGCGAGAGGAGTCTGGATTATGGATTTAATGAGATTTCAGTCATTGCATAACCTTCAACATTTTTGAGAGTTGTTGGAAAGAAAGTTGGTAAGAAAATAATGTTTAATTAACCTCAACATGTGTTTTCACTCTTTTTTTTATAAAATTTAATTGCTAGCTCTGCAGGACAGTTGCATATTATTTTTCTAGCAACTTGAAATCCCCTTACAGCATGGTACTTGTTCACTACGATAGGATTATTGGATTAGTTATATTTTTTCTGTTACAACTTATATGCTGATTGCTTCTTCATTTTTTACAATTATTCACTAATTACAACATATATGCTGATTGTTTTTTGCCTCTTCATTTGCTATGACTTGATCTATATCCTGTTATGTAGGAAGAGAAACTTGATGTTGCGTTAGATTCTTTGTTGAATGTGGAGAAGCAAATGAGGCTTGCTGGTGATGTTGCTGGAACGAAGAAAGCTCTCATTGATATTCTAGAACTTTGTTATAAATCACGTGCATGGAAGATACCGAACAATCATATAATTTTGCCTTTGATTTTGAACTTGCATGGATGAACAATATGAATATATGATTGATTTTTCTTTCTCATACTTGCTGGCTGGCAGCTGCTGCAAACCTGGATGGTTGCATGTGATCTATTTTGTGTACAGAGATTAAGTAATTTTGGGTGGATTATATGCTGGGCGAACAAATTGTTTTTAAATTTTGGTTGATTTAGATATTGATTTCTGAATCTTAGCATACATCAGTATTGTTTGTTGACAGACTCTGTCGATTAAGTAATTCAATATTTGATTAAGTCGTGTATTGATTCAAGCACATAATTACATAATTTTTTACAAAATATTTTTTATTTTTTAAATGAGTATGTGGCCCGTGGGTTGGCCCACCTAACCCGCAACCCGCCTTAATTTGGGTTGGGTTGAGAATTTTTCAATCCGTTGGAATAGAGGTCCGACCCGCCCCGCTCCGCCATATGACTGACCCGCCATGGGCTGGCCCGCCCCGCCATGGGTTGGCCCGTCTGACACCTCTATTTGTAGCTGCTACAACATATAGCAGCTAATGCGCAGATGTGGCTGTAGGCTGCAGCCGTTTGTAGACGTACGTCGTCATCCTTGCACGTTATAGAATTAATCATTCTAATATATGCATGCTATAACGGTGGAGAATAACAAATTAAAATGAAACGAATTACCATTGGAAATGGAGAGAGATGGTAAGTTCTCACAGTAACTGTGAGATTGAAGACGTCGATGAAACTTTCCTGGCAGGAGGCACGAGGTCCGACGGACGACGGATGACGGAGACGGTATGAGCAAGAGAGAGAGAGAGCGACGAGGGAGATTTTAATTTGAGAAACTTCCCATACAGAAGTGTTTTAAAAAAGGCAGAAGGGGAGATAATAAATGACATATTTTTTTTTAGCGAAATTGAGATGGTAACACCATGTCTACACGTCGCTCACGGTCGCACACAAAGCGTCGCTCAGCATATTATATATATATATATATATATATATATATATTTATATATATAAAAGAGAAAATGGTTGAAAAACTTAAGTAAAGATATGGTCAAATGTAGATGTATTTAAATTTATTTTTATATATTATTATAATTTATATCTAATTTTTATTTTATATTTTTTATTTGATGTACTATAATATGTATAGTTTTTTAAACTATTAACATGTTAATAATTGATGAATTTAAATTTTATATAATATAAAATAGGAAGGAGAAGTGAGAAATATATATAATTAAAAATTTAGGACTATACAAAAGTTATTGAGAGATTTTTTAAAATATATAAGATTAGTTTTTTTTGATGTGATACAATTATGACAACGAATGAATTCTTTGAGAATTCCAACTATGTCACAAGAGCGTAGTACAAATTATGAACGTATAACGTTTTTAATATAATAATCAAAAATTAATTTTTAAGAATTGATGATTAAAATTTATTTCATCATACATTTATAATCTATATATCTATATTTATCTTTTTCTCTATTTACAAAATCTATATTAGAGAGACCATTAAAATAACCCATCTATTTTAAAAAAGCTAGATGCTCTAATAAACACGCATCCCGAAGAAGTACAACCCAATAAAAGGCGTGGAGACTTCTTTTTTCTTCTTTTATAATATTTAAAATTATTTACTCTAATAAGGAATCGCGAATCCCATCTGATCCGACGGTTCAGCTCGCCCGGCCCCCTACCAACACTGGTCCGTCTCCCACGTCCGCCGGCAGCTTCCCCGCGACATCGACGAGCTCGTGCTTTCGTACGTATACCTCCTCCGCAGGAGATGTTGATCCGGCGCCATCCGCTGCCGGTCGTAGTCGGCGCGCTTATCAGGATCGGCGAGCGTAGCGTAGGCGGCGTGGAGGCGCAAGAACTCTTCGGCGGGTGCGCCGACGTCAGGGTGGCACTCGAGCGCCAGCCGCCGGTACGAAGCCTTGATCTCGCAGTTTGTGGCGTTAGCGGGGACGCCGAGGACCTCGTAGAGTGACGCCGGGGAGGCTGCTGCTGCTGCAGCTCCGGCAGAGGCGACGAATGAGGGCCTCGATGCGGCATGGGCTCGTGGCGAAGCGAGGAAGTGGGTGGGAAAGGAGAATAGAGCATGCGCCATGGCGATGGACTATGAGGAAGAGGTCGGAAGTATCTGCTTTCTATAAAGAAAGCCAGTGGAAGACGACGTTAGTTAATTTCTCAATTATGCAAGGGCACGTGGCAAAGATAGAGTGATAGGTACGTCATGCATACGTAATACACGAACATATCAAACGTGAATTCGATGTTGACCTTCTTCTCAGCTGCCGCCAGGAATATAATAAGATCGAGTGGTGAAGGTAAATTTGTTGAACGTCTTGTGAGAAGTCAGATTTGTGGATAAGAAGAACATCTGTAATAAAGGGAGGAAGAGAGATGACTGACTCAGAGTCTTCATCAGCATCGAGTGCTTATCCACTATGGGCCGAATTTCAGCTTATTCGTGGGAGACAAGTCACAGACTCACAGCGCATTGAATTGGCAATGAACGCGTGATACATCGTTCACTATTTTTTTTTTAAATATCTAAAATTAAAAATAAAATTATGATGAAAATATAATTTCGTCCTTAATTTAGGCATTTCTATCGTTAATTTAACAATAAAAATATATTACCATCACACTATGGATAATTATTAATAAAAATATTTTTAATATATTTAAGTTAGTAATAAAAATTTAATTCTTTTTATTATTTTTATAGATATTTAATTTCGTCTTTACTTTATCGTTAAATTAATGACAGAATTAAATTTTAATCACTAATTTAATAAAATTAAGATTTCTCCAGCTCGAGTTTTCCTCTATGTCATCAGTGTCTCCTCTCTTTGATTTGTCGACGTCGTCCTCTCCGGCATGTGATCTTCTCTCAGACTTGATGGTAACCCTCTTCCCTCTCCTGATCTGTCCTCTCGTCAATCGCGAGGTCGAGCGCGGCCTCAGACGAGTGTAGCCTAGGTCAGGGTGACCACGAGCTTGGTCGACCGACCATGCTTGTGGCCTCAGTCCTTGTCGTGAGCTTGGTTGGCTGTGGCTACAAGCTTGGCCAACCTCAGGTTGGCTGTGAGCTTGGTCGGCCGTGAGCTCGATGTGGGCTTAGGGAGCTTAGCTACAGCGAGCTCGGTCACGACCTCAACTAGCCCTACCCACGAGCTTAGTCTTTTGTGAGTTTGGTTGATTGTGAGCTCGGCCTTAGCCGCAAGCTTGGTCAGCCAAGAGCTTGGTATTTGTCATGCAGGCTTGTGGAAAAAGAAATAATTGTATGATCCATTAAACTTATTGAATGTAAAATGTATAATCACTCTCATTATAAGTAATGCAGTTGCATATCAAGGAAGAAGAAGAATTTATCATGTAAAGTTATATATTGTTTTTCATTAATTACTACTATACTTCAACACTTATGTAATATGCCAAAAATATATATAAGGATTAAAATGATTAAAATTTGACATAATTAAATTTATTTAGAAAAATTAATTTATATTAGTGTGAAAATAAGGGAGAAATAGATTTATATGAATTTACTAGAATTTTTTAAAAAATTTTATAAGAGTTTTTTTTATATTTTATAGGGATAAACTAGATAAAATAGAAATGTGTTATTTATCCTATTTAAAAGGGGAAATGTTATTTTCCTGAAATAATTTTTATATTTTTTTAAAAAACTTATCTCGTGACACCCTCTCCCTTGAGACATCCTCTCCCTCATGATTGTCGTCATTGCGCCACCTCTATCGTACGACGCCACTAGTCGTCACGTCGTCGCATCGTCATCAGTTGCCTGACGTCACCTCCCTTGTTGTCGGAGCACAAGGGAGACAACTGCTACCTTCCTTCCCCTCGCGTACGAGGTCAAGCGACGACTACCTGTGTTTCTCTCCTCGCGACCTCCATCGTCACCGGCGTGCCAGCCTACTCACCCCTTGTTGAGATCCGGCAGTGCCCACTGTGGCTCCCTGGCCATCTCTTCCTTGTGCTCCTCCCAGCATGACCACTTGAGGTCTTCCTAGCTCATAACGCCACCACGGGAATTTGAATCAGCCGGAACGCAGCCACCGCCTCAACCAGCCGTCACCATGAGTAGCCGCACCACACCACTACCGCTAGTACGCCAATCCACGCCCGACCGCCACTGTGATCTGTAGCCTGAGAAGAAGTCATGAAACAGTTGCGATGATCCGACCGAGGTGTGATTATAGAGTGTTATATTGAATGTGATTATTCACTTTCTGCTTATCGTTACGTTTTATATCCTATCAACCATCGTATCACATTCGTGATTGAGAGAGTCGTCAGCAATTGTTGTTATATCCTATCGACCATTATCTCTCATTCATGGTTGAGAGAGTCGTCAACGATCGTTGGTATATCCTATCAACCATTGTCTCCCATTAGTGGTGGAGAGAGTCGTTAACGATCATGAAACATACTACTGTCTACAAGACATTCGTGGTATCGAGTTTACGTAATTTTGCATACAGTTCATAGCTAGATAGCTACATATATACCTGTCATGAGGTTGTACATGGTAGAAAGTTCACCTGCGGGCAGTGACTATTTACTTACCCTGACTGCCCACGAGACGATCCATGGTAGAATGTTTCTCCTGCAGTTAGTGTTTGTTATATGCTTGCTATATGTCAGTCATGAATTTGTTCGTGCAAGTTTGGAGGTATTGTATGTACTCTTGATTTATTGGTTATACCTGGTTGAGTAGATTAGTGGATGTTATGTTATTGGTTATATTTATGGGTTAGTAGATGATTATATTAGCGCTCTTACTTTTGTAGTAAGTAATTTACCTGAGACCGCTTCCTTTGATCTCCTTATATTTAGTATTATGCATTATTTTTTTTATATTCACTGAGTATTTTGTACACACTGTCCCTTAGTTTTCTTTTCCCTCCAGGCTAGCAGATAGAGGAGGTGTTGTGTCGCTCAGAGATCCTAACTGTTGGTCCCACTCGTTTGGATTTCCTTTTGAGTTGCTTGCTTTATTTTCTACTACTTGTGTTTATAGTTTCCCTACCGTATTGTGTTAGGACCCTTGGCGACCGGCTAGAGGGAGGTGAATAGCCCTACAAAGACAAACGAAAAACCTTCCTCGAGCTTTTGTAACTTTAACAAAATTAATATTTGCATAAAATAAAAATTAAGAAACTAAAAAAGAAGAGGCATATAGATTTACTTGGTTACAATCAGGGAGGGGAGGTTATTAATCTAAGGAAGTGAAAAGTGCACTAATTTTTTTCTTTAGGCAGAGAAGCCTCTTTACAATAGTTGAAGTAATAAAAATACGAAGCTAGACAAAAGAAATTGTTTACAAGTGTTCTTTTTCTCTTTATCTTATTTTTTTACCTTTTGGGAGCAGAGTTGCTTTTATAGCCATGCTCGGGGCACCTGGAAGGGTTTTAGGCGTTTGGAAAAGGATAAAAGTTTATCCCCTACATAGTGGGGCACGCACGTCGCAAATGGCTAAGTTTTGGTTCCAAGCACCCGGACCACCCGGAGTCCGGGCGCTCGGACCAGGAGTCCGGGCGCTCGGACTAGGAGTCCGGGCGCTCGGACCAGGTCCAGGCGCTCGGACCATAAAGTCAACTTATAGTTGACTTTTTGGTCCAAGTCTTCCGCAATGGTCCTGCTCGCATTGATCTAGATCTTTCGGTCCGACTCTGCTCACTTGAGTGATCTCGACCATCCGGAATAGGGCTCACCCGAACCCAACTTTCGGCCTTCGAGCAATCTTTCGCTCCAGCTTCTCTTCCTTCAGAAATGCCATGCACCTCCTTCTCCTCTGCTAGTGTATTCTTTCACAGTACCTCATCCCTCGCAGCATCGAGCCGTCAGCTCTCTCCCGTGCCGTCCTTCTCGCTAGCTGTGTCTTTCGCTCGATTTTCTGTGTTCCTAAGTTCTTGCACACTTAGACACAGGATTCAAAACCAACATGACCTAACCTGACTTGGTTGATCACATCAAAACTACCTTAGGGTACCAATAATCTTCCCATTTTTGATATAATCAAACCCAAGTTAAGTTAGGGTAAACCATAAACAAATAGCAGTTAAACCCAAGTTATAATTTTTGTAAAAAATTACAAGTACAAAAAATTTAAAAATTAAAATTGTACTACTCTCCTCTTAGACTTAATCTTTACTACTCCCTTTTTTTATTACATTAAAGTGGGGTACGTTAAACATATAACTTGGAGGGTCTATAAAGTCTCTGAAAAAAAACTAGTAAAATATGAAAGTGTAAAATTATGGATTAAGTTTAAAAAAACTTTGAAAAAATATGCTTAAAAATAGTTATCAATCATAAAAAAATCTTGACATATTTTCTGAGAATGCATTTTAACAAGTAACTTTCGTAAAAAAATAAATTTTCAATAATTGTCAAAAATTTTTTAAAAATTGTGACAAATAAAATGATAGAATTCCACACAAAAATAAAATTTTGTAAATTGGCTCTGCAAGATAATTTCAAATGGAAAGTTATAATTGTTTGTTAAATAATTCATAAAAAGTAATTTAATTGTTAGAAAAATTTGACATTTTTCTTAGAGATAAGAGACAAGTGCTGAAATTATCTTTCTCGAAAAAATTAACCACTAATTAATTTCTAACAGAAATCATGCAAACTAATTTATTTTAAAAAAATATGATATGCATAAGAATTAATTTAGGCTTGACTTTTGAACCTAACATTGGTTCTTTCCAACTGAGTTAATTAGAAATTTTTTAGGGATATACTTTCTTGATAATTTTCTAATTTTGCCTTTGTGAAATTGTAAGATGCTTAGTCCTTTAAATTTTGAATTTTGAGGAATATTTGAGCATGCATAGTCATTTTTCAATTTGTCTATTTGTGCTTTCAAATTTTTATTTTCAAGGTTCAATTTGTCAAAATCTTCTATTCTGTTTTCTAAAGTTAATTTCAACTTTGCATTTCCTTTTTCTAAATTAAACATACTTTTAGAAAGAACTTTAATGAACTTAAATAGTTCTTCAAATGATCAGGAACGTACCTTACTTACCATTATTATTTCGTTGTCTGATGCTCCCCCTTCTTCGTTGCTTTCTTCCAAAGAATCTCCCCCTTCATCAATGTTCATCTAAGAAGAGGTTTCTTTTTCTACAGGAAGGTACTTGGCTATTAGAACTATTCCGATAATTTCCTCGGTTTCAGATTCTTCTAACGATGATTCGGTGTCCATCGAGGAGTTGGATTCAGATTCTTTGGATTCTTTGTGGAGCTTCAAGAACTTTTCCCAAAGTTCTTTACACTTTGGTAGTTGTCGATTATGTCGAGATCCTCAACCGGTAGTACACTTATAAGATGAAATTTAGCCTTACCGTTTGACGTAAAATCATCGCACTACTTTTTGTTCTAGAGGTGTTCTTCGAGTTCTTCTCTGTTCATGTTCTTTGGTGCTTCATAATCATATTTCATTATTAATAAAATATTAAAATCTATTTTAATAAATATCTCCATTCGTCGCTTCCAAAACGCGAACTCCCCCTTGAACGTTGGTGGGTAGATGTTAGCTCTGGCCATTTCTTGTTTGCTTTAGTCGTCGGTTAGTCCTTCTGAAACGTCCTGACTCTGATGCCAATTGTTAGGACCCTTGGCGGCCGACTAAAGAGAGCTAAATAGACTTGCAAAGAAAAACGAAAAACCTTCCTCGAGCTTTCTTTAACAAAATTAACACCTGCATAAAAGAAAAATTAAGAAACTAAAAAGAAGAGGCACATGGATTTACTTGGTTACAACCGAGGAGATTGTTATGGAAAGTACACTAATTTCTTCTTCAAGAGGAGAAGCTTCTTTACAACAGTTGAAGTACTAAAAATATGAAGCCAGACAAAAGAAATCATTTACAAGTGTTCTTTCTCTCATTTTTTTTTTTTAGCTTCTAGGAGCAGGGTTGCTTTTATAACCCTGCTCGAGGCATCTAGAAGGGTTCCAGGCTCCTAGAATGGGATAAAAGTTTATCCCTGACGCAGCAGGATGCACCACGTCTCAAATGGCTAAGTTTTGGTTCAGGGCGCTCGGACTAGAAAGTTAACTTTCGGTTGACTTTTTGGTGCGAGTCTTCCGCTCCGGTCCTGCTCGTATTGGTCCGGATCTTCCGGTCTGGCTCCGCTCGCCTAGGTGATCTCACCCATCTGGAATAGGGCTCACCTGAACCCAACTTCCGGCCTTTGAGCAATCTTCTGCTCTGGCTTCTCATCCCTCGAAAACGTCATGCGCCTCCTTCTCATCTACCCGCGTACTCTTCCGCAGCACCTCGTCCCTCAGACACACTAAGCCCGTCGGCTGTCTCTCGTGCTGTCCTTCTCACTAGCTGCGTCTTTCGCTCGACTTCCTATGTTCCTAAGTTTCTACACACTTAGACACAGGGTTAAAAACTAACAGGACCTAACTTGACTTGGTTGATCACATCAAAACTACCTTGGAGTACCAACACATTGATTTAAGCTTTGTTAAAATAATATGACTTTTATCTTGTGTAGTTTAGTATGATCTCATATACATGTATACATATATGCATCAACTTTTAATAAATTAGTTATTTAATATCGATTTGGTGTTTGTGTTAGCTTTAGATGGTTTGATATCGATTATTTTCTATATTGTCACTAAGGGATACTGTCCAGTTTGGCAAACAAGTATATCCTCGGGATGTGACAATTTATATGCATCTGCCACAATAGCAAGTCACATGAGGTGACTGTTGGTGCAACCTTAGGTCAAGGCTGACCTGGTTGACCCGACTCGAGTTGACCTGACTCGAGTTGTATTTTGATGTTTGACGAGAATAGAAAAGTTGTATCTTGATGTTTGACAAGAATACAAACTTGGGAGATTGTGGGTGCAACCTTCGGTCAAGGTTGACCTGGTTGACCCGACTTGAGTTGACTTGATTCGGTAAAGTCCAAGTATGGAGACTTGGCACGGGAAAAGTCCAAGTATGGAGACTTGGCACGGAAAAGTCCAAGCAGGGAGCTTGGCACGGGGAAAAGTCCAAGTATGGAGACCTGGCACGGAAAAGTCCAAGCAGGGAGCTTGGCATGGGAAAAGTCCAAGTATGGAGACTTGGCACGGAAAAGTCCAAGCAGGGAGCTTGCCTCGGGAGAAGTCCAAGTATGGAAGCTTGGCATGGGAAGTCGGAGAGGGCTCGGCTGCTCGTTCTCCGGACTAGGTCAGAGAGGGCTTGGGAGCTCGTTCTCTGGACCAGACGAAGTCGGAGAGGGCTCGGCAGCTCGTTCTCCGGACTAGGTCAGAGAGGGCTCGGTAGCTTGTTCTCCGGACTAGGTCAGAGAGGGCTCGGTAGCTCGTTCTCTGGACCGGATGAAGTCGGAGAGGGCTCGGTAGCTCGTTCTCCGGACTAGGTCAGAGAGGGCTCGGTAGCTCGTTCTCTGGAGCAAATGAAGTCGGAGAGGGCTCGGTAGCTCGTTCTCCGGACTAGGTCAGAGAGGGCTCGGTAGCTCGTTCTCTGGACTGGACATGGAAGTCGGAGAGGGCTCGGTAGCTCGTTTCTCCAGACTAGGTCAGAGAGGGCTCGGTAGCTCGTTCTTTGGACCGGACATGGAAGTCGGAGAGGGCTCGGTAGCTCGTTTCTCCAGACTAGGTCAGAGAGGGCTCGGTAGCTCGTTCTCTAGACCGGGAAGGCTTTAGGATTTAGGGCTGGGAAGCTCTAAGGCATTGGATCGGTCTGGTGACCGATCCAGTGATACTCAGGTTTATCTGATCGGTCTGGTGACCGATCAGTAACCAAAAGTGGTTCGCTGTAGGTTATCTGATCGGTCCACAGACCGATCAGAAAATGATCAGGAAGCTACTGATCGTTGCCTGATCGGTCCACAGACCGATCAGGCTTTAAAGCCAACCCTCACAGAGATGGCTGACCGGTCTAGGGACCGATCAGCCTAGGGCCTGACCGATCAGATGGCTCCCAGACCGATCAGGGTGGAGCCTGATCGGTCCAGGCCTAGCCGTTGCGACACAACGGCTAGATTTCTGTGTTGCTCTTTGTCTTCTTCACAGGTGGAGCAGGTGCAGGATATATATCGAGGTCGAGGGCCTCTACAGTAACAGTTCTTGCTCTTCCTCCTTACTGCGATTTGAGCTTTGCTGAGCTCCTCTTTGCTGAAGCTTCGTGTGAGCTTCTCTCGACTGGTTGATCAGCTGTTGTTGGCATCATCCGTGAAGTTGCTGCTTCATCAACGAACTCCAGTCGACGAGAAGAAGGCAAGCAAACTTGGTAGACTGTATTTACATTCATATTATCCATTGTTTCTTGCTTTATTTCTTGTACTCCTTTATTGCTGTTGCAAAAGAGATTGTGGCGAGGTTTCTCCACCCAGAAGGAGTTCTTATTAGTCGGTTATCTGGGGTCTCATCCACCGACGGATTGATAGGCTTCGTCCACCTTACGGACACGCCGAGGAGTAGGAGTATCATCTCCGAACCTCGTTACATCATCGTGTTTGAGGTTTGATCTTCTCCACTTTCGTTTCTACATTGTATTTCCGCTGCGCTAATCTAAATTGTAGGAAGAAACGATAATTTGAGGTCGGCTATTCACACCCCCCCCTCTCTAGCCGCATCCGAAGGTCCTAACAAGTGGTATCAGAGCTAGGTTGCTCTTCGACGGATTAACACCCGGGGGAGCACAAGCTAGAGAATGGATCGACTTGGAGAAGACATCACGATTCCACCCTTCTACGATCGCGACGACTTCGCGTATTGGAAGGTAAGAATGAAGTATTTTCTTATAACTAACCTAATGAATTGGAATTGTGTACGAGTAGGTTTTACTCCTCCGGTGGATAAAAAGGAAGAACCTCTCGAGAAGAAGAAGTGGACGAAGGAACAAATCCACCAATCCACAATCAACGACGAGGTAATGAAAATCCTTGAATTTTCATTACCTAATGATATCTTGTGTAAGATAGGTGGATACAACGATGCCAAGGAGTTGTGGAACAACTTGGCAAAGTTCTATGAGGAGAGCTCCAATTCAAGTCATGAAGAGGAGTCAAGTGAGCCAAGTAGCTCACATCATGGAGGTATGGAATTAGAAGTTGAGGGCTACTCAACATCTAAGGAAGAAGAGGAGAAGAGTTCTTCTTCAAGATTGGAGCAAGAAGAAGAAGTCTCTACCTCCGGAAAGGATGAAGAAGAGAGCTTATATCCATCCTCAACCCTAGGTAACTCAACCAACTTAATTTCAAGTAAATTACATATAATGTGCTTTGAGTGTAGGGAATATGGGCATTACAAGAGTAAATGTCCAAAGAGGATTAGGAAGACTCCATCGGCGCCAAAGGTCAAGGAAGCCGGAGTCCCGATACGCAAGGGCAAGGAGCACGTTGTGTGCTTCCAATGCAAGCAAAGGGGACATTATAGGAGCCAATGTCCGAGGGGGAGGCAACCTCACAAGGACAAGAGACCAAGCACATCTATGGGGGGAGCTAAGGCAAACCCTAAGGTACCTTTAAGGCATATCCTTGCAATTCTAATAAGACACATGCTAGTAGCTTTATTGCATTTGTCAATAATGATAAGCATGATAACTATAGAAACCGATACATGTGCTTAGGTGCCAAACATGTTAGTCTAGATAAGGACAATACTAGAAGTACCAACCCTAGAATTAATTCATCTAAGGTTAAGGAAAACCTAGATAGGAATCCCAAAATAACTAGACATATGCCTAGGAATATCTCAAAGAAAAATGACAAATTAAAACTTGAGGTATTAGAGAAGGAAAATCAAGTCTTAAGGTCAAGACTTGACACTTTAGAAAAGGCCCTTAAGAATTTGGAGAAGTCAACTCTAGGGTCTAAGGGTCAAAAACAAAAGCCCAAGGACATGAGAGGTTTGAGTCACAAACCTAAGTCTCAAGTGGTCAAGCCCACTTTTCATAATGTTCCATTCGATTATGGAACAAGACCTAGGGCTAGGAAGACCATCACCAAGGTCACAAGGGGAGTCACCCCTAGAGTTGATCTTGATGAGTCCCAAATGACCAAGGCTTTAAAGCCTAGGAGGGTCATTAGGAGGGTTGCTAGGGAAGTCATCCCTAGTGAATATTTAGTGAACCCAATGAGCTCAAATAGGTTTTGGGTTCCTAGGAGCGTGATTCCATCACGCTAGATGGGTTAGGGTGTGCCAACCTTAATTGGATAGGTAGTTAACCTAATCATGGCAAAAGGTGGCATTTTAGGAATTTTCAAGGTGTAATCAAGCCTTAAAAATGAAATTTAAAATTTTACTCATTCCTAAGGTGATTAGGATGTGCCAACCACACTTGAGGAATTTTTTAGGGTCAATCTAATTGACACATAGTGATCTAAAAATCTTTAGTATATGATTTTAGATCTATTACACTTAGGAATATAGAATTTATGGCAAAATGATCAAAATTATCAAAAATGGCAACTAAAGATAGAATTAGGTATTTTCTATACCTTTATATGTTATTTACCATATATTGTTTGTCATATGCCATGTCATGACATCATATCTAATTTACTATCATTTGAAATGTCATGATAATGCTTAGGTTAGTTATATGTCATGCCTTATTTAAGTTTCATACTTTATGCCATGACATCATGACATTGGCACATGTTTCCACTTATGATATTATTTTATGCCATGTCATCATCTTTTGCATGTATGTGATGGATCGAAAGTGCTAGAGGGGGGGGGGGGTGAATAACGCTCGTGGCTATTTTTAACGATTTAAAACACAGAATAGAAACGCAGCGGAAAGTAAAATAAAACACACAGAGACACAGGTGTTTTACTTCGTTCGAAGCCTATGGCGACTCCTACTCGAAGGCCCACGGTCCTTGACCACTTTCGGTGGGCAACAACTATATATCGGAAAAGATTACAATTTGAATTACAATCAGTGTAATAAAAGAACTAATAACGACAACACAAGATTGAAGAGTCTGAGCTTTGGGTTGTCGACGTCGAGTAGTAGCACTTCAAGATCATCTCGTTCGCAGCACTTCACAGAAGACAGCTTAGCAATTGATTGTTCTTTGGCTGCACCCTCGACCCTCTTTTTATATGACCTTCCGGGCGCCTGGACCCCTTCCGGGCGCCTGGAGTGTGACGTGGCCAAACAACCAGGATGCTCCATGTGGCGAAGTCGCGGCAGGGATAACATTTGGTCCCGGGCGCCCGGACCTGTTCCGGGCGCCCGGATCCATCCCGGGCGCCCGAACCCCTTTTTCCAGCAGGTTCTTCACCTGCAAAACAAGGTTAGTCTGAGCAATAATACCCTGCAAGACAGTGTTAGATTCTGATAAAACATAGTAACGAATAATTGACAGTCTTCGGACTGTCCGAGTCTGACTTCGAATTTCCTACCGGAAGCCCTAGGTCGACCCGACGCCTACTGTTCCCTCTACGGGGAACGCGTCCTCACCTACTCCCCTCAGGAGAGATTACCTGATGCCAGTCCGGTCCTCCAGACCGACTGGACTTTCCGCCTAGGGTTACCACCCCCTAGGACCTAGGGTTACCGCCCCCTAGGGTTTTTCTCCACCTAGGGTTACCACCCCCTAGGACCTAAGGTTACCGCCCCTTAGGGTTTTCCTCCACCTAGGGTTACCACCCCCTAGGACCTAAGGTTACCGCCCCTTAGGGTTTTCCTCCACCTAGAGTTTCCGCCCCCTAGGACCTAAGGTTACCACCCCTTAGGGTTTTTCACCTGCCTAACCGCAGCTAGGACTTTCCTGAAACACTTATTCAAACATGTTAGATCACACACTAACTTAACTTTGAATCCTTTGCCATTATCAAAACTAAGGTTCGATCGTCGGATGCTTCCCGCACCAACAATCTCCCCCTTTTTGATAATGACAACCGAAATTCAACGTTAAGTACAAGAAATATGCTGTTATGTATAAGCACAAGACACAGGATAAGCGTGATAGCAAGATAAACATAGCTCCCCCTTAATACAAGCTCCCTTTAAACTATTTTCTTTGAATTTTTCTACTCTTTCTTTGAATTTGAATTTCTATTTTTATTTCTTTCTTTGAATTTCTCTACTCTCCCCCTTTGCCATATATAAAAAATGAGCTAGTTTTTTTTTTTTATAAAAAAACTTAATTTTTCAAGACAAGATTTAGCAGAAACCATTTTAACTTAGGCAAGGAGCAAGGAAAAAATTTTTTTAACTTCAGAAAATTTTCAAATAAAATTTTTCAACTTCAAAAATTTTCAAACAAGATTCTCAAAAATTTTCAAGATAAATTTTCAACTTCAGAAATTTTCTAACAAAATTTTCAACTTCAGAAATTTTCAAACAAGATTTTCAACTTCAAAAATATTCAGGTGTTTAAAGAAAATTTCCAAGGAAAAACTTAAAAATTTCAAAGTTTTAAATAATACTGCTTTAACTTAAAAGTTTTTAAAAGTTTTAACGAAAATAATACTTTAAAAAATTTTAAAGTTTTAAAGTAGAGAACACTTGAAAGTTTTAAATTTGGAGAAAGTTTTTGAGAAAGCTGCTTAAGGCATGTTTTTGAAATGTATTTCAAGAATACTTAAGGCAAAGGAGAAGCGATGACCTTATTTTTAAATAGCTTGCCGTTTGTTTTAGTAAGGTATCAGAGCCCTAAAGTCCAAGCATGAGTCAAGATTTGTTTTGATCAGGTATCAGATCTTTTAAGTACAGACATGCTTAAACTTATTATTTCCTTCACCAACTGTCTAACTGTTTAGCTACTTGCTGATTGCCTAGAGGGCAACAGTGTTCACTTGGTTAGTCAAGTCAAGTCAATAGATCCAGTTAGATTTGACTAAGGCTGGAAGACTTGATTCGATTACTTTTAATCACGTATTTAACGCCCAGACTCATATTGATGCACAGAAATAAGCATTCTCGAGTCCAGGTTGTACCCTATGCATCTCACACCGTTCTATGTTTTACAAACACAATCAAGGTAAACCTAGGTGTTTGTGAGATGCTCTGGCTGAGTCCTGGGGGAACATGATTTCTAGGGGGGAAATCCTAGGCTCAATCCAACTTTTGAAAGTCTAGTAAAGTAGGGATTTTAGAAATCAAAATTTGCCTAGAATTAAAAAAAATGTGATAAAAAGACTAAACTATTAGATTAGGGTATAATCAATCAAGTCTGAAGTAAAAAGTCGACATAGATAAAGGAGTCATAATAGAGCTGCTACATGCTGCTACATGCTGTACTAGAGTCATAATAGAGCTACAGTCGGAGCTACTGAGATGATGAGGGAGGTGGTCCGGAACCCAGCGACCGGAGTAGTGTCGGGAGCTCAGTGTGACGAGCCCGATCGTCCTCTCATAGATCTTAGCGCAGGTCGGAGAGCTCCTGCCGTACGTCTCGTCGTAAGTCGGAGACCTCCTGTCGGACCTCTCGTCGAAGATCGGAGACCTCTCGCCGCATGGACTGATGAAACTCGGAGCTCTCGTGCTGGAGACTCGACATAGCCCTCTCTAGTCCGGAAACTCGATCAGCTAGAGTGCGAGGGGCTGGGTGTGGTGCTCGAGGTGGTGGTGGGGCAGGAGCAGCCTCCTCAGGAAATAGTGCCAACATGAACTCATCATGCTCTGCCTCCTCCGCCTGCTGGTGCTGTGCCCCCCTACGCCAGGACATGGTACCCTCATCGTCTATATGGATATTTGCTAGGGAAAAGTTCCTAGCACCTATGATGTCAAACTCGGTCATGTGACGGATGTCACCTTCGGTGACATGAATGTGCAATGAGGACATGTAAGCTGTCAGGATGTGACAGTAAGGCATATGTACCCGTCTGCTGGTCACGTATCCAGATGCGTAAATAATAGTGGAAAAGATGTGTACGCTGATGTCTATGTCTAACCTCTGACACATGGCATAGAGAAGAAAGGAGTGAAATGGACGCATCACCGCAATGTCGTGAGTGGTCAGCGGTAAAATACAAAGTACTAGAACCCTATAAAGGGCGTAGTCCTGAATTCTAAGGTTAAGGGACCTAAACTGGGTCTCAGTGGGATTACGTTGGTCCTCAAAGAAATACGAATAGATCGTATCGAGGGTAATATGTGAGTAGGGATCTCCAAAAGGTAGCTCCCTAGGAGGATAGCATAAAAAGGTGCAGGGTGACTCTCGTAACCCTAGAAACTCATGAATGGTAGTGGGAGATAATGTGATATCCGTGCCAGCTGCCCTAGTGGTATAGGAGTAGTCGTCTACTTTCACTAGGTTGTTGTAAAATTCGGCACATAAATTTATGTTTACTGGGCTAGTGCACTCAACTAGGTTTCGCAACCTATAGTGGTTTATAGCCTCGGAGACTGGAATACAAGAGCGTAGAAAGAACGATCTATCTATACATTTGGTTCTAATGACCATGTAATTTGTTGACATAAACTTAATCCTAAGTTCGTCGGTGGGAAACTTAGGGTCAATGCTAGGTGTAGAGGGCCCAGCACCAGATTTAGAACGCTTCCTAAATTTCAAATTAATATTACACTAGGAAATAAACAAGCATTATAAGAAATAAAGTTTAGGAGGGGATAAAAATTTTACCGAGGAGCCATTGTAATAAATTTTAGAACTGACGACCTCGGTTGAGTCACGACTCTGTATCAACCGTGGAAAATTTTAATTTTGAAAGTCTTCGCAGGTAAGCTAAGAAGCTTTAAGGAGGAAGACTTGGGTGCAAGGGTAGGGGGCGCCTGCTGCCCCCTATATATAAGGGAGTCCGGGCGCCCGGACCTGTTCCGGGCGCCTGGGGTCGCTGCGGGCGAGGCGCCCGGGGTCTAAATACCGGGGGCGCCCGCCCCTGGTTTTTGACCTTTGTATGTTCGTTTTTTTTTTTTTTTTTAACTTAAAGATGTTTAAGTAAATTTGATTTTAAACATGTTTAATTGAGGATTATTTTAAATTAATTCAATTTTGAAATTGGTTAAGTTAATTTGAATTGAAGATGTTTAAGTAATTTGGAGGAATGTTTAAATTTTAATTTGCTTAGTCATCTCACCCGATGTATGTTTTTCAATCAGGGGATCCTATTATTTTGTGAGATGAATTAATTCAATTTTTAGGGTTTGTTTAACTTTACGTTAGATTCGGGTTTAGCTTTGGGTTCAACAAGTAAGCGTTCTTTGGGTAAACTTCTGGGCTATGGTGAGTCACAAGGAGCTCATTAAAGTAACCATGCCTTTGAGGTTTCCCAAATAGTCCTACCCATTGAGCTTAATACTAAACTTTGGTCTAACTAGTTAGGATCCATTTAAGGGTAGCTTCGGTTAGTTCCACTAGTCCAAATGCACCAGGTCGAAGCCATATCTTCCTAGACATGCGATGCCCAAGTTTTCCCAACGTACTATCATCCAAAAACTTCACCATTACTGTGTTTCAAGTTAAATCTAACCCTTTTTAATCTATCCTTATTTACCCTGTCGGGTAATCTACTCTTGTTTACCCATTTCGGGTAGATTAAGTTCGGTTACCTAGTCGGGTAAATAGATTTCGGAGTTGCCAGCTATTCTGGGCCCTCCTTCTATTTTGATTTTTAGATTTTTGAATTAATTTCAAATTTATGAATTTTGAATGATTAATTTTGAATTTTGAATTTTAATAATTAATTTCGAATATGAATTTTAAATTTTAATAATTAATTTTGAATTTGAATTTTAAATTTTAATAATTAATTTCGAATTTGAATTTTAAATTTTAATAATTAATTTCGAATTTGAATGAATAATTAATTTCGAATTTGAATTTTGAATTTTAATAATTAATTTCGAATTTTGAATTTGAGTTTTAGATTAAGTTCGAATTTTTAACTTTGAGTTTTAGATTAAGTTTGAATTTTAAATTTGAGTTTCTGATTAATTTCGAGTTTGAATTTTAAATTTTAAGTTTTAATTATGAATTTTTCAATTTTGAGTTTTTAGATTAATTTCGAATTTTTATCGTTTTAGCTCCCCCTGGATCATAGCCTCGATAAGGTTTATTGAGGTAATGTATTTGATCCTTAGGAACCCAATAATATCTAAGTCCAACTTGATTGATCAGGTTGGACTTGGCAACCTATGCTTGGACCATTTTTCTATTTGGTTTTATTAAGGATAGGTAAGATTTATACTTCTTTTTATATCCTAGTCCAGTTCGATTGTAGATTGCCCTTTGAGTTCCAAGAATTAAGTCAAGATTCTTGGATCCCAAGGAAAATCGCTCTAGAGTTATTTTCAGATCCTTGACTTGACTTTTCAGATTGGAATTCTCTTCCTCAAGTTTTTGAACTTGAGTTGAGGTTACAGTCTGAACTTGATCAGTTAAGGATTCGTTATTAGGCGTTTCTTTAAGGAGTGTTACCTCCTTTAGAAGCGCTTTAATTCGAATCTTAGACTTAGCTACTTTATGCATTAAATAATTAATTAAACTATATAACCGACTTTTACTTACAGAGGGGTTCGGCCCTTCGGAAACGGATGCGGATCCGTGGCTTCTCTCGGACTCGGCTTCCGATTCGTCAGTCCCGGGCTGTCAAGGCAAGAAAGTTCGTCTGTTCTTGTTCTTCATCGTCGGATTCTTCGGAAGAAGACTCGTCCCATGTTGCCTTCAATGTCTTCTTTCTTTTGGGTTTCTTTGGATCCTTCTGGTTCGGGCAATTCGCCTTGATGTGACCCTTCTGATTGCACCCGTAGCATGTCACTTCGAATTTGACCTTCGAGCTTGGTTGGGCTTCTTTAGACTGAATGGCCTTTCTGAGATCATTTTTGTTGAATCCCTTCTTTTTGCAGAGCTTCTTTACTAAGCTGACTATTTCGATTGTGAGTTCATCGTCATCTTCCGAGTCTGGTTCTTCTTCTGACTCAGGTTCGGTTCTTCGCTTGACCTTTGACTCACGCGATCTCCCTGTTCCTGCAACCAAAGCCAACCCTTTCTCGGTCGGGCGTACATTAGTCTGTTCGTGAAGTTCGAATTCTGCAAACAATTCATCTAATTTAATGGTAGACAAGTCCTTGGAGACCTTGTAGGCATCTACCATGGATGCCCACAAGGTGTTCCTTGGAAAGGCGTTTAGAGAATACCTTATGATGTCCCGGTTGTCTACCTTTTGTCCAATCGCATGAAGACCATTGAGCAGATCTTGAATCCGGGCATGGAGTTGGGCGGCTGTTTCACCTTCCTGCAATTTGATGTTAAATAATTTATTAAAAATTAAGTCTCTTTTACTTACTTTGGTGTCGGATGTCCCTTCGTGAAGTTCAATTAGCTTCTCTCACAATTCTTTGGCGCTGTTGAAGGGGCCGACGCGGTTGAGTTCTTCTTTTGATAGGCCACACTGGAGGGTGCAGGTTGCCTTGGCATTAGCTTCCACTTTCTTGATCGAAGATGCATCCCAGTCCTCGTACGGTAGTGGTTTGCCGGCGCTGTCAGATGGTCGCTCGAATCCGGTTTTGACAATCATCCAGACTTCAAAGTGAGTCTGGAGATATGCCTCCATCCGACTTTTCCAGTACCCAAAGTCGTCTCCGGTGAATAGCGGAGGGCGGGCAGTACTATAGCCTTCTTGAAGGGCCATTTTAGTTTTACCTAAAGCGAAAAAACAACAAAAAAATGTCCCAGGACTTGGTCCTGGCTTAGTAATGTGGAAGAAAAAAATGAATCACGAACTCCGGTGGTGTTGCACCAATTCCGAGAAAAATCGATTCGAGGGAAAAATAATTAGAATATAGCTATGAGGCTAAATTCTAATCGACTCCGAAAAAAATACCACGACAAAAATATTTTGAATGGTGGTTGCACCGATTCAAAATGACCCCGCTCTGATACCAATTGATGGATCGAAAGCGCTAGAGGGGGGGGTGAATAGTGCTCGTGGCTATTTTTAATGATTTAAAACACAGAATAGAAACGCAGCGGAAAGTAAAATAAAACACACAGAGACGCAGGTGTTTTACTTCGTTCGGAGCCTATGGCGACTCCTACTCGAAGGCCCACGGTCCTTGACGGCTTTCGGTGGGCAACAACTATATATCGGAAACGATTACAATTTGAATTACAATCAGTGTAATAAAAGAACTAATACCGACAACACAAGATTGAAGAGTCTGAGCTTTGGGTTGTCGACGTCGAGTAGTAGCACTTCAAGATTGTCTCGTTCGCAGCACTTCACAGAAGACAGCTTATTAATTGATTGTTCTTTGGCTGCACCCTCGACCCTCTTTTTATATGACCTTCCGGGCGCTTGGACCCCTTCCGGGCGCCTGGAGTGTGATGTGGCCAACCAACCAGGATGCTCCATGTGGCGAAGTCGCGGCAGGGATAACATTTGGTCCCGGGCGCCCGGACCTGTTCCGGGCGCCCGGATCCTTCCCGGGCGCCCGGACCCCTTTTTCCAGCAGGTTCTTCACCTGCAAAACAAGGTTAGTCCGAGCAATAATACCCTGCAAGACAGTGTTAGATTCTGATAAAACATAGTAACGAATAATTGACAGTCTTCGGACTGTCCGAGTCTGACTTCGGATTTCCTACCGGAAGCCCTAGGTCGACCCGACGCCTACTGTTCCCTCTACGGGGAACGCGTCCTCACCTACTCCCCTCAGGAGAGATTACCTGATGTCAGTCCGGTCCTCCAGACCGATTGGACTTTCCGCCTAGGGTTACCACCCCCTAGGACCTAGGGTTACCGCCCCCTAGGGTTTTTCTCCACCTAGGGTTACCACCCCCTAGGACCTAAGGTTACCGCCCCTTAGGGTTTTCCTCCACCTAGGGTTACCACCCCCTAGGACCTAAGGTTACCGCCCCTTAGGGTTTTCCTCCACCTAGGGTTTCCGCCCCCTAGGACCTAAGGTTACCACCCCTTAGGGTTTTTCACTTGCCTAACCGCAGCTAGGACTTTCCTGAAACACTTATTCAAACATGCTAGATCACACACTAACTTAACTTTGAATCCTTTGCCATTATCAAAACTAAGGTTCGATCGTCGGAAGCTTCCCGCACCAACAGTATGATCAATTAAATTGATTTAAGGATAAAAACACAATTTGATATGGAGATCAAATTGTTGTTTAGAAAATGCATGAGAACTTAGCTTAAGATGACCTAAACCCATATCTCACATCAAAATTGACTTGGATGTGTTTGATACACCTTAGATGTGTGTGAGATATTAGGATTATAAGTTAGGATCAAGGTGCATAGTTCTTGTACCTAGATGAGCCTAATTCGAAATTGAGGATCATAGGGAAAGCTTGCGTACAAGTCATGTACACTTAGCCCTAAGATTGTGGTCCTAAATTAAATGGTTTAAAATCATTTCAAAATTGATTTGAAAAACCTTGATGAGGCTTTTCTAATGATAGCATTCATCATTGAGCAAGTTGACACAAAGATGGATTAACCTTGAGCTATTTCAAAGTCTTTCGAACTTTGTATCAAGATTTAAAAATGGAAGTTATTTTCATAAAAAACTATTTTTCCATGATAATATATGTTATGAGGAATGTATCCTCAAATTTTTACAATTTTTGGAATTTTCTGTGATTTTTTAGGGGTTTCTGAATTTCGGGAGAAAAATCAGAAATCCCTATCAGAGATTTGTGGACCGATCAGAGGGGATGCTGATCGGTCCAGGGAGGTCTGGATCGGTCACTGGACCGATCTAGGGAGGTGTGGATCAGTCTGGTGACCGATCCAGTAAAGGGCTGAGCATGCCAAAATGCTGATTTTCGATTGTTGTCTGAAATTTCAGCTTTGGAAGTTGGTGTTTTTGATTTCTAAAGGGTTGAAACTCTCCAAGACATTGTTGGTGCAATGGTCAAGGGGAAGTTGACCTTTAGGGGGAGTTTTACCTATTGGTCAAAGGGGAGTTGACTTTTAAGGGGAGTTTTTACTCGATTTCTGAGGATGAGTGATATGGGATTATCACTAAGTTGATTATTGTCTTTAGTATCAAGGGGGAAATTAAGGGTTTCAATGAAAGGTATAGGACTTTCATTAGGAAGAAACTCTTAACCTTGATTCACTCTTTTTGATGTGTGTCAAAAAGGGGGAGAAATGTCTAGAGAATGTTCAAGGAAGAACATTGGAGTTTGGGGAGAATGTTCAAGGAAGAACATTGATTGGAGAACTATTGGAAAACCTAAGTTAGGTTAACATTGGAGTTTGGGGAGAATGTTCAAGGAAGAACATTGATTGGAGAACTATTGGAAAACCTAAGTTAGGTTATCGGGTTAACCTAACTTGATTATGGTTTTTGTCAAACATCAAAAAGGGGGAGATTGTTGGTGCAACCTTAGGTCAAGGTTGACCTGGTTGACCCGACTCGAGTTGACCTGACTCGAGTTGTATTTTGATGTTTGACGAGAATAGAAAAGTTGTCTCTTGATGTTTGACAAGAATACAAACTTGGGAGATTGTGGGTGCAACCTTCGGTCAAGGTTGACCTGGTTGACCCGACTTGAGTTGACTTGATTCGGTAAAGTCCAAGTATGGAGACTTGGCACGGGAAAAGTCCAAGTATGGAGACTTGGCACGGAAAATTCAAAGCAGGGAGCTTGGCACGGGGAAAAGTCCAAGTATGGAGACCTGGCACGGAAAAGTCCAAGCAGGGAGCTTGGCACGGGAAAAGTCCAAGTATGGAGACTTGGCACGGAAAAGTCCAAGCAGGGAGCTATGCTCGGGACAAGTCCAAGCAGGGAGCTTGGCTCGGGAGAAGTCCAAGTATGGAAGCTTGGCATGGGAAGTCGGAGAGGGCTCGACAGCTCGTTCTCCGGACTAGGTCAGAGAGGGCTCGGGAGCTCGTTCTCTGGACCAGACGAAATCGGAGAGGGCTCGGCAGCTCGTTCTCCGGACTAGGTCAGAGAGGGCTCGGTAGCTCGTTCTCTGGACCGGATGAAGTCGGAGAGGGCTCGGTAGCTCGTTCTCCGGACTAGGTCAGAGAGGGCTCGGTAGCTCGTTCTCTGGACCGGATGAAGTCGGAGAGGGCTCGGTAGCTCGTTCTCCGGACTAGGTCAGAGAGGGCTCGGTAGCTCGTTCTCTGGAGTAGATGAAGTCGGAGAGGGCTCGGTAGCTCGTTCTCCAGACTAGGTCAGAGAGGGCTCGGTAGCTCGTTCTCTGGACCGGACGTGGAAGTCGGAGAGGGCTCGGTAGCTCGTTCTCCGGACTAGGTCAGAGAGGGCTCGGTAGCTCGTTGTCTGGACCGGACATGGAAGTCGGAGAGGGCTCGGTAGTTCGTTTCTCCAGACTAGGTCAGAAAGGGCTCGGTAACTCGTTCTCTAGACCGGGAAGGCTTTAGGATTTAGGGCTGGGAAGCTCTAAGGCATTGGATCGGTCTGGTGACCGATCCAGTGATACTCAGGTTTATCTGATCGGTTTGGTGACCGATCAGTAACCAAACAGTGGTTCGCTGTAGGTTATCTGATCGGTCCACAGACCGATCAGAAAACGATCAGGAAGCTACTGATCGTTGCCTGATCGGTCCACAGACCGATCAGGCTTTAAAGCCAACCCTCACAGAGATGGCTGACCGGTCTGGGGACCGATCAGCCTAGGGCCTGATCGGTCCACAGACCGATCAGATGGCTCCCAGACCGATCAGGGTGGAGCCTGATCGGTCCAGGCCTAGCCGTTGCGACACAACGGCTAGATTTCTGTGTTGCTCTTTGTCTTCTTCACAGGTGCAGCAGGTACATGATATATATCGAGGTTGAGGGCCTCTACAGTAATAGTTCTTGCTCTTCCTCCTTACTGCGATTTGAGCTTTGCTGAGCTCCTCTTTGCTGAAGCTTCGTGTGAGCTTCTCTCGACTGGTTGATCAGCTGCTGTTGGCATCATCCGTGAAGTTGCTGCTTCATCAACGGACTCCAGTCGACGAGAAGAAGGCAAGCAAACTTGGTAGAGTGTATTTACATTCATATTATCCATTGTTTCTTGCTTTATTTCTTGTACTCCTTTATTGCTGTTGCAAAAGAGATTGTGGTGAGGTTTCTCCACCCAGAAGGAGTTCTTATTAGCCGGTTATCCGGGGTCTCATCCACCGACGGATTGATAGGCTTCGTCCACCTTACGGATACGCCGAGGAGTAGGAGTATCATCTCCGAACCTCGTTACATCATCGTGTTTGAGGTTTGATCTTCTCCACTTTCGTTTCTACATTGTATTTCCGCTGCGCTAATCTAAATTATAGGAAGAAACGATAATTTGAGGTCGGCTATTTACACCCCCCTTCTCTAGCCGCATCCGAAGGTCCTAACAGTGACATCATTCACTCGCCCCCCGCGCGTACCCGACCCAAGGCCATCACAAGGGAGCACATGAGGTGGCATCATGAGCATGTACACGAAGGAGATATATTGTGTCATTCTTTTGACTCCCTGCATGAAAACATCTTAATATAATATTTTTTCCTTTGCAAAGGAACTGCGTAATATAAGATTAAGACTTTTAACAAATGAATTTCAACCATTTGGTCAATTTAATTAGCAATATTCTATAAGATTGTAGGTATGTGAGGGGAGGGGGGGGGTGAATCATGTGTATTTTAAAAACTATTTCTTTATTAAACTTTTAATAACAAAGTGTACAACGGAAAATAATTATGTAAATAATGAAACAAAAAAAATCAAAAATAAGGACACAATCAGTTTACTTGGTTTTGAGCCTTCGACAACTCTTACTCCAAGACCCAAACCCCTTGGACCTATCAATAGACAATCCACTAATATTCTATACCAATAAACTCCCGGTAGAGAAATCAAATACAAAGAGAAGAATAGGAAAGTGCAACAACCCTACACTTCCTTAGAAATAAAGTAAATGGTTTTAAATTAAATTTTTACCCAACATGATGATGTCAAAGTGGAAGTTCTCATGTGTCGGTGTCGGTCTAATGTAATAGAGTAGTAGCCCGGTAGCAACATAATAGTTTTGCATGTAGTCAGAGCAACCGAATGATCTAGTAAACATGTAGAAGATTGATGTTTCAACCTCTGCTTGAAACCCTCTTTTAAATAGTGTTGGAGGTGCCTCCAAGGGTCCAGAGCGCCTCCAATAGCGCTTATCCAATCTGCTACTTCCCATCTTTATCTACACAAGGGTGCCTCTAATGGCTCTAAGGTGCCTTAAATTCATTCCAAGGCCCCTCCAAAGAGCTGTAGGGTGCCTCCCCACAGTGAAACATTATCCTCAAATCTTATTTATGCAAGCGCACCTTCATCTCGCTCTGAGGCACCTCCCCATAGTTCCGAAGTGCCTTGAGCACTGTTCATTTGAGGCTCACTTATGTATTTTAGCTCTTGCAAAATAGGTTAGTCCAAATAGCAAAGGTATCCTACAAAATAAAGTTAGTACAATAAAAATAAAATAATAATATTAATTAGATCCTGTCTTACCAAGACCAAGATCTAGTCATGGTTTCAGCTTAGATTTCTAAAATTAATCTAAACTGTACTAGCGCCTATAATCCCATTGGGACTTATTCTCAATGGATCACTCTCCTCCAGTGCTTACCTTACTTACTGATCCTGTCTGAGAAGCTGACCACGACGGAGATCCGGAAGAAGGAAACCCATCGTGCTAATGAAGAATGATGTCCGAAGAATACCGATCCGAGAAATCCAAAGCGGATCGGGAAAGAATAGAGTCACCGGAGGTTTTCCTCGTATGAAGACCCGATGACGAAGAAGAACGCCAACTCTGAAGAGAAGAAACTCAGATCCGAAGCTTCCAAGACTTCCTGCGCACAAGAGACCAACCAACACTATCGTCAGTGACCTAAGACCGGGGTGGGAATCCCTGGCTAAGCCCTCCGACGCTCAAGTTAGTGATCTCTCTAAGTGTGGAAGGAAAAGGAAGAAGATGAACAGTAGAACAGTAGTTGAGAATTAGGGTTATGAATGTGCGCAATGATGTGAACTTACCTCGCCAACGGAGAGGATTACCCTTTTTATACCACTTCATATAACCTCCGTAGTCATGAAGTAGACCCTAGTTTGTTAGAGTTCGTTATGAGATGACCTCAGCTGCGTACTTGTGGTAGATGACTTTTAAGGAATCTTTTTTGTACCCCAGATGTACCTTCTTTGTCGTTTAGTACCTGCAAAATAATCTGGAAGCATATTTCCTGCCAAAATATATAACACCTGTCATGCATTTACATATTACAGATATCCTCATTAATTATCTTATTTGAAATATTCATTTATGATCCTTTCTCATGCAGCTTCTATTTGCACCCTTTTTATGTTAATAAGCTGCATTCTATCCAGTCTCTTTCTAAGGTATTGATCGACTGGCCCGTATTGGCTCTCCCCTTGAAAGGATATCCCCGACCGATATTAGCCTACCTTCGTCCTGAAGTTATGTCCCGGCCAATATTAGCCTACCTCCTTTACAGCATATATATCTTCCTCCTGGGAAGCGTATATTAGTCGATATAGACTTTACCCCCTATCAGGGTATGTCCCGACCGATATTAACCTACCTTCATCTTGAAGGTATGTCCCGGCCGATATTAGCCTACTCCCTTTAAAGTATATATATCTTCCTCCTGGGAGGAGTATTTCGGTCGATATAGGCTTACCTCCTATCGGTGTATGTCCTGATCGATATTAGCCTACCTTCATCTTGAAGGTATGTCCCGACCGATATTAGCCTACTCCCTTTAAAGTATATATATCTTCCTCCTGGGAGGCGTATTTCGGTCGATATAGGCTTATCTCCTATCGGGGTATGTCCTGACCGATATTAGCCTACCTTCATCCTGAAGGTATGTCCCGGCCGATATTAGCCTACTCCCTTTAAAGTATATATATCTTCCTCCTGGGAGGCGTATTTCGGTCGATATAGGCTTACCTCCTATCGGGGTATGTCCTGACCGATATTAGCCTACCTTCATCCTGAAGGTATGTCCCGGCCGATATTAGCCTACTCCCTTTAAAGTATATATATCTTCCTCCTGGGAGGCGTATTTTGGTCGATATAGGCTTACCTCCTATCGGGGTATGTCCCGACCGATATTAGCCTACCTTCATCCTGAAGGTATGTCCCGGCCGATATTAGCCTACTCCCTTTAAAGTATATATATCTTTCCCTTGGGAGTCGTATTTCGGTTGATATAGGCTTACCTCCTATCGGGGTATGTCCCGACCGATATTAGCCTACCTTCATCCTGAAGGTATGTCCCGGCCGATATTAGCCTACTCCCTTTAAAGTATATATATCTTTCCTCCTTTTCTTTCCTCATCGGGGGACCCACAAAACCTAACCCATATCACTAGCCTTCCCTCTAAGTCTAGTCGAAGGAGGTGTCAACCGACTGACTAGACATGAGTTTTTATTTTTTCTTATTCTTCTTCCATCTTTCTTTATTACACTTGGTAAACTGCACATTTTTTCCAGAACTTCCTTGATTATGATTTGCTTTTCGATGGTAAGAAAATGTTGGAGGCGCACGACGAGGCGTCACCAACCCTTACATGATTCGATTTGTCGCATGACGAGGAGTCATAGTTGTCAAGCTATTGTTGTAAGTGTTTTTAATTATATGTTATTAACTTCTTATCACTTTCTCTAACCGCATTATTATTTTGTTTAGTTCCTTGCCTCAAGTCTTCATTTAGACCAGCTGCTCATTGCTATGGAAAGGGATAATAGTAAATTAAGGGCCCAAATAGAAGCTTTGAAAGCTATTCTTCCTCCTTCTCACAATGATCGCCCCCAATTACGAGAAAAAAATAGCCTTACAGAATCAACAATTGGAAGCTCTGAAGAAAGAACTACAGCATCGACACCAATTATTAGAAAACAAAGAGCTTGAGAGGAAAACCTTGGAGTTACAAGTGGATCGGTTAAATTCTAGCCTCTAGGTGGAAACTGTTAGGATCCTTCGTACGGAGGCTAGAGAGGGGGGTGTGAATAGCCGACCCCAAATCGTCGCGTTTCTACAAAACGTGTTAGCGCAGCGGAAAATAAACACAGAAACGAAAGGGAAAGAAGACAAACCTCAAACAAACCGATGTAACGAGGTTCGGAGATAAACTCCTACTCCTCGGCGTGTCCGTAAGGTGGATGAAGCCTATCAATCCGTCGGTGGATGAGTCCCCGGAGAACCGGCTAATAAATGCTCCTTGTGGGTGGAGAAACCTCGCCACAATACTTGTAACAACAAGAAAGGAGTACAAGGAAAGCAAGAAGCAAATACAAACAACAATATGAATGCAACACTCGCTTGCCTTCTCTGTCGATCGGAGGCGATGAAGCAGCAACTTCACAACCCAAACGCAGCAGCTGATCGACGACTGGAAGCTCACGCGAAGCTTCGGAAGCGAGCTCAACAAAGCTCAGAACCTCAGAGCACAGAAGCAGAAGCTTCAATCCAAGGAAGAAGAAGAAGAAGTTCGAGGCTCGCAGCAGCAGCCCTCCTTTTATAACCTGCGAAGAAAACGAAGAAACACAGAAGAAATCTAGCCGTTGCGTCGCAACGGCTAGTGCCTGGATCGGTCTGTGGACCGATCAGGCTCCATGTGGATCGGTCCACAGACCGATCCATTCCCTAGCCTTCGCTTCTGTTCCGTCTCTGATCGGTCCATGGACCGATCAGGGAACCTCCTGATCGGTCCACAGACCGATCAGGGAACCTCCTGGTCGGTCCGTAGACCGATCAGGCTTCTCTTCTCCCGAACTTCTTTGCGCCTCCTGATCGTTGTCTGATCGGTCTCCAGACCGATCAGATAACCTACAGTAGGCTACTGGATGGTTACTGATCGGTCTGGTGACCGATCGTATCACTGGATCGGTCCCCGGACCGATCCAAACTCCCCAACCCTAAACCTCAGGCTTCTACACCAACATCCGGTCAACCTTGACCTGTTGGTTCATCATTCCTAGCATCTGGTCACTCCCTTGACCTGCTAGGATTCTCCACCAAGTGTTCGGTCAATCCCTTTGACCCACTTGGGCTTTCCTCTTCGTGCCAAGTATCCGATCACTCCCTTGATCTACTTGGACTTCCCAACACCAGATGTCCGATCACCCTTGATCCATCTGGATTTTCCCTTGCCCGGCTTCACTCACCAGGACTTTCACCTAGCTTCACTTACTAGGGTTTTTACCTGGCTTCACTCACCAGGATTTCCAATCTGGCTTCACTCACCAGGACTTCCAAACTGCCTGGCTTCACTCACCAGGACTTTCCCGAATGCCTGGCTTCACTCACCAGGACTTCCACTTTCACCTAGCTTCACTCGCTAGGATTTTCACCTGGCTTCACTCACCAGGACTTTCCACATCCGGTCCAGAGAACGAGCTACCGAGCCCTCTCGACTAGTCCGAGAACGAGCTACCGAGCCCTCTCCGTCTTCCCATGTGCCAAGCTTCCATACTTGGACTTCTCCGTGCCAAGTCTCCATACTTGGACTTTCTCCCGTGCCAAGCTCCCTGCTTGGACTTTTCCGAGTCAGGTCAACTCACCTCGGGTCAACCAGGTCAACCTTGACCACGAGTTGCACCCACAATCTCCCAAGCTTGTATCCTTGTCAAACATCAAGATACAACTTTTCTGTTCACGTCAAACATCGTCATAACTCGTCAAACATCAAAACATAACTCGAGTCAAGTCAACTCGAGTCTGGTCAACCAGGTCAACCTTGACCTAAGGTTGCACCAACAATCTCCCCCTTTTTGATGTTTGACAAAACCCATAAACAAGTTAGGTTAACCCGATAACCTAACTTAGGTTTTCCAAAACATTCTCCCATTCTCCCCCTTTGGACATCTCTCCCCCTTTTTGACACACATCAAAAAGAGGGAATCAAGGTCAAGAGTTTCTTCCTAATGAAAGTCCCGTACCTTTCATTGAAACCCTTAATTTCCCCCTTGATACTCAACACTTAACTTAGTGACAATCCCATATCACTAATCCTCAAAAGTTTTAAGGAGTAAAAACTCCCCCTAAGAGTCAACTCCCCCTTGACAATTAGTTAAGACTCCCCCTAAAGGTCAACTCTCCCTTGACCATTGCACCAACAATGTCTTGGAGAGTTTCAGACCTTTAGAAACCCGAAACTCAATTCCCACAGCTGAAATTTCAGACCACAGTCGAAATTCAGCAAATTCAGCGCGCCTGATCGGTCACCGGACCTATCAGGACCCCTCTGGATCGGTCCCCAGACCGATCCAGCCTTCCCTGGATCGGTCCAGTGACCGATCCAAGTTCAGATCAGGCGGTTTCTGATCTCTTCTCTCCCGAAATTCAGAAACTCACAACAAATTCCAGAAAATTCGTAAACATTCAGGCGGTTATACTGAAAGCCTAAGCTTTGTAAACATTCATAATGAATAAAGAATCACATTTGGTCAAATTTTCTACATTTAGTTGTAGTTGTTCAATTAATTTATATTGAAGATAATATAGTATGTGGTGTCACATACAGAAGATGATATTATCAGTACCTTATAAATTATAAACAGTAGCTCACGACCAAAATGGAAAGGAACAAACCATTAGAAGGTCATAGTGTAATTAGGTATCAGTTTATCTTGACTGTATAATTACACTAGTACACTTAGTGTGTATTGAGTAGGACCATTTGAGGTTGTTTCTTTTATACTGACTTTATAAAGAAACAAAGACCTCGGTTATTATGGAAGTGTGTGCTCTTAATCCTGATATAATAACAAGCACATATATTTGATATTTATTTCTTTAATTTATCAATGGGTGAGGTTTAGTTCGATGAATCAATAAGCCCGATAAGTTGGGAAATGGTATCACTTATAGTGTGTGTTGTTGATTATAGAAGGAAACTGTGTCCTAGAGATACTAGGTTGATAATGTCCCCAAGAGGAGCTCATAAGGATTGTCATGCTAAACCCTGCAGGTGGACTTAGTCCGACATGACAATAAGGTTGAGTGGTACTACTCTTGGACTTAGATATTAATTAAATGAGTTGTCAGTAACTCACTTAATTAGTGGACATTCGATATCTTAAACACAGGGAGACTAACACACTCATAATAAGAAGGAGCCCAAAAATGTAATTTGGGATTGGTGCGGTAGTTCAATGATAGTTCTCTAGTGGAATGAATTATCATTGATAAAATTAAGTTGTGTGTTCGGGGCGAACACGGGATGCTTAATTTTATCGGGAGACCAAAACCAATTCCTCCTCTCGGTCCCTATCGTAGCCTCTTATTTGTAGAGTTATATACCCACCTATACCCACCTTCTATACCCACCAATAAGGGGCCGGCCAAGCTAGCTTGGGAACCAAGCTAGGGCCGGCCTAGGTATAATATTGGGTGGCCGGCCCTAGCTTGAACCCAAGCTAGTGGGGGCCGGCCAAATTAGATTTAAAAGGGATTTTAATTTTAATTTTTATTATGTGGAAGAAATAATTTATTAAAGAGAATTAAAATTAAAATATCTCTCTTGTAAAAGATCTACAAAAGATTAAAGAAAGAGATTAGATCTCTTTCCTTATTTGTAGATTGGAGAGATGTTTTATTTTCTCTTTAAAAATTATTCACATGTTGATAAAATTAAAATTATAGAAATTTCCTTTTATCAACCATGAAGAGATTTTAAAGAGAAATTTTATTTTTTAAAATTTCCGGAAACAAATTAGGAAGTTTTAATTGTTGATTAAAACTTGTCCAATTTGTTCTCCAATGATGTGGCCGGCCATTGAAGATTGATTTGGAAAATTTATTTTATTTTTCTAAATTAAATCATGTCAAGGAAATTGAGGAAATTTTATTGTAATTAAATTTCCTAATTTGCCTAGGCCAAGGAATATAAAAGAAGGGGTGAGGGTGCCTTCATGAGACACAACCTCTATTATTTTCTCTCCCTCTTTTGTTCCTTGGTGTGGCCGGCCATACTCTCCCTCTCTTCCTCTTGTGGTGGCCGAACCTCTCTCCCTTCCTTGGAGCTTTTGTGGTGGCCGGATACTACTTGGAGAAGAAGAAGAAGAAGGAGAGAAAGCTAGCATCTCTTGGAGCTTGGTTAGTATTTTGGTTTTCTTCTTTGGTGAAGTTCTTCCTTTGTGGCCGAACCTTGCTTGGAGGAGAAGAAGGTGGTTGGTGGTTTCTCATCTTGGTAGATCGTTGCCCACACAACGTCCGAGGTTAGAAGAGGAATACGGTAGAAGATCAAGAGGTTTTTCTACAAGGTATAACTAGTAATTTTTATTTCCGCATCATGCTAGTTATTTATGGAAATAATACCAAATACAAGAGGCTTACATTCTAGTATTTCGAATATATTTTTCGATGTTGTGTTCTTTTGTTTTCTTTCTTTTCCTTGTGATTTGATTGTTCTCTTTGGTTAACCTAAAGTTATTTTAGGAAATTAAATATTAGCTTTCTATTAAAGGTTTTGTCTAGTCGGTGGTGGTTGCTCCCATATCCAAGAAGGCCATGTGCCTCGCCACGTCGATACTGGGAACCTTTATGGAAATTAATATTTAATGGAATTAATAACTTAAGGAGACTTGGGTCGAACGTGTTAAGTTCCGCAGAGATCCAAGTCAAAACCTAAAAGAACAAATAGATTAAGTTTTGGATCAAACGTGTTAAGTTCCGCAGGCGATCCAAAATTTAATTTAAAAGAACACATGGTAGCTAGGAAAAGGTTCAGACCTTTGTACAAAATTTTGTACAGTGGAACCTCTAGGTTTTCCGAGTAGCAACCAACAATTGGTATCAGAGCTAGGGTTTTGCCTCTGTGTATTTGGTATTTAGTTTAATTATGCACATGTCATACATAATTTAGGCAGGTTAATAGTAGGATGTGCTAACTTTGTGGATGCAGGATCCAACTATTATGGCTTTTAGTTAATTATGTGTGTGATTGGACCCTTGGACATGTCAAGGGCAATTTATATGTGTGTGCATGATTGTATTAAAATACAGCAGGAGCTGTATTTAGTTTTATTAGGATTTTATTTTTGATCTAGATACATGTACATTCCTTTTATGGAATATAGGATCAAAATGTAAAATTCTATTTATGTCGCGGATCGAATCTTGCAAAGCGTGGAACCTTCTAAGGACCAGAGGCGCAGTGGAACAAGGAGCAAGATGGATGCGACAGCTAGACCCGGTGGGTAGCAGCTTGGGATGACAACACACGGAGGACAATTAGAGATAAAAGCCATAATAGTTGAAAATTAAATTTTCTATTTATTGCTTTTATATTGTGCTGTGTGCATGTTAGTTTACAAGTTTAGTAGGCTAGCATAGTTAAAATTCCTCATTTATAAATAACTAAGTGGGAGAGGATTTTAAATAAATCCCATGGTCTCCATTATCTGGTTTGTAAGTGATGCAAACAAGCTTGCGTTGGCTCGAGTGCCTTCCTCCATAACGGATGAGCTTGTTTGTGGATCACTAGAGACTTCCATTTTGGATGACTATAGGAAATTAATTAAGAGCGTGTGATCTTCCCCAACGGAAGGGGCATAATCTTATTAATGAACTTAGTGTCAAGTAATGGTATACACTTAGACACATCTAATAGTATCCTCCCAATCGGAGTCACTATTATTATTTGTGTGACCAAATAATACCAACTATTAATTTTATTTGTCAAAAGTTAGGTTGACAAGATAATAAAATTAATGGGTTAAAACCCTCCTTTTACAAATGTTGAATTTGTATCGTCCACACTAACGTGGCATACAAAATTCACGGTGTGATGAGGTGTTGGTTAATTTAAAATAGTATTGTTTGAGGAATCAATATTATTCTAAATTTAGAGTTCGACCAAAAGTTATTTGTGATTCTTAGGATGACTTTCAACCTCTGTCCATCATACTTCAACAAAATAGACTTATTGGACCTAATTACATAGATTGGAAAAGGAACACGGACATTGTTCACTATAAATTTATCTTGACTGAACCTTGTCCTGATGCACCCACTGATGAATCTACCCAAGAGGAGATTGAATATCATAGGAAATGGGTAAAAGCAGATGAGATAGCGCGGTGTTACATTTTGGCTTCAATGTCAAATGTATTGCAACATCAACATCAAGATTTACCAACAGCTTATGATATTATGAACAATCTTAAAGAATTCTTTGGTCATCAGGATAGGGCTTCTAGGCAAGAGGCCATGAGAAAGATAATGACAGCCACCATGCAAGAGGGTACTCCTGTGAGGGATCATATCCTAAAGATGATGGCTTATCTGAACGAAATACAGATCCTTGGAGGAGAAATTGATGGGGAAACCCAGATCGATATGATCCTCCAAACGCTACCTAGAAGTTTTGAGCAGTTCCGGCTAAACTATAATATGAATAAAAGGATATATTCATTAGCGGAACTACTGACAGAACTTCAAGCAGCAGAAGGATTATTTCGACACAATTCTCAAATTCACTATGCTGAAAATGGTTCTACTTCTAAACCGAGAGGAAAGAAGAAGAAGAAACAAGCTGGCTCAGCAAAGAAAGTGAATAAAACTCAGAGTACAGGATTTAAAGCTGGAGTAAAGAAGCCGAAGGGCAAGTGCTTCATCTGCAAGCAGTCAGGACATTGGAAGGCAGACTGTCCTCGTAGGAACCAAAACAAAGGTATATCTCATGCTCTAGTTGTTGAAACATGTTTAGCGGTGTTATCTACCAGCACCTGGTGTGTAGAGCCACTGATCATGTCTGCAATTCCTTGGGGGTTCCAGGAAACCCGACGACTATCTGATGGAGAAATTACCGTCTACATGGGCAATGCTACTAAGGTGGCAGCTGTTGCAGTGGGAGACGTCTACTTATCTTTTAGTAGAAATAAAAATTTGGTTTTAAGAAATTGTCTTTATGTACCCAGTTTTAGAAAGAATTTAATTTCAGTTTCTAAACTGTTTTTAGATGGATATTCAGGTTCTTTTAGTAACGATGTGGTTATTAAGAGAAATAAAGTGTTTATCTGTTCTGGTACATTAGTTGGCAATTTGTATATTTTAAATCCAATTTCTTCCACAAAGCAAAACATGGAAATTTATAACTCATCTTCTAATTCTAATAAGAGAAAAGAACCTTCAGAAATGAACCAAGCATATCTTTGGCATCTAAGACTTGGTCATATTAATTTAAGTAGGATTCAGAGGCTTATAGCCGATGGATTCTTGAGTTCATTAGAGTTGGAAAATTTTCCAACTTGTGAATCTTGCTTAGAAGGTAAAATGACCAAGAGGCCGTTCAAGGCCAAGGGGTATAGAGCCAAAGAAGTGTTAGAATTGGTTCACTCTGATTTGTGTGGTCCTATGTCTGTCCAGGCAAGAGGAGGTTTTGAATATTTTGTCTCTTTCATAGACGATTATTCAAGATATGGATACATTTACCTAATGCGCCGCAAGTTCGAGTGCTTTGACAAGTTCAAAGAATACAAGGCTGATGTGGAGAAACGATTAGGTAAAAGTATCAAGACACTACGATCTGATCGTGGTGGCGAATACCTCTTAGGAGAGTTTAGGAATTACTTATCAGAGGTGGATTCAATCCCAATTGTGCACACGGAACACCCCAATGTAATGGTGTAGCGAGCGAAGGAATAGGACTCTTATGGAGATGGTTAGATCGATGATGAGTTATTAATTACCAAATTCATTTTGGGGATATGCTCGAAACAGCAGATACGTTCTGAACTTAGTACATTCTAAATCGGTTTCTTCTACTCCCATAGAATTGTGGAATGAGCGAAAACCAGTCTAAGACATATTCGGATTTGGGGTAGTCCAACACATGTGAGAAACCATATGTCGATAAGTTAGAATCTCGGAAGTTCGCGTGTTTGTAGGATATCCCAAAGGAACGAAGGTGGTTTATTTTATAGTCCTAAAGACCGGAAGGTCATTGTTAGCACCAATACCCGCTTTTTAGAAGAAGACTATATAATGGATCACAAGCCCAGTAGTAAAGTTGTTTTAGAAGAACTTAGAGAGGACATGTCTACTTCAGTACCAACAGTACAAGATGAAGTACCACAAGAGACTGCAACACGTGTCACACATGATACACAACCACAGACAGTGCCTCGTCGTAGTGGGAGGGTTGTGAGGCAGCCTGAAAGATTCATGTTTTTGGGAGAGTCTTCGGACTTGATCCCGGGTAAACATGAACCTGATCCCAGGTCATATGACGAAGCACTCCAAGATATAGATGCAGCATCTTGGAAAAAGGCAATGAATTCTGAATTAGAGTCCATGTACTCTAATAAGGTTTGGGAGCTTGTAGAACCACCTGATGGTGTAAAAGCCGTTGGATGCAAGTGGATCTACAAAAGGAAAAGAGGGACAAACGGGAAGGTAGAAACCTTCAAAGCTAGGCTTGTTGCAAAAGGGTACACTCAAAAAGAGGGAATCGATTATGAGGAGACCTTTTCACCGGTAGCCATGCTTAAGTCTATCCGGATACTCTTATCCATTGCTGCTCATATGGATTATGAGATTTGGCAAATGGATGTCAAGACAGCTTTCCTTAATGGAAGTCTTGAAGAGAACATCCATATGAAGCAACCAGAAGGGTTCATTGAAAAAGGCAAAGAGCATCTAGTGTGCAAGCTCAATCGGTCCATTTATGGACTGAAGCAAGCTTCAAGGTCTTGGAACATCCGGTTTAATGAAGTAATCTAGTCATATGGATTTATTCAAAGTCCGGATGAGTCTTGTGTATATAAGAAGTGTAACGGAAACGTGGTGGTATTTCTTGTACTATACGTAGATGATATTTTGTTAATTGGCAACAATGTCAAGGTATTATCAGACGTAAGGGTATGGTTGTCCAAACAATTTGATATGAAGGACTTAGGAGAATGTGCACACATTCTTGGGATCAAAGTTATAAGGGATCGTAAGAAAAGAATGTTGTGTCTATCCCAAGCTTCATATATAGATACAATCCTTGCTCGTTTTAGCATGCAGGATTCCAAGAAAGGTTTCTTACCTTTTAGACATGGAGTAGCTCTATCTAAAGAGATGTCTCCAAAGACATCAAAAGAGATAGAGGACATGAAAGCAGTTCCTTATGCTTCGGCTGTAGGAAGCCTAATGTATGCAATGCTATGTACGAGACCTGATATTTGTTTTGCCGTGGGCATGGTCAGCAGATATCAGAGTAACCCTGGACAAGGACATTGGACTGCGGTAAAGCATATATTGAAGTACCTGAGAAGGACTAGAGATTATATGCTAGTTTACCAAGCAGACGATCTGCTCCCTGTGGGTTACACGGATTCAGATTTCCAATCAGATAGGGATAACAGTAAGTCTACATCAGGCTATGTGTTTACTTTAGGAGGTGGAGCCATTTCATGGAGGAGTGTTAAGCAGAAATGCGTTTCGGACTCAACCATGGAAGCCGAGTATGTAGCAGCCTCTGAGGCAGCTAAAGAAGCAGTATGGCTCAGGAACTTTCTAATGGACTTAGATGTGATTCCTGGTTTGCCCAAAATTATCACAATTTATTGTGATAATAGTGGTGCAGTTGCAAACTCGAAGGAACCACGAGCTCATAAGGCAAGTAAACATATAGAGCGCAAGTACCACCTGATACGAGATATCGTGAAGCGAGGAGAAGTTGTCATCGCCAAGATTGCATCAGCAGATAACCTGGCAGATCCTTTCACTAAGGCCCTTCCGCCGAAAGCTTTCGATCGGCATGTGGAGGGAATGGGAATCAGATGTATGGTAGAAGATATGGCAACTTAGTCATTAGTATAAGTGGGAGATTGTTAGAGTGTATACTGAAAGCCTAAGCTTTGTAAACATTCATAATGAATAAAGAATCACATTTGGTCAAATTTTCTACATTTAGTTGTAGTTGTTCAATTAATTTATATTGAAGATAATATAGTATGTGGTGTCACATACAGAAGATGATATTATCAGTACCTTATAAATTATAAACAATAGCTCACGACCAAAATGGAAAGGAACAAACCATTAGAAGGTCGTAGTGTAATTAGGTATCAGTTTATCTTGACTGTATAATTACACTAGTACACTTAGTGTGTATTGAGTAGGACCATTTGAGGTCATTTCTTTTATACTGACTTTATAAAGAAACAAAGACCTCGGTTATTATGGAAGTGTGTGCTCTTAATCCTGATATAATAACAAGCACATATATTTGATATTTATTTCTTTAATTTATCAATGGGTGAGGTTTAGTTCGATGAATCAATAAGCCCGATAAGTTGGGAAATGGTATCACTTATAGTGTGTGTTGTTGATTATAGAAGGAAACTGTGTCCTAGAGATACTAGGTTGATAATGTCCCCAAGAGGAGCTCATAAGGATTGTCATGCTAAACCCTGGACTTAGTCCGACATGACAATAAGGTTGAGTGGTACTACTCTTGGACTTAGATATTAATTAAATGAGTTGTCAGTAACTTACTTAATTAGTGGACATTCGATATCTTAAACACAGGGAGACTAACACACTCATAATAAGAAGGAGCCCAAAAATGTAATTTAGGATTGGTGCGGTAGTTCAATGATAGTTCTCTAGTGGAATGAATTATCATTGATAAAATTAAGTCGTGTGTTCGGGGCGAACACGGGATGCTTAATTTTATCGGGAGACCAAAATCAATTCCTCCTCTCGGTCCCTATCGTAGCCTCTTATTTGTAGAGTTATATACCCACCTATACCCACCTTCTATACCCACCAATAAGGGGCCGGCCAAGCTAGCTTGGGAACCAAGCTAGGGCCGACCTAGGTATATTATTGGGTGGCCGGCCCTAGCTTGAACCCAAGCTAGTGGGGGCCGGCCAAATTAGATTTAAAAGGGATTTTAATTTTAATTTTTATTATGTGGAAGAAATAATTTATTAAAAAGAATTAAAATTAAAATATCTCTCTTGTAAAAGATCTACAAAAGATTAAAGAAAGAGATTATATATCTTTCCTTATTTGTAGATTGGAGAGATGTTTTATTTTCTCTTTAAAAATTATTCACATGTTGATAAAATTAAAATTATAGAAATTTCCTTTTATCAACCATGAAGAGATTTTAAAGAGAAATTTTATTTTTTTTAAAATTTCCAGAAACAAATTAGGAAGTTTTAATTGTTGATTAAAACTTGTCCAATTTGTTCTCCAATGATGTGGCCGACCATTGAAGATTGATTTGGAAAATTTATTTTATTTTTCTAAATTAAATCATGTCAAGGAAATTGAGAAAATTTTATTGTAATTAAATTTCCTAATTTGCCTAGGCCAAGGAATATAAAAGAAGGGGTGAGGGTGCCTTCATGAGACACAACCTCTATTATTTTCTCTCCCTCTTTTGTTCCTTGGTGTGGCCGGCCATACTCTCCCTCTCTTCCTCTTGTGGTGGCCGAACCTCTCTCCCTTCCTTGGAGCTTTTGTGGTGGCCGGATACTACTTGGAGAAGAAGAAGAAGAAGGAGAGAAAGCTAGCATCTCTTGGAGCTTGGTTAGTATTTTAGTTTTCTTCTTTGGTGAAGTTCTTCCTTTGTGGCCGAACCTTGCTTGGAGGAGAAGAAGGTGGTTGGTGGTTTCTCATCTCGGTAGATCGTTGCCCACACAACGTCCGAGGTTAGAAGAGGAATACGGTAGAAGATCAAGAGGTTTTTCTACAAGGTATAACTAGTAATTTTTATTTCCGCATCATGCTAGTTATTTATGGAAATAATACCAAATACAAGAGGCTTACATTCTAGTATTTCGAATATATTTTTCGATGTTGTGTTCTTTTGTTTTCTTTCTTTTCCTTGTGATTTGATTGTTCTCTTTGGTTAACCTAAAGTTATTTTAGGAAATTAAATATTAGCTTTCTATTAAAGGTTTTGTCTAGTTGGTGGTGGTTGCTCCCATATCCAAGAAGGCCATGTGCCTCGCCACGTCAGTACTGGGAACCTTTTATGGAAATTAATATTTAATGGAATTAATAACTTAAGGAGACTTGGGTCGAACGTGTTAAGTTCCACAGGAGATCCAAGTCAAAACCTAAAAGAACAAATAGATTAAGTTTTGGATCAAACGTGTTAAGTTCCGCAGGCGATCCAAAATTTAATTTAAAAGAACACATGGTAGCTAGGAAAAGGTTCAGACCTTTGTACAAAATTTTTGTACAGTGGAACCTCTAGGTTTTCCGAGTAGCAACCAACATCCCCTTCGCTTGCATTGGAAGCACACCACGTGCTCCTTGCCTTTGCGTATCGGGACTTCGGCTTCCTTGACCTTTGGCGCCGGTGGAGACTTTCTAATCCTCTTTGGACACTTGCTCTTGTAGTGCCCAAACTCTCTACACTCAAAACACATTATGTGTAATTTGCTTGAAATTAAAGTGCTTGAGTTACCTAGGGTTGAGGATGAATGTAGACTCTCTCCTTCATCCCTTCCGGAGGTAGATGCTTCTTCTTGCTCCAATCTTGAAGAAGTGCTCTCCTCCTCTTCTTCCTTAGATGTTGAGTAACCCTCAACTTCTAATTCCTCTCTTCCATGGTGTGAGCTACTTAGCTCACTTGACTCCTCTTCATGAATTGAAGTGGAGCTCTCCTCATGGAACTTGGCCAAGTTGTTCCACAACTCCTTGGCATTGTTATAACCACCTACCTTACACAAAATGTCATTAGGTAATGAAAATTCAAGAATTTTCGTTACCTCATCGTTGATTGTGGATTGGTGGATTTGCTCCTTTGTCCACTTTTTCTTCTCTAGGGTTTCTCCGTCTTTATCCACCGGATGAGTAAACCCTACCTGCACACAACTCCAATTTTCAAGGTTAGTCATAAGAAAATACCTCATTCTTACCTTCCAATACTCGAAGTCGCAGCACTCGTAGAATGGTGGAAACGTGATGTCTTCTCCGAGTCGATCCATTCTCTAGCTTGTGCTCCCCCGGGTGTTAATCCGACGAAGAGCAACCTTGCTCTGATACCACTTGTTAGGATCCTTCGTACGGAGGCTAGAGAGGGGGGTGTGAATAGCCGACCCCAAATCGTCGTTTCTTTCTACAAAACGTGTTAGCGCAGCGGAAAATAAACACAGAAACGAAAGGGAAAGAAGACAAACCTCAAACAAACCGATGTAACGAGGTTCGGAGATAAACTCCTACTCCTCGGCGTGTCCGTAAGGTGGATGAAGCCTATCAATCCGTCGGTGGATGAGTCCCCGGAGAACCGGCTAATAAATGCTCCTTGTGGGTGGAGAAACCTCGCCACAATACTTGTAACAACAAGAAAGGAGTACAAGGAAAGCAAGAAGCAAATACAAACAACAATATGAATGCAACACTCGCTTGCCTTCTCTGTCGATTGGAGGCGATGAAGCAGCAACTTCACAACCCAAACGCAACAGCTGATCGACGACTGGAAGCTCACGCGAAGCTTCGGAAGAGAGCTCAACAAAGCTCAGAACCTCAGAGCACAGAAGCAGAAGCTTCAATCCAATGAAGAAGAAGAAGAAGAAGAAGAAATATATTAGGAGGCTCGCAGCAGCAGCCCTCCTTTTATAACCTGCGAAGAAAACGAAGAAACACAGAAGAAATCTAGCCGTTGCGTCGCAACGGCTAGTGCCTGGACCGATCAGGCTCCATGTGAATCGGTCCAGACCGATCCATTCCCTAACCTTCGCTTATGTTCCGTCTCCGATCGGTCCATGGACCGATCGGAACCTCTGATCGGTCCGCAGGCCGATCAGAACTTCCCTGGTCGGTCCGTAGACCGATCAGGCTTCTCTTCTCCGAACTTCTTTGAGCCTCCTGATCGTTGTTTGATCGGTCTCGGACCGTCGATAACCTGATGAGCTCTTGGATGGTTCTTGATCGGTGCGGTGACCGTCGGGCTATCGATGTATCCGGATCGGTCCCGGACCGATCCAAACTCCCCAGCCCTAAACCTCAGGCTTCTACACCAACATCCGGTCAACCTTGACCTGTTGGTTCATCATTCCTAGCATCTGGTCACTCCCTTGACCTACTAGGATTCTCCACCAAGTGTTCGGTCAATCCCTTTGACCTACTTGGGCTTTCCTCTTCGTGCCAAGTATCCGATCACTCCCTTGATCTACTTGGACTTCCCAACACCAGATGTCCGATCACCCTTGATCCATCTAGATTTTCCCTTGCCCGGCTTCACTCACCAGGATTTCCAATCTGCCTGGCTTCACTCACCAGGACTTCCAAACTGCCTGGCTTCACTCACCAGGACTTTCCCGAATGCCTGGCTTCACTCACCAGGACTTCCACTTTCACCTAGCTTCACTCGCTAGGATTTTCACCTGGCTTCACTCACCAGGACTTTCCACATCCGGTCCAGAGAATGAGCTACCGAGCCCTCTCTGACCACAGTCCGGAGAACGAGCTACCGAGCCCTCTCCGTCTTCCCATGTGCCAAGCTTCCATACTTGGACTTCTCCGTGCCAAGTCTCCATACTTGGACTTTCTCCCGTGCCAAGCTCCCTGCTTGGACTTTTCCGAGTCAGGTCAACTCACCTCGGGTCAACTAGGTCAACCTTGACCACGAGTTGCACCCACAATCTCCCATGCTTGTATCCTTGTCAAACATCAAGATACAACTTTTCTGTTCACGTCAAACATCGTCATAACTCGTCAAACATCAAAACATAACTCAAGTCAAGTCAACTCGAGTCTGGTCAACCAGGTCAACCTTGACCTAAGGTTGCACCAACAGAAACTACTTTGAATGACAAAGCTATTTCATGTGTTTCTCATAAAAATATTGTCTTTAGAGAAAGTAGAGAGGCTTCACAATATTTTTTTTTCAGAGCAGGTTCAAGATTTATCATCAAAAGAATTTGCTCTTCTACAAGAGCAAGAACAAAGAAAGGCTCAGGATGCAGAGATATCCTCACTCCAAAAAGAACTAGAACAACTTAAATTGGAAAGAGACATTTTCAAAGATGAAAATACTAAACTACAAGCCGAATTTCAGAGTTATAAGGAGCATGAGGAAGACCGATGGGAGGACAAGCGTTTAGCCTATTTGAGGTCTTCGAAGTTTAATGATGAATATGTCCGCCGTATAATAGGGACTTTAAATCATTCCGTGACAGGGGTTATTCAACAATTAAGGGAAGGTAGTTATCTATCTTGAGAACCCTCCTCTCTATTCATAAACCGTCGCGGACTTAATCAGGAATTGCCCGAAAACTTGACAAGCAATTTTGAGTAAGCATGATTATGTATTCATAAAAGACTTGTAATTAAATACTTGCATTTTTGTAAAAATTTGTACTTACCTGCTTTACTGACCTTTGTTATCTTGCTACTGCTTCCTTTGAGATGTCCGTGAGAATAAGTACTATCTTGTTCAAGAATTCTTTATGATTTCTCGAAGTTAGGTACTGTTTTGTTAAACTCCTCCATTTGTGGTATCTTAATTGATCATATGATTTTGAACAATAAGACTTTCCATAAACTCCTTGAACTTCAATCAGGCATGACTATATATATATATAAATATAAGATTCCATCCATATTCCAAAAGGGCGTATAATCCCGAGCAACTTTATGTGAAAAATTCCCTAGGATTTATGCACTCCGGTGGGGAGTATAACCTCGAGCGATTTTAGATAAAGAACTCCATATGATTGCAACTTCTGACCGGGTACGTGATCCTGAGCAGTAATATATAAGTAAATCATACGAATCTCATAAGGCTATGAATTCTGACCGGGAGTATAATTTTGAATGATTATATATAAAGAACTCCATATGATTGTAACTTCTGATCAAGTGTTTGATCCTGAGCAGTAATATATAAGGAAATCATAAGAATCTCATAAGACTACGAATTCTGACCAGGAGTATAATTTTGAATGATTATATATATAAAGAACTCTATATGATTGCAACTTCTGATCAAGTGCTTGATCCTGAGCAGTAATATATAAGGAAATCATAAGAATCTCATAAGACTATGAATTCTGACCAGGAGTATAATTTTGAATAATTATATATATAAAGAACTCTATATAATTGCAACTTCTGATCAAGTGTTTGATCCTGAGCAGTAATATATAAGGAAATCATAAGAATCTCATAAGACTATGAATTCTGACCAGGAGTATAATTTTGAATGATTATATATAAAGAACTCCATATGATTGCAACTTCTGATCAAGTGCTTGATCCTGAGCAGTAATATATAAGGAAATCATAAAAAACTTATAAGACTATGAATTCTGACCGGGAGTATAATTTTGAAAGATTATATATATAAAGAACTCCATATGATTGCAACTTCTGATCAAGTGCTTGATCATGAGCAGTAATATATAAGGAAATCATAAGAATCTCATAAGACTATGAATTCTGACCAGGAGTATAATTTTGAATGATTATATATAAAGAACTCCATATGATTGCAACTTCTGATCAAGTGCTTGATCCTGAGCAGTAATATATAAGGAAATCATAAAAAACTTATAAGACTATGAATTCTGACCGGGAGTATAATTTTGAAAGAATTCCCACTGAATTTTGAATCCTGGTCAGGAGTGTAATTCTGAGTGACAAAGAAATCCAGATGCCTTTGAATTTCGATCGGACGTGTGATCCCGAGTGGTTAGGGTCCACAAATTATTGTGCTGTATCAATCTCGCATGATTTTACTCATAATAGTTTAAAGTCTCCGGTTCCTCCCATGAAGACCCGTCTAAGTTACTTCATGAGATTTTCCGATCGACTATGCTTTTATGATAGTTTAAAGTCTCCGGTTCCTCCCATGAATACCCGTCCGAGTTACTTCATAAGATTTCCTGATCGACTAAGCTTTTATGATAGTTTAAAGTCTCCGGTTCCTCCCATGAAGACCCATCCGAGTTACTTCATGAGATTTCCCAATCGACTATGCTCTCTGATAGTTTAGAGTCTCCGGTTCCTCCCATGAAGACCCGTCCGGGTTACTTCATGAGATTTCCCGATCGATTATGTTCCATGATGGTTTAGAGTCTCCGGTTCCTCCCATGAAGACCCGTCCGAGTTACTTCATGAGATTTCCCGATCGACTATGTTCTGTGATGGTTTAGAGTCTCTGGTTCCTCCCATGAAGACCCGTCCGGGTTACTTCATGAGATTTCCCGATCGACTATGCCTTTATGATAGTTTAAAGTCTCCGGTTCCTCCCATGAAGACCCGTCCGAGTTCATGAGATTTCTCGATCGACTATGCTTTTATGATAGTTTAAAGTCTTCGGTTCCTCCCATGAAGACCCGTCCGAGTTACTTCATAAGATTTCCCGATCGACTAAGCTTTTATGATAGTTTAAAGTCTCCGGTTCCTCCCATGAAGACCCGTCCGAGTTACTTCATGAGATTTCCCGATCGACTATGATCTCTGATAGTTTAGAGTCTCCGGTTCCTCCCATGAAGACCCGTCCGGGTTACTTCATGAGATTTCCCGATCGACTATGTTTCATGATGGTTTAGAGTCTCCGGTTCCTCCCATGAAGACCCGTCCGGGTTACTTCATGAGATTTCCCGATCGACTATGTTCCATGATGGTTTAGAGTCTCCGGTTCCTCCCATGAAGACCCGTCCGAGTTACTTCATGAGATTTCCCGATCGACTATGTTCTGTGATGGTTTAGAGTCTCCGGTTCCTCCCATGAAGACCCGTCCGGGTTACTTCATGAGATTTCCCAATCGACTATGCTTTTATGAAAGTTTAAAGTCTCCGGTTCCTCCCATGAAGACCCGTCCGAGTTACTTCATGAGATTTCCCGATCGAGTATGCTTTTATGATAGTTTAAAGTCTTCGGTTCCTCCCACGAAAACCCGTCCGGGTTACTTCATGAGATTTCCCGATCAACTATGTTCATGATAGTTTAAAGTCTCTGGTTCCTCTCAAGAAGACCCGTCTGGGTTACTTCAAGAGATTTCCCGATCGACTATTATTTGAGGGAAACTAAAATACTTGCACCAACCTTGTGATGTTTTTAACGTCTTTGAGAATCCTTAAGGAAGCCTGGTCAGTTTCTACTTAAAGCCCCCAATTGACAGATACTTGAGCGGACTTTGCTGCCTGGGATATTACTGTTAATAATAGTTTCGCCTTTGATAACGATCCCTATTTGCTTTCTTATTTTTCAAAACAAAATAGTCTTCTGTATGATGGTTGCTGGTCTTGTGATAAGTGCACCATCTTCTTGGTGCTTCTTGTTGCATCTCCACATGTTGTATTGCTTGTGGACGATATTCTGGATGATGATGGGGTGGGTGAATTACTCTAGGTCCTCTTGGTGGAGGAACAGGAGCAAGAGTTTTCTCCTTAATAAGAGCAGGAGAAGAAGTGGTATCTTCTTTTCGGCGTGCAGCCTGAGCTTCTTCGACATTAATAAACTCAGTAGTACGTTCAATTAATAAGTCAAAATTGGCAGGAGGATTTCTCACCAGATCTTTAAAGAAATCATTATCATTTAAGCCTTGAGAAAAAGCACTTACCAATATCTCAATGGTAGCATTGGGCACATCGATGACTACCTGATTGAATCTCTTAATATAGGCTCTAATAGACTCTTTAGATCCCTGTTTAATTGAAAATAAGATCCAAGGAGTTTTATGATACCTCTTGTTGTTAGAAAATGATGCAAGAAAACCTTCTTGAAATCTTTAAACCTTCGGATAGAATTCCTCGGCAATCTTTTAAATCAGCGTTGAGCTGCTCCTTCGAGTGTTGTAAGGAACATCCGACACTTTAATCCATCAGAAAATTGCTGCAATAATACTACATTCTCAAATTTTAATAGATAATCTTCTGGATCTGTGGTTCCAGAGTATTCACCGATTTGAAGATTTTGAAATCTATTAGGAAGTGGATCGTCTAGTACACTTTGAGAGAACAGAGAAATAACTCTCTCCGATGAGCTATCACTAGCCACCATCATTTTAGCTCTGCGCTTTTCTTTGTCTGGCGCCTCACCAGAAGATTCTTGGAATACATACCTTCGTCCTCCCTGCCCCAAAGGAGTACGAAGGAAAGCTCGAGGACGCCGCATCAGAGAAACTGCAACTGGAGGAAAATATGCATGTTCCTCTTCTTCCGGCTCCTTTCCTTTTCGATGCTCAGTACTTGAAATAGCTGGATTATGAGCTGTTGGTAGAGTAGCTCCAGTATGAGCTTGAAGTTGTTGTTGTTGTTGTTGCAAGGCTTTCTGGACATGAGAATTAATGAGGAAATCCAGATCTTCACGACTAATGGTAAGTAGGTTTGATTTTCCAGCCTCTTCCATCTTGTAGTCTCAGATTCAGGTGAAGTTCCCACAGACGGCGCCAAATTTGATCATGTCTGAGAAGCTGACCACGACGGAGATCCGAAAGAAGAAAACCCACCGTGCTAATGAAGAATGATGTCCGAAGAATACCGATCCGAGAAATCCAAAGCGGATCGGGAAAGAATAGAGTCACCGGAGGTTTTCCTCGTATGAAGACCCGATGACGAAGAAGAACGCCAACTCTGAAGAGAAGAAACTCAGATCCGAAGCTTCCAAGACTTCCTGCGCACAAGAGACCAACCAACACTATCGTCAGTGACCTAAGACCGGGGTGGGAATCCCTGGCTAGTCCCTCCGACGCTCAAGTTAGTGATTTCTCTAAGTGTGGAAGGAAAAGGAAGAAGATGAACAGTAGAATAGTAGTTGAGAATTAGGGTTATGAATGTGCGCAATGATGTGAATTTACCTCACCGACGGAGAGGATTCCCCTTTTTATACCACTTCATATAACCTCCGTAGTCATGAAGTGGACCTCGGTTTGTTAGAGTTCGTTATGAGATGACCTCAGCTGTGTACTTGTGGTAGATGACTTTTAAGGAATCTTTTTTGTACCCCAGATGTACCTTCTTTGTCGTTTAGTATCTGCAAAATAATCTGGAAGCATATTTCCCGCCAAAATATATAACACCTGTCATGCATTTACATATTACAGATATCCTCATTAATTATCTTATTTGAAATATTCATTTATGATCCTTTCTCATGCAGCTTCTATTTGCACCCTTTTTATGTTAATAAGCTGCATTTTATCCAGTATCTTTCCAAGGTATTCATCGACCGGCTTGTATTGGCTCTCCCCTTGAAAGGATATCCCCGACCGATATTAGCCTACCTTCGTCCTGAAGTTATGTCCCGACCAATATTAGCCTACCTCCTTTACAGCATATATATCTTCCTCCTGGGAAGCGTATATTAGTCGATATAGACTTTACCCCCTATCAGGGTATGTCCCAACCGATATTAACCTACCTTCATCTTGAAGGTATGCCCCGGCCGATATTAGCCTACTCCCTTTAAAGTATATATATCTTCCTCCTGGGAGCCGTATTTCGGTCGATATAGGCTTACCTCCTATCGGGGTATGTCCTGACCGATATTAGCCTACCTTCATCTTGAAGGTATGTCCCGACCGATATTAGTCTACTCCCTTTAAAGTATATATATCTTGCTCCTGGGAGGCGTATTTCGGTCGATATAGGCTTAACTCCTATCGGGGTATGTCCCGACCGATATTAGCCTACCTTCATCCTGAAGGTATGTCCCGATCGATATTAGCCTACTCCCTTTAAAGTATATATATCTTCCTCCTGGGAGGCGTATTTCGGTCGATATAGGATTACCTCCTATTGGGGTATGTCCCGACCGATATTAGCCTACCTTCATCCTGAAGGTATGTCCCGGCCGATATTAGCCTACTCCCTTTAAAGTATATATATCTTTCCTCATTTTCTTTCCTCATCGGGGGATCCACAAAACCTAGTCCATATCACTTACCATTACAGACTTACTTGACATTTGACCCACTAGAACTTCATGTAAGATGCCTTATCTTGACTTCAGCTAGTTGTCAAGTCCTGCGGACCTAACTAGACTCCTTGCCAGATATCAACCTATCTGGTCTTCTTGTGCCAGTTATTAGGTCCTCCAAATCTAACTGAACTTTAGCCTGGTGTCAAGTCCTATCAAGTTTTTCAATCCTACACACTTGATAAACGGGTTATAAAAATACAATATCTATCTTTAATCTATTTATTATTCATCAAAATCTGAGTTTAACAATCAGTGCTAACTGCACCAACATATTCATCTCAACCAGTCATATTAACACTATATAACTTGCCGACATGGATGCGTATGAAAGACTAATACATGTTCTTAATTTTACTTATTCTAGGTCTAAAGTATCTTAAAGAGAAGATAAATATTTTTTTTGTAACATCTAATTATTGAGTTGAATAACTTATGAAATGTAGGGTCAGAGACTTATTATATTGTAAGTAAAACTAATTTTACATTATATGATGCTTTATTATGGATGATTAATGATTTTTCAACATACTCAATGTTGTCAATATTGAGCACAATTGGTAAATTAGTATGTTCACATTGCATGATAGAGTTTGATGCATTTTCATTACTTTATAGTAGAAAGATATCTTGGTTTGATAATCATCGTAAATTTTTACCAAAAGAGAACCTTTTCAAGTGAAATAATAAAGAGTTCATAAAAAATAAATTGGTTAGAAAACATTCACTCATAATCAAGTCAAGAGAGGAAATACTTGAGGAAATAGACAACTATAAATTTATACCAGTAACTCAGACGAGTTTTGACAATTTAAATAAATACATTGTGACAATGTGCAAGTGTGGTTGGAAGAAAAAAAATTATATTTTGGGAGCTGCTATATTGGAAGTATCTATTCATTCAATATAATTTAGATGTGATGCATATTTAAAAAAATTGATAATATCTTTAATACTGTGATGAATGCTCCTAGAAAAACTAAAGACACATCAAAATCACCTTATGAATTGAAAGAATTAATTAGCAAACCTGAGTTGCATAAAATAAAACAACCAATAAATTTTTAAAGGTTTGTTATACATTGGACAAAAAAGATAAGCAAGCTTTATGTAATTGGTTGAAATAAATCAAATTTCTTGATGAGTATGTCTCGAATATGGATATATGTGTAGATATGAACAAATTTAAAATGTTTGGAATGAAGAGTCACAGTCGTTATGTGTTCATGTAAAGGCTTATTCCAATAACTTTTCATGACTTACTTCCTAATAATGTTTGACAAACACTTACAGAATTAAGCTTGTTTTCAAAGATTTAACATCAAGGGTTATTATGTTCATGCAAAAAAGCCGAACCGGGAAGGGGTTCCCGGCGACGACCCTCCGACGCTCAAATCAGGCAACGACAAGGAGAAGCAGAGTAACAGGATGAGGACTGTAGCTACAGTAAAGATGAATGCGTACCTCCGTCGGAGTCTGGGGGTCCTTATATAGGATCCTTAGGAGGCGTGCACACGTTTCTCGAGGCATGCACGCTCCTCAAAGCATACCTCGGAATGGACGTGTCAAAAAGTGTGTCTGACGCCATACCGCAACCGTCCGAGCATATCTTTGACATGACAGTGGAAACTTCCACCGTATGATTCTCTGTCCAGTCCGACCGTCGACCATGTTGTCTGTCAGCGGCACATGTCTTGAGAAGGATATCACCAGCTGCCCCTTTTGTCCTCTTCTGAGTCTTTTGTTGGTTACTAGGTTGAGCGGGAGGACCGCTCAGCCATCCTGGCGTCCGGGAGTGCAAGCGTACTGGATTGAGTGAGAAGGCCACTCGGTCACATACTCGAACGGGCTTGCAGCCTTAGTTGATCTGCCGCTCAGCCGAGCAGACATACCACCCGGCGGATCAGCTCTTTTATATGAGCACTCATGAGCGTCGACAACCCGACATGAGGTCGACTTGTCGTCGCGCCGGCCTGGGCGCTATTCTAGGAGATCGGCCAGGCGAGTCTCTCCGCTCGGCCAGACTCTTAGGTTGACCATCTTGACTTTGACCTCCACGTGTCGTTGACCCCTACTCGTACGGACCCCCTATTTCTTACCACCGGATCATATAATGATCTAGTCATTGATTTAATACTTGAATATAACTGGTCAGGGGTAGTAAACATACCTCACTTGCCAGATCTGCTCTAAAGCTTGTTTCTTCCTCCTCGCTATAGATTTCTTCTGAGGAGTCTCCCCCTTCGTCTATGCTCTCCTCCTGGTGACTTGCCATCAGTGCAAGTCCAACGTACTCTTCCAAGTCATATTCTGATGACAACTCATCCCAAGTCGCCTTCGGGATTTTGTGCTTTATTGTTATACTTGGTCCTTTCTTATTATCCTTGTTCTTCATCTTTGGGTAGTCCTCCTTAATGTGTCCCTCTTCATTACAGTTATAGCATTTATCTTCCTTGCACTTCTTTTCTTTACCTGTACTTGATTAAACTTATTAGTTCTAAAAAATTTATTGAATTTTCTTACCATATAAGTTATTTCATCACCATCCAGGGAAGCGTCGACGTCTGATTCATCCTTCTTGACTTTTAGAGCAATATTATTTGACTTTTCTAATTCCTAAGAATCTACATATCGAGACTCATGAAGTTCAAAAGTTGAAAATAAGTTTTCAAGAGTACTTGCCTCGAGGTCCTTAGAGATGTAGTAAGCATCTACTAAGGCTGACCACTCTTGAGTTCTCAGAAAAGCGTTAAGTGCGTACCTTAAGGAATCACGATTTGTTATCTTTTCTCTGAGGTTGTTGAGCTGGATGATCAGATCTTTGATCCTTGCATGGAGTTGGGCTACCTTCTCTCCCTTGTTCAACCGGAGATTCGTCAATTGGCTTTGGAGGATGTCCCACTTTGCTAGTTTGGCTTCCGAAGTACCTTCGTGAAACTCTAGCAATTTCTCCTAGAAATCTTTGGCGGAGTCGTAGCTTCCGATCTGGCTGACCTCCTGGGACAAAAGAACACTAAGTAAATGAAACTCTATTTTTTCCATTAGCTACGAAGTCGACGTACTCCTGTTAGTACCCTCGGGGTAGTTTTGATGTAGCCAACTAAGTTCAGTTAGGTATTGTTGTATTTGATCCTTGTGTCTAAATGTGCAGGAGCTTAGGAATATAAGAAATTGAGTGAAAAATGTAGCTAGTGAGAAGGACGACACTGGAAGGGAGTCGACGGGCTCCATGCATCCAAAGGACGAGATGCTGCTGAAAAGTACACCGACGAATGAGAAGGACACGCACGACGGTCTGTGGGATGAGAAGCCGGGGAGGAAGACTGCTCGAGGAGAATGTCAGAGTTGGGTTCAGGTGAGCTCAACTCCGATTAGCCGGAGAATCACCTACGTGAAGAGATCAACTTTGAGCTGAGTTGTCCTGTGGAAGGCGCCTTCTATGGCTAGAAGACACCTTTGATGAATAGTACAAAGTCGTCTTCCAACCTTTGAAGGTGCCTTCACTAGCCGTTAACCGAGGATAAAGTTTTATCCTCAGCAGATAAAACTCTATCTGATGGAAGGCGCCTTGGATCTCATTAGAGGCACCTTCAAGCTGCGGATAACTTTTTCCAGGAGTTATAAAAAGACCCCTGGATCTGGAAAATAATTATCAACTCTTGTATTCATTTCCTAACAACTTTCTAAGCATTCAACAAGTGTAAGAGGCTTCTCTACCTTTAACAAAGGAGACTTTTTAGTGTTTTTATTTATCTTAGATTAACAACCACCTAGGTTGTAACCAAGTAATTCTTTTGCTCTTCTTTTTAGTTGTTAATTTAATTTAGGATATTTGTGCTACTAATTAGAGTTGAAAGATTGAGAAAGGTCTATCTTATTTTTGTAGGCAATTCACTCCCTTTTTGTCGGCCCCGTTGTACCAATAATTGGTATCAGAGTCAGAACGCCTCAGAAGGACTAACTATCTACTGAAGCACCGAGACGATGGCCAAACAGAGCATCTACCCGTCGAAGTTCGAGGGAGAATTTGTGTTATGGAAAAAACACATGGAGGTATTTTTTAAAACTGATTTTGAAGTTTTATTAATAATTAACTATGGTTTTGAAGCTCCAAAAGATCAAAAAGATGAACAAAAAGAAGAGTACCTTTGGACAAAGAAAGAACAAGCGAACTTTGTGGCGAATGGACGAGCTGAATTCTACCTACTAAGTGTACTGCCACCTCAAGAAATTAGCTGGATCAACGTCTACCCATCAACAAAGGAACTTTGGGAAAAGTTCCTAGAGCTACACAAAGAAACGTCTGAAGTAAAACTCACTAAACGAGATCTTCTCCGGAACCACTTGACGAACCTCCGACTAAAAAAAGGAAAATCAGTAGTGCAACTGCACACTAAATTGAAAGAACTGATCACTAGACTTACGAATCTCAGAGAAAAGGTAACAAACCAAGATTCTCTAAGGTACGTATTAAGTATTTTTTTCAAGGACACTCGAATGGTCCTCAATTGTCGACTCCTATTATATTTCTAAATATCTATAGGTAACCACATTAGAAAGTTTATTTTCCACTTTATAACTTTATGAATCTAGATGTGTAGAATCAAATGAGACAAGTCAGACAATAGCTCTAAAGACCAACCAGAAAGGCGAACTAGACTCCAAAGAATCAATCGACGAATATGAAGAAACATTATTGGTAAAAAAATTTAATAGGTTTATTAAATCTAATAAATTTAATAAGTCACAGGCGAAAAAGTATTTTTCGGAGCAAAAGAAAGGCCTGATGCTATAACTGCAGAGGAGAATGACACATCAAGGATGACTGCCCCGAACTAAAGAAGAAGGAGAAGGATAAGGGTAAAAGACCAATAAGATCGAAACACAAGATCTTGAAAGCTTCATGGGATGAATCATCATCTTTTGAGTCTGAGATCGAAGCTTACGCCGGACTAGCTCTAATGGCAGACCACCAAGGAGAAGATGAAAGCGACTCAGAGATGATCATCGATAAAGGGGGAGGATCGTCAGAGGAAAGTTGCGATGAAGGACACGAGGTAAGTGAGGTACATTCACTTTTTCCCAAATAGTCTTTCCAATTTATTAAAATGCTTTCAAAGAACTTAGTACAATTAGAAAAAAAAATAATGCTAGATTAAAATTAAACTTAGTAAAGTCCTGCCCCTTAGATATGTTTGATAATATAAAAATTGAAAATGAAAAATTGAAAGCACAAATAGAAAAACTAGAAAATGACTATGCATATTTGAATTCCAATATCTTTTGAAAATCAACATTAAAAAATAATAGTAGAATTAATTAGTATCACTAAGGATAAATTAGGAAAATTCCTAGAAACTATGTACCTTCAAAATTTTTAGTAAATCCAGTAGGTAGGAACCTATATTGGATTCCAAAAATCCCTTTTAAATTAAACTCTAATTTTTTTATTAGGATAGAAATTATCTCAATTAGAAAAAAAAAATTTATTACGAGAGGAATTTTTTTTTCCTTTGCTATATGATGATTTTATATACAAATAGATATTTTTTTTTTAATTTTTTCTATTGACTTATTTTTTTAATTAATTATTGACAAAAATCATACTTTGAAATTTAAAATTATTTCACAAATTTAAAATTTTAATTTTTCTGAGATGAAACATGATTATAAATATTTTAATTATTTTTAAATATCTGAATTATTATAAATTATTTTTCAAAAAGATAATTGTTCAAAAAATAGAAATTTTGAAAATTTTATTTTATTTTTTCCATTTAACAATGTGTACTACATATCCAGAAAAAATAGTAGAATTTTTTAGAATTGAAAAATACTAACTTACTAGTAATCATTGTTATGTACTCATAGAAAAGTTTTTAAAATTTTTCTAACAGTTTACTTTACTTTTCCAAATTTTTTATTGATTTTTTTATGTGATTAAAAGGGGAGAAATAAGTAAAAGTTAAGGGGGAGTTAGGATAAATTTTATCCTTATATTTATTTTTACAATTAACTTATTTAATTCATTGCTTTACTATATTATTTCATTGCATTTTTTAATGCTAACTTGAACTTAGGTTGATGCACATCAAAAGGGGAAGATTGTTAGTACCCCGGGTAGTCTTGATGTAGTCAGCTAACTTCAGTTAGGTTATGTTGTGTTTGATCCTTGTGTCTAAGTGTACAGGAGCTTAGGAACACAAGAAGTCAAGCGGAAGACGCAGTTAGCAAAAAGCATGACACGGGAATGGAGTCAACGGGCTCATTGCATCTGAAGGATGAGATATTGCGAAAGAGTACACTGGCGGACGAGAAGGACGTGAGTCTTTTGTTGGTTACTAGGTTGAGCGGGAGGACCGCTCGGCCATCCTGGCGTCCGGGAGTGCAAGCGTACTGGATTGAGTGAGAAGGCCACTCGGTCACATACTCGAACGGGCTTGCAGCCTTAGTTGATCTGCCGCTCAGCCGAGCAGACATACCACCCGGCGGATCAGCTCTTTTATATGAGCACTCATGAGCGTCGACAACCCGACATGAGGTCGACTTGTCGTCGCGCCAGCCTGGGCGCTATTCTAGGAGATCGGCCTGGCGAGTCTCTCCGCTCGGCCAGACTCTTAGGTTGACCATCTTGACTTTGACCTCCACGTGTCGTTGACCCCTACTCGTGCGGACCCCCTATTTCTTACCACCGGATCATATAATGATCTAGTCATTGATTTAATACTTGAATATAACTGGTCAGGGGTAGTAAACATACCTCACTTGCCAGATCTGCTCTAAAGCTTGTTTCTTCCTCCTCGCTATAGCTTTCTTCTGAGGAGTCTCCCCCTTCGTCTATGCTCTCCTCCTGGTGACTTGCCATCAGTGCAAGTCCAGCGTACTCTTCCAAGTCATATTCTGATGACAACTCATCCCAAGTCGCCTTCAGGATTTTGTGCTTTATTGTTATACTTGGTCCTTTCTTATTATCCTTGTTCTTCATCTTTGGGTAGTCCTCCTTAATGTGTCCCTCTTCATTATAGTTATAGCATTTATCTTCCTTGCACTTCTTTTCTTTACCTGTACTTGATTAAACTTATTAGTTCTAAAAAAATTTATTGAATTTTCTTACCATATAAGTTATTTCATCACCATCCAGGGAAGCGTCGACGTCTGATTCATCCTTCTTGACTTTTAGAGCAATATTATTTGACTTTTCTAATTCCTAAGAATCTACACATCGAGACTCATGAAGTTCAAAAGTTAAAATAAGTTTTCAAGAGTACTTGCCTCGAGGTCCTTAGAGATGTAGTAAGCATCTACTAAGGCTGACCACTCTTGAGTTCTCAGAAAAGCATTAAGTGCGTACCTTAAGGAATCACGATTTGTTATCTTTTCTCTGAGGTTGTTGAGCTGGATGATCAGATCTTTGATCCTTGCATGGAGTTGGGCTACCTTCTCTCCCTTGTTCAACCGGAGATTCGTCAATTGGCTTTGGAGGATGTCCCACTTTGCTAGTTTGGCTTCCGAAGTACCTTCGTGAAACTCTAGCAATTTCTCCTAGAGATCTTTGGCGGAGTCGTAGCTTCCGATCTGGCTGACCTCCTGGGACAAAAGAACACTAAGTAAATGAAACTCTATTTTTTCCATTAGCTACGAAGTCGACGTACTCCTGTTAGTACCCTCGGGGTAGTTTTGATGTAGCCAACTAAGTTCAGTTAGGTATTGTTGTATTTGATCCTTGTGTCTAAATGTGCAGGAGCTTAGGAATATAAGAAATTGAGTGAAAAAAGTAGCTAGTGAGAAGGACGACACTGGAAGGGAGTCGACGGGCTCCATGCATCCAAAGGACGAGATGCTGCTGAAAAGTACACCGACGAATGAGAAGGACACGCACAACGGTCTGAGGGATGAGAAGCCGGGGAGGAAGACTGCTCGAGGAGAATGTCAGAGTTGGGTTCAGGTGAGCTCAACTCCGATTAGCCGGAGAATCACCTACGTGAAGAGATCAACTTTGAGCTGAGTTGTCCTGTGGAAGGCGCCTTCTATGGCTAGAAGACACCTTTGATGAATAGTACAAAGTCGTCTTCCAACCTTTGAAGGTGCCTTCACTAGCCGTTAACCGAGGATAAAGTTTTATCCTCAGCAGATAAAACTCTATCTGATGGAAGGCGCCTTGGATCTCATTAGAGGCACCTTCAAGCTACGGATAACTTTTTCCAGGAGTTATAAAAAGACCCCTGGATCTGGAAAATAATTATCAACTCTTGTATTCATTTCCTAACAACTTTCTAAGCATTCAACAAGTGTAAGAGGCTTCTCTACCTTTAACAAAGGATACTTTTTAGTGTTTTTATTTACCTTAGATTAACAACCACCTAGGTTGTAACCAAGTAATTCTTTTGCTCTTCTTTTTAGTTGTTAATTTAATTTAGGATATTTGTGCTACTAATTAGAGTTGAAAGATTGAGAAAGGTCTATCTTATTTTTGTAGGCAATTCACTCCCTTTTTGTCGGCCCCGTTGTACCAATAATTGGTATCAGAGTCAGAACGCCTCAGAAGGACTAACTATCTACTGAAGCACCGAGACGATGGCCAAACAGAGCATCTACCCGTCGAAGTTCGAGGGAGAATTTGTGTTATGGAAAAAACACATGGAGATATTTTTTAAAACTGATTTTGAAGTTTTATTAATAATTAACTATGGTTTTGAAGCTCCAAAAGATCAAAAAGATGAACAAAAAGAAGAGTACCTTTGGACAAAGAAAGAACAAGCGAACTTTGTGGCGAATGGACGAGCTGAATTCTACCTACTAAGTGTACTGCCACCTCAAGAAATTAGCTGGATCAACGTCTACCCATCAACAAAGGAACTTTGGGAAAAGTTCCTAGAGCTACACAAAGAAACGTCTGAAGTAAAACTCACTAAACGAGATCTTCTCCGGAACCACTTGACGAACCTCCGACTAAAAAAAGGAAAATCAGTAGTGCAACTGCACACTAAATTGAAAGAACTGATCACTAGACTTACGAATCTCAGAGAAAAGGTAACAAACCAAGATTCTCTAAGGTACGTATTAAGTATTTTTTTCAAGGACACTCGAATGGTCCTCAATTGTCGACTCCTATTATATTTCTAAATATCTATAGGTAACCACATTAGAAAGTTTATTTTCCACTTTATAACTTTATGAATCTAGATGTGTAGAATCAAATGAGACAAGTCAGACAATAGCTCTAAAGACCAACCAGAAAGGCGAACTAGACTCCAAAGAATCAATCGACGAATATGAAGAAACATTATTGGTAAAAAAATTTAATAGGTTTATTAAATCTAATAAATTTAATAAGTCACAGGCGAAAAAGTATTTTTCGGAGCAAAAGAAAGGCCTGATGCTATAACTGCAGAGGAGAATGACACATCAAGGATGACTGCCCCGAACTAAAGAAGAAGGAGAAGGATAAGGGTAAAAGACCAATAAGATCGAAACACAAGATCTTGAAAGCTTCATGGGATGAATCATCATCTTTTGAGTCTGAGATCGAAGCTTACGCCGGACTAGCTCTAATGGCAGACCACCAAGGAGAAGATGAAAGCGGCTCAGAGATGATCATCGATAAAGGAGGAGGATCGTCAGAGGAAAGTTGCGATGAAGGACACGAGGTAAGTGAGGTACATTCACTTTCTCCCAAATAGTCTTTCCAATTTATTAAAATGCTTTCAAAGAACTTAGTACAATTAGAAAAAAAATAATGCTAGGTTAAAATTAAACTTAGTAAAGTCCTGCCCCTTAGATATGTTTGATAATATAAAAATTGAAAATGAAAAATTGAAAGCACAAATAGAAAAACTAGAAAATGACTATGCATATTTGAATTCCAATATCTTTTGAAAATCAACATTAAAAAATAATAGTAGAATTAATTAGTATCACTAAGGATAAATTAGGAAAATTCCTAGAAACTATGTACCTTCAAAATTTTTAGTAAATCCAGTAGGTAGGAACCTATATTGGATTCCAAAAATCCCTTTTAAATTAAACTCTAATTTTTTTATTAGGATAGAAATTATCTCAATTAGAAAAAAAAATTTATTACGAGAGGAATTTTTTTTCCTTTGCTATCTGATGATTTTATATACAAATAGATATTTTTTTTTTAATTTTTTCTATTGACTTATTTTTTTAATTAATTATTGACAAAAATCATACTTTGAAATTTAAAATTATTTCACAAATTTAAAATTTTAATTTTTCTGAGATGAAACATGATTATAAATATTTTAATTATTTTTAAATATCTGAATTATTATAAATTATTTTTCAAAAAGATAATTGTACAAAAAATAGAAATTTTGAAAATTTTATTTTATTTTTTCCATTTAACAATGTGTACTACATATCCAGAAAAAATAGTAGAATTTTTTAAAATTGAAAAATACTAACTTACTAGTAATCATTGTTATGTACTCATAGAAAAGTTTTTAAAATTTTTCTAACAGTTTACTTTACTTTTCCAAATTTTTTATTGATTTTTTTATGTGATTAAAAGGGGAGAAATAAGTAAAAGTTAAGGGGGAGTTAGGATAAATTTTATCCTTATATTTATTTTTACAATTAACTTATTTAATTCATTGCTTTACTATATTATTTCATTGCATTTTTTAATGCTAACTTGAACTTAGGTTGATGCACATCAAAAGGGGAAGATTGTTAGTACCCCGGGTAGTCTTGATGTAGTCAGCTAACTTCAGTTAGGTCATGTTGTGTTTGATCCTTGTGTCTAAGTGTGCAGGAGCTTAGGAACACAAGAAGTCAAGCGGAAGATGCAGTTAGCAAAAAGCATGACACGGGAATGGAGTCAACGGGCTCATTGCATCTGAAGGATGAGATATTGTGGAAGAGTACACTGGCGGACGAGAAGGACGTGTGTGGCGGTCCGAGGGACAAGAAGACAGGGAGGAAGGCTGTAACGCCCCAATTTTCCCTATTCTGAGTTTCAAACGTCCATAAAAATGTTTGAAAATACTGTTAAAATATTCTAGAGATTTTTAGAAATTTTTAGAGTATTTTTGCGTAATTTTTGGAGGTCGTTTAGTATTTTTACAAAACCAAAGAAGTTTGAGCAAAAAACGTTGGAGGAGAGGTTCAAACCCGCAACCTCGGGTCGGACTGAACCAAGCCAAACCGGCTTGACCAGCTGGGATAAGAGATTTATATTAATCTCATATAGAGTTAAATAAGGTTATAGTATAGTTGGGTTATATCCGAATACTTATAAAAGGAAATAAGTTTTGGGATTTTAAGAAAACCTAACTTTTTCTCCCGAAAACCTAATCTCCTTCGCTCTTCTCCCTCGCGACGGCGCAAAGCTGCGGCAGAAACCTAGAGCGAGCTAGGGTTGGAGATTCCGGCGCCGGCGAGACTTGATTCCAGCCGTCCCTCATCCACGGTGGCTGTTCCCGACGGAGAGAAGCCCGAGAGCTCCGAGAACACGCCGGAAAAGCTGCTACCCGAGCCCTAGAAGCCCTCCTTCCCTTCTTCTCGGTTGTAAGTGCAAGGACAAGAAAAAGTGAGTTGCTTCTCACCTGCAGTAGGAGTAGTTCCCTTCGATTGTTTTCGATTGGTTTGGTTTCTTGCCACAATGGTGGATTTTCCGTGTAGCCTTGCCATGTTGTTCCCTTTTTGGTTAGGGTTCTGTTTTGTTGAAGTTTTAGAAGCATGTGTTTTTGTTTTCCTTGCTTTTAAATTTTGTAGTAGCAAGAATTAGTATCCTGTTGCCAGATATGAGATTTGATTTTATTCTGTGATGTTCTTGAAGTAACTCAAGGTTTCTGTGCTTGATTCGGTTGAGATCTTAGAGTAGATTTTGTTAAGTGTATAATGCAGATTTAGTTAAGTGTATAATGCAGATTTGACTAAGATCACAAGTGCATATTTTATAAGTTTAATATGTTGATTTTTGTCAAGTCTAGTATAGTGCAGATTTTTGATATTAGATGAGTGGGGAAACTGAGATAATTGAAATCAATTTGGAAGTTTAGATCTCCTCATAGTGCAGTTTTAAAAGATTATAGTGAAGTTTGATTAAGTCTTTAGAGTATACGGATTTGAGGTTCTTTAATCTGAACATGAGGTTTAGATAATTTTCTTATGTTAAATCTGAGCATGAGGTTTAGATAATTTGCTTACATTAAATCTGAGCATGAGGTTTAGATAAATTGCTTATGTTGAATCTGAGCTTGAGGTTTAGTTATGCTACTTCCATTCAAGTATATGGACAACATCTGTGCTTGGCTGATTCTGGAATTTTAAATGGAATACGAGTTATAATATCTTTATTGAGTGAATTCCAGATAAGCTGTGTATTAGTCATATTATGTTAGAAAGTTTGAAGTAGCATTCTGTTGCCTATTTTATAGCACGTTAAAGAAGTTTGAAGTTGTATTCTTTTGCTTTATTTATAGCATGTTTAGGAAGTTTAAAGTAGCATTCAGTTATTTATCTTACAGCATGTTTAGTAAGTCTAAGTTAGCTTTCTTTTGCTCTATTTTACAGCATGTACAGAAAGCTCAAAGTTGCATTCTTTTGCCTATTTTACAGCATGTTAGAAAGTCTAAATAAGCTCTCTTTTGCTCTATTTTATAGCATGATTAGTAAGTTCAAAGTTGCTTTCTTTTGCTCTATTTTATAGCATGATTAGTAAGTTCAAAGTTGCTTTCTTTTGCTCTATTTTATAGCATGATTAGTAAGCTCAAAGTTGTTTTCATTTGCTATTTTAATATGCATGAACAGCCATGTATTCTAGTGGAAAAATGAGAATCCTATTAAATACTTTTAGAAGTATTAACAAGTAAAAGAAAGAAAAAGAGAAGAAAGAGAAAGGCCAAGGCCTTAAGTAAATCCCAAAGTCAAGATTTTAGGGATTTATGGCACACAAGGTGTCTATTAAAATGCCAAGGCATTTAAAGAAGAAGTAATTAAGATAAAAAGTATTTTACTTTTAAAGGGCATGTACCGGACACAAGGTCCAAGGGATGGGCTCCAAGTTGCCCCTAGGCACAAGGCCTAGAAGTATCTTAGTAGTTTCGGGATTAGCTACCTCGATTCTTATTAAGAATGCGCGCAAAGTGGTACAATGCCGGGCCCAAAAGAAGTTTATTATTATTTTGAAGTATTAAAGTATAAGTTTTGAAACAAATGAAACGAGCTTCAAATCTATCTAGAATTAGAAAGTTAGTTTTCTTGTTATTTGAAGCAAGCAGTAGTAGTTTCAATTGTTTCCTTGCTACTAGATTATTCAGCATGTTTAGCTTTACATGTTTAGTAGTTTTACATGTTTAGTAGTTTTACATGTTTAGTAGCTTTACATGTTTAGTAGTTTTACATGTTTAGTAGCTTTACATGTTTAGTAGCTTTACATATTTAGTATGCTTCTTTTATAGTTTCATTCTTATGAGCATGATTAACTATACATGTTTAGTATTTCAGTTAGCATGATTCCTTTGCTATGTATGAGCATGAGTAGCTTTACATGTTAGCATTCAGTTTTAGCATGTTTTTATTTATATACATGCATATCGAGTTTTTGTGAGTAGATAGCGCTCACTAAGCTTTATGCTTATAGGCACTTCCTACTGCAGATAAAGGAAAGGAAAAGATTTAGCAAGGAAGGCGACAAGGTGGTGGTGATGAAGGTGTGTGATGGCTGGACTATGGAGAGATCCAGAATGAGCTGGCAAATTGCCAAGACTTTTCTGTTTAGTTATTTTAGTTCTCTTTTAATGCTATGATGAAGTTGAGATTGTAATTGAGTCTATTCCGCACTTGTAGTTTGGTATGTCTTATCGTTGGAGTTCTATTTGTTTACTATTGCTAGAATAGTTTCCTTTTAGTTATTGTGATATTATTACTGCGTGGTTGTGAAGTATTTATACCAGCCGCATGTGGCTGATGGTTTATTATTTGTTTGTATTATGGGAAATGGTCACCGGTACAGGGGAGACTCTGCCGAAATTTTTCGGTAGGGTTTTCCTAGAGATTTTTAATAAACCGGTTAAGTAGAGTTAGTAGATAAGTAACGGTCACTCTTAGAGAGTAGTAGTAGTAGTAAGAAGGGTGGTCGTTACAGTTGGTATCAGAGCAGTTCCCATTCTCCAGCATCACACACACATCAGCATCAGCCATGCCGTCTTCAAGTAAGAAAGTATTTAAATTCTTTCTTTATTGCTTTCCTTTATTATTATTTGCAGTATAGAGTGATTGCTTATAAGTGCTTAAGTAAGATAGAAGTTACTGTTTCTCCTTTCTTGATTCATACATATGTTTGTTTAGAAAGGATAGAGAAGTTAGAAAGGATAGAGAAGATACCAAGTCTTTTTCTCTACATAATTAGATGTCAAGAATAAGACATTCCGGTACCGTTCGTACTGAGAACCAAGATCAGGAGAACAAAGAGCTTAGATCAACCGAGCCCAATCTATCTGAAGTTATTGCCCAACTCCAGAGACAAGTTGTAGAGCAGCAACAAGTGATTGCCAATCTAATGGCTAATCAGAAGCCAGCTCATCCCACTCCCCCAACCATTAACGTGGAGATCCCAGTGGTGATTGAAGTCCCATCAGTTGCCCTGGAAGTCACCACAACACCTAGAAGACAAGAAGCATACCTCATCCAGTGGCTGAAGCTGAAACTAGAAAGCTTCTCAGGCACGACTGAGCCCTCGGATGCCCAGGCTTGGTTCAAGACACTGGAGAGCACAATGGAGCTTCTTGACTGGCCAGAAGTTGAGAAGGTTAAAGTGTGCCTCTTACTGCCTACCTGGAGATGTTCGTATGTGGTGGGAGCGAGTTAAGAGTAAGAGAGTAGTCAACCAGATGAGCTGGGTTGACTTCGAGACAGAGTTTTACGAAGAATTCTTCTGTCAACGGATCACCAATAAACAATATGAGGAAGTTTAGACAAGGTGACCTACCAGTAGAAGAAGCGGTCAAAAGATTCAACAGACTAGCTCACCTTTGCCTAGAGTTAGTAAGTACAGTGAAAGAATGAGTCAGACTGATGCTCCTAATGCTGAGACCAGAAATAACACCTAATGTGATGTAGTGAAACTCACCGACCATAGAATGGTGAAGAACTAGTCAGTAGGGCATTAGTGAGCACTATCTGAACAGCATCAAGGCACAACAAACACAACACAAGCCAGTCAAGATAGAAGACAAGACAGTGGGGAGTCAGAAACCCCAGTTAAGTAATTAGAACTAGAAAGACAATGATAACAAGAAAGACCCAAGTAGGAAGATGTTCGGGTAGTCTGTGGGTACCCAGAGGTGTTCCCAGAAGAGCTACCTGGACTACTTCCCAGCAGATAAGTGGAGTTTGAAATTGAATTGGTTCCTGACATCAGCCCAATTTCAAAAGCTCCTTACCGAATTTCTCTAGCAGAGCTAAGAGAGTTACAAGAACAATTTCAGGAGCTACTTGACAAGGGTTTCATCCGCCCTAGTCACTCACCTTGGGGAGCTCCTGTGTTGTTTGTCAAGAAGAAAGACGGATCTATGCTAATGTGCATAGATTTTAGAGTGCTGAGCAAAGTAACAGTTAAGGACTAGTACCCTCTTTCCAGAATAGATGATCTATTTGATCAGCTAAAGAGGGCAACAATGTTCCCTAAAATATACCTGCGTTTTGGGAACCATCAGTTGAAAGCGAAAGGAAGTAATACACCCAGTTAAAGCTAACAAAGTGGTAGATGCACTAAGCAGAAAGTCCAGTGCATCCCTGATGTCTCTGTCATCATTAGCCCTGCCACTGAAGAAAGAGTTGTCAGACCTTGGAGTCGAAATTATTTATGGGCAACTCTCTGCATTGACCTTAGAGTCAACCCTGCTTGAGGATATACAGAGAAAGCAAAGTGAAGATCCAGATATCCAAAAGATCAAGCAAGGGATACAAGAAGAAGAAAATTCTGAATTTTGAGTATCAGACAGTGGAATTCTTTATCAGGGAAGTCGCCTTTGTGTTCCCAATGATGAAGAGCTGAGAAAAAAAAATTTTAGAAGAAGCTCACAGTACACCGTACTCTATGCATCCTAGTTCTACTAAGATGTATCAAGACGTGAAACAGAGATTCTGGTGGTCTGGACTCAAAAGAGATGTAGCTAATTATGTCAGTACCTGCCTGACATGTCAGAGGGTCAAAGCAGAACACCAGAGACCAGGAGGAGTCCTACAACCCCTCCCAATACCAGAGTGGAAGTGGGAAGACATATCCATGGACTTTATAACAGGCCTTCCAAAAACTACAAATGGATATGACGCAATATGGGTAGTAGTGGACAGATTGACCAAGTCTGTTCATTTTCTAGCCATCAAGGTGTCCCACTCTATAGAGCAGTTGGCACAGTTATATGTTAAGGAAGTGATCAGACTTCATGGAGTTCCCAAATCTATTGTGTATGATAGAGATGGGCGCTTCACCTCTCACTTTTGGGAGTGTGTTCAGACTGCACTAGACACCAAACTCAAGTTCAGCACAGCCTTCCATCCTCAGACCGATGGACAGACAGAGCGAGTAAATCAGATCCTAGAAGATATGCTCAGAGCTTGTGCACTAGATTTCAAGGGAAGTTGGTGCAAGTATCTATGCTTAGCTGAGTTTGCCTACAACAATAGCTATCAGGCCACCATCAAGATGGCACCATATGAGGCGTTGTATGGCAGAAAGTGCAGATCACCCATATGCTAGCAAGAAGCAGGAGAGAGAAAGGAAATGGAAGTAGAGCTGGGCATTCAGACAGAGCTGATAGAAGAAACCACTCAGGTTAATCAGAAAATCAGACAGAGGATTGAGACTGCCCAGAGTAGACAGAAAAACTATGCTGACACACGTCGTAGGCCACTGGAATTTCAAGTGGGAGATTCAGTTTTTTCTCAAAGTTGCTCCTATGAAGGGAGTGATGAGATTTGGCAAGAAGGGCAAATTAAGTCCTCGCTATGTAGGACCTTACCTGATTACGGACAGGATTGGGAAGGTAGCTTACAAGCTGGAATTACCACAAGACATGTCAGCAATACACAATGTATTTCATGTCTCCATGTTAAAGAAGTGCCTCCGTGCCCCTAGCCAAGTGATTGAGCCTCAGTCAGTGCAGATCCAAGAGGATCTTAGTTTTGAGAGCAGACCTACACAGATAGTGGACAGAGCAGTTAAGAGATTGAGAAACAAAGAAGTACCACTAGTAAAGGTCGTCTGGCAGAACCAGAAGCACGAGGAAATCATTTGGGAGCGGGAGGACAGCATGAGACAGAAGTATCCAAAGCTATTCGATGTTCGAGGACGAACTTTTTATAAGGTATGGGGGATTGTAACGCCCCAATTTTCCCTATTCTGAGTTTCAAACGTCCATAAAAATGTTTGAAAATACTGTTAAAATATTCTAGAGATTTTTAGAAATTTTTAGAGTATTTTTGCGTAATTTTTGGAGGTCGTTTAGTATTTTTACAAAAGCAAAGAAGTTTGAGCAAAAAACGTTGGAGGAGAGGTTCAAACCCGCAACCTCGGGTCGGACTGAACCAAGCCAAACCGGCTTGACCAGCTGGGATAAGAGATTTATATTAATCTCATATAGAGTTAAATAAGGTTATAGTATAGTTGGGTTATATCCGAATACTTATAAAAGGAAATAAGTTTTGGGATTTTAAGAAAACCTAACTTTTTCTCCCGAAAACCTAATCTCCTTCGCTCTTCTCCCTCGCGACGGCGCAAAGCTGCGGCGGAAACCTAGAGCGAGCTAGGGTTGGAGATTCCGGCGCCGGCGAGACTTGATTCCAGCCGTCCCTCATCCACGGTGGCTGTTCCCGACGGAGAGAAGCCCGAGAGCTCCGAGAACACGCCGGAAAAGCTGCTACCCGAGCCCTAGAAGCCCTCCTTCCCTTCTTCTCGGTTGTAAGTGCAAGGACAAGAAAAAGTGAGTTGCTTCTCACCTGCAGTAGGAGTAGTTCCCTTCGATTGTTTTTGATTGGTTTGGTTTCTTGCCACAATGGTGGATTTTCCGTGTAGCCTTGCCATGTTGTTCCCTTTTTGGTTAGGGTTCTATTTTGTTGAAGTTTTAGAAGCATGCATTTTTGTTTTCCTTGCTTTTAAATTTTGTAGTAGCAAGAATTAGTATCCTGTTGCCAGATATGAGATTTGATTTTATTCTGTGATGTTCTTGAAGTAACTCAAGGTTTCTGTGCTTGATTCGGTTGAGATCTTAGAGTAGATTTTGTTAAGTGTATAATGCAGATTTAGTTAAGTGTATAATGCATATTTGACTAAGATCACAAGTGCATATTTTATAAGTTTAATATGCTGATTTTTGTCAAGTCTAGTATAGTGCAGATTTTTGATATTAGATGAGTGGGGAAACTGAGATAATTAAAATCAATTTGGAAGTTTAGATCTCCTCATAGTGCAGTTTTAAAAGATTATAGTGAAGTTTGATTAAGTCTTTAGAGTATACGGATTTGAGGTTCTTTAATCTGAACATGAGGTTTAGATAATTTTCTTATGTTAAATCTGAGCATGAGGTTTAGATAATTTGCTTACATTAAATCTGAGCATGAGGTTTAGATAAATTGCTTATGTTGAATCTGAGCTTGAGGTTTAGTTATGCTACTTCCATTCAAGTATATGGACAACATCTGTGCTTGGCTGATTCTGGAATTTTAAATGGAATACGAGTTATAATATCTTTATTTAGTGAATTCCAGATAAGTTGTGTATTAGTCATATTATGTTAGAAAGTTTGAAGTAGCATTCTGTTGCCTATTTTATAGCACGTTAAAGAAGTTTGAAGTTGTATTCTTTTGCTTTATTTATAGCATGTTTAGGAAGTTTAAAGTAGCATTCAGTTATTTATCTTACAGCATGTTTAGTAAGTCTAAGTTAGCTTTCTTTTGCTCTATTTTACAGCATGTACAGAAAGCTCAAAGTTGCATTCTTTTGCCTATTTTACAGCATGTTAGAAAGTCCAAATAAGCTCTCTTTTGCTCTATTTTATAGCATGATTAGTAAGTTCAAAGTTGCTTTCTTTTGCTCTATTTTATAGCATGATTAGTAAGCTCAAAGTTGTTTTCATTTGCTATTTTAATATGCATGAACAGCCATGTATTCTAGTGGAAAAATGAGAATCCTATTAAATACTTTTAGAAGTATTAACAAGTAAAAGAAAGAAAAAGAGAAGAAAGAGAAAGGCCAAGGCCTTAAGTAAATCCCAAAGTCAAGATTTTAGGGATTTATGGCACACAAGGTGTCTATTAAAATGTCAAGGCATTTAAAGAAGAAGTAATTAAGATAAAAAGTATTTTACTTTTAAAGGGCATGTACCGGACACAAGGTCCAAGGGATGGGCTCCAAGTTGCCCCTAGGCACAAGGCCTAGAAGTATCTTAGTAGTTTCGGGATTAGCTACCTCGATTCTTATTAAGAATGCGCGCAAAGTGGTACAATGTCGGGCCCAAAGAAGTTTATTATTATTTTGAAGTATTAAAGTATAAGTTTTGAAACAAATGAAACGAGCTTCAAATCTATCTAGAATTAGAAAGTTAGTTTTCTTGTTATTTGAAGCAAGCAGTAGTAGTTTCAATTGTTTCCTTGCTACTAGATTATTCAGCATGTTTAGCTTTACATGTTTAGTAGTTTTACATGTTTAGTAGTTTTACATGTTTAGTAGCTTTACATGTTTAGTAGTTTTACATGTTTAGTAGCTTTACATGTTTAGTAGCTTTACATGTTTAGTATGCTTCTTTTATAGTTTCATTCTTATGAGCATGATTAACTATACATGTTTAGTATTTCAGTTAGCATGATTCCTTTGCTATGTATGAGCATGAGTAGCTTTGCATGTTAGCATTCAGTTTTAGCATGTTTTTATTTATATACATGCATATCGAGTTTTTGTGAGTAGATAGCGCTCACTAAGCTTTATGCTTATAGACTGCACTTCCTCCTACTGCAGATAAAGGAAAGGAAAAGATTTAGCAAGGAAGGCGACAAGGTGGTGGTGATGAAGGTGTGTGATGGCTGGACTATGGAGAGATCCAGAATGAGCTGGCAAATTGCCAAGACTTTTCTGTTTAGTTATTTTAGTTCTCTTTTAATGCTATGATGAAGTTGAGATTGTAATTGAGTCTATTCCGCACTTGTAGTTTGGTATGTCTTATCGTTGGAGTTCTATTTGTTTACTATTGCTAGAATAGTTTCCTTTTAGTTATTGTGATATTATTACTGTGTGGTTGTGAAGTATTTATACCAGCCGCATGTGGCTGATGGTTTATTATTTGTTTGTATTATGGGAAATGGTCACCGGTACAGGGGAGACTCTGCCGAAATTTTTCGGTAGGGTTTTCCTAGAGATTTTTAATAAACCGGTTAAGTAGAGTTAGTAGATAAGTAACGGTCACTCTTAGAGAGTAGTAGTAGTAGTAGTAAGAAGGGTGGTCGTTACAAAGGCTGCTCGAAAAGAAGGTCGGAGTTGGGTTCGGGTGAGATCAACTCCGATTAACCAGAGAATCACCTACACAAAGAACTACACAAAAAGATCATCTTTGAGCTGAGTTGCCCTATGGAAAGCGCCTTCCATGGCTGGAAGGCGCCTTCTCTAGCCGTTAGCCAAGGATAAATTTTTATCCCCGGCGGATAAAACTCTATCCGATGGAAGGCGCCTTAGACCTCATTGAAGGCGCTTTCAACTTACGGGTAACTTTTTTCATGGGCTATAAAAAGACCCTTGGACCTAGGAAATAATTATCAATTCTTGTACTAATTTCCTAGCAACTTTTTGAGCATTCAACGAGTGTAAGAGGCTTTTCTGCCTTCAACGAAAAATACTGTTTAGTGTTTTTATTTGCCTTAGATTAACAACCATGTAGGTTATAACCAAGTAATTATTTTACCTCTTATTTTTAGTTGTTAATTTAATTTAGTATATTTGTACTAATAATTAGAGTTGAAAGATCAAGAAAGGTCTATTTTATTTTTTAGGCAATTCACCCCCTTTTACCGGCCCCACAGCACCAACAGTTCCTTCTTCGTCCACGTGTACTCTTCTTTTTCGACTCTAGCTGATCTGTGGGTGCTACAAAATCATATTTTATAATTAATAATATTTCAAAATCGGTCTTCAAGAATACCTTCATGCACTTTTCCCACATCACGAAATCTTCCTCAAATTTCAGCTGGTAGATGCTGAATCCAATAATTTCTTTTGTTTCGGATGACGATTAGTCCTTCTGAAGTGAGCCTAGATCTTATACCACTTGTTAGAATCCATGCGGCTGGCAAGAGGGGGTGAATTACCCTGAAAAAAAAAGAAAATCAACTTTTCTCAATCTTATAACTTGATTAAAACATATACTTGTATAAAAAGAAGCTATAATGCATAAATTAAAAGAGACTACCGATTTTACTTAATTATAATCTGGAAGGTTGTTAATCCAAGACGTTAAAAGCACTAAACAAATTATCCTTTCATCGTAGGTGGAGAAACCTCTTACAAGCGTTGGAAGCACACAATAAGAGTAGTAGAACAATAAAGAAGTTCGTGTACAAGTAGTGATGATGTGAACTACTAAGATCAAGGCTCTATTTATAATCTACTAGTCGAATATATCTGTTTGCTGATGTCGTAGCTCCGGGCGCCTAGAATGGGTCCGAGCGCTTAGGTGTGGATAAAGTCTTATCCACATTGCAACATTTTGCAACGACTCAACGAAGATAGAATTTTCTAGTCTGGGCGCCTGGACTGAGTCCGGGCGCACAGACCGAGCTGATCTTGCCTCGCCCAGGGCACGTAGAGGAGGTGCCCTGGGCTACCCTAAGGGGGTCCAAGCACCTGGATCGAGTTCGGATGCCCAGACCATTCGGGTGCCTAGACTTGGTCAGGTGCCTAGACAGTCAACAACTTGTTAACTGTCTGATTTCTCTCTGTTCCGGCTCCGATTGCTTGGGTGATTTCTATCATCCGGAATAGGGTTCACCCGAACCCATTTTTCCGGTCTTCTGCTCAAGCAAGTTTCCACTCTGACTTCTCATCCCTCGAAAATACCGCACAATTCTTTCTCGTCCGCCAACATACTCTTCCGCAGCCCCTCGTCCCTCAGACGCACCGAGTTTGTCGACTCTCTCCCGACCATACTTCTCGCTAACTGCGTCTTTCACTTGATTTCTTGTGCTACTAAGCTCCTACATATTTAGACACAAGATATCAAATAAATACATGATCTAACTTAACTCGATTGAACATACAAACGTAATATAATATTGATGTTTCTTATAATGGTGTCATGAGTAAATAGTATGGGCTTTTTCGGTTTATATATTATTATGACAAAAGGAACTCCTAATTGGATCAAGAGCCTTTGATCTCACAATAAGATGTTGCCATGGCTTGTTAGCTAGCTATTGATAATGAATTGTTGCACCAAAAGTATTAAGCCAATAGGTCGAGAGCAACCACCACCCAATAGGTCTATGAGTTATTGTCGATCGACCAATTTAGGCTAGCTCACAATGACTATTTTGTGTCTCGATCGTTCATCCTCAACTTATATTTACTATGTCATTTATTTGCACAGCAAGATAGTAACAATTAGCTACAAGATGTTACTTTTCTCAGATCTACCATAAACATGGAACTTCTTTCTTATGGTCTATCATGAAACAATCTACGTTAAATACAATTTATTGGACACAAATAATTTGTTGTCAGAGATTTTAAGGACTTAGCTGAATTTAAAATTACACAGAATTTAAATTCAACTACAGTTGAGTTGACCTGAGCAGATGATCTCAGGCTGACAGTAGGGGCTGATTTTTATCCAAGTTCCAACCTCAGAGTGACTGAGTGAGCAGAGTGTCCAAGTAGTGAGGTCGGTCGGGCGAGGCGAACAGGCCGAGTAGGAGTGATCGGTCGGACGAGGCAGACTGGCCGAGTAGTGCAGACAGGCCAGGCTATCAGAGAGGTCGGCCAGGTCGAGCAGACAGGCTGGTCGAAGCAGACAGGTCGAGCGAAGTAGACCGGCCGAGTCAAGTAGCTGGTCAAGTGAAGCAGGCCGACCGAGACAAGCAGGTCAGGTGAAGCAGACCGGCCGAGTCAGGTAGGTCAGGTGAAGCAGGCCGACCGAGATAGGCAGGTCGGGTGAAGCAGGTCGACCGAGACAGGCAGGTTGGGTGAAGATCTCGAGTGGGCAGAGAAGTATGTCGGTCGGATAAAGAGGCCGACCAGACAAGCTGACCGAGGCTTGCGAGTCGCAGTTTCCTTGAAGGACAAATTTTCCAATGGCTAGTCTAGCATTATTTGGTTGCGTGCCTAATTTGAAGGATAAATTTCTACAAATTGGTTGCGTGCCTAATTTGAAGGATAAATTTCTATAAATTCGTCATAGCTGAGGATCAAACCACAAATATCTGGGTGACAATCTAGATGTTATACCGCTGCACCATAGCCTAAAACAAGCTCAGACACAAGTGAAGGTGGTCAGTGTTATTTTCAAATTTCACTTTTAATATTGGTACTTGCTCCTCGATCTTGACCGTGCTCCACAACCTTCATGTGTCAGTCAGTATTCCAAGGGCTAGTAACTATCTTTGATTTATCTCCTCTATATTAATCTTGGGATGAATTGACGGAAGCGTTGGACGTGAGCACAGTCTTTTTTTTTTTTTTTTTTTTTTTTTTTGCCAACTTGACTGTGGTTCACAAAGAGAATGTCCAACGAGCATGTCCACACTCCACAACAAAGAGGAAGAGACGGCGAGCTAGCTACCGTTCGATCAAGCAAGATGCCTGCAACTTGTTAAAGAGACCATGCCTAGTATCAAAACAGACAAAAACTATTAGCTATGGACTTAATTTTCACATGCATGCACCTACTTTACCTCTTTGAGTGCAACCTTTATGTTAAGAAGACCTTTCACTCCCAGTGGAATATTTTTATCAAATACATGATCTGAGACTACAATTTCGTTGCAAAGTTGAGGCTGCTTGCTCGATTTGAGATTCTTTTCATTTAACTCTCTTTTCGACCAAAAAATAATCCATGTTCAAAAACAAGTAATAAAAGATGCCTGCCATCAATGAGGTTTGTTGGGGAACCAAGAAATTAGGTTAAGCAAGAGAGACTGGTTAAACAATCATCTTTTTAGATTTTGAAGAAAACAAAGAGGGATAAGCCAGAGAGGAGAAGAAAGAACTCACAAGCAAGAAACAGAAAGACCATGTATTTGGCTTATTTATCACTCAGCATGCTCTATATATAATTAATCTCCTAATTCTTTCCTGGTCCAATACATATACATCAAAGGCAATGAAAGTTGTAGTCTTAGCCATACATTTGTTATAAATTAAATAATTATGCTTTGCGATCAATCCTTGTTTTGTATTATTTTCCATTGCAGTACTGCTAATTAATTAAGTGCAGGAAAGCAACATGACATTTTAAATTTAATGCAAACCTACTTTGTTGGCGGTTTAGTATTTCTGATCCGATCCACTCTCCCCTGTACAAATTAGCTAGAATTAGTTGGGACAGGTTGAGAAGTCTCTTTCACTATGAGTTGTTTTCTTAAATTAAATTTAATTTATGATGGTGTTTACCGGATAAATTAACAACCATTGCACGCTCTGTTTAACTCGCTGTATTATACGTTAATCAGTTTAATTTCTCTATCTACCACAGTCACTTTTGGCAAAACAATCGAAGCCCTACCCTCCTCAGCAATGTGAAACTATCTACGTCAACAATCAAACCTTCACGATCGAGTAGAAAAATCTGTCTCATGAACAAAATTAGCAATTTTTAACCGTAGTTGAATGACCAACTACAAATAAGACTCGCATATAATAGCATTCTGGCCATTCATCTGCATGCGCACAGTAGATGTTTCATCCAGTGAATGTGACTTTAAAGAACGTCGACGTATTTGGCAATCATTGATTAGCTCGCATGGTGTAAACGAATATAGACGGTCTATACTCGGACAACAATCATTAAATCCTTATGAAAATTCTTTCCAAGTGCATGAGGCGCATGCAGTACAATTGTACAAACACATAATTAAAGAACATTTACATTGGAGAACCATAACCACAATTCAAGTATGTGTATATATATAGCCTCTGACATAGCAAAGTAAAATGAAAGAGAGGAATTTGGAGGAGCTTATAACTTAGAACATGTAGTGAATAGACATAAGTGATTGATCGATCTGTCAGTAATGGAATTGAGTAGAGAGGCCTCACCTCATTCAATGCATAAAACTACAAAACCGGTGGGATTGAACCCTCCTCTAATTGCACCACCTCATCACATGTGACGGCTTTAATACCTTGTCCAGTGTAGCTAGCTGGAGTCGATATAAAATGGGACGCAGTGTTTCCACATCCATATCACATCTGATAGCATTTTCTCTTGTGAGTTCTGATCATGGGGACTCCACGGAGCCCCATTTGGAGTGTCTTTGGTGCAGTCGTATTGTTGTTGGTGGCCGCCTCAAGCTCAAGTGCTACGACGCCGACTGAAACATCGGTTGTCGGCTCAACCGAGTGTCTAGATTGTGCCCAGAAGAACATCAAGAGTGAGGATGCAGCCAAAGGTACCGTTATCAATCAGCCTAATGTTTCTAATCTCCAATTCAATTGGTTAATTATACTTTAACATGCATGTATATATAGGATTACGCGTAGTCGTCAAATGCAAAGTAAGCAACGAGAAATACGAGACCAAATCAGTCGGCGCTGTCGATGGCAATGGCAACTTCAACGTTAAGCTCCCGAGCGACCTCCTGCAAACCAACGGCGAGCTCAAGCAAGAATGCTTCACGCAGCTCCACAATGGTCCCAACGCGCCCTGCCCAGACAAGAATGGACTCACCAGTCCCTCCAGCAAATTAATCCTCAAATCTAAGGGCATCTTCACCGCTGCCGGGAAGCTGTCCTTTGCCTCGGCGACATGCGTCTCCGCCACCTTCTTACCGCCCTACAGCGACCCCTGGCACAAAAAGCCCTACATCGACCCCTGGCACAAAAAGCACTACAGCTACCATTGGCACAACAAGCCCAAGTACTCATTCCATCTTCCACCCTTCCATCTTCCACCCAAGCATGACTACCACCATCACTATCCCATCTATACCCCACCAACACCGACCTATAAGCCGACGCCGCATTACAATCCGCCGTCAGGAGGATACTATAACCCACCTACGCCGACCTATAAACCGGCGCCGACATACAAGCCACCACCAACGTACACGCCACCATCCGGAGGATACTATAACCCACCGACACCAACCTATAAGCCTGCGCCGACGTACAAGCCGCCATCCGGAGGATACTATAACCCACCGACACCAACCTATAAGCCTGCGCCGATGTACAAGCCACCGTCTGGAGGATACTATCCGGGTCACCCACACACCGAGGCGAATCAGAAGCCATAGAGGAAGATGAAGAGGTTAATAATTATATATGTGATGATATGCATTGCATGAAGGTAAGGGCAGCCAATACTATGCATGTAGTTGCTGCGTAATAATTGATGTTTTTTAGGAGATATGTGTGAAGCATTTGTGTCGGAGAGAGTTCTCCTTTCCATATTACTTTTGAGTGTAATATATAGAAGCACTTGTTTTTCGATTGAGTAATGTTGTGTATGATGGCTATCAGCAAATGTAATAATTAAAACTTAATTTCTTTGCTCGTTTGGCTTTTAAATTTTTTGCATTGACACAGTGTACTTAATTTCATACTCCGAAATGCAAAATGAGAAATAATGTCGTGCGGAATTCAAAGAAAGAAGACAAAAAAAAACTTAAAACGGAGAATTAATGAAATAGGATACTAATAGATATCATCGGTCGGTTTTCTTTGATGAAAATATTCCCTTTTATACATACATATATATACATACATATGATACGATATATAATGATGGAGTACGATAAAGTCGGGTAGTCAAAAGTCAAGAAAAGATAACAGTCAAAAGTCAAGAGGGTGTGACAGTCAGAAGTCAAGAGGACGTGGTAGTCAGAAGTTAAGAAGACGTGACAGTCAGAAGTCAAGAGGACGTGGTAGTCAGAAATCAAGGCGACGTGACAGTCAGAAGTCAAGGCGACGTGCCAGTCAATAGTTAGGAAAAGAAGAGGTAGGACCGTCTGACAACATCAGCGACATGGTTCCCGGTCGGATTCTCACAGACCAGGATCCCAGATCTGAGACACCCAAGTTTGAGACATGGTGGGCAGTCGGGGTGATACCTGACCTATTCCGACTGGTCAGGTTTCCACAGCTCGGTTATATTCAGGCCTGCTCCTCCCAGTAGGTCAACTTCCAACCATCCCGAGCATCCCCTAGTCATACCCGGTCGGGACAGAGGGTGCTACATGACAACAAGGCCAGAAAATCGCAACCTCTTGTCAGAAAATAACTGTTGTATGTCAGGGAATATTCCAATGATCTGTGGACATCTTGTAAAATATGACAACAAAAATTAATTAAATAATAAGGTTAAATAGAGGAATAACCTTAACGATTTTTTTTTAAATTTTTCGAAATTTTCTGAGAATTTTTCGGAGCTCGTGTGATGAGTTTAACACGGGCAATTATTGGGCCACGGGAAAACCTATTTAGGCTATCCCATTAAATAAGGAAAAGTTTTATTTTTTTTCTTTTCCTTTTCTTTTTCTTTTTCTTTTTCCTCTATTTTCTCACCCGCGCCCTAAGTCCTCTCCGCTCGATTCTTCCCCCAACCCGACGCCGCTTCCCTTCCTCTCGGCGTCGACCACCTCTTCCTCTTCCTCAACCGATAGCAACGTGACGCTCCTCCTCCCCGAGCGTACAAAACCCAAGTCGATCCCTCTCCTCGTGTGCCCTAGCCGACGTTGTCTCCCCTTCCGATTCTATCTCCTCCTCTCGGGCTCTAGCGGCGCCAGCCGATCGCAGACCACCAGGGGCTTGAGCTCTTCCATCTTCATCACCGAGCGCCTCCCCTCTACCCTAGATCGCCGACCCCGCTGACCTCATCACGCCTCCTCGCACTGACGACCGAGACTTCCCTCTACCCTAGCGTCGACAACCGAGCCTTCTTCCTCGATTCTTCTTGCTATCGATGCCGGTGTGGCCCTAGTCGTGCCCTAGTTTCCTGCTGTCGCTCCTCTTCAACGTCGCCGACCATGGAGCTCCAACGCCGATAGCTGCGAGTTTGATCGCCGATGCCAAGTTTCCACCTCACCCGTGCCCTAGATCGCCGGTGTGAGAAGGTGTTCGAGGATCCAAGGGTGAGGTAGCCTCAACTATCTACCTCTTTTGATTTCCATCGTGCCCTAGTTCTTTGTACTTGCTGATCTAACATTGGCGATCATCTGTTCTGCTGCCACAGAAACCACGAGGTTCCAGCAGCAATTGTTTTCCAGCCACCACTTTCCTGTTAGCTAGAGGTCTGCATTGCTGAAATCTTGGTCATCATATATAGCTAGGGAGGAAGAGGTAAGGGGCATAAATTGTTCTGGTATTAGGTTCATATTTGGGAGAGTTCAAGCTGATTTAGGTTTAGACTTAAATCAAATTGTATAGTAGAATGATTAGGGTTAAGGAAATTAATCCTAGTTGACCAAGGGACTAAATTTAGATAGGGTGAATGATCATGTTGATTAGGGTATTCCCTAATTAGGTTTGGACATTTTCTTTAGTTACTTAATTCATTTGAATTTAGCTAAATAAAATTATACATGTATGGTTTATTACATGACTCTGATTTGTGACGAGTTGCCTTACGTGGGGTTTCTTTTGGAATGCACTATATTGGAGGCGGGTACCTTGACTTATCTCTTTTGATATGTCATGTTGATATGCGTAGTAGATTATAGCCTTTAGTAATAATTATATTTATCATTGCTTGGGTATGTCACTTCATGATACCTGTTGCATGCTTTCATCCGTTATGCATTTATGATTTATTATTGCCATGATTATTTATAATCATAGAGGTAGTGACATACCATACCCTGTGATACACCGGACTAGATATTTACCATATCTGACCCGTGTACCTAGATCCGATTATTTGATCCATTTATTTTTGGTATATATTTTATGGAGGTAGATATTGTTGGGGCAATTTCCCTTGGTCAAGGTTGACCACTTTGACTAAGCTTGAGTCGAGTCAAGCTTGAGTCGGGATTTGAGTTTTGATGTTTGACAATATATGGAGATTGCTAGGGCAATCGTCCGGTTGTGGAGATGGTCAAAGGGTTGACCAGGTTGATAAGAAGACAAGTCAAGTAGATCAGGGATGACAGGAGACTTGACTAGGGAAGTCCTAACTGGAGGTTAGGCAGTGGTGAAGTCCTAACTGGAGTTTAGGCAGTGGTAGAAGTCCTAACTGGAGGTTAGGCGTATGGAAGTCATAACTAGAGGTTAAGCAAATTGGAAAGTCCAAGTGCGATCTTGGCAAAGGAGAAAGTCCTGGTGAGGAGCCAGGCATTTGGGAGTCCTGGTGAAGAGCCAAGCAACTGAAAGTCCAAGTGTGATCTTGGCAAAGGATAAAGTCCTGGTGAGGAGCAATGCAATTGGGAAGTCCTAGTGAGAAGTCAGGTAGATGGAAAGTCCTAGTGAGTGAAGTCAGGCAGTCGGGAAAGTCCTAGTGAGTGAAGCTAGGCAGAAGTTAAAGTCCTGGTGAGTGAAGCCAGGCACGAAAAATCCAGATAGTGAGGAGCAAGGTAATTGGGAAGTCCTAGTGAGAAGCCAGGTAGATGGAAAGTCCTAGTGAGTGAAGTCAGGCAGTCGGGAAAGTCCTAGTGAGTGAAGCTAGGCAGAAGTTAAAGTCCTAGTGAGTGAAGCCAAGTACGGAAAATCCAGATGGTTCAAGGATGGTAGGACATCTGGAAAGTCCAAGTGGGTCATGGAGGACCGGACACTTGGCATGAGACGGTAAATCTAAGTAGGTCACGGAGGACCATACTTGGTGATTAGAAGTCCAATGAAAAGTTGGCAAAGAGAAAGTCCAGATGGGTCAAAAGTTGACCGAACTCTTAGCGGTCGTAAGTCCAATAGGGAGTTGGCATGGAACTAGGAAGTTCGGACGTAGTAAACTTTCGAAGGCCATAACTTTTGACTCAAATATCAGAATGAGGTGATCTCAGATGCGAAACGAAACTAATTTCAAGCTCTACACAGTTTTCTGGGTTTCAATCAATTGGCCAATTGATTGGGGGGTTCAATCGATTGGTTGACGTGAGTTTGTGTAGAAAAGCTCTGGATAGATTGGGTAATCGATCAAAACTTCCCCAATTGATTGGTCAATCGATTGGGAGAGTCTCTGAGTGAATAGTAAGATTCTAAATCGATCAGTTGATCGATTGAAATCTCCAATTGATCGGCCGATCGATTGGAGCGTTGGAAATCGCTCGAGAAGCCTTGAATCGATCGGGCAATTAATTCAGGGTGATTCCAGAGAGCACAGAGGCATTCTGGATTGATCGGCTGATCGATCCAAAGCCTCCCCAATCGATTGGGAGCAATCCAATCGATTGGGATTCGACCGTTGGCGCAGATAAAGACGTTGGCGAGCGTTTTTCTCAGTAGTTCTTCGATCCTCTTCGATACACGACTGCAGCTACAGCTTAGGGCGATTTTCTCCACTCTCACCGCCAGATCTTGAAGGTTCTTGGAGGCACGTCCAAGTCAAGAGGCGAGTTACAACAAGAAGAAGAAGAAGCTAGGGTTTATTGTAATCTTATAAGATTCACTTGTATTTTGCTTCTTTCTTTCTTATTATTGTATTTTGAGCTTGTAAGGCTTCTCCGCCTTTGGTAGCTACCATAAAGGAGGGTTTTCATAGTGGAGGGTGTGTGAGTGTGTGGATCCTTGGACTAGTCACCTCTTCTTGAGGTGGATACCAAGTAAATCTACGTGTTAGGGTTGTAGTGTGTTGTTTCTTGTATTTTCCGTTGCACATCATCACAAGAAGCAAGCAACGACAAGAACAAGATCACGATGAGCTATTCACCCCCCCCCCTCTAGCTACATTTCGATCCTAACAATTGGTATCAGAGCGAGGGCGCTCTTCTACGGACTAACCGCCAAGAGAGCAAGAAGCTAGAGGAAGAAGAAGATGGAGTCCGAAGGACCGCTCTGATGGGATATCCGAATTCCACCTCCGTACGACAAAGAAAACTTCAATTATTGGAGGAAGCGGCTAGAGACATGATTCCAAATGGATTGGAACCAATGGGTTGTCTTGAGTGACCCATTTAAAGCTCCTACGAACAAGAAGGGTAAACGCCTCCGACCTCGGCATTGGACCGAAGAGCAACGAGAGCAATCGGAGGCGGACAAGGAGGCAACGAGAATTTTTCATAATTTACTACCTTCTAATATTTTGTTGAGTGTAGGTGAAACCACAAATGCAAGTGATCTTTGGAAAAAGATCATTTCCTATCATGAAGACCCTACACAAATCCAAGGAGTGGAAGAGCCCAAGGAGAAGGGCTCATTGGTCCGAGAAGAGAAGGACCAATCCGATGTTGACAAGAGGTCAACATTCGAGAAGGAAAAGGAAGAGGAGAAAGAGAAAGAGAAGGAAGAGGTGAAAGAGGAGAGATCTTCCACATCCTCAAGAGATGAAGAAGTGGAAGAGTCCACATCCTCAAGTGAAGAGGTAGAAATAAAAGATGATGTCATCTCTACATTACAAGAAAAATCAAATGGAGAATCAAGCATCATCCCTACAAGCAAAGGTATAGAAAATTCAATTGTAAATAATAAAAATCATATCATTTGCTTTGAGTTTAGGGAGCATGGGCACTACAAGAGCAAGTGTCCCAAATTGGCCAAAAAGAAGAGGCGAGTAGTACCCAAGGGCAAGGAGAAAATCCCCACAACAAAGAAGAGAAGGGAACACATTGTGTGTTTCTTGTGTAATCAAAATGGACATTATCGAAGTCAATGTCCAAAGGGGAAGAGGTCGGTCAAGGTCAAAGGAGGAAGCACAAATTAAGGGGGAGCTTTTAAGAGCAAACCCAAGATAACCCTTAATAGTGCAATTTCTCCTAGTCATGATAAAATGCATGTTAGAAATAATCCATATCATTTTAATGCAAATTATCATGAAAGGAGGAAGCATGATAATGTTAAGGGAAAATATATTCCTCCTCATGCTAGAACTACCACACCTAAGGCTAGGAAGGTAGATAACAATTTAGGCAATAACTCTAAGGATTATAGATATATGCCTAGATATAGAAATGCTCATAGGGGTCAAGAAAAATCCAAGTCTATGGATTTAATGACGGAAAATCAAGTCTTGAGAACAAGACTTGGTAATTTAGAAAGGACCCTAGCAAGAATGGAAAACATGCTTAAGGGTCAAAATGAACAACATCTAGGGAGAACTAGACAAGAGTCATCCAATGACTATAGAGGTTTGGGATACAAACCTAAAGACAAGAAGGATGTTACTTCCTTTCATAGAATTTCATATAGTTATGGGATCAACCCTAGGTTTAGAGGTCAAGTCAAAGATACTAGGGAAAGAATCCCTAAAGGTTCTTTTAACAAGATCAATGTGACTAAGATTTCTAAGAAGTCTAACAAAGTCACAAAGAAGGTCACAAGGGAGGTCATTCCTAGAGTTGACCTAGTAAAGGTGACTACGGCCCCAAAAAGGCCAAATAAAGTCACAGAGAAGGTTACAAGGGAAGTTATCCCTAGGAGTTACCTAATAGAAGTGACCAAGGCTTCTAAAAAACCTAGAAAGGTCGTTAGGAAGGTATCTAGGGAAGTTATCTCTAGTGAGTACCTAGAGCATCCAAGGAGCACCGATAGGTTTTGGGTTCCTAGGAGCATATTCTCTACACCCTAAATGGGTTTAGAGAGTGTCAACTCAAATTGGAAGGGTAGTTAACCCAACCTTGTTAAAGTTGACACTTGAGAGCATTTTCAAGGTTATTGTTAACCATTGAAAATGAAAAGGATTATGGGGGTTACTCTTTGAAAGAGTAATATATGTGTCAAAATTTGAAGAGTTGAACCTAATCTAAATTGGTACACTTAAGAAAAGTATAAAAAAAATTGAGTTAAAATTTTGATACTTTCTTAAGGAATTAAGAGAAAACTCATGCGTTAATCAAATGTGATTAAGCCTTGAAGAGCAAAAAGGTGTCAAGTTTTGAGGATTTGAAATTAGGTTAACAGTAGCACACTTAAAGGAAAATCATAAGAGATACTAAGTTGAGATTTTAGTGCTCTCTTAATGGGCTAAGGGACAATTTAAACCTTAATAAAATCATTTACTCTTGGAAAGAGTAACATGTGCCCAAACCTGAGAAAATTGGATTTAATTTAACTTGGCATAATTGGGAAAACATAAGAAATATCAAATTGGGGTTTTGGTATTTTCTTAGGGCAATTAAAGGAAAATCTAGGTCCTAATATAAGATGTTTACTCTTTGGAAGAGTAAAATGTATCAAAATTTAAGGATTTGAACTTAAGTTAAATGGACACATTTAGAAAAGGATAAGAAATGGCAAGTTGGAGTTTTGGCATTTTCTTAGAAGGTTAAAGGAGAATCTAAGCCTTAATTTGATTTCATTTACTCTTTGAAAGAGTAAAATGTGCCAAGTCTTGAGGAATTGGACTTAAAATTTAAATTGGCACAAATGCAAAAAGAAATACCAAGATGGAAATTTGGTATTCTATTGAGGGGTTAAGGGAAAATTTAAACCTTAATCAAATTAGTTACTCTTTGGAAGAGTAAGTTGTGTCAAACCTTGAGGAATCACATCAAAGGTAAGTTGGCACACTTGGAGAAAGGATAAGAAATGTCTAGTTGAGATATTAGTATGTTCTTAAGGGATTAAGAGCAAAATTAAGTCTCAATTTAAATATTTGATCCTTAAAGAGAGTAATATGTGCCAAACAAATATTTGATGATTGAATTCTTATTTTCAATTGGCACAAATAAAAAGGGGTAAAAGAAATGTCAAGTTGGGTTTTGGCACTTTTTCAAGAAATGGGCAATTTAGAATTTAATTTTAAGATTAGCTAAGGGTTAAGGACACTTAGATAGGTAATCTAGGTATTTTATTTATGCTAATTTATCATGCTTTGTTTGCCCATCATATGCCATGACATCATATTTATATTTAGCATTCATACCTTATTATGAAAAATACAAAAATACCATGTCATGTCATACATACATCATGTAGCTATAGGAAATTTTCTTTTGAAAATTCTTTCTTTTTGATGTATGTTATAACATATCATGCATTATGTTAATTTCCTTGTAATTAAGGACAAAAGACATTTACTATAAATGTTAAATATCCTAACAAGTGGAATGACACCAAGTGACATCGTAGGTGGATGATCATAAGTTTCATAATGCCTAGATAGATATGCATGATCTCTTAGTTTAGGACAAAACTAAATATATATCTCACAAAGAATCATAAGGTGACTTGTATGTGTTTTAGTATACATTAGATACAAGTGAGATGTTAGGATGGTGAACAAAACTCAAGATGTTGATTTAGTGCATCTTGTTGAGTTTTAGATTCATCAAAACACATAGTTATGTGTCTTCCAATCATTGGGAAAGCTAATTTATAAGTCATGTGTATTGAGCCCAAAGAACATGGCTGGATATTGATTTTTAACATGATTTTAAAATATTTTTTTTAAACCTTGGTGAAGACTATCTTTTGATAGTGATCATCATTAAATAGTTAGACACAAACTTGAAGAAAACACTAAAATTTTTATAAGTTTTCAAATTTATGTCAATCTTTGAAAATAAAAAGTATTTTCATAGGAAACTATTTTTCCTTGATAATATATACCCTAAGTAATATCTACATGAAATTTCATGATTTTTGAAATTTTGTAGAATTTTTGGAAAAATTTTGAAGTTGGCTGAAGTCAACTTTCAGAAATATCAGGCATTCAATCGATCACCCGATCGATTGATCTACCTCAATTGATTGGGTGATCGATTGAGAAGACGTTTCACGCGAACAGAAACGCAGTGGATCAATCCACACTACTTCAATCGATCCATTGATCGATTGAAGTGCAGGTTTTGGCTAAAAAAGTCTGATTTCAGCACTTTAAGTCACTTTGAGTCTCAATAACCATTCCAAACCCCTTGGAATACATTTGTAGACATTTAGGGGGAGTTTTCTTTATAAAAACAAGTATGGATTAGCTAAGATAAATCAAAGTGAAGTTTAGGATGAGGTTTAGTTTTATTATTACATTTTGAACCTCAAAACTTCAAATTTTGGTTTTCCTAATTATTTAGGAACCCCAAGTCATTATTGGTGCAATGATAGAAGTTTGACCATGTTTTTAGGGGGAGTTACTCTTTGAAAACATAAAAATCTTTTCAAAGACCTTGGAAGGGGGTTAAACCTTCGTGATGAGTTAATACTCAGGGTCGAGTATTGGGGAGCAATGAAAGATTGGTTATCTTCATTGCTAGGATGATAAATACTCTCGGATGAGCATTGTGGAGTAGATTACTGCTCAAGGGGGGAGCATTGGGTTAATGAAGGGGATCGGACCTTCATTGGTAAGTGAAAAATGCTCTTGGATAAGCATTGAAATGAAGAGTACTGCTCAAGGGGGAGCGTTGGATACAATGAATGAGATTTTCATTGGCAAAATGAAGGACTGCTCTAGGATGAGCATTGTAAAGTGAAGTAGAGGTCAAGGGGGAGCTTTGGAGACAATGAAGGGTATGTGATCTTCATTGTGGGGTTCACTCTTATGGAGAAGAGTTTGTTTTCAATTTTTGATGTGTGACAAAGGGGGAGAATGAAATGTTAAGTTAAGCCTTCATCCCAAGCAGGGGGAGTTTGCCCTATAGGAAATGGAGAAAATAAAGGAAACCTTCAATTATGCTTTGTCATGGAGTTAAGGCTAAGGGATTTAGCCTTGTTATGAAGAATGGTGTTAAGGCCATGGGATTTAGCCTTGATATGAAGTTGGAGTTAAGGCTATGGGATTTAGCCTAACTTAGAGTATTGTCAAACATCAAAAAGGGGGAGATTGTTGGGGCAATTTTCCTTGGCCAAGGTTGACCACTTTGACTAAGCTTGAGTCAAGTCAAGCTTGAGTTGGGATTTGAGTTTTGATGTTTGACAATATATGGAGATTGCTACGGCAATCGTCCGGTTGTGGAGATGGTCAAAGGGCTGACCAGGTTGATAAGAAGACAAGTCAAATAGGTCAGGGATGACAGGAAACTTGACTGGGGAAGTCCTAATTGGAGGTTAGGCAGTGGTGAAGTCCTAACTGGAGTTTAGGCAGTGGTGGAAGTCCTAACTGGAGGTTAGGTGTATGGAAGTCCTAACTGGAGGTTAGGTAAATTGGAAAGTCCAAATATGATCTTGGCAAAAGAGAAAGTCCTGTGGAGGATCTAGGCATTTGGGAAGTCCTGGTGAGGAGCTAGGCAATTGAAAGTCCAAGTGTGATCTTGGCAAAGGAGAAAGTCCAAGTGAGAAGCCAGGCAATTGGGAAGTCCTGGTGAGAAGCCAAGTAGATGGAAAGTCTTGTTGAGTGAAGCCAGGCAGTCGGGAAAGTCCTAGTGAGTGAAGCTAGGCAGAAGTTAAAGTCCTGGTGAGTGAAGTCAGGCACGGAAAATCCAGATGGTTCAAGGATGACAGGACATCTAGTGAAAGTCCAAGTGGGTCATGGAGGACCGGACACTTGGCATGAGACGGTAAATCTAAGTGGGTCACGGAGGACCATACTTGGTGATTAGAAATCCAATGAAAAGTTGGCAAAGAGAAAGTTCAGATGGGTCAAAAGTTGACCGAACTCTTAGCGGTCGTAAGTCCAATAGAGAGTTGGCATGAAACTAGGAAGTTCGGACGTAGTAAACTTCCGAAGGCCATAACTTTTGACTGGGATATCAGAATGAGGTGATCTCAGATGTGAAACGAAGCTAATTTCAAGCTCTACACAGTTTTCTGGGTTTTAATCGATTGGGGGGTTCAATCGATTAGTTGACCTGAGTTTGTGCAGAAAAGCTCTGGATAGATTGGGTAATCGATCAAAACTTCCCCAATCGATTGGTCAATTGATTAGGAGAGTCTCTGAGCGAACAGTAAGATTCTGAATCGATCAGTTGATCGATCAAAACCTCCAATCGATCGACCGATCGATTGGAGCGCTGGAAATCACTCGAGAAGCCTTGAATCGATCGGGCAATCAATTTAGGGTGATTCCAGAGAGTACAGAGGTGCTTTGGATCGATCGATCGATCGATCCAAAGCCTCCCCAATCGATTGTGAGCAATCCAATCGATTGGGATTCGACCGTTGGCGTAGATAAAAACGTTGGCGAGCATTTTTCTCAATTGTTCTTCAATCCTCTTCGACACACGACTGCAACTACAGCTTAGGGCGATTTTTGTTGGGTTTTTCGGGCCGCGAAAACCGCTTTTCGCGTCGCGGAAACCCCGAATCACCCAAAGCCGTAATCCGTGCAAGGAAAATTTCTGGAAAACACGAGTACGAGTTTTAATACTTTGATCTACAGTAGATCTACAAAGAAAACATTTTACCTTCGATGCGTGCCCTCGCAAAATCCCGCTTGTCCAAGGTACGTGTCGGATCTCCAAAGTATCAAGATAGATACTTCTCTAGTGATATCCACACGAACAAGGAGTACTCTCTAGCACTCAAGGATGGAGAAGAAAGACCCAAGTGTGCTAGCACTCTTTCTAGGGCTCTCGGATGGGAATGGAAGAAGAAAGGAAAGCAAAGAAGAGAATACAATACACTCCTCTAAAATTATTACCTTTCTTCTTGGACTTCTTGGATTAACTCACTCACCCACCTTCTTCCACCATCAAAGTCACGGCAACAACTAGTCAAGAGAAGAAAGAAGCAAGGAAGAAGAAGATACAATTACCACACAATCAATACACCAAATGAAAAACCCCTCCTCATTAGTGTGTGGCCGGCCACACAATGTAACCTCCCCATTAATGTGGCCGGCCACATTAAAGCCAAGAGGAAGGTGTAACCCCCATGAGGTGGCATGTCTCATGAGGTGGAGGTGATGTGGCAAGGATGAGTCATCCTTATGATGTGGCAATACATCAAGTCAAACTTGATGTTTCAACTTCTACTTGGTCAAGTCAAACTTGACCAATTGTCTTCCTTGTTGAGTTAAATCCAACCTTTGATTCAAGTCAATTTTAATTTAATGAATCTCAATTCGTTAATATAAATTGACTCAATGAATCAAATTTAAATTAGACTCATTCAACAATTGAATCTAATTGAGTCTAACTCAATAAGTCTAATTTGAATCCAATCTTTGGTGCATCATATGAACCTAATCCAATTTGTTCATCATATGAACCTAATCTCCAACCACTTGTTCTTTGTGTGTGACCCAATAGGTTCTTGTAACGTTGACAATGTTTCTAAACTCCTTTAGAAATATAAGCAATGAGCGACATCTAGCAATACATCATTGCTACCCAAGTTACAAGAAATGTTGAGATCCAACATCACCTTGTGACTACTAATTGTGACTCCTCACAATATGTGACATTGTCCTTCTATCCTAGATATCTAGATTGATCAATGTGAGGCATAGACCGTTTCATCCTCTAATCAATCTAAATCTTGAACTCCAAGTAGACTCACTCGATCAAATGAGTTCAACATCTAATGTTGACTCATTTGGGCATGGCCATGCACTTCGTGGTCTAACTCTATCAAGAATATTGATGTCGCTCCCGTCATATGGGAGGGATAGATCCCATCTACATCACTCACATCCCTCTGCATAATTTGTTACATACCCAATAATCGCCTTTATAGTCCACCCTGTTACGGGTGACGTTTGACGAAACCAAAGTACATAACTCCTTATGTAGGGATCCATGGTGACTTCAGGTCAAAGGACTAATAGTCATACTAATAGCCACATGAGAAAGTATATGACACTCATATAACGATCCATGATACTTTCTCATGGCGGGTCATTCAGTATACATTCTCTAATGCATACCCATGTGTCAGCTTGATATCTCTATATCCATGACTTGTGAGATCAAGTCATCGAGCTGACCTACATGCTAGTCTTATTATATTAACATTGTCCCTGAATGTTAATACTCGACTAGGAATGAATTAGAGTAGTGTTCCCTATATCATCTCACTATCGATTCAACCCATCGATTGATATAGGTAAGAACCTTCTACTCAAGGACGTTACTATACTTATTTTATCTGGCACTAATACAAATATGCATAATAACCAAAACCAAATGCCTTAATATATATACAAGAATATGATATACATGAGTCTATACAATCATCAAATGATTGGCTCTAGGGCTCTAACTAACAATCTCCCACTAGTACTAGTGCCAATCAGTATAGGCTCTAAGGCCTACTGACCTAGTGTGACCATCATGCTTTCTCTGTGCCAAAGCCTTGGTCAAGGGATCTGCGATGTTAGCCTCTGTAGGTACTCTACAAATCTCCACATATCCTCTATCGATAATCTCTCGAATGAGATGGAAATGTTGTAGAACTGCTGTGAACTCTGCCAGCTCATAGCACTACCATTCAAGCAAAACACGAACCTCGACTGTGATCTTTAGTCATCCTGGTCGGTCTGGAAGCTAGCATCACTGTAACCCTTTACAGCTAGCTCATCATTGCCTCCATATATCAAGAAATATTCTTTAGTCCTTCTTAAGTACTTAAGAATATTCTTGACCGCTATCCAGTGACTTTCACCTGGATCTGACTGGTATCTGCTCATCATGCTCAAAGCATACGAGACATCAGGTCGAGTACATAGCATGGCGTACATGATCGATCCTATGGCTGAGGCATAAGGGATCTGATCCATGCGGTCTCTCTCCTCTCTAGAAGAGGGACTTTGAGTCTTCGAAAGATTCACGACATGTGACATCGGCAGAAATCCCTTCTTGGAGTTCTGCATGGCAAACCGAAGGAGTAACTTGTCAATGTATGCACTCTGACTTAGGCCAACCAATCTCTTAGATCTATCTCTATAGATCTGTATCCCTAGAATGCGGGATGCCTCGCCTAAGTCTTTCATTGAGAAGCAACTCCCTAGCCAGGTCTTGACAGACTGAAGCATAGGGATGTCCTTCCCAATGAGTAGTATGTCATCCACATACAATATGAGGAAGACAACTACGTCCCCTACAACCTTCTTGTAGACACAAGGTTCATCTTCGTTCTTGATGAAACCAAACTATTTGATCGCATCATCGAAACGAAGATTCCATCTCCGAGAAGCTTGCTTTAGTCCATAAATGGACCTATGCAGCTTGCATACTCTGCTAGTATGCTGTGGATCTACAAAACCCTCAGAGATAAGTCCATCCATGTCAGTCTTTCTCTAAAAGACCCACTTACACCCAATGGGTTTTACCCCTTCAGGTGGATCAACCAAAGTCCATAATTGGTTGGTGTACATGGATTCCATCTCGGATCTCATGGCTTCTAGCCATTTCTCGGAATCTGGTCTCTTCACAGCTTCCTGATAGGTGGTAGGCTCATCCTCTATAAGCACAATGTCATCATGGTCAGACAAGAGAAATGAGTATCTCTCAGGCTGACGACGTACCCTATCAGACCTGCGAAGAGGTATGTCTACTTGAACTGGTTGTTGTTCCTTAACTCCTTGTGGAACATCATCCACAACACTTTGTGGTTCCAGTTCAACTTCCATTGAGGCTTCAGTGCTAGTGTTCGCATTTTGAACTTCTTCAAGATCGACGTGCTCTCACTAGTCTTTTTAGAAACAAAGTCCCTTTCTAGAAAGGCCCCAGTCTTTGCCACAACTACCTTGTGCTGACTGGGAATGTAGAAGTAATATCCCTTAGTTTCCTTGGGATATCCGATAAAATAGCACTTGTCGGATTTGGGTCCTAACTTGTCTGAGACTTGACGTCGTACATAAGCCTCACAACCCCAAATCCTCATGAAAGACACCTGGGCATCTCTCCCAGTCCATATCTTATATGGTGTCTTTATCACGACCTTGGATGGAACTCGGTTGAGAATGAAAGCTGCCGTGTCTAGAGCATATCCCCATAGATATGTCGGAAGATCTGTGTGACTCATCATAGATCGTACCATATCTAATAAGGTACGATTCCTCCTTTCGGATACACCATTCCACTGTGGTGTTCCAGGAGGAGTGAGTTGAGATAAAATCCCACAATCAGCTAAGTAGTCACGAAACTCATGGCTTAAGTATTCACCACCTCGATCTGATTGAAGTACCTTAATACTCTTGCCAAGCTGGTTCTGTACTTCATTCTTGAATTCTTTGAACTTTTCAAAGGATTCAGATTTATGTGTCATCAAATACACATAACCATATCTACTGAAGTCATCAGTAAATGTGATGAAGTACCTATAACCGCCTCTAGCAGCGACATTGAAAGGGCCACATACATCACTATGTATGAGTCCTAACAAATCAGTCGCTCTCTCGCTGTGCCCACTAAAGGGAGTCTTGGTCATCTTGCCTCGTAGGCATGACTCGCATATCTCATATGATTCAAAATCAAATGAGTCCAGCAAACCATCCTTATGGAGCTGGGATAAGCGCTTGTCATTTATATGACCTAAGCGACAGTGCCAGAGATAAGTTTGGTTCATGTCATTTGACTTGAACCTCTTGGTACTAATGTTATAGATAGGGATCTCAAGGTCTAGAATATAGAGTCCGTTTATTAGTGGCGCACTACAATAGAACATATCTTTTAAATAAACAGAACAACATTTGTCTTTTATTATAAAAGAGTATCCTTTCTTGTCTAAACAAGAAACTGAAACTATGTTCTTAGTAAGAGCAGGCACATAACAACAATCATCTAAATCTAGTACAAGCCCAGAGGGCAGAGATAGCTGATAAGTTCCTACAGCAACAGCAGCAACCCGTGCTCCATTGCCTACTCGTAGGTCCACCTCGCCCTTTGCTATTTCTCAGCGCCTGCACATCAGTACAAATGTGAGAAGCACATCCAGTATCTAATACCCATGATGTAGAAATAGATTGATTGACTTCTATAACATATATACCTGAAGTGAAAGTCTCACTTCGCTTCTTCTTAAGATCCTCCAAGTATACCTTGCAGTTCCTCTTCCAGTGCCCGGTCTGACCGCAGTGGAAGCAGGTAGCATCCTTGGCGACTCCTCCTTTAGGCTTCAGTGCCTTGCCTTTGCCCTTGGTTTGGGACTTTCCCTTACCTTTGGGCTTGCCCTTGCCCTTGTGCTTCTGGACCATCAGAATGGGCTTAACCTTCTTAAGGTTAATCTCAGCAGTTCGTAACATACTAAGTAGCTCTAGCAGTGGCTTGTCAATCTCGTTCATGTTATAGTTGAGAACGAATTGACTATGGCTATCCGGCAAGGACTGCAAGATCAAGTCAGTGGCCAGCTCTTGGCTAAGTGGGAACCCCAGTCTTTGTAGGTTCTTTATGTACCCAATCATCTTGAGTACATAAGGACCTACAGGAGCCCCGTCTGACATCTTGCACTGAAACAGTGCCTTAGAGATCTCAAATCTCTCATGCCTCGCTTGTCCCTGATATAGTTGGTGAAGATGCTCAACCATATCGTAAGCGCCCATCAACTCGTGTTGCTTCTGAAGCTCAGATTTCATGGTCGCGAGCATTAGACAGGACACATCTAATGCGTCGTCTTGATGCTTCTTGTAAGCATCTTTGTCTGCTCGCGGGGCATTGGCAGGAGGAGCCTCCGGAATGGGCTGCTCCAGAACGTACAGTTTACGTTCCTGGGTGAGAACTATTCTCAAGTTCCTGTACCAGTCCAGGAAATTCGCTCCGTTGAGCTTGTCCTTCTCAAGGACAGATCGCAGGGAGAAGGAATTCGTGTTCGATGTCATGGTTATCTACAACAGAAAATTTGCAGAAGTAAATATCATATTCTTTTAAAATCATTTAATTAGGCCTTTAACTAAATGATGCTCCCACTGAATACTATAATTCATGTGGGACAAGATCCACATCATACTAACCCTTGAGTTAGCTTTGGCTAATATGCCCAAGGCTTAGTATGATCGGTAGGTAACGATTACCAATTACATCTCTATGCAACTCTTGTTTATAGGATCAAGATCCATATTTATATTAAAACTCGAGTTAGCTTTGGCTAATACGCCCGAGAGTTAATATAAACGTGATTTTGTCCTACCTTTCCAACTATTGGAAGAATGCCTATAGTTGACTCGATCCAACCGAGTAACTAGGAATACTCAATCTAATTGAGTTTGTATTCACCCATGCGTTGATAGGCGGGACCAAGATTGTCCCTCCGTACCCTACCAAGATAATATGTATTGCTCTGCTTTGGCAGATTCAACAATACATGTGATCGGGGTAGTGATAGGTATCACGGCAGGGTTAGGCATTAGAGTTGAGTCGATTGAGATCTAATCTAATCGAAAAGGATGCATCTTGTGCACGACTTAGATCTAATCTAATCGCAAGGTTGCATCTTGTGCACGACTTAGATCTAATCTAATCGTAAGGCACTAATTAATTAACTACTTATTAAATATGCATCACATACACAAGCAATTAATTAATCTATTTGTGATTTAGTCATGGCCCTACTACGATCTTCTCAAGCCAATGAGAAGATCGATTGGTCAACCTAGGGTCAACAGCTTCTCCAAGCTCCTCCCTTTGACCACCTTGTGTTGCTCGTGCCCGCCTCGGAACTCCGTCTCGTGTGGACCCTCTACCGCTCCAATTTGTACATTACAATTTGAAACTCGAGTTACATTCGAGTCTAAATCTAATTTACAACAAGAATATAAGAGAAAGGCACGACGCGCAGGTCGCGGAAAAAATAAAAACATACAACACGCGCAAACACATAACGGCACGCAGGCCGTATTATGAATTACAACACAATCCAATCATATTGGGTTTTTGGGCCATGACTATCACAAAATTAATATATAATTCAAAATTATATATTTTCATAATTTTCTATAATTTTAAAAATATTTTTTTACATTTTTACGAGTAAAATTTCCCGGCGGTCCCGTTTAGCGGTTTCGGGCGCAATCGCGGAACGGATCCCCTTGCGGGGCCAGGGACAGCGCCCCTACCCGCGATCTAACCATCGCGAGGGTTCCTTTGCGATCCTACAGCACCCAAACTCGCTGTCCCAAAACGATTTGAGTCGAGACATTGCCGTTTCGGAAAAATCTTCCCGGCAGGTTCGTTTTTAGCGATTTCGGGTGCAACCGCGGAGCAAATCCCCTTGCAGGGTTAGGGGAAATACCCCTACCCACGATATAACCATCGTGAGCTGCTCCTTTGCGATCTAATGGCACCCAAGCCCTCTATCCCAAACGGATTTGGGGCAAAACGAAGCCGTTTTGGAAAAATCTTTCCGGTAGCCGAAGCCTACAAGTGCCGAGACACTTGTGCTTCGCTTCTACGGAAAAATTACCCATAAAAACTATAAAAATCATAATTTTACAGAAAATTACAGAAACTTTAGTTTTCATAAAACCAAAAATTAAACTCGTACAAGCCTTGCACGTGGCTCTGATACCACTGTTGGGTTTTTCGGGCCGCGAAAACCGCTTTTCGTGTCGCGGAAACCCCGAATCACCCAAAGCCGTAGATCCGTGCAAGGAAAATTTTCGGAAAACACGAGTACGAGTTTTAATACTTTGATCTACAGTAGATCTACAAAGAAAACATTTTACCTTCGATGTGTGCCCTCGCAAAATCCCGCTTGTCCAAGGTACGTGTCGGATCTCCAAAGTATCAAGATAGATACTTCTCTAGTGATATCCACACGAACAAGGAGTACTCTCTAGCACTCAAGGATGGAGAAGAAAGACCCAAGTGTGCTAGCACTCTTTCTAGGGCTCTAGGATGGGAATGGAAGAAGAAAGGAAAGCAAAGAAGAGAATACAATACACTCCTCTAAAATGATTACCTTTCTTCTTGGACTTCTTGGATTAACTCACTCGCCCACCTTCTTCCACCATCAAAGTCACGGAAACAACTAGTCAAGAGAGGGAAGAAGCAAGGAAGAAGAAGATACAATTACCACACAATCAATACACCAAATGAAAAACCCCTCCTCATTAGTGTGTGGCCGGCCACACAATGTAACCTCCCCATTAATGTGGCCGGCCACATTAAAGCCAAGAGGAAGGTGTAACCCCCATGAGGTGGCATGTCTCATGAGGTGGAGGTGATGTGGCAAGGATGAGTCATCCTTATGATGTGGCAATACATCAAGTCAAACTTGATGTTTCAACTTCTACTTGGTCAAGTCAAACTTGACCAATTGTCTTCCTTGTTGAGTTAAATCCAACCTTTTATTCAATTCAATTTTAATTTAATGAATCTCAATTCATTAATATAAATTGACTCAATGAATCAAATTTAAATTAGACTCATTCAACAATTGAATCTAATTGAGTCTAACTCAATAAGTCTAATTTGAATCCAATCTTTGGTGCATCATATGAACCTAATCTAATTTGTTCATCATATGAACCTAATCTCCAACCACTTGTTCTTTGTGTGTGACCCAATAGGTTCTTGTAACGTTGACAATGTTTCTAAACTCCTTTAGAAACATAAGCAATGAGCAGCATCTAGCAATACATCATTGCTACCCAAGTTACAAGAAATGTTGAGATCCAACATCACCTTGTGACTACTAATTGTGACTCCTCACAATATGTGACATTGTCCTTCTATCCTAGACATCTAGATTGATCAATGTGAGGCATAGACCGTGTCATCCTCTAATCAATCTAAATCTTGAACTCCAAATAGACTCACTCGATCAAATGAGTTCAACATCTAATGTTGACTCATTTGGACATGGCCATGCACTTCGTGGTCTAACTCTATCAAGAATATTGATGTCGCTCCCATCATATGGGAGGGATAGATCCCATCTACATCACTCACATCCCTCTGCATAATTTGTTACATACCCAGTAATCGCCTTTATAGTCCACCCAGTTACAGGTGACGTTTGACGAAACCAAAGTACATAACTCCTTATGTAGGGATCCATAGTGACTTCAGGTCAAAGGACTAATAGTCATACTAATAGCCACATGAGAAAGTATATGACACTCATATAACGATCCATGATACTTTCTCATGGCGGGTCATTCAGTATACATTCTCTAATGCATACCCATGTGTCAGCTTGATATCTCTATATCCATGACTTGTGAGATCAAGTCATCGAGCTGACCTACATGCTAGTCTTATTGTATTAACATTGTCCCTGAATGTTAATACTCGACTAGGAATGAATTAGAGTAGTGTTCCCTATATCATCTCACTATCGATTCAACCAATCGATTGATATAGGTAAGAACCTTCTACTCAAGGACGTTACTATACTTATTTTATCTAGCACTAATACAAATATGCATAATAACCAAAACCAAATGCCTTAATATATATACAAGAATATGATATACATGAGTATATACAATCATCAAATGATTGGCTCTAGGGCTCTAACTAACAATTTTCTCCACTCTCACCGCCAGATCTTGAAGGTTCTTGGAGGCACGTCCAAGTTAAGAGGTGAGTTACAACAAGAAGAAGAAGAAGCTAGGGTTTTATTGTAATCTTGTAAGATTCACTTGTATTTTACTTCTTTCTTTCTTATTGTTGTATTGTGAGCTTGTAAGGCTTCTCCGCCTTTGGTAGCTATCATAAAGGAGGGTTTTCATAGTATAGGGTGTGTGAGTGTGTGGATCCTTGGACTAGTCACCTCTTCTTGAGGTGGATACCAAGTAAATCTACGTGTTAGCGTTGTAGTGTGTTGTTTCTTGTATTTTCGGCTGCACATCATCACAAGAAGCAAGCAACGACAAGCACGAGATCACGACGAGCTATTCACCCCCCCCCCCCCTCTAGCTACATTTCGATCCTAACAGATATGGTCAGGATTTGTATGCTTAGTGTCATGCACCATCTTGCATGATTGCATGCTGTGCAATTGGTAGCTCCATTATTGTTGAGCACATCGCTAGTTACATGGATATGCACACACAACCACTCATGGGTTAGTGGTTTTTATTCAGGCAGGGTGTGTTGCAGTAGGTTGCTCTGTCAGTGCTCCACTGGTCCGCTCATGGGTAATGTGACTGTAGCGTGGTAGCACGTCAGGGATCCCTCCTCTGGACTGGCTTAGGGAGATAAGAGCATTGAGCTCCCCCACTTATGATTTGGGGTAGGAGGATAGGTGTACTCCAACAATATCCTGTCAACTTGGTCACTCATCAGGAGCAGTAATGACAAAGTGCACAGTTGTCATAGCCCTACCCACTCAGTCTCACCATCGTGTGTAAGATGGCTGACTGGTGTCAGGGGTGACCAGGACATGTCATTGGCATCATATGCATGACTGCATTTATTGCTTGTGTTTGCTGCATATTGGATGGATGCATATGTTTGACATGCATACAGGGACATGTTACTTTTGGTCTAACGACCTTATTATTCTGATAGGAGGTCCTGGTGAGTACAACTTCTCATTTTCTTTCAGTTATGCATTTTTCATTATTCCAGGAGACTGTACACATATTTATTTCTATTGGTTATTTCGTATTATGCATGTCAGCCCGATACATGCTGAGAATTTGACTCACCCCGTTGATATTACCATTCTAGGTTGATGCTGTTAGGAGGTTCCAGTCGCTAGTCTCCCACCACTTTACTTCGCGACGGTTTTCTACTCTTTGGACTTTTGGTTCCTTGTTATGTATTTATATATAATGGTGATGTAGGATTGTACTCGAGGATCTTTTATCGAGTTTTGGTCTACTACTTATGTTTTCCGCCGGGTTGTTTTCTCTGTCGTGATTTTAATTTTTCCGTCGTAGTAGTGGAGTAGGTGGTTTTCAAATATAAACTATGTGGTTGTGTCAGTCAGAGGCTGAAATATATATAAATTGTGTGGTTGTTTAGTTGTATTTTATTATTATTATTCCGGCCATGTTGGCCGAAGTATATGTGGCCCAGAGGGCTTTGTAGTAAAGTCTCATATTGTCACCCGTATAGGGGAGAAGCTGCCGAAATTTTTTCTGGTAGGGACTACCTGGGCGTGACACATCTGCGAATGGAACCTTCTTCCAGCCCACAAAAGAGTGCCACACGTCCTCCATCACTAGATAGGACCTGACACCCAGCATTCCCTGACATCAGTTAGGCTCCAGAGGTATGCACTGTCATATAAAAAGGGAGGTCATCTCCCTTGCGTAGGTACGCTCTCTCGCACATTCGCACTTGTTTTCTACTTTTCTTTCTCCTTCGTACCTTATTCTTCTAGAGAAAAAGTACCTGACTTGAGCGTCATAGGACCTACTCCGGGGACTTTTCCCCTAGTTTCTAGCCTCTAACGTTCCGTGTGCTTGTTTGAGTGTGCGCAGAGCTCAAGTATCGCCGGTTTAGTCATCATTGTCCATCAACACCACAGGGGGGGAGGGTCCGTTCTTGCAAGCGCATACAAGAAGGGTGTCCCATTCGTCTCTCTGTCAACTCTAGCAACAGCTCAACCGGCCTTCATCTGACTTAGATTCCGAACAAGATCAATTTGGTGCCGTCTGTGGGAACACATTCACCTGTTCTGGAGCGTGAAGATGGAGGAGACTAAAAGAATCAACGTGATCATGACGGCAGAGGAGTACGAACTATTCAAGGAGGTCAAGAGGTGAGCGGCTTCTGAAAAACAGACCATTGCTTTGCAACCATACAAGATGACTACAATTTCCAAAGACCCTACTCACGTCTATGATAGAGGATCTAAGAGGAAACAACCCAAGAACTCCCCCCTGACTTTCTATCAGGAACTTGACGTGGACTATTACCACAGGAGCTCAGACTGCTATAATAAGAAAGAATAACCACAGGCCTCCATGGCGGAAAGCTCCCCGCCCAAGGATTCAAAGAAAGGGAAAGATATAGTCCTTAGGGAGGAGCCCCGGGGGAGCTTGAGGAGCAAATGACCTTCTCTCTAAAGGTACTAGAGGAGAAGCTACCGAAGGAGTACAAGCCCCCAGCTATCGGAGAGTATGACGGTAGCAAGGATTCGGAGGATAATCTCCGAAAGTTTTGAAACGTTACACTGTTTCACCAATATAATGACGCCATTAAGTGTCGAGTGCCCTTGAACACTCTGTCTGACTCGGCACAGAAATGGTTTGATAGATTGTCGAACGGGTCCATCACTTGCTTTCATGACTTCAAGATTGTTTTCCTACGCCACTTCGCCAGCAGCAGGAAGTACCAGAAGACATACCACTGTCTCTTCACCCTCAAGCAAGGGTCTGTCGAGCCCTTGAGAAGCTATATCAAATGCTTCAACCAGGTAGCCCAGGACATCCCATCCGCTACCTCTGAATATTGATGAGCACCTTCTCGGATTTGTAGAAGGGGAGTTCTTTTGAGATCTCATCCGAGAGCCCGTGAAGAACTTCGATGAGATGTTAGGGAAGGCCGCCAGTTACATCAACGTAGAAGAAGCTCAGGCGGCTCGGCGAAAAGCGGACAAGGCACCTGCTCCCGCCAACAAATCAGAGAAGAGGCCACCCAAACCGCCAACTCAGCCTCTTCCACGCGCCTGGGATGCCCGACGGCCCTTCCCTCCTGGTTAGGATTCTAGGCCGACCCAATGAGTAGCAGCTGTCCAATCCCCAAGGCCCGATTAGTGGGGGTCGCGTTATTGCACTTACCATATGTCCTATACCCATGCCACAAGTGATTGCTTCCAGTTCACCCGTGACTCCCAGCGTGCAGTTGAGCTGGGCCGAGCCTACCTCCACCTGAGACTGCACCCAAGATTCAGAGGTTGTTGGCCAGCCAACAACCCATAGCAAGTCAATCTAGTAGACCCCTGCCCAACAATGCAAGACAAGGAAGTCAGTAGCCCAGTCACAACAAAGAGGCAGGAGAAGCCCGGGAAGAGGAGAATAAGAGAGATGCAACCATCCACAAGATTGGTATGATCTCCGGAGAGCCCACAAATGGAGATTTTGCTAGGGCTCGAAAATCTCATGAGCGCCGCTTGAAGATACACGTTGTAGGATGCAGTAGGGAGCAAGTTGCAGGGCCCATCATCAGCTTTGGGCCACAAGACTTGGAGGGGCTAGAGCTTCCTCATAATGATGCCCTAATAATCAAAGTCATCATCGCCAACAGTCGTGTGGCTAGAGTTTTCGTTGATACCGGAAGCTCTGTCAACGTGTTGTTCAAGAGTGTATTCGAGGGAATGCAAATCGACGTCAGTGAACTCCAGCCTGTGACTACTTCATTATACAATTTCACCGACAATGAAGTACGACCCATGGGTCAAATCAAGCTAGTCATATCTTTGAGCAGTGAGCCCCTAGTAAGGATGCAAATGAGAACCTTCATAGTAATGGATTCGTCGTCCTCGTACAACGTCATCTTAGGGAGACCAACATTGCACGAGTTCCGGACAACAGTCTTCACTTTCCACCAGAAGATCAAGTTCCCTTTGGGAGACCAAGTCGGGAATGTCAGAGGTGAGTAATTGGTCTCTCGCAGGTGCTACATCGACATGGTGAAGGTGGAGGCCCGCAAGGCTTAGAGAACCCAGGATGACAATATCAACATCATGCAGGAGGAGCCTCTACCTATAGCAGAGGAGCCCATTTCTTGGGAAGAGGTTCAGCTCTATCCCAAGCTCTCAGAAAGCCTCACCCACATATCGAGTGACCTGCTTATCGAGATCAAGACAGACCTGGTTCAATGCTTGACGTGCAATAGGGACATCTTCGCTTGGTCCCCCGAAGAGCTACCCGGAGTTAGGCCCGAGGTGATTGAGCACAAACTACATCTTCTGCCTGATTCCTGACCGGTCAAGCAGAAGAAGTGGAACTTCTCGGCCAAGCAAAATAAGATCATCTGAGTTGAGGTGGACCAGCTCTTGAAAGCAGGACACGTTAGAGAAATGCAGTTCTCGCCCTGGCTCTCTAATGTGATCCTGGTGTCTAAACCCAACAATAAGTGGAGAGTCTGAATCAACTTCTAAGACCTCAACCATGTCAGCCCCAAGGATTGCTACCCACTACTAGGATTGACAAATGGTAGCCTCGACCTCGGGCTGCGAAAGGATTTGCATGCTCAACGCTTACCAAGAGTACCACCATATCCCTCTAGCACAAGAAGATCAGGAGAAGGTCAACTTCATCACGGCCGATGGTACTTTCTGTTACACCGTCATGCCTTTTGGATTGTGAAATGCAGGAGCTACCTATCAAACGATGATGGATAAGATCTTTCGGGAGTAGATATGGCGGAATATGGAGGTCTATATAGATGACATCCTCATCCAATCCACTCTGGCCATAAATTTTATTGCCGACATAGAAGAAACTTGCGGCACACTATGAAAATATGGGTTGAAGTTAAACCCATTGAAGTGCTTGTTTGGAGCTTGGGGGGGAGGGGAATTCTTGGGATACCTCGTTACTGAGCAGGGAATTGAAGCTAACCTGGAGAAGGTCCAAGCACTTCGAGATATGAAAGCGTCTCAAAATCTGAAGGAAGCTCAGAAGTTGGTGGGTTGAATAAATACACTGTCCAGGTTCATATCTCGGTCTACAGATCAAGTACTGTCCTTCTTCAAGGTGCTCAGGCAAGCGGTCAAGTTTCAATAGGATGAAGAATGCAACTAGGCCTTCGAAGAATTGAAAAAACACTTGGAGACCTTGCCCTCACTATTTAAGCCCATTGCGGGGGAACCACTCTGGGTCTATCTGTTGGCCACCCCTGAGGTCGTGGGGGCGGTGTTGGTGAAAGAATAGGATGATATACAACGGCCAGTGTACTTCTTTAGCTACTTATTGAAAGGGGTCGAGTCCCGATACACGGCCCTGGAAAAATTAGTTTATGGATTGGTACTCATGGCTCGTCGCCTAAGACCTTATTTCTTGGCACACTCCATCATAGTCCTGACCAACAGCACCATGGGGAAGGCTCTTACTAATGTGGAGGTAGCAGACCGTCTCAACAAATAGTCAACTGGGTTGGGAGAATATGACATATAGTACCAGCCCCGAACAACAATTAAAGTGTAAGCTCTAGCAGATTTTCTAACGGAGGTCCATCAACATGATTCCGAAGAAACTTGGAAGATCTATGTGTTGGTTGCTACTCGGAAAACCTAGAGGTTCCACTGTACAAAAATTTTGTACAAAGGTCTGAACCTTTTCCTAGCTACCATGTGTTCTTTTAAATTAGATTTTGGATCGCCTGCGGAACTTAACACGTTTGATCCAAAACTTAATCTATTTGTTCTTTTAGGTTTTGACTTGGATCTCCTGCGGAACTTAACACGTTTGATCCAAATCACCTAAGTTATTAATTCCATTAAATATTAATTTCCAAAATTGGTTCCCAGTACTGACGTGGCGAGGCACATGGCCTTCTTGGATATGGGAGCAACCACCACCGACTAGACAAAACCTTTTAAGGAAAGCTAATATTTAATTTCCTAAAATAACTTTAGGTCAACCGAAAAGAACAATCAAATCACAAGGAAAAGAAAAACAAAAGAAACTATATCGAAAACAAATTCGAAACACTAGAATCGTATGCCTCTTGTATTTAGTATTATTTCCAAAAATAACTAGTATGACGCGGAAAGAAAAATTACTAGTTATACCTTTTAGAAAGACCTCTTGATCTTCTACCGTATTTCTCTTCTAACCTCGGACGTTGTGTGGGCAACGATCTTCGGAGATGAGAACCACCTAGGCACTTCTTTCTTCTTCCTTCAAGTTTCGGCCAAGCACAAGAACTTCCAAAGGATGAAGAATTTTCCACCAACCAAGCTCCAAGGGATGCATGCTTTCTCTCCTTCTTCTCCTTCCTTGATCCGGCCACATCCTCCAAGCTCCAAGAGATGATAGATTTCGACCACAACAAGAGGAGAGAAGAGAAAGGGAAGGGCCGGCCACCACACCAAGGAAAAGAGGGAGAAAAATAGAATAGAGTCCTTAGCCTTGAAGCCTCCTCTAACCCCTCTTTTATAATCCTTGGCCTTGGCAAATAAGGAAAATTTAATAAAAACTTCCTTAATTCTTTTGCCATTGAAAAGGAAAATTTATTTAATTAAAAATAAATTTTCTTTTTAATTTGTAATGGCCGACCACCATATAAATTCTCCAAGCAAATAAAATTTTAAACAAAAATTAAAACTTCCTTATTTGCTTCCGGAAATTTATAAAATTTCTCCAATAATTTTTATCCCTTCATGATTGGTTTATAAAAAGGAAATTTAATAAATTAAAATCTTTCTTTTAAACATGTGGATAAAAAGAAAGCTATCTCTATAAATTAAAAACTCTTTTAATCTACAAATAAGGAAAGATATCAAATCTTTTCTTAATCTTTTGTAGAAACTTATAAAAGAGAATATTTAATTTTAAACTCTCTTTTAAAACATGAACATGGTTAAAAAGGAAAGTTTTCTTAAAATTTAAAATCTTCCTTTAATCAACAAATAATGAAAGATTTTAAATTTTAAACTCTCTTTTAATCATGTAGATGATTTACAAATTAGGAAAGTTTTTACCAAAAATTAAAACCATCCTTTTAAACTACAAATAAGGAAAGAGATTAATCTCTTCTCTTAATCTTTTGTAGAAATCTATAAAAGGAAAATTTTAATTTTTAAACTCTCTTTTAAAATCATGATATCCACATAAGAAATAATTTTAATAAAAATCCTTTTTAATATTCTAGTGGCCGGCCACCTAAGCTTGGGACCCAAGCTTTGGCCGGCCACCTACATGGCTCACCCACTTAGTCTTGGCCGGCCCTAACTTGGGTTCCAAGCTAGCTTGGCCGACCCCATTGGATGGGTAAGAAGGTGGGTATGCGGTGGGTATAAATCTCTATATACTAGAGGCTACGATAGGAACCGAGAGGAGGAATTGGTTTTGGTCTCCCGATAAAATTAAGCATCCCGTGCTTGCCCCGAACACACAGCTTAATTTTATCAATAATAATTCATTCCACTAGAGAACTATTATTGAACTACCGCACCAATCTCAAATTACATTTTGGGCTCCTTCTTATCATGAGTGTGTTAGTCTCCCTGTGTTTAAGATAACAAATGTCCACTAATTAAGTAAGTTACTGACAACTCACTTAATTAATATCTAGCTCCAAGAGTAGTACCACTCAACTTCATCATCATGTCGGTCTAAGTCCACCTGCAGGCTTTAACATGACAATCCTTATGAGCTCCTCTTGGGGACATTCTCAACCTAGATTACTAGGACACAGTTTCCTTCTATAATCAACAACACACACTATAAGTGATATCATTTCCCAACTTATCGGGCTTATTGATTCATCGAACTAAATCTCACCCATTGATAAATTAAAGAAATAAATATCAAATATATGTGCTTGTTATTATATTAGGATTAAGAGCACACACTTCCATAATAACTGAGGTCTTTGTTCCTTTATAAAGTTAGTATTAAAGAAACGACCTCTAATGGTCCTACTCAATACACTCTTAGTGTACTAGTGTAATTATATAGTTAAGATAAACTAACACCTAATTACACTACGACCTTCCAATGGTTTGTTCCTTTCCATCATGGTCGTGAGCTACTGTTTATAATTTATAAGGTACTGATAACATGATCTTCTGTGTGTGACACCACACACCATGTTATCTACAATATAAATTAATTGAACAACTACATTTATCACAAATGTAGACATTTGACCAATGTGATTCTTATTTCTAGATAAATGTTTTATACCAAAAGCTAGGCTTTTAGTATATATTCTAACAATCTCCCACTTATACTAAAAGACTAAGCTGCCATACATCTGATTCCCATGCCTTTCAAAAAGCTCTTGCCTTAAGGACCTTAGGTTATCATCTGATGCAATCTAGGCGGCAACAACTTCTCCTCGTTATACAATTTCTCGTATTGGGTAGTACTTGCGCTCTATTGTGTTTACTTGCCTTATAGACTCATGGTTTCTTCGAGTTTGCTACTGCACCATTATTATTACAATAAATTGTAATAATCTTTGGACAAACTAGAAATCATATCTAAGTCTATCTTGAGGTTATTAAGTCATTCATCTTTTATTGCTACCTCAGAGGCTTGCCATATACTCAGCTTCTATGGTGGAGTCCAGAAAAACACCTATGCTTATCACTCTTTCATAGTTATGACTTTTCCTCCTAAAGTAAACACAAAACCCCGAGGTTGACTTATTATTGTCCCTATCCGATTGGAAGTCAAAATCCGTGTAACCTACAGGAACCAAATTAACTGCCTTGTAAGCTAGCATATAATCTCTAGTGCCTCTAAGGTACTTTTAATATATGCTTTACTGCAGTCCAATGTCCTTGTTTAGAGTTACTTTGATATCTGCTAACTATGCCCTTGGCAAAACAGATTTCTGATCTCGTGCATAGCATACATTAGGTTGTCTAATTGCCGAAGCATAAAGAACTGCCTACATGTCCTCAATCTCCTTTGATGTCATCGGAGACATCTCTTTAGATAAAGACACTCCATGCTTAAAAGGTAAGAAACCTTTCTAGGAGTTTTTGCATGCTAAAAACGAGCAAGGATTTTTCTGATGTATTAAGCTTGGGATAAGTAAAATATATATTTTTCTTGCGATCCCTTATTACTTTGATCTGAAAAATATATACATTCTCCCAAGTCCTTTATATCAAATTATTTGGACAACCATACCCTTACTTCTGACAACATTTTGATATTGTTTCCAACTACCAAAAATGTTATCTACGTATAGTACAAGAAATACCACCACGTTTCCATCACACCTTTTGTATACACAAGACTAATCCGTTTACTCAATAAATCCATAGATCTGAATTACTTTGATAAACTGGATGTTCCAAGACCTTGAAGCTTTGCCTCAGTCCATAGACTGATTGAGCTTGCACACAAGATGCTCTTAGCCTTTTACAATGAACCCTTATGGTTGCTTTATATGGATGCTTTCTTCAAGACTTCCATTAAGGAATGCTGTCTTGACATCCACTTGCCAAATAGATAAAAGAATCCGGATAGACTTAAGCATGGCTACCAGTGAAAAAGTTTCCTTTTTCATCTAGCCTTGCTTTTGAAAGTTTCTACCTTCCTGTCTATCCTTCTTTTCCTATTATAGACCTTTTTACACCCAAAGGCTTTTACACCATTTGGTGTTTCTACAAGCTTCCATATTTTATTAGAATACATATATTCTAATTCTGTTATTCATTACTCTTTGCCAAGATGTTGCATCTTTATCTTGGAGTGCTTCGTCATATGTCCGGAGATCAGGTTCATGTCCTCCAGGGATTGAGTCTAAAAACTCTCCCAAAACATGAATCATTTTAGGTTGCCTAACAACCCTCCCACTACGACAAGGCACTTTCTGCAATTGTGTATCATTTGTGATACGTGTTGCAGTTTCCTTGTGGTATCTCATCTTGTACAGTTGGTACTAGGTTAGACATGTCCTTTATTATTTCCTTAAGAACAAATTTACTTATGGGCACATGGTTTATTACATAGTCCTTTTCTAAAAATCGGTCATTGATGCTAACAATGACCTTCTTATTTTTAAGACTATAAACCTACTTTCATTTCTTTAGGATAACCCACAAACAAGTGAATTCCTGTCCAACTTATCATTGTCTCTCTTCTGTATATGTGCTGGACTACCCGAATCCGAATATGTTTCGAAATAGGCTTACGCCTATTCAGCAATTCTATATGAGTAGAGAGTTCTGTCACTGGAAGGTACTATATTCATTTAAGTTTCCAGAGTATATCCTTAAAATGATTTTGGTAATATTCTAAATAACTCATCAATATACTTATTTCCATAAGAGTCCTATACCTTCCTTTTTCAACATCATTCTGTTGGGGGTGTACCAGGTGCAGTTAGTTGGGATTGAATCCCTACTTCTGATAAGTGACTCCTAAATTCTCCCAAGAGGTACTTGCCACTTCGATCTTACCATAGTGACTCTTACTTTAACATTTCTCCGCATAAGCCTTGTACTCTTTGAACTAATCAAAGTACTTAGTCTTGCGGTACATTAAGTAAATTTATTTGTATCTTGAATAGTTGTCTATAAAATAGACGAAATATTCAATACTACCTCTTGTCTGGATAGTCATAGGATCACACAAATCAGAATGAACCAATTTCAACATATCTTTGACTCCATACCCCTTAGACTTAAAAGCTTCTTGGTTATTTTTCCTTCCAAGTAAGACTCGCAGGTTGGAAAGATTTCCACTACTAATGAACCCAAAAGTTCATCAGCTACCAATGAATCCTACTCAAGTTAATATAACCTAGCCTTAGATGCCAAAGATATAATTGGTTCATTTCTGAAGGTTACTTTCTCTTAAAGTTAGAAGATATGTTACTAATTTCCATTTGTTACATCATGAGAGTTATTGGATTTATAAATTGCCAACCAACGTACCAGAACAGATAACTTCCCTTTTTTTCTTAATAACAACTTTGTTATTAAAAGAGACAGAATATCAAGTTCTTTGAATAGTTTAGAAACTGAAAACTAGTTCTTTCTAAACTTGGTGCGTAAAGACAATTACTAAACAATTCATGTTTTATTCTTATCAAAAGATAAACATCTCCCACTGCAACAGCTACCATTTTTACAGTAGTGCTCATGTGGACGGTGTTTTAATTTTCATTTAGTTGCCGGGTATCCTGGAACCCTGCAATGAATTGCGGACATGATTAATGACATCTGTATCTACACTCCAGGTTCTGGTAGATAATACCACTAAACATGTTTCAACTAATGAATTAAATACACTTATATTGTTCTTAATTCTAAGAAGACAGTCTACCTTAATGTCCAAGTCCTATTTCCAATCATTACAATTGGGACTACTAAGTCTTTTCTATAGTATGACTACTAGGGGATTGACAAACATTTTAAATCCTAAGAATCATAAAAATATTTGGTCAAGATCAACTCCTTAAAATCCCCATGAATTTTGTATGCCACGATAGTGTGAACGTATACAAAATCGAAGAGGAGATTTTATTCATTAATTTTATTATCTCGTCAACTTTACTTTATAACGAATAAAATTAATAGTTGATCTGTCTTTGATCAAATATTTGGTCAAAACTTTTTGAATTTAAAATAACATTGATTCCTCAAATAATATTATTTAAATTCACCAACACCTCAAACACCGTGAATTTTGCATGCCGCGATAGTGTGGACGTATACAAAATTAAACATTTGTAAGAGGAGGGGTTTGTTAGAGTGTACACTAAAAGCCTAGCTTTTGGTATAAACATTTATCTAGAAATAAGAATCACATTGGTCAAATGTCTACATTTGTGATAAATGTAGTTGTTCAATTAATTTATATTGTAGATAACATGGTGTGTGGTGTCACACACAGAAGATCATGTTATCAGTACCTTATAAATTATAAACAGTAGCTCACGACCATGATGGAAAGGAACAAACCATTGGAAGGTCGTAGTGTAATTAGGTGTTAGTTTATCTTAACTATATAATTGCACTAGTACACTAAGAGTGTATTGAGTAGGACCATTAGAGGTCGTTTTCTTTTATACTGACTTTATAAAGGGACAAAGACCTCAGTTATTATGGAAGTGTGTGCTCTTAATCCTAATATAATAACAAGCACATATATTTGATATTTATTTCTTTAATTTATCAATGGGTGAGATTTAGTTCGATGAATCAATAAGCCCGATAAGTTGGGAAATGATATCACTTATAGTGTGTGTTGTTGATTATAGAAGGAAACTGTGTCCTAGTAATCTAGGTTGAGAATGTCCCCAAGAGGAGCTCATAAGGATTGTCATGTTAAACCCTGCAGGTGGACTTAGTCCGACATGACGATGAAGTTGAGTGGTACTACTCTTGGAGCTAGATATTAATTAAGTGAGTTGTCAGTAACTTACTTAATTAGTGGACATTTGTTATCTTAAACACAGGGAGACTAACACACTCATAATAAGGAGTCCAAAATGTAATTTGGGATTGGTGCGGTAGTTCAATAATAGTTCTTTAGTGGAATGAATTATTATTGATGAAATTAAGTTGTGTGTTCGGGGCGAACACGGGATGCTTAATTTCATCGGGAGACCAAAACCAATTCCTCCTCTCGGTCCCTATCGTAGCCTCTAGTATATAGAGATTTATACCCACCGCATACCCACCTTTTTACCCATCCAATGGGGCCGGCCAAGCTAGCTTGGAACCCAAGCTAGGGCCGGCCAAGACCAAGTGGATGAGCCATGTAGGTGGCCGGCCAAAGCTTGGGTCCCAAGCTTAGGTGGCCGGCCACTAGAATATTAAAAAGGATTTTTATTAAAATTATTTCTTATGTGGATATCATGATTTTAAAAGAGAGTTTAAAAATTAAAAATTTCCTTTTATAGTTTTCTACAAAAGATTAAGAGAAAAGATTAATCTCTTTCCTTATTTGTAGTTTAAAATGATGGTTTTAATTTTTGGTTAAAATTTTCCTTATTTGTAAATCATCTACATGTTTAAAAGAGAGTTTAAAATTTGAAATCTTTCCTTATTTGTTGATTAAAGGAGGATTTTAAATTTTAAGAAAACTTTCCTTTTTAACCATGTTCATGATTTAAAAGAAAGTTTAAAAATTAATAATTCTCTTTTATTAGTTTCTTCAAAAGATTGAGAAAAGATTTGATATCTTTCCTTATTTGTAGATTAAAAGAGATTTTAATTTTTAGAGATAACTTTCTTTTTATCCACATGTTTAAAAGAAAGATTTTAATTTATTAAATTTCCTTTTTATAAACCAATCATGAAGGGATAAAAATTATTGAGAAATTTTTATAAATTTCCGGAAGCAAATAAGGAAGTTTTAATTGTTGTTTAAAATTTTATTTGCTTGGAGTTTTCTTGGTGTGGCCGGCCATTGCAAAATTGAAAAGAAAAATTATTTTTTAATTAAATAAATTTTCCTTTTCAATGGCAAAAGAATTAAGGAAGTTTTTATTAAATTTTCCTTATTTGCCAAGACCAAGGATTATAAAAGAGGGGGTAGAGGAGGCTTCAAGGTGAACAACTCTATTATTTTTCTCCCTCTTTTCTTCCTTGGGTGTGGCCGGCCCTTTCTTTCCTCTCCTCTCCTTTGTGTGGCCGAAATTTTCTCATGGTGGAGATAGCTTTGGTGGCCGGAACTAAGAAGGAGAAGAAGGAGAGAAAAGAAGCCTCTTTTCTAGCATCCCTTGGAGCATGGTGGTGGTGGACGAACCTCTTCATCCTAGGAGAAGTTTTGATGGCCGAAACTTGTAAGGAAGAAGAAGGTGCTAGGTGGTTCTCATCTCGGAAGATCGTTGCCCACACAACGTCCGAGCTTAGAAGAGGAATACGGTAGAAGATCAAGAGGTCTTTCTAAAAGGTATAACTAGTAATTTTTCTTTCCGCATCATACTAGTTATTTTTGGAAATAATACTAAATACAAGAGGCATACGATTCTAGTATTTCGAATTTGTTTTCGATATAGTGTTCTTTTGTTTTTATTTTCCTTGTGATTTGATTGTTCTTTTTGGTTGACCTAAAGTTATTTTAGGAAATTAAATATTAGCTTTCCTTAAAAGGTTTTGTCTAGTCGGTGGTGGTTACTCCCATATCCAAGAAGGTCATGTGCCTCGCCACGTCAGTACTGGGAACCAATTTTGGAAATTAATATTTAATGGAATTATTAACTTAGGTGATTTGGATCAAACGTGTTAAGTTCCGCAGGAGATCCAAGTCAAAACCTAAAAGAACAAATAGATTAAGTTTTGGATCAAACGTGTTAAGTTCTGCAGGCGATCCAAAATTTAATTTAAAAGAACACATGGTAGCTAGGAAAAGGTTCAGACTTTTGTACAAAATTTTTGTACAGTGGAACCTCTAGGTTTTCCGAGTAGCAACCAACAGGGTTTACCCATTAATTACCTTGTCAATAAATCTTTATGACAAATAAAATTACCTCAAACACCGTGAATTTTGTATGCCACGATAGTGTGGACGTATTCAAAATCAAACATTCGTAAGAGGGGTTTTTAATTTTATTATCTTGTCAACCTATTTATTTGACAAATTAATAGTTGGTTTTCTTTGGTCACACAAATAATAGCAGTGACTCCGATGGGGAGGATACTATTAGACGTGCCTAAGTGTATACCATTACTTGACACTAAGTCCATTAATAAGATTATGCCCCTTCCGATGGGGAAGATCACACGCTCTTAATTAACTTCCTATAGTCATCCAAAATAGAAGTTTAATCTAGTGATCTGCAAACAAGCTCATCCGATATGGAGGAAGGCACTCAGAGCCAACGCGTAAACTTGTTACATCACTTATAAACCAGTAATGGAGACCGTGGAATTTATTTAAAATAAATCTCTCTCCCACTTAGTTATTTAAAGTGAGGAATTTTGACTATGCTAGTCTACCTAACATGCATACTAACAAGCACACACAACACAGCATAAAAAGCAATAAATAGAAAAACTAATTTTCAACTATTATGACTTTTATCTATTGCTGTCCTCCGTGTGTCGCCAACCCTAGCTGCTGCCACCGGGTCTAGTTGTCGCATCCATCTTGCTCCTTGTTCCGCTGCGCCTCTGGTCCTCAAAAAAGTTCCACGCCTTGCAATATTCGATCCGCGACATAAATAGAATTTTACATTTTTCGATCCTATATTCCTCGAAGGAATGTACATGTAAACTAGATCAAAAAATAAAATCCTAATAAAACTAAATACAGCTCCTGCTGTATTTTATAATACAATCATGCACACACAATAAATGCCCTTGACATGTCCAAGGGTCCAATCACACACATAATAACTATAAGGCATAATAGTTGGATCCTGCATCCACAAAGTTAGCACATCCTACTATTATCCTGCCTAAATTATGTATGACATGTGCATAATTAAACTAATACCAAATACACATAGGCAAAACCCTAGCTCTGATACCAATTGTTGGTTGCTACTCGAAAAACCTAGAGGTACCACTGTACAAAAATTTTGTACAAGGGTCTGAACCTTTTCCTAGCTACCATGTGTTCTTTTAAAATAAATTTTGGATCGCCTGCGGAACTTAACACGTTTGATCCAAAACTTAATCTATTTGTTCTTTTAGGTTTTGAGTTGGATCTCCTGCGGAACTTAACACGTTTGATCCAAATCACCTAAGTTATTAATTCCATTAAATATTAATTTCCAAAATTGGTTCCCAGTACTGACGTGGCGAGGCACATGGCCTTCTTGGATATGGGAGCAACCACCACCGACTAGACAAAACCTTTTAAGGAAAGCTAATATTTAATTTCCTAAAATAACTTTAGGTCAACCGAAAAGAACAATCAAATCACAAGGAAAAGAAAAACAAAAGAACATTATATCGAAAACAAATTCGAAACACTAGAATCGTATGCCTCTTGTATTTAGTATTATTTCTAAAAATAACTAGTATGATGCGGAAAGAAAAATTACTAGTTATACCTTTTAGAAAGACCTCTTGATCTTCTACCGTATTTCTCTTCTAACCTCGGACGTTGTGTGGGCAACGGTCTTCCGAGATGAGAACCACCTAGGCACTTCTTTCTTCTTCCTTCAAGTTTCGGCCAAGCACAAGAACTTCCAAAGGATGAAGAATTTTCCACCAACCAAGCTCCAAGGGATGCATGCTTTCTCTCCTTCTTCTCCTTCCTTGATCCGGCCACATCCTCCAAGCTCCAAGAGATGATAGATTTCGGCCACAACAAGAGGAGAGAAGAGAAAGGGAAGGGCCGGCCACCACACCAAGGAAAAGAGGGAGAAAAATAGAATAGAGTCCTTAGCCTTGAAGCCTCCTCTAACCCCTCTTTTATAATCCTTGGTTTTGGCAAATAAGGAAAATTTAATAAAAACTTCCTTAATTCTTTTGTCATTGAAAAGGAAAATTTATTTAATTAAAAATAATTTTTCTTTTTAATTTGTAATGGCCGGCCACCACATAAATTCTCCAAGCAAATAAAATTTTAAACAAAAATTAAAACTTCCTTATTTGCTTCCGGAAATTTATAAAATTTCTCCAATAATTTTTATCCCTTCATGATTGGTTTATAAAAAGGAAATTTAATAAATTAAAATCTTTCTTTTAAACATGTGAATAAAAAGAAAGCTATCTCTATAAATTAAAAACTCTTTTAATCTACAAATAAGGAAAGATATCAAATCTTTTCTTAATCTTTTGTAGAAACTTATAAAAGAGAATATTTAATTTTAAACTCTCTTTTAAAACATGAACATGGTTAAAAAGGAAAGTTTTCTTAAAATTTAAAATCCTCCTTTAATCAACAAATAATGAAAGATTTCAAATTTTAAACTCTCTTTTAATCATGTAGATGATTTACAAATTAGGAAAGTTTTTACCAAAAATTAAAACCATCCTTTTAAACTACAAATAAGGAAAGAGATTAATCTCTTCTCTTAATCTTTTGTAGAAATCTATAAAAGGAAAATTTTAATTTTTAAACTCTCTTTTAAAATCATGATATCCACATAAGAAATAATTTTAATAAAAATCCTTTTTAATATTCTAGTGGCCGGCCACCTAAGCTTGGGACCCAAGCTTTGGCCGGCCACCTACATGGCTCACCCACTTGATCTTGGCCGGCCCTAGCTTGGGTTCCAAGCTAGCTTGGCCGGCCCCATTGGATGGGTAAGAAGGTGGGTATGCGGTGGGTATAAATCTCTATATACTAGAGGCTACGATAGGGACCGAGAGGAGGAATTGGTTTTGGTCTCTCGATAAAATTAAGCATCCCGTGCTCTCCCCGAACACACAACTTAATTTTATCAATAATAATTCATTCCACTAGAGAACTATTATTGAACTACCGCACCAATCCCAAATTACATTTTGGGCTCCTTCTTATCATGAGTGTGTTAGTCTCCCTGTGTTTAAAATAACAAATGTCCACTAATTAAGTAAGTTACTGACAACTCACTTAATTAATATCTAGCTCCAAGAGTAGTACCACTCAACTTCATCATCATGTCGGACTAAGTCCACCTGCAGGGTTTAACATGACAATCCTTATGAGCTCCTCTTGGGGACATTCTCAACCTAGATTACTAGGACACAGTTTCCTTCTATAATCAACAACACACACTATAAGTGATATCATTTCCCAACTTATCGGGCTTATTGATTCATCGAACTAAATCTCACCCATTGATAAATTAAAGAAATAAATATCAAATATATGTGTTTGTTGTTATATTAGGATTAAGAGCACACACTTCCATAATAACTGAGGTCTTTGTTCCTTTATAAAGTCAGTATAAAAGAAACGACCTCTAATGGTCCTACTCAATACACTCTTAGTGTACTAGTGTAATTATATAGTTAAGATAAACTAACACCTAATTACACTATGACCTTCCAATGGTTTGTTCCTTTCCATCATGGTCGTGAGCTACTGTTTATAATTTATAAGGTACTGATAACATGATCTTCTGTGTGTGACACCACACACCATGTTATCTACAATATAAATTAATTGAACAACTACATTTATCACAAATGTAGACATTTGACCAATGTGATTCTTATTTCTAGATAAATGTTTTATACCAAAAGCTAGGCTTTTAGTATACATTCTAACACTATGCAGATGGATCGTCCACCCTACAAGGAAGTGGAGTAGGGATCCTTCTGATATCGCCTGAGGAAGATATCCTACAACTGGACGTTAGGTTAAATTTTAGAGCCACTAATAACGAGGTGGAATATGAGGCGCTATTGGCAGGGCTGCAAGCAGCTTGGCATGTCAGAGCCGCCCGGGTGGTCATTTATTCATATTCTTAGCTCGTAGTTCAGCAAATAGCAAACAACTTTGAGATCAACAGTGACAAGTTGTAGTTATATTGGGAAGCATATAAGAAAATAAAAGAGAATTTTAAGGAAGTTACAATGACTAAGATTCCCCGGACAGATAATCAAAGGGCTGATAAACTAGCTAAAATGGTTATCTCTTTGACCACTTAGGTACTAGACAGGTCAATAGCCCAGACCTTTCTAATAGCTCAGATAGACCTGCAGAACAATATCGAAGAGTCGATCGACTGGAGAGCCCCAATGATCATTTATCTCTAGCAGGGCGTTCTGCCTGTTGATCCGAAAGAAGTCAGGTTGATCAGGAAAAGAGCTCATCTATATACCCTGATCGGGGACCATCTATACAAGTGAGCATTCTCTAGGCCATTGCTCAAATGCTTAGGAACGGAGAAGGCGGAGTATGCTATGCAAGAAGTACATCAAGGGTGCTGTGGTAACCACATTGGAAGAAGGATGCTGGCTCGAGAAGTATTACTGGCCGGGTATTTCTGTCCCACTCTACAGAAAGATGCTCAGCGACTGGTGAATACTTGCTTATCTTGCCAAAAGCAACAGAACTTGACCCATTGACTGACCGACACTTTGAAAACTTCAATAGTCTCATGCACCTTTGATCAATAGGGCATGGACATTGTGGGACCATTCCCAATGGCACCAGGTCAAAAGTGATTCTTGCTAGTAGCAGTGGACTACTTTTCCAAATGGGTGGAAGCAGAAGCCCTGCTAGGATTACTGAGGGAGTTGTTATTCAATTTCTGTGGAAGAACATCTTATGCCGATTTGGAATACCGCACAAGTTGGTTTCAGATAATGGAAGACAATTCCAAGGGCGCAAGATCCAGGAATGGTGTCGAGGATTTGGAATGACCTAGGCCTTCACATCCGTGGCATATCTTCAAAGTAATGGGCAGATAGAGGTCACCAACAGAGAAATAGTTTGGGGGTTGAAGGTCAAGCTGGATCATGTAGGCGGTGATTGGGTGGAAGAGATACAATGAAGGGTATGAGACCTTCATTGTATTTGTGGATTGTTTAATGCTCAAGGGTGAGCATTGGAGATAATAATGTTAGGATATATACTAAAAGCCTAGCTTTTGTATAAACATTTACTTTGAAATAAGAATCATATTGGTCAAATGTATGCATTTATGTTAAATGTAGTTATCCATTTAATTTATATTGTAAATAACATGGTGTGTGGTGTCACATAGAAGATCATGTTATCAGTTCCTTATAGATTATAAATAGTAGCTCACGACCAAGATGGATAGGGACAAACCATTGGAACGGTCATAGTGTAATTTGGTATTAGTTTATCTTGACTATAAAATTACACTAGTACACTATGAGTGTATTGAGCAGGACAATTTGAGGTTGTTCTTTTTATACTAACTGCATAAAAGAACAGGACCTCTATTATTATGGAAGTGTGTGCTTTTAATCCCGATATAATAACAAGCACATATACTTGGTATTTATTTTTCTTTAATTTATCAATGGGTGAGATTTATTCAGTTGGATCAATAGACCCGATAAGTTAGGAAATAATATTATTTATATGGTGTGTTGTTAATTATAGAAGGAAACTATGTCCTAGTAATCTAAGTTGATGATATCCCCTTAGGAGCTCATAAGGATTGTCATGTAAGCCCTGTATGTGGACCTAGTCCGCCATGATAATGAAGTTGAGTGGTACTACTCTTGGAGCTAGATGTTAATTAAGTGAGTGATAGTAACTCATTTGATTAATGGACATTCGATATCTTAAACATAGGGAGATTAACGCACTCATAATAAGAAGGAACCCATAATGTAATATGAGATTGGTGTGGTAGTTCAATAATAACTCTTAGTGGTATGAGTTATTATTGATGAACTTGAGTTTGATGTTCGAAGCGAACACAGGAAGCTCAAGCTCATCGGGAGATCAAAACCAATTCCTCCACTAGGTCCCTATTGTAGCTTCTATAAAGTCTTATATTCACAAAGTCCACTTCTTACCCAAGTAATGGGTCGGACACATCCTTGCTTGGTGCAAGGGGGTCGGCCAAGCATAAGCTTGGAGCCCAAGAGGTGGCCGGCCAAGCTATGCTTGGTGTCCAAGCATGGGGTCGGCCACACTATTAGATCTAAAAGGAGATTTTATTCTTTGTTAAAATATTTCCTTATGTAGTCATTCATGAAGGGATTTAAAAGAGAAATTTTAATTTTAAATTTTCCTTTTATAGTCATCCTCATGGTTTTAAAAGAGAGTTTTAAAATTTTAAAATTTTAAAATTTTAAAATCTTTCCTTTTATAGCTATCTACAAAAGATTAAAGAGAGATTTTAATTTTGTTAAAAAATTTCCTTATTTATAGTTATCTATAATGTTTAAAAGAGAGATTTTAATTTTTGATAAAACTTTCCTTTTTTGTAACCATGATTTTAAAAGATAAGTTTTAATTAATCTTTCCTTTTTGTAGTTATCTATGTTAGTTAGAGCCCTAGAGCCAATCATTTGATGATTGTATTATGGACTTGTTGTATTATATTCTTATATAAATAAAGACATTTGTTTTTTGTTATTATACTTACTTGTATTGGTGCCAAATAAACTAAGTATAATAGCGTCCTTGAGTAGAAGGTTCTCACCTATATCAATCGGTTAGTTGAACCGATAGTGAGATGATATAGGGAACACTACTCTTAATCATTCCTAGTCGAGTATTAACATTCAGGGACAATGTTAATGCAATAAGACTAGCATGTAGGTCAACTCGATGACTTGATCTCACAAGTCATGGATATAGAGATATCAAGTTGATACATGGGTATGCATTGGAAAATGTATACTGAATGACCCGCCATGAGAAAGTATCATGGATCGTTATATGAGTGTCATATACTTTCTCATGTGGCTATTAGTATGACTACTAGTCCTTGGACCTGAAGTCACCATGGATCCCTACATAAGGAGTTATGTACTTTAGTTTCGTCAAACGTCACCCGTAACTGGGTGGACTATAAAGGCGATTATTGGGTATGTAATGAATTATGCAGAGGGATGTAGACGTGATCTATCCCTCCTATATGACGGGAGTGGCATCAATATTCTTGATAGAGTGAGACCACGAAGTGCATGGCCATGCCCAAATGAGTCAATATGAGATATTGAGCTCATTTGATTTAGTGAGTCTACTTGGAGTTCAAGTTTAGATTGGTCAGAGGATGACACGGTCTATGCCTCACATTGATCAATCTAGATATCTAGGGTAGAAGAACACTTGTCATATATTGTGAGGAGTCACAATTAGTAGTCACAAGGTGATGTTGGATCTCAACATTCTTGTAACTTGGGTAGTAATGATGTGTTGCTAGATACCACTCATTACTTATGCTCCTAAATGGGTTTAGGGGCATTGCCAACGTTACAAGAACCTATAGGGTCACACACTAAGGACAATTAGATGGAGATTAGGTTCATATGATGAACCAAGAGGATTAGATTCATTTGATGAATCAAATTAGATTAAGAGTAATCCTAATTGGACTAATTGAGTTGGACTCAAGTTGATTCATGTGTTCAATGAGTCTAATTTAGATTATGACTCATTGAATCAATTTAATTAAATGAATTAGATTCATTATATTAAATTGGCTTGAATTAAATGGTTGGATTAGATCAACCATGAGAGAGATTAAGTCAAGTTTGACTTGACTTGAGAGGAAGATGAAGAGTCAAGTTTGACTTAACTTTATGCCACCTCATTGGTGAGTTGGCATTGAGTGGGCCAATGATGATGCTCCACATCATCAAGACTAGCATATGTGTATGCCACCTCATGAGGGAGACCAAGAGTTGTGACTCTTGGTATCCCATGGAGGTTTAAATGCTTTATTTTTGGCCGACCACTTATGGTTCTAAGGAGTTTTCATTTTGGTGAGTAACTTCCATCTTCTTCCTTGCTCCAATTCTTCTCTCCCTCTCCTCTCCATTGCCGAGACCTTCTTAGAGTGCTAGCACACTCAAAGGTTCTCCCTCCATCGAGTTGTTCGTGTGGATACGCATAGAGAATTGTCTACCTTGACAACTTGAGATCTGGCATCTCCTTGGACGAGCGGGATACGAAAAGGGCACACATCGAAGGTATAAGTTCTTCTTCTTTATAGATCTAGAGTAGATCTAGGTTTTTGTAAACTCGTACTCGTATGCTTTCGAATGTTTTTACTTCGTACGGATTCGTGGCTGGGGGTTTCGGGGTTTCCGCGACGCGAAAAGCGGTTTTCGCGGCCCGAAAAATCCAACAGTGGTATCAAAGCCACGTGCGAAGTCTTGTACGAGTTTAGTTTGAATTTTTATGAAAAATATAGCTTCTGTGATTTTCTGTAAATTTAAGTTTTTATGGATTTTTATGAGTAATTTTCTCGTAGAAGCGAAGCACAAGTGTTTCGACACTTGTAGGCTTCGACTACCGAGAAGATTTTTCCGAAACGGCAAGGTTTCGTCCCAAAACTTTTTGGGACAGTGGGCTAAGGCGTTGTAGGATCGCTAAGGAACCCTCGTGATAGTTAGATCGCGGGTAGGAGCACTGCCCTTGGCCCCGCAAGGGGATTCGTTCCGTGATTGCACCCGAAAACCGCCGGGAATTTTTACTCATAAAAAGTTGTTAAAATTGGTATTAAAATTGCAGAAAATTATAGAAAATACATAATTTAGAATTATGTATAATTTTTGATAGTCATGGCCCAAAAAGACCCAATTGGATTGGTATATTTTGTGTTGTAATTCATAATACGGCCTGTGTGCCGTCATGTGATTGTGTGTGCTGTATTTTTGATACGCGACCTACGCGTCGTGCCCTTCTCTATTTATTCTTGTTGTAAATTAGTTTAGACTCGAATGTAACTCGATTTTCAAAATTGTAATGTACAAAATTGGAGCCGTGGAAGGTCCACTTGAGACGGAGTTACGAGGAGGGCGCGAGCAACACAAGGTGGTCAAAGGGAGGAGTTTAAGAAGCTATTGACCCTAGGTTGATCATTCGATCTTCTCATTGGCTTGAGAAGATCGTAGTAGGGTCATGACAAATCACAAATTAATTTAATTAATTGCTTGTGTATATGTGATGCATGATTAAGTAATTAATTAGTACCTAACGATTAGATTAGATCTAAGTCGTGCACATGATGCACCCTTTCGATTAGATTAGATCTATCGAGTATATGATACGCATCATCGTTTAGATTAGATCTAAATCACGTTAACTCTAATGCCTACCGTGTCGTGATACCTATCACTACCTCGATCACATGTGTTGTTGAATCTGCCAAAGTAGAGCAACACATATTATCTTGGTAGGGTACGGAGGGACAATCTTGGTCCCGCTTATCAACGCATGGGCGAATACAAACTCAATTAGATTGAGTATTCCTAGTTAACTCGGTTGGATCGAGTACAACTATAAGCATTCTTCCAATAATTGGAAAGATAGAACATAAATCATATTTATATTAATTCTTGGGCGTATTAGCCAAAGCTAACTCAAGTTTTAATATAACTGCGGATAATGATCCTATAAACAAGAGTTGCATAGAGATGTAATTGGTAAATCGTTACCTACCGATCATACTAAATCTTGGGCGTATTAGCCAAAGCTAACTCAAGGGTTAGTATGATGTGGATCTTGTCCCACATGAATTATAGAATTCAGTGGGAGCATCATTTAGTTAAAGGCCTAATTAAATGATTTAAAAGAATATGATATTTATTTTCTGCATTTTTCTGTTGTAGATAACCATGATGTCGAATACGAACTCCTTCTCCCTGCGTTCAGTCCTTGAGAAGGACAAGCTCAACGGAGCAAATTTCCTGGACTGGTACAGGAACTTAAGAATAGTTCTCACTGTACGTTCTGGAGCAGCCCATTCCGGAGGCTCCTCCTGCCAATGCCACGCGAGCAGACAAAGATGCTTACAAGAAGTATCAAGATGACACATTAGATGTGTCCTGTCTAATGCTCGCGACCATGAACTCTGAGCTTCAGAAGCAATACGAGTTAATGGGCGCTTACGATATGATTGAACATCTTCGTCAACTGTATCAAGGACAAGCGAGGCATGAGAGATTTGAGATCTCAAGGGCGCTGTTTCAGTGCAAGATGTTAGATGGGGCTCCCGTAGGCCCATATGTACTCAAAATGATTGGGTACATAGAAAACCTACAGAGATTGGGATTCCCGCTTGGCCAAGAGCTGACCACTGACCTGATCTTGCAATCCTTGCTGGATAGCTATAGTTAGTTCGTTCTGAACTACAATATGAATGAAATTGACAAGTCACTGCCCGAGCTGCTTAGCATGTTAAGAACTGCTGAGCTGAACCTTAAGAAGGCAAAGCCCCACTCTGTTCTGATGGTTCATAAACACAAGGGCAAGGGCAAGCCCAAAGGCAAAGGAAAGTCCCAAGCCAAGGGCAAAGGCAAGGCACTGAAGCCTAAAGGAGGGGTCGCCAAGTATGCTACCTGCTTCCACTGCGGTCAGACCGGGCACTGGAAGAGGAACTGCAAGGTGTACCTGGAAGATCTTAAGAAGAAGCGAAGTGAGACTTCCACTTCAGGTATATATGTTATAGAAGTAATCTATCTATTTCTTCATCATGGGTATTAGATACCGGATGTGCATCTCACATTTGTGCTAATGTGCAGGCGCTGAGAAATAGCAGGGAATTGGCGAAGGGCGAGGTGGACCTACGCGTAGGCAATGGAGCACGGGTTGCTGCTGTTGCTGTAGGAACTTATCATCTATCTCTGCCCTATGGGCTTGTATTAGAATTAGATGAATGTTGTTATGTGCCTGCATTAACAAAGAATATAATTTCAGTTTCTTGTTTGGACAAGAAAGGTTTCTCTTTTATAATTAAGGACAAATGTTGTTTTGTTTATTTAAAAGATATGTTCTATTGTAGTGCACCTCTGATGAACAGACTCTACATTCTAGACCTTGAAAGCCCTATCTATAACATAAATACAAAGAGGTTCAAGTCAAATGACATGAACCAAATCTATCTCTGGTACTGTCGCTTAGGTCATATAAATGACAAGCATTTATCCCAGTTCCATAAGGATGGTTTGCTGGACTCATTTGATTTTAAATCTTATGAAACGTGTGAGTCATGCCTTCTAGGCAAGATGACCAAGACTCCCTTTAGTGGGCACAGTGAGAGAGCGACTGACTTGTTAGGTCTTATACATAGTGATGTATGTGGCCCTTTCAATGTCACTGCTAGAGGCGGTTATAGGTACTTCATCACATTTACTGATGACTTCAGTAGATATGGTTATGTGTACTTGATGACACATAAGTCAGAATCCTTTGAAAAGTTCAAAGAATTCAAGAATGAAGTACAGAACCAGCTTGGCAAGAGTATTAAGATACTTCGATCAGATCGAGGTGGAGAATACCTTAGCCATGAGTTTCATGACTACCTAGCTGAGTGTGGGATTCTATCCCAACTCACTCCTCTTGGAACACCACAGTGGAATGGTGTATCCGAAAGGAGGAATCGTACCCTATTAGATATGGTACGATCTATGATGAGTCACACAGATCTTCTGACATACCTTTGGGGATATGCTCTAGACACGGCAACTTTTATACTCAACCGAGTTCCATCCAAGGTCGTGATAAAGACACCATATAGGATATGGATTGGTAGAGATGCCCAGGTGTCTTTCATGAGGATTTGGGGTTGTGAGGCTTACGTTCGACGTCAAGTCTCAGACAAATTAGGACCCAAATCCGACAAGTGTTATTTCATTAGATATCCCAAGGAAACTAAGGGATATTACTTCTACATTCCCAGTCAGCACAAGGTAGTTGTGGCAAAGACTGGGGTCTTTCTAGAAAGGAACTTTGTTTCTAGAAAGACTAGTGGGAGCACGTTCGATCTTGAAGAAGTTCAAGATGCGAACAATAGCACTGAAGCCTCGATGGAAGTTGAACTGGAACCACAAAGTGTTGTGGATGATGTTGTTCCACAAGGAGTTGAGGAACAACAACCAGTTCAAGTAGACATACCTCTTTGCAGGTCTGATAGGGTACATCGTCAGCCTGAGAGATACTCATTTCTCTTGTTTGACCATGATGATAGTGTGCTCATAGAGGATGAGCCTACCACCTATCAGGAAGCTGTGATGAGACCATATTCCGTGAAATGGCTAGAGGCCATGAGATCCGAGATGGAATCCATGTACACCAACTAAGTATGGACTTTAGTTGATCCACCTGAAGGGGTAAAACCCATTGGGTGTAAGTGAGTCTTTAAGAGAAAGACTGACATGGATGGACTTATCTATAAGGGTCGCTTGGTAGCTAAAGGTTTCAAGCAGATTCATGGTATTGACTATGATGAAACATTTTCTCCAGTAGCGATGTTTAAGTCCATTCGGATCATGCTTACTATTGCAGCTTACCATGACTATGAGATATGGCAGATGGATGTCAGAACCGTGTTTCTGAATGGAAATCTGCTCGAGGATGTGTACATGACACAACCTGAGGGTTTTGTAGATCCACAGCATACTAGCAGAGTATGCAAGCTGCATAGGTCCATTTATGGACTAAAGCAAGCTTCTCGGAGCTGGAATCTTCAATTCGATGATGCAATCAAACAGTTTGGTTTCATCAAGAACGAAGATGAACCTTGTGTCTACAAGAAGGTTGTAGGGGATATAGTTGTCTTCCTCATATTGTATGTGAATGACATACTACTCATTGAGAAGGACATCCCTTTGCTTCAGTCTGTCAAGACCTGGCTAGGGAGTTGCTTCTCAATGAAGGACTTAGGTGAGGCATCCCGCATTCTAGGGATATAGATCTATAGAGATAGATCTAAGAGATTGCTTGGCCTAAGTCAGAGTACATATATTGACAAGGTACTCCTTTGGTTTGCCATGCAGAACTCCAAGAAGGGATTTCTGACGATGTCACATGGCGTGAGTCTTTCGAAGACTCAAGGTCCCTCGTCTAGAGAGGAGAGAGACCGCATGGATCAAATCCCTTATGCCTCAGCCATAGGGTCTATCATGTACGCCATGCTATGTACTCGACCTGATGTCTCGTATGCTTTGAGCATGACGAGCAAATACCAGTCAGATCCAGGTGAAAGTCACTGGATAGCGGTCAAGAATATTCTTAAGTACTTAAGAAGAACTAAAGAATATTTCTTGATATATGGAGGTAATGATGAGCTAGCTGTAAAGGGTTACAGTGATGCTAGCTTCCAGACCGACCAGGATGATTATTGTTCGTAGTCAGGGTTCATCTTTTACATAAATGGTGGTGTTGTGTGCTGGAAGAGTTCGAAGCAGGACACAGTAGCTCATTCTACGACAGAAGCCGAGTACATTGCTGCATCAGAGGCAGCAAAGGAGGCAGTTTGGATCCTCAAGTTCATCACTGAACTTGGGGTGGTTCCCAGTATCGCTGAACCTATTGAGCTCTATTGTGACAACAATGGAGCTATAGCACAGGCGAAGGAACCTCGCTCACACCAGCGGACCAAACACATACTACGGCACTTCCATCTTATTCGAGAGATTATCGAGAGAGGAGATGTGAAGATAGCAGAGTACCTACAGAGGCTAACATCGCAGATCCCTTGACCAAGGCTTTGGCATAGAGGAAACATGATGGTCACACTAGGTCATTGGGGCTTAGAGCCTACACTGATTGACACTAGTGCTAGTGGGAGATTGTTAGTTAGAGCCCTAGAGTCAATCATTTGATGATTGTATTATGGACTTGTTGTATCATATTCTTATATAAATAAAGGCATTTGTTTTTGGTTATTAAACTTACTTGTATTGGTGCCAAATAAACTAAGTATAATAGCGTCCTTGAGTAGAAGGTTCTCACCTATATCAATCGGTTAGTTGAACCGATAGTGAGATGATATAGGGAACACTACTCTTAATCATTCCTAGTCGAGTATTAACATTCAGGGATAATGTTAATGCAATAAGACTAGTATGTAGGTCAACTCGATGACTTGATCTCACAAGTCATGGATATAGAGATATCAAGTTGACACATGGGTATGCATTGAAGAATGTATACTGAATAACCCGTCATGAGAAAGTATCATGGATCATTATATGAGTGTCATATACTTTCTCATGTGGTTATTAGTATGACTACTAGTCCTTGGACCTGAAGTCACCATGGATCCCTACATAAGGAGTTATGTACTTTGGTTTTGTCAAACGTCACCCGTAACTGGGTGGACTATATAGGCGATTACTGGGTATGTAATGAATTATGCAGAGAGATGTGAGTGATGTAAATGGGATCTATCCCTCCTATATGACGGGAGCGACATCAATATTCTTGATAGAGTGAGACCATGAAGTTCATGGCCATGCCCAAATGAGTCAATATGAGATATTGAGCTCATTTGATTTAGTGAGTCTACTTGGAGTTCAAGATTTAGATTGGTCAGAGGATGACATGGTCTATGCCTCACATTGATCAATCTAGATATCTAGGGTAGAAGGACACTTGTCATATATTGTGAGGAGTCACAATTAGTAGTCATAAGGTGATGTTCGATCTCAACATTCTTGTAACTTGGGTAGTAATGATGTGTTGCTAGATACCGCTCATTACTTATGCTCCTAATTGGGTTTAGGGGCATTGCCAATGTTACAAGAACCTATAGGGTCACACACTAAGGACAATTAGATGGAGATTAGGTTCATATGATGAACCAAGAGGATTAGATTCATTTGATGAATCAAATTGGATTAAGAGTAATCCTAATTGGGCTAATTGAGTTGGACTCAAGTTGATTCATGTGTTCAATGAGTCTAATTTAGATTATGACTCATTGAATCAATTTAATTAAATGAATTAGATTCATTATATTAAATTGGCTTGAATTAAATGGTTGGATTAGATCAACCATGAGAGAGATTAAGTCAAGTTTGACTTGACTTGAGAGGAAGATGAAGAGTCAAGTTTGACTTGACTTTATGCCACCTTATTGGTGAGTTGACATTGAGTGGGCCAATGATGATGCTCCACATCATCAAGACTAGCATATGTGTATGCCACCTCATGAGGGAGACCAAGAGTTATGACTCTTGGTATCCCATGGAGGTTTAAATGCTTTATTTTTGGCTGACCACTTATGGTTCTAAGGAGTTTTCATTTTGGTGAGTAACTTCCATCTTCTTCCTTGCTCCAATTCTTCTCTCCCTCTCCTCTCCATTGCCGAGACCTTCTTGGAGTGCTAGCACACTCAAAGGTTCTCCCTCCATCGATTTGTTCTTGTGGATACGCATAGAGAGTTGTCTACCTTGACAACTTGAGATCCGGCATCTCCTTGGACGAGCGGGATACGAAAAGGGCATGCATCGAAGGTATAAGTTCTTCTTCTTTATAGATCTAGAGTAGATCTAGGTTTTTGTAAACTCGTACTCGTATGCTTTCGAAAGTTTTTACTTCGCACGGATTCGTGGCTGGGGGTTTCGGGGTTTCCGCGACGCGAAAAGCGGTTTTCGCAGCCCGAAAAACCCAACAATCTACATGTTTTAAAAGAGAGAGATTAATTTTAAAACTTTCCTTTATTGTCATGTACAATAGGAAATTTAGAAAAGAGATATTTTAATTATTGTTAAACTTTTTTAAGGAGGCCACAAATAAGGAAGTTTTAATTATGTTTAAAACTTTCTTTTTTTTCCATGACCAAGGATTATAAAAGAGAGGTAGAGGGTGCCTCATGAAAAGATAATTCTAAGATCTCTCTAAGTCCTCTCTCTTAATTCTTGTGGTGGTCGACCCCTCTCTTTTCTCTTCTCCCCTTGATTTCTTCCTTTAGGGCAGCGGCACACCATCTTTCCTTCTCTCCCTTTCTTCTTTCTAAGGCCGGTCTCCGTGTCTATTAGTGGTCGAAACTTGAAAGAAATGGAGAAGACTCTATCTTGGTGGCCAGTTACTTGGAGAGGAATAAGAAGAGAAGGAGTTTTCTATTTTGGCATCCCTTGGTGGCTTGAGAGTCTTGGAGGAGAATAAGTGGTTCGGGTGGATTCCATCTTGGTAGATCGTTGCCCACACAAAGTCCAAGAGAAGGAGAGGAATACAATAGAAGATCAAGAGGTTTTTTGTCTACAAAGAAAGGTATAATTAATTAATGGTTTCCGCTTTGAATTAATTAGTTAGTTTTCTTTGCATGGATTCTGAAACACCAACACAAGAGGCTAGTTATTTTATATTTCGATTTCGTGCTATCGATTTTGTATTTTGATTTTATGTTTCGATCTTGTGTTTCTATTGTGGTCTATGTAGTTAAACCTAGGGTTACTATAAAAAGTTAAATATCTAATTTCGTTGAAAAGCTTTGTCTAGGAAGTGGTAGATGATCCCATAACCAAGAAGGCCTAGTGCCTCGGCATATTTAACCTAGAAGTCAGTCTTTCAAATAGATATTTAATCAACTTCTGTAATATAGTTTAACTTAGGAAGATCACATTGGTTAAATTTGGAGTAAAAATGTTAAGTATCGTTTCCAATCCAAGTTTAACTTCTGAAGAGCAATTTGGATTAATAATGTTAAGCATCGTTTGCAATCCAAGTTTAACTTCAGTAGAGCACATGCGTAGCTAGGTTAAGTTCTATGCTTGTACAAATTTTTGTACAGGGGAACAGAACGGAATCCAGGTGTTGCAACCATCCAATGAAGGGTATGAGACTTTCATTGTGGTGTTGTGAACAACGAGTGAAGTTGTGAACAACGAGTGAAGTTTGAACAACGGTGAGTAAATCTTCAAGGGGAGATTTATTTTTGATGTGCGTCAATAGAGGGAGAATGTAGGATTTAAGTTAGACCTTCATTGCCTAAAGAGGGAGTTTACCCTCTAGGAAAGGGGGAGAATGAAAGAAACCCTCATTCATACTTTGGCATGAAAGGAAGTTGAGGCTATGAGATTAGCCTAACTTAAGGGTATTGTTAAACATCAAAAAGGGAGAGATTGTTGGTGCAATCTCCCCTGGGTCAAGGTTGACCAGGTTGACTAGGCTTGAGTTAGCTTAAGCCTGAGTCTAGATGTTTGGTTTCAATGTTTGACAATACGTGGAGATTGCAGGTGCAATCATCCGATTGGGGAGATTGCTGGTGCAATTCTCCTCTGGTCAAGGTTGACCAGTTAGGTATGAAGAAGAGTAAAGTAGGTCAAAGGGATGACTGGATACTTACCTGGGAAAGTCCTAACTGGAGGTTAAGCAGATGAGAAATCCTGGTGAGTGAAGTCAGGTGAAAGACCTAGTGAGGGAAGCTAGGCAGTTGGGAAAATTCTAGTGGGTGAAGCTAGGTGAAAGTCCTGGTGAGTGAAGTCAGGCAGGTGAAAGTCCCGTGAGTGAAGCTGGGAAGTGGAAAGACCTGGTGAGTGAAGCCAGGCAGGTGAAAGTCCAGGTGAGTGAAGCCGGGTAGTGGGAAAATCTTAGTGAGTGAAGCCAGGTGAAAATCCTAGTGAGTGAAGCTAGGTGAAAGTCCTGGTGAGTGAAACCAGGCAGATGGGAAGTCCTAGTGAGTAAGGCTAAGCAGATAGAAAGACCTGGTGAGTGAAGTCAGACAAGTGGAGATCTAAGTGGATCAAGATTGACCAAACACCTGGTATTGAGAAAAGTCCAAGTGGGTCAAAGGGATTGACCAGACACTTGGTGAAAGAGTCCTAGGAGGTTAAGGTTGGCTGGATGCTAAGTATGATATTCCAATAGATTGCAGTTGACCAGATGTTGGAATTAGGGACCCTAGACTTGTTTTAAGCAAGTCAAAGGGAGACTAATCGATCAACTACGCAATTGAACAGGGGTTCAATCAATCAGCTGATTGATTGGGGCTGTGTTGCGACAAGCAGTGGCCCAATCGATCGACTGATCGATTGGGAGCTTATATCGTGCGCACAAAAGCGTTCCCAATCGATCAGCTGATTGATTGGGGATGTGTTGCGACAAGCAGTGGCCCAATCGATCGGCCGATCGATTGGGAGCTTATATCATGCACACAGAAGCGTTCCCAATCGATTAGCCGATCGATTGGGCACCTTCAATCGATCGGTCGATCGATTGGGCACCTCTAATCGATCTGCCGATCGATTGGGGAACTGAAAATCGCACATAGAAGTTGAATCGATCAGGCGATCGATTCAGGCTATTTCCAGAGAGCACATAGGTGCTCTGAATTGATCAGCCAATCGATTCAAAGCCTCCCCAATAGATTGAGAGTCATTCAATCGATTGAGATCCGACCGTTGCGCAGGTTATAGCCATTGGCGAGCGTTCTCTTCGATATTCCTCTCCAGCGATGATAGTGTATCTCAACATTGATTCTCACGAGCTTCTCCACACTTCCACAGTCAATTCTTGAAGGCTATTGGAGATAAGTGTCGTTACACTTTCAAAGTTCAAGAGGCAACAATAAGAAATAAGTAAGCAAGAAGAAAGAGTTTTTCTTTATATCTTTGTATTTTCTTCTTGCGTGTGTTATATTTTTGTTGTGTGGGTTTGTACGAGGCTTCTCTGCTTCTGGCTGCAACCGAGAAGGAGTATTTCATTAGTGGAGAGCAAGTCGTGTGTGGATCCTTGGATTAGTCACCTCTTCTTGAGGTGGATACCAAGTAAATCCTTAGTATTAGCGTTGTGAGTGTATTTCTTATTATTTATTCCACTGCACATCATCGAAGAAGCACATCAACAAGCACGACGAGCCATTCACACCCCCCCCCCATGAGGGAATCATCAAGAAAAATGTAGAAACCAATGGTAGATTTACGATCCGTGAGATCATTATCCCAATCCGCATCAGAGTGTGCACGTAGTTTAAGAGATGGAGTAGAAGGAAATAAAAGGCTTTGAAATTGAGTGCCTCAAAGATACCTAAGAATATGAAGAACAGCAACCCAATGAGTTGTAGTTGGTGCAACAATAAATTGACTAACCACATGACCAACATACGCAATATCTAGATGAGTTATAGTGAGATAAACCAAGCTTCCAACAATAGCTCTGTACAAACTAGGATCCGACAAAGGTGAGCCATCAGATAGAGCATTAGTCTCAATAGGAGTATCAACGACTCTATTATCAGTAAGACGAGCACGCTCAAACAGATTAGATATATATTTTAATTGGGATAAAAGATAACCTTTCAGGGAATAAGCAACCTCAATTCCCAAAAAATAGCACAGTATACCTAAGTCTTTCAAGCAAAACAACGAGTCAACTTAGACTTCAGGGAAGCAATAAAAAGGAAGTGGTAAGGATTGCTTTCCCCCAAAAGGTACTAGACTAGGAACACTAGCAGACACTAAAAATGAACGGGTTATTTCAACAAGATGTCTATATTTTCGTTCAGTCATACCATTCTATTCAGGAGTATCTGTACAAGAAGTTTGATGAATAGTACCATCAGAAGCAAGTAATTGTGAAAATTGATTCGAAGTGTATTCACCACCCAAATCACAACGAAAACACTTTATGACACTAGAATGTTGAGTTTTCACAAGAGCTCTGAAGTTGTTGAAAATGGTAAGATAATCAAACCTGTGTTTCATAAGATAGACTCAAAGTGTAACGAGTACAATCATCAATAAATGAAACATAATACCTTGACCCCTCGTCCCCTTTTGTAGGAATAGGAGAGGGTCCTCACATATCAGAATGAATAAGATTATATAGAGCAGAAGAAAAAGAAAGACTTTTAGAAAATGTTAAGGTAAAAAAATTGGCAATTTACAACTACTACAATAAAAAATATCAGAACTTTTTAATGGTCCTAATACTCCTATAGAAGCTAAAAACTGCTAATGAGATGCTGAAACATGACCTAAATGAGAGTGTCACAAATAAAAATCAAAAGATGAACGATTCAGATGAAAAGATGAAAAATCCATAATCGAAGCTACAACTTCTAGTACTTTGAGTTGATCTAAAACATAGAGTCCTCCTTGCCTACAACTTGTCCCAATCAGCCTTTAAGATTACGGGTCATAAACATAATAATTGGATGAAGAAAAAGAAACTAGGTATCCAAACTCATATAATTGACTAACAGAAATAAGATTTAAAGTAAGACTTGGAATATAATAAACATTAGTAAGAGATAAATAAGATGTAACAATTGAATCGACACCTACTAATGACATATGAGTATCATTAGCAGTCACAATAGATATAGATGAACGGGGAGAAAAAGAAACAAAAGATGATAAATTAGATAACATATGATGGGAGCTAGGCACCAGAATTCAAAATCTATAAGGATGAAGATATACCTGAAATACCAGACGATGACAAACCTATATGAGAGGAAGCTGACCTGGTAGAGGGCTATGAAACAAGGAATTCTTGAAACTGCTCCAACATATACGGATCAGATTTCCATGAAACATCTACACGACCAGGCATGATGATAGAACGAATAATGCTCAGAATAACCAACTGTGAGGATACACATCTGTACAATCCATAAAAATTTGTGTCAGGATGACATGTGGTCACATAGAGAATTCGAAGTAGAAAAGGATGTCAAACATAGAAATCAACAGCACAGGGCGTCAGTGTCGAAATCAGTAGAAAAGGATGCTAATACCAAAATCGGTAACACAAGACATCAGCACTAAAATTGACAGAAAAGAGCGTCGGTGTTGAAATCAGTAGCATAAGACGTCAGCACCGAAATCGACAGAAAAGAATGTCAGCGCTGAAATCGACAAAAAAGAGCGCCGACGCTGAAATTGGCAGGACAGGTCGTCGACATCGAAATCGGCAAGACAAGATGTCGGTGTCGAAATCGACAATAGTAGTAGGAGATGACAGCGGTAACAGGAAACAATAACAGGGGACGATAGAAAAAAAAATTATGTAAGAAAAAGAGAATCTTGCTCTGATACTAAATAGAAATTAAGGAAAAGGAAAATTAGTCATATTATTGAATCTAAAATTAATAATAAAAAATATAGAGTATAAGATCTTTATATAATTTAATTAACAAATCTTAAAGTCTAAATATAAAAAAGAAAAAAAATCAAATTATCTTGAAAATTATATATATATATATATATATATATATATATATATATATATATATAACCCACGTATATGTTTTCTATCTTTCTCAGAATGAATTTGTGAAGTTTGCTAATTTTCGAGTTCCTCCCTTAAATGTGCTGAATAGAAGTGTCTGTAGCAGCCTGACTTGACTTCCCTCTCTGAATTGTGCTGATTTATTTAGTATTGCATTTCTGTTGACTTTCTAGATTTGTATTTGTCATTGATTTTAGGATAGGTTGTTTCCTAGTGAGTGCATTGGTTCCTTTAGAAGACATTATATTGAAATTAGGACTTGAGAGTAGTGTAAGCGTATCAGAACCTATAGTCCACTAGCTTGATATTGAAATTAGGACTTTTTCCTAATGATGCTTAACTGATATTGTTTCAAGGATTCCTCTATATTTTACCAATAGATTGTAACTTTTCAAGCCTCTTTGTATATTTCCAAAGGTGTCTTTGTGTTTTTTTTTTTCAGGTCAAGCTTGGGTTCCTACTATACAATATACTATAAAAATAATCAAATTTACTGATGAAATATACCGGTGGAATCTTATTTCGTCAATATACTTTGATATTATGGATGAAAATTTAGTTCGGTTGAACATATTCCAATATTACCAACGGAAATTTAATTCCGTTAGTAATATTTCAGACGGAATTAAATTTCCATCGATAAAATAATAGAAATGATTTATTATAGGAAAAAATAATAGAATTTTCAATGGAATCTAATTTCTGTGGGGGATTCTCGAGTAAAATTATATTCCGTCGATAATTCTGAAAATAAAATTAAGGCACTAGCCCTTCTCCTCTCAGGTGCTCGTCTTTCTCGCGATGGTGAAACAACGACAGCGACGACTCTAAGCGCGACGATAGTGGAATAAGGTGAGTGACGGCCTAAAGCACCACCTCAACTTGAGGCGGTTCAGTTAATGCCCACCTCCCGTCTAGGTGGCCGCTTCGACTGTCATTTAGAACATTGCTGATGGAATACCAATAGAAATGCTATTTTCGTTGGTAATTATCATAATGGTTACCGATGAAAATAACGTTTCTGTCGGTAAACATCGACGGAAGCAACATTTCCGTCGGTAACCACTACCATCGGAAATACTATTTCAAGCCTGATTTACTGACGAAATTTCAATTCCGTCAGGAAATTAGTTTCCGACAAATTACCTCCCGATAACTAATTTTTCATTATGATCCAATCACTAAACAATTATATCATGATGGAAAATTTTGTCGATAATTTTATTTATTTATTTATTTATTTTGGTAGTGATGCTTTACTGATCCATGATATTTTTATAATTTATATTATTAATCTTATTATTATCTTTAAAACATGTGCAAAATATGTATGATCTTAAGAAATATTTATTTCTTTTTACCTGCTTACTTCATTATTGATCTTGCATGTTAATCTTTTTATTTTCAGCTGATTTGTTTCCAAATAGAACAGAAGTTCAATGTCTCCATCAATGGTAAAAGGCTCCAAATCCTGAACGTAATAAGGGTCCATGGACTCACAAGGTAATATCATCTTCTAATAGGTTGTGGCTTTAGATCAGAAAATGAGTACTTCATGACACTTTCTTTGCTCTTTCTTGTTACAGGAAAATGAGTATATAATTAGTCTTGTAGCAAAGTATGGGCCATGAAAATGGTCTACCATTGCAAAGAGTCTTCTTGGACGAATTGGGAAAGAATGTAGGGAGAGGTGAATTTGTAGTTTTCTTGTAAGTTTTGAGAAGTTATATTTTTTAAAATGTTTTCCCTAGATTTTTTTTTATATGCTAAAAGTTTTACGATCTAAGACTAACTCGTTCCTAATTAGTTTCTTCCATTTTTAATGCCAAATAGTTATCTATTGGTTATGGGTTTACCAATATATTTAGGCATCATAAGATTGCATATTGAGCAACTTTAGAGTGTACATCAATAGTTGGTGTTAATCTTTGCACTGTCTAGCATCTAGCATAGATAATAGATTTAGAAGAGTTAATTTCTTTTACTCTTTCAATTTTTTAAATTACAATTAATTCCTCTCCCCATTTCATTTTCTCCTTTCGTTCCAAGGATGAAGATGGAGACGAATTATTAAAAAAAATATTTATTTTTATCCCAGGTAGGTCGGAAGGAGGGGAGGTGAATTGGTTGTTAAGAAAAATCTTCCTCGATTTTTTAACTCAAATTAGTAGTGCAAAAAAAATAGAATAAATAAACAATTAAAAAAATGAGGTCAAAAGAGTTACTTAGTTACAACCGGAGAGATTGTTAATCCAAGACAAGTAAACGTACTAAAGATCTCCTTCTTTGTAAGCGGAAAAGCCTCTAGCACTCGTTGGAAGCTCAAAAACTAACTAGGAAGTGAATACAAAAGTTATTACCTTTTTCCTAGGTCCAGGGGTTTTTTATAACCCCTGGAAAATCTTATCTGTGGCTTGAAGACACCTTCCAAGTGGCTGGAAGGTGACTCCAGTGAGTCGCCAAAAGATAAGCTTTATCCTATGGCAACGGCTAAAATCAGCCTGGTCGAAAGCGCCTTCCATAGGGCTGGAAGGCGCCTTCGCCCTATGGAAGGCGCCTTCATACTGTTCATCGAATGCGCCTGTCAACCTTGGAAGACGCCTTCCATAGTGAAGGTCCGGAGGCACACGGAGATGCCTTCAACTCCCTTTGAAGGCGCCTCCAGCGGCATTTTCATCCTTCTTTTGCTCTCCTGCTGTTCCGATCGCCTGGGTGATGTCGGCCAACTGAAATAGGGCTCACCTGAACCCAATTTCCTGCCTTCTCCTCGAGCAGACTTCCTCCTCGGCTTATCGTCACTCGGACTGCCGCGTGCGTCCTTCTCATCCGCCGATGTACTCTTCCGCAACACATCGTGCCTCAGATGCATCGAGTCCATCGGCTCTCTCCCGTGTCGTCCTTCTCACTAGATGCGTCTTCCGCTCGACTTCCTGTGCTCCTAAGATCCTGCACACTTAGACAAAATGTAAAACACCGATAGGACCTAACCTGACTTGATTGATCACATCAAAATTATCATGGGGTACCAACATTTATAAAAATTAAATATTGATGAAAATATTATTTAATTAATAGATTTTTATATTTAAAAGGTATCAAAACCATGACAGACGGCATAATAAATACTAAAACTATATTTTTCCTGTTATAAATGAAAACTCTTGTATGGTTAACATTTTAAACCTTGCTAGATGTGATATCTTTATAGTGTAATGCTCAATATAAATTATGATGTAGCTATGCCTTCTATTCCACTTGCATTCAAAATCTATATTATCTAAAGAGCCTGTTCCATATGGATTGAACATCTAATTTTATCTACTTAAGCCTTGCATATGGCTCTAGTATGACTTTATGATTTTGAACTTTCTTAGATGGCATAATCATTTGGATCCAACTATAAGAAAGGATGTTTGGACTTTAGAGGAGGAGCTTGTTCTCATGAATGTCCATTGCATGTGATCCTGCCTACGAGCATCAATGGATAAATCATCAGTGAATTGACTATGTTGTCAATTTAATTGTCAATCGCCGAACGATAATGAAGATGATGACCAGGTTGGGAGCCTGGATAGAGACAAACAACAAAAAAAAAAGGATTAGAATAACAGCCAGGGGTTCTTCGGCATAGCCACCCTGATGCTCAAGTTAGAGAATGAAGAAGATAAATATTAAGGTTTCAATCTATTTAGTGGTGCATATGTCTACGTACCTTAGAGATTAAAAATGACCATCTTTTATGAAGAGAAAGTAGACCTTTTCCTACTGTTCTAATCTCTATGCTATCGTTATTTAATTTCTTAAATAATGTAAGATTTATTCATGCTAGCAACCTTTTCCCTAAAATATCCAAGATTAACATACTTTTCCTTCCGTTCCGATCTTTATGCTGTCATTATTTAATTCCTTAAACAATGTAAGATTTATTCATGTCACTGTCTTTTTCCTAAATAACTAAGATTTGTGTGATGGTTATTTTTTTTCTAAAATGGTCCTTTATCTTGCATTGCTTAAGAGCCGGGAGATTTAAGAAGCTAGGTAACTAGGAGACTCAAGAAACTATGTACCCAGGAGACCTGGGAAACTATGTACCTAGGAGACCCAAGAACCTAAGGAACCGGGAGACCTGGGAAACTATGTACCTAGGAGACCCAAGAAGCTAAGGAGACGGGAGATTCGAGAGGCTAAGGAGCCGGGAGATCCAAAAGGCTAAGGAGCCGAGAGACCCGAGAGGTTAAGGAACTGAGAGATCCGAGAGGTTAGGTAGCCGAGGACCCAAGAGGCTAGGTAGCCAGGGACCCTAGAGGCTAAGTAGCCAGGAGACTCGAGTAGCAAGGCATCAATTTGACCTTCGGAACCATCTTAGCATATTCACTAACCTCCTTTCATTCATGTGGCAGCCTACTTATCATTTCCTAAATCAGCATGCATGGAAACAAATGGGCAGAAATTGCAAAGGTCTTTCTTGGAAGGTATTTAACTATTTTGAAACTTTCTTTTACACTTCATAGTAAAACTTTGTTATTCAAAAGCATAATTAGTTTTCACTCCATAAACTTGTTGACATTTCTCTATTATTATCTTATTTTAGGATTAATACTTGGTTCTTCTGGTTCATTTGTATTCGATTCAGGTCTAAGTTCATCATCTTCCAAATTTCTAATATTTTATTTATTATTTAAATTAATTTGGTTAGGTTAATTATTTTCTTCATCAAATATAATATTGATTATTTCTTCAACTTTAACAGTTTTTTTATTATAAACTCTACCAGTTGTAAAATAACCTAGGAAGATTTCATTTGTTGATTTAGATATGAATTTTCTTAAGTAGTCTTTCGTATTCAATGTGTACTTTATAATCAAATACTTTTAAGTAATTTAAATTGAGTATTTTATTGTAATATATTTCATAGAGGGTTTTATTATAAAGTTTATTAATGAAAATTCTATTTTGGATGTAGCATTTGTTGTTAACTTATTATCTTTGTCAAATTTGTTAATTGAGTTTAATATATTGATTATGTGAACTGCTTCATCTTAATAATAATATAATAATTTTCTTTCTCACAGATGAATGTGAAAAATTGAAAGTGAGATTTTGTTTTGATAAGAAAGTTACTCATATATTTCCAAGAAGATGCAATATTATAAGAAAGATTCAATCCAAGAAGCAAGATATGCTAGAACTAATATGCATATCTAGTATGTAGGATTTTTCCTTTTATATGGATTTAACATGGATCCAAAGTTTATAGATAATGTATACATATTTTCTATTTGAATTATATGACATGTTTTTGGTTAACTAGTAAGAAGATTGATCAGTTGTACTTTCATGGTATTTTAATTAGTATTATTTATAAGGATTTAATTAAATAGTTCATAATGTAAATATAATAGACGATAATTTGTAAATAGAAAAAATAATATTTTTATCTTTTGGTAAAAAGTTGTATTTAAAAAAAATAACGCATTTTTATCCGTTAAAAAAATATTGTCTTTATTAAAAAACAACACTTTTAAGCATTACAAAAGCGTTGTTTTTGAAAAATAAAATAAAATACAACACTTTTTATGCATTATCTTTGAGTGGACTTTTAATAATAGTACTTTTAACAATACTTTTACAGCCACAAATAGTGCATAAAAAGCATCATCTTTAAGTTTTTTTCTTATAGTGTATTTGGAGGACTCCTTCTTCTTCTCCTTTGTTCTTCTTCTTACTCTTTTCACTTGCAACTAAAGCTATAACTTTCTTCTTATAGCTTGCATTAGCTTGTTCAATCAATTCTAGTTCACAAAATAATTCATCTAGCTTAACTATTGACAAATCCTTTGAAACCTTACTAGCATCAACTATTGATGATCATAATGAGTTTCTTAGGAAGGATTTAAGCGCATATCTAATGAGGTCTCAGTTCTCCACACTTTCTTCAATCGAACGAAGATCATTCAAGAGTTCCTTGAACCTCCCATGTAGTGAACTTACCGTTTCTCCTTCCTTCATGGTGAAATTCTGTATTTGATTTATGAGAAGGTCTCTCTTTGCGATTCTTGAGTCCTTTGTGTCTTTAATCAACTTTTTTAGTTTGTCCCACAATTCCTTGGCACTCTTGAATCGATTAACTTTATTTAATTGCTCTAAACTCAGTTCACTTTAAAGAGGTACAATAGCTTTGGCATTTGCTTGTGCCTTCCACTTTTGTTTAGCAGACTATCTTGAAGATTCCAAAATTTTTCCATCTTCTAAAGTTCTCGATTACTGAGAACCACATATCTGTCACGCCCCAGAGGAGTCTCTGCCATACAAAAATCCGACAACATCTCCCCTGTACGGGTGACAATATGAAGTAATAAATACATACACACAAACATATAACATAATACAACAGCCCACACGGCTGGATATAAGCATAACCACGCAGTTAATATACTCAACCTACCTGGCTGGACAAAATGAAAATAACCATGCAGTTAATAATAGCCCACACAGCTGGAAACATGCACAGCGGAAAACATAAAATAATACGAACAATCCACAACTAAAGTTTACTAGCCAATTAGGCTTGCACCACCACAATATCTTGAAAGCAAAACACAACAAATCAAACACTAAACACAGACCAATTCATACAATACTAAAACCGTATATACTAAAAATACAAGTAAAGTGAAAATAAAACCGATATAGCGCAGGACCCAGGACTGGCAGCTGACATCTCTGTTGGTGCAATATCCCTCAGGTCAAGGTTGACCTGGTTGACCAAGCTTGAGTCTTGGTTTGGGTTTCGATGTTTGACAATACAAGACTTCGATGATATGGACAAGTGCAGGTGCAGTTGTTCATTTGGAGAGATAGTTTGGTGCAATTCCCCTCTGATCAAGGTCTGATCAGGTTGGTTGAAGAAGAGTCAAGTAAGTCAAGGTTGACCAGATACTTGACTGGGAAGTTCTAACCAGGATATTAGGCAGAAGAAAAATCCTGGTGAGTGAAGCCAGGTGAAAGACCTAGTGAGTGAAGCTAGGCAGAGAGAAAATCTTGGTGAGTGAAGCCAAGTGAAAGTCCTAGTGAGTGAAGCTAGGCAGAAGGAAGTCCTGGTGAGTGAAGCCAGGCAGATGGAAAGTCCTAGTGAGTGAAGCTAGGCAGTGAGAAAGTCCTAGTGAGTGAAGCTAGGCAGTGAGAAAATCCTGGTGAGTGAAGCCAGGTGAAAGTCCTAGTGAGTGAAGCTAAGCAGATGAGAAGTCCTGGTGAGTAAAGCCAGACATATGAAAAGTCCTAGTAAGTGAAGCTAGGCAGTTGGAAGTCCTGGTGAGTGAAGCCAGGTAGATGAAAAGTCCTAGTGAGTGAAGCTAGGCAGTTGAAAGTCCTAGTGAGTGAAGCTAGGCAGAAGGAAGTCCTAGTGAGTGAAGCTAGGCAGATGAGAAGTCCTGGTGAGTGAAGCCAGGCAGATGGAAAGTCCTAGTGAGTGAAGCTAGGCAGTTGAAAGTCCTGATGAGTAAAGTCGGACAGATGAGAAGTCCTGGTGAGTGAAGCCAGGCACGGGGAAAATCCAGATGGGTCAAGGTTGACCAAACATCTGGTGAAAGTCCAAGTAGGTCAAGGGATTGACCGGATACTTGGCACAAGGAGAAAAGTCCAAGTGGGTCAAAGGGATTGACCAGACACTTGGTGAGGGAGTCCTAGCAGGTCAAGGGTGACCAGATGCTAGGCATGATGTACCAACAGGTCAAGGTTGACAGGATGTTGGTTTGAGGGGCTTAGGACTTGGTTTTGGGCAAAAACCAGTAGCTGGATCGATCAGCCGATCGATTGGCTGGAGCCCAATCGATCGACCGATCAATTGGGGAGTCCCCGCGAGAAGCCTTCGTCCCAATCGATCAGTGGATCGATTGGGAGGCAGTCGCGAGCGCACAAAAGCCTGTTGGATCGATCAGCCGATCGATCCAGAGGTCCCAATCGATCAGTGGATCGATTGGGAAGCTGCGATTTATCGCGATAAGCCCTGGATCGATCCGTTGATCGATCCAGGCATTTCTTGAGAGTACAGAGGCGCTCTAGATCGATCAGTGGATTGATCCAAAGCCTCCCCGATCGATTGGGAGCAATCCAATCGATCGGGATCCGACCATTGGCGTCGTATTTAGCTGCAGGCATTTGATTCCTTCAGTAGTGCTTCACCGATTCATCTCAGCTCCTCAATAGCAACTTTACAGCTCTCTCTAAGCTCCAGATCGCCAGTTCTTGAAGGTTCTTGGAGGTTCTTCCAAGTCAAGAGGCGGATCAAAAGCAAGAAGAAGAAAGCTAGGGTTAGGGTTTCTTGTATTCATTGTAAGCTTTGCTTATACTTTTGTTCCCTTTCCTTTCTTTATGTATTGAGAGTCTTGTACGGCTTCTCCGCCTTCGGTAGTTACTGAAAAGGAGTGTTTATTAGTGGAGGTGTGTGTGTGCGCGTAGATCCTTAGACTAGTCACCTCTTGTGAGGTGGATACCAAGTAAAATCTATTTGTTAGCGTTGTTGTAGTTGTTTCTTTGTATTTCCGCTGCACATCTTTGAAGAAACAAGCAACGAAGAGCACACGAGGAACGCGCCGAGCTATTCACCCCCCCCCCCTCTATCTACATTTTCGGTCCCAACAAGTGGTATCAAAGCGAGGTCGCTCTTCACCGGAATCATCGTCGGAAGGGGCAAACATAACAAGAAGAGCTAGAGGGTGAAGAAGTTGGAGCAAAATTATCAAAGTCAAAGAATTTAACATGAAGAATTTATCAAAATTGGACAATATGAAGATGCCAAAGAACTTTGGAGCAAGTTGGCTAAGCTCCATGAAGAACCCTCCACTGTACCGAATCAAGAGGAATCCAAAGAGGGCGACTCATTGGAGCAAGACCAAGAGGAGGACTCCGAAGTTGAGAGATGCTCAACTTCCGAAGAAGAAGTCCAAGAAGAAACTTCATCTTCGAGGGAATGCAATGAAGGGAACAAGGAGGGAGCATACTCCTTGTTCCATGTACAAGATGATGAAGCCTCCACCTCTAGGATTGAGGGGGAGCAATTTCTGGTGACACCAGATCAAGAAGAAGGAGAAGTCTCCACATCCGGGTCGAGAAGAGAAGAGGATGAAGAAGCTTCCACCTCCACAAGTCAAGACAAATCTATTGGAGGAGTATCAAGTTCGGATCAAGATGAAGCTTCTACCTCCGGATCAAAAGGAGAAGATGTCATTCCTACATATGAAGGTATAAACATTTCAATTAAAAATAAAAATCATATTATATGTTTTGAGTGTAGGGAGAATGGGCACTACAAGAGCAAGTGTCTCAACTTGGCCAAGAAGAAGGGCCAAGTGGCACCCAAGGGCAAGGAGAAGCCCAAGGAGACCATCCCCACAACGAAGAAGAGCAAGAAGCACATTGTGTGCTTCTTATGCCAACAAAGAGGGCATTATCGAAGTCAATGCCCTAAGGGGAAGAAGGTGGTCATGGCTCAAGGAGGAAGCTCAGTTCAAGGGGGAGACTCCAAGGTAAAAAGAAAGGTAACTTTTATTGAGCCTACCCCTTTAAATTATAGTAAAAAGCATGCTAGTTCTAACTTATATCATTTCAATGCTATTTACCATGAGAATAGGAGGCATGATAGCATTAAGGAAAAACACGTCTCTCCATGCTAAAACTACTACACCTAGGGCTAGGAATGTAGATAAAAATCTAGGCAAGAACACTAAGGTCAATAACTATAAGCCTAAAAATAAAAATGCTCATGGACTTAATAATAAATCAAAAACTAAGGACTTATGGAAAGAAAATCAAGTCTTGAGGTCAAGACTTGATAAAATGGAAAAGATCCTGAAAAGGATGGAAAATATCCTAAAAGGGCAAACTGAGCAAAACCTAGGTCTAGGAGTACAACAAGGGTCATCCAATGACCATAGAGGTTTGGGATACAAACCTAAAACCAAAAAGGATGTACCTACTTACCATAGAGTTCCATATAGTTATGGAACAAACCCTAGGTCTAGTGGTCAAGTCAAGAATACTAGGGAGGTTATCCCTAAGAGTATTTTTGCAACAAACGTGACTAAGACTTCTAAGAAGTCTAAGAAAGTCACAAGAGAAGCAATCCCTAGAGTTGACCTAGAAAAGGTGACCAAGGCTTCTAATAAGCCAAACAAGGTCACTAGAAACGTATCTAGGGAAGTTATCCCTAGTGAATACCTAGAGCATCCAAGGAGCATCAATGGTTTTGGGTTCCTAGGAGCATTTTCTCTACTCCATAAATGGGTTAGAGAGTGTCAACTCTAAGAAGAAGGGTAGTTAACCCAACTTTGAAGAAATTAACACTCAAGGAGCATTTTCAAGGTTATTATTAACCTTTGAAAATGAAATGGATTTATGATTTACTCTTTGAAAGAGTAAAATGTGCCAAATTTGAGAAGTATTGATTTTATTTTAAAATGACACATATTGGGAAAACATAAGGAAATACCAAGTTGGGATTTTGATATTTTCTTAGTGCTACTCTTGTGGAAGAACGAAATATGCCAACATTTGAGGAATAAGTTTAATTTCAATTGGCATAAGTCAATCAAGAGAACTAGAAATGCCAGTTTAAGTTTTGGCATTTTCTTGGAGGTTTTAGAGGGCAATTTAGGTTTAATTTTTAACTTAGCTAAGGGTTAAGGACACTTAGATAGGTAATCTAAGTATTTTATTTTTATGTTAAACCTTGTCATGATTGTTTGCTCACTATATGCCATGAGATCATATTTATTTATTTGTATTCTGCATTCATGACTTACTATGAAAAATACAAAAATATCATGTCATGACATACATACATCATGTAGTTATAGGAAATTTTCTCTTGAAAATTATTTCTGTTTGATGTATGCCATAACATTATCATGCATTATGGTTATTTCCTTAAAATTAAGGACAGATGACATTTATCAACAGGTGGTATCAATAAGTGACATCCTAGGTGGATGTTCAATATTCACAAAATGCCTAGATAGATATACATGATCCCTAGATTAGGGCAAAACCAAATTTTACATCTCACAAAGACCCAAAAGGTGACTTGTATGTGTTTTAGTGCACATTAGATACAAGTGAGATGTTAGGATGATGAACAAAAACCAAGATGTTGATTTAGTGTATTCTTTTGAGTTTTAAGTTCATCAAAACACATAGTTATGTGTTTTACCATCATTGGGAAAGCTAATGTACAAGTCATGTGCATTAAGCCCAAGGAACATGGTGGGATATTGGTTTTGGAAATCATTTTAAAATACTTTTGGAAAACCTTGATGAAGACTATCTTTTGATAGTAATCATCATTGAAGAGTTAGGCACAAACTTGAAGAAAACACTAAAGTTTTTATAAGTTTTCAAGTTTGTGTCCATCTTTGAAAATATGATGTATTTTCTTAGAAAACTATTTTTCCATGATAATATATGCCCTAAATAATGTCTAAAACGATTTTCATGATTTTTAGAATTTTATAAAATTTTCTAGGGGTTTCTGAAATTTGCTGAAATTAAATTTCAACAATTTCAAGTCTCCAATCGATCACCCGATCGATTAGAGTGCCTCAATTGATCAGTCGATCGATTGAGAAGGTCATTCTCGCGAGCAGAAGCTTGCTGGATCGATCAGTCGATCGATCCAGACTGGCTGAATCGATCAGTGGATCGATTCAAGGCAATGAAATCGATTGGGACCCAACTCCAATCGATTGGGAAACCTGATTTCAGCTGGGAAAGCTGATTTTCAGTGGTTTGGCCCTTGTTTAGTTTAGGAAACCATTCCTAACCCCTCAAAATACATTTGTATACATGAAAAGGGTGTTTTCAGGTTGAAAACAAGGATGGATTGGTTAAGGGAGACTAAGTAGAAGTTTACGTTTGAGGTTGATTCAAATTTTGAACTTTTGAACCTCAAAACTTCTAAATTTGGGTTTCCTAAAGGTCTAGGGATTCCAAGTCATTGTTGGTGCAATGACAGAAGGTACGACCATGTCTTTAGGGGGAGTTACTCTTTAAAGATATGAAAACTATTTTTTCATGAACCTTGGAAGGTGGTTAACCTTCTTTTAAGAACATGCTCAAGGTTGAGCGTTTGAACTTTAATGGGGAGTGGATATCCTCATTATTCAAGTGGTTCAAGTTGGTATATGCTCATGGATGAGCATTCGATACAAATGAAGGGTATGGAACCTTCATTTGGGTTATTGGACCTTGTTAATGCTCAAGGGCGAGCATTGATGATAATGAAGGGTATGAGACCTTCATTATCGTATTGATCACAACGAGTGAAGTTGTGAACAATGATGAGCAACTCTTCAGGGGGAGAGTTTTTAACAAGTGAATTTGTTGATGTGTGCCAATAGGGGGAGAATGTAGGGTTTAAGTTAGGCCTTCATTATCTAAGAGGGAGTTTGCCTTCTTAGTGGGAGAATGTAGGGTTTAACTTACGACTTCATTACCTAGTGGCATGAAGAAAGTTAAGGCTATGGGAATTAGCCTAACTTAAATGAGGTATTGTCAAACATCAAAAAGGGGGAGATTGTTGAGGCAATATCCCTCAGGTCAGGTTGACCTGGTTGACTAAGCTTGAGTCTTGGTTTGAGTTTCGATGTTTGACAATACAAGACTTCGATGATATGGACAAGTGCAGGTGCAGTTGTTTATTTGGGGAGATTGTTTGATACAAGACTTCGATGTTTGATGCAGTTGTTCATTTGGGGAGTTCTTGTGGCGAGGTTTCTCCACCCATAAGGAGTTTATATTAACCGGTTTTCCGGGGACTCATCCACCGATGGATTGATAGGCTTCGTCCATCTTACGGACACGCCGAGGAGTAGGAGTTTCATCTCCGAACCTCGTTACATCATCGCGTTGAGGTTTGATCTTCTTGTCTTTGTTTCTATTGTTTTATTTTCCGCTGCGCTAACCCTAATTTGTAGAAAGAAACGCGATTTTGGGGTCAGCTATTCACACCCCCCTCTCTAGCCGCGATCATCGATCCTAACAAGTGGTATCAGAGCGAGGTCGCTCTTCGTTGGATCAACACCCGGGGGAGCACGAGCTAGAGAATGGATCTATTTGGAGAAGATGTCACGATTCCACCCTTCTACGATCGCGATGACTTCGCGTTTTGGAAGGTAAGAATGAAGTACTTTCTTATGACTAACCTTGAAAATTGCAGTTGTGTTCAATTAGGGTTCAAGCCTCCGATGGACAAGAAAGGAGAAACCCTAGAGAAGAAGAAGTGGACCAAGGAACAAGTCCACCAATCCCTAGTCAACGACGAGGTAATGAAAATATTTGAATTCTCATTACCTAACGATATATTGTGTAAGATAGGTGGTTACAACAATGCCAAGGAATTGTGGAACAATTTGGCCAAGTTCCATGAGGGGAGCTCCACTTCAAGTCATGAAGAGGAGTCAAGTGAGCTAAGTAGCTCACTTCATGGAAATGTGGACTTAGAAGTTGAGGGCCACTCAACATCTAAAGAAGAAGAGGAGGAGAGTTCTTCTTCAAGTTCGGAGCAAGAAGAAGCTTCTACCTCCGGAAGGGATGAAGGAGAGAGCGTTCATCCATCCTCACCTCTAGGTAACTCAAGCCATTTAGTTTCTAGCAAATTACACATAATGTGCTTTGAGTGTAGGGAATTTGGGCACTACAAGAGTAAGTGTCCAAAGAGGATTAGAAAGACTCCACCGGCGCCAAAGGTCAAGAAAGCCGGAGTCCCGATACGCAAAAGCAAAGAGCACGTGGTGTGCTTTCAATGCAATCAAAGGGGACACTATAGGAGTCAATGTCCGAGGGGGAGACAATCTCACAAGGACAAGAGACCGAGCACGTCTATAGGGGGAGCTAAGGTAAACCCTAAGGTAATCTCTAAGGCTCATTTTTGCAATTCAAATAGAACACATGCTAGTAGTTTGATTGCAATTGTTAACAATAATGATAAGCATGATAATTATAGAAATCGATACACATGCTTAGGTGCCAAACATGTGAGTCTAGATAAGGATAACACTAGGAAAGCCAACCCTAGGATCAACTCATCTAAGGTTAAGGATAACCTAGGTAGAAATCCCAAATCATCTAGACATATGCCTAGGAATACCTCAAAGACAAATGACAAGTTAAAACTTGAGATATTAGAGAAGGAAAATCAAGTCTTGAGGTCAAGACTTGATACTTTGGAAAAGGCTCTTAAGAACTTGGAGAAGTCATCTCTAGGGTTTAAGGGTCAAAAACCAATGTCCAAGGACAAGAAAGGTTTGGGTCACAAACCTAAGTCCCAAGTGGTCAAGCCCACTTATCACAATGTTCCATTCGATTATGGAACAAAATCTAGGGCTAGGAAGACCATCACTAAGGTCACAAGGGGAGTCACCCCTAGAGTTGATCTTGATGAGTCCCAAATGACCAAGGCTTCAAAGCCTAGGAGGGTCATTAGAAGGGTTGCTAGGGAAGTCATCCCTAGTGAATACTTAGTGAACCCAATGAGCTCAAATAGGTATTGGGTTCCTAGGAGCGTGATTTCATCACGCTAGATGAGTTAGGGTGTGCCAACCTTACTTGAATAGGTAGTTAACCTAATAATGGCAAAAGGTGGCACTTTAGGAATTTTCAAGGTGTAATCAAGCCTTGAAAATGAAAAGGAAAGTATTCCTAAGATGATTAGGATGTGCCAATCAAATTTGAGGAGTTTTCTAGAGTTAATCTAGTTGGCACATAGTGATCTAGAAGATCCTTGGTATATGATTTTAGGTCTATTACACTTAGGAATATAGAACCTATGGCAAAATGATCAAAATCATCAAAAATGGCAACTAAGGCTAGAATTAGGTATTTTCTATACCTTTACATGTTATTTGCCATATATTGTTTGCCATATGCCATGTCATGACATCATATTTATTTTATGATCATTTAAAATGTCATGATAATGCTTAGGTTAGTTTAAATGTCATGCTTTATTTAAGTTTCATACTTTATGCCATGACATCATGACATTGGCACATGTTTCCATTTATGATATCATTTTATGTCATGTCATCATTTCTTGCATTTATAATCAATGAAATTGATATAAGGATAAGAAACACAATTTGATATGGAGATCAAATTGTTGTTTAGATAAATGCATGAGAACTTAGAATAAGCTAACCTAAATCCATATCTCACATCAAAATTGACTTGGATATGTTTTTGATACACCTTAGATGTGTGTGAGATATTAGGATGATGAGTTAGGATCAAGGTGCATAGTTCTTGTGCCTAGATGAGCCTAATTCGAAATTGAGGATCATAGGGAAAGCTTGTGTACAAGTCATGTACATTTAGCCCAAAGATTGTGGTCCTAAATTAAATGGTTTAAAATCATTTCAAAATTGATTTGAAAAACCTTGATGAAGCTTTTCTAGTAATAGCATTCATCATTGAACAAGTTGATACAAAGATAAGTTAACTTTGAGTTATTTCAAAGACTTTTGAACTTTGTATCAAGATTGAAAAATGGAAGTTATTTTCATAGAAAACTATTTTTCCATGATAGTATATGTTATGAGGAATGTATCCTCAAAATTTCACAATTTTTCGAATTTTCTGTGATTTTCTAGAGGTTTCTGAATTTCGGGAGAAGGAATCAGAAATCAGAAATCAGAATTGTGGACCGATCAGAGGGGATTCTGATCGGTCCAGGGGTGCCTGGATCGGTCACCGTGACCGATCCAGGGAATCCCTGATCGGTCTGGTGACCGATCAGGGCGTGCCAAGTTGCTGAATTTCGACTGTTTGTCTGAAATTTCAGCTGGGAGTTGGTGTTTTGGATTTCTAAAGGTTTGAAACTCTCCAAGACATTGTTGGTGCAATGGTCAAGGGGGAGTTGACCTTTAGGGGGAGTTTTACCTATTAGTCAAGGAGGAGTTGACTTTTAGGGGAGTTTTTACTCGTCGAAATTTTTGAGGATGAGTGATATGGGATTATCACTAAGTTGATTGTTGAATTTAGTATCAAGGGGGAAATTAAGGGTTTCAATGAAAGGTATGGGACTTTCATTAGGAAGAAACTCTTGACCTTGATTCACTCCTTTTGATGTGTGTCAAAAAGGGGAAGAATGTCTAGAGAATGTTCAAGGAAGAACATTGGAGTTAGTGGGAGAGTTTGTTGACCACGACGAGTGAAGTTGTGAACAACGATAACTTACTCTTCAGGGGGAGAGTTTGTTGATGTGTGCCAATAGGGGGAGAATGAAGGGTTTAAGTTAGGCCTTCATTATCTAAGAAGGAGGTTGCCTTCTTAGAAGGAGAATGTAAGGTTGTAACTTATGTTTCATTACCTAGTGGCATGAGGAAAGTTGAGGCTATTGGATTAGCCTAACTTAAATGTATTGTCAAACATCAAAAAGGGGGAGATTGTTGGTGCAACCTTAGGTCAAGGTTGACCTGGTTGACCCGGTTGACCCGACTCGAGTTGACCTGACTCGAGTTGTATTTTGATATTTGACAAGAACAAAAGAGTTGTATTTTGATGGGAGATTGTTGGTACAACTGTAGGTCAAGGTTGACCTAGTTGACCAAGCGTAAACCTTGGTCATGGTTTCGATGTTTGACAATATAGAAAGACATGTAGACATGGACAATGCAGGTGCAGCTGTCCATGAGGAGAGATACTGATCAGGGTCTGATCAGGTTGGATGAAGAAGAGTCAAGTAGGTCAAGGTTGACCGGATACTTGACTGGGGAGTCCTAACTGGGATATTAGGCAGTTCGGAAAGTCCTGGTGAGTGAAACCAAGCAGTCGGGAAATCTTGGTGAGTGAAGCCAGGTGAAAATCCTAGTGAGTGAAGCTAGGTGAAAGTGAAAGTCCTGGTGAGTGAAGCCAGGCAGTTGGGAAAAGTCCTGGTGAGTGAAGCCAGGCAGTTGGGAAAAGTCCTGGTGAGTGAAGTCAGACAGTCGGAAAGTCCTGGTGAGTGAAACCAGGCAGTCGGGAAATCCTGGTGAGTGAAGCCAGGTGAAAATCCTAGTGAGTGAAGCTAGGTGAAAGTGAAAGTCCTGGTGAGTGAAGCCAGGCAGTTGGGAAAAGTCCTGGTGAGTGAAACCAGGCAGTGGGAAAGTCCTGGTGAGTGAAGCCAGGCAGTGGGAAAGTCCTGGTGAGTGAAGCCAGGCAGTTGGAAAAACCTGGTGAGGGAAGCCAGGTGAAAACCCTAGTGAGTGAAGCTAGGTGAAAGTCCTGGTGAGTGAAGCCGGGCAAGGGAAAATCCAGATGGATCAAGGGTGATCAGACATCTGGTGTTGAGAAGGTCAAGTAGGTCAAGGGAGTGATCGGATACTTGACACGAAGAGAAAAGTCCAAGTGGGTCAAAGGGATTGACCGGACACTTGGTGGGGAGTCTTAGCAGGTCAAGGGAGTGACCGGATGCTAAGCATGATGTACCAACAGGTCAAGGTTGACCGGATGTTGGTTTGGAAGGTTTGGGACTTGGTTTGGGCAAAAACCAAGTTCTGGATCGATCAGTGGATCGATCCAGTGATACACTGGATATCTGGATCGGTCTGGTGACCGATCAGTAACCAAACAGTAGCCTACTGAGTGTTATCTGATCGGTCTGTAGACCGATCAGGAAACAACGATCAGAGGCAAGAAGTTCGGGAGAAAAGCATGCTGATCGGTCCCCATGACCGATCAGATAGGCTCTGGACCGATCAGGGTGGAGCCTGATCAGTCCAGCCCTAGCCGTTGTGACTCAACGGCTAGGTTATTTCGGGCTTCTGTGTTCTGTTCTTTTTGCTTGCAGGTTCACAGGTTAGCCAGGATATCAGGGGATATAAGAAGAGATCGAGGGTTGCTGACTACTTCTCTTCTTCTTCCTCCTCGAGCTGCTGTTCTTCTGAAAGCTGTGCTTGAGCTTTGCTGAGCTCCGAAGCTTCGGGGGAGCTTCTTTGACTGAGTTGCTTGTTGGCATTCGTCCGTGAAGTTGGTGCTTCATCCGGGACTTCAGTCGACGAGAAGGCAAGCGAGTATTTGTACATTTATTGTGTATTTTGCTCTTGCTCTTCTTTGTACTCCTTATTGTTGTTGCAAAGTTATTGTGGCGAGGTTTCTCCACCCATAAGGAGTTTATATTAGCCGGTTTTCCGGGGACTCATCCACCGACGGATTGATAGGCTTCGTCCACTTTACGGACACGTCGAGGAGTAGGAGTTTCATCTCCGAACCTCGTTACATCATCGCGTTGAGGTTTGATCTTCTTGTCTTTGTTTCTATTGTTTTATTTTCCGCTGCGCTAACCATAATTTGTAGAAAGAAACGCGATTTTGGGGTCGGCTATTCACACCCCCCTCTCTAGCCGCGATCATCGATCCTAACAAGTGGTATCAGAGCGAGGTCGCTCTTCGTTGGATCAACACCCGGGGGAGCACGAGCTAGAGAATGGATCTATTTGGAGAAGATGTCACGATTCCACCCTTCTACGATCGCGACGACTTCGCGTTTTGGAAGGTAAGAATGAAGTACTTTCTTATGACTAACCTTGAAAATTGGAGTTGTGTTCAATTAGGGTTCAAGCCTCCGATGGACAAGAAAGGAGAAACCCTAGAGAAGAAGAAGTGGACCAAGGAACAGGTCCACCAATCCCTAGTCAACGACGAGGTAATGAAAATATTTGAATTCTCATTACCTAACGATATATTGTGTAAGATAGGTGGTTACAACAATGCCAAGGAATTGTGGAACAATTTGGCCAAGTTCCATGAGGGGAGCTCCACTTCAAGTCATGAAGAGGAGTCAAGTGAGCTAAGTAGCTCACTTCATGGAAATGTGGACTTAGAAGTTGAGGGCCACTCAACATCTAAAGAAGAAGAGGAGGAGAGTTCTTCTTCAAGTTCGGAGCAAGAAGAAGCTTCTACCTCCGGAAGGGATGAAGGAGAGAGCGTTCATCCATCCTCACCTCTAGGTAACTCAAGCCATTTAGTTTCTAGCAAATTACACATAATGTGCTTTGAGTGTAGGGAATTTGGGCACTACAAGAGTAAGTGTCCAAAGAGGATTAGAAAGACTCCACCGGCGCCAAAGGTCAAGAAAGCCGGAGTCCCGATACGCAAAAGCAAAGAGCACGTGGTGTGCTTTCAATGCAATCAAAGGGGACACTATAGGAGTCAATGTCCGAGGGGGAGACAATCTCACAAGGACAAGAGACCGAGCACGTCTATAGGGGGAGCTAAGGTAAACCCTAAGGTAATCTCTAAGGCTCATTTTTGCAATTCAAATAGAACACATGCTAGTAGTTTGATTACAATTGTTAACAATAATGATAAGCATGATAATTATAGAAATCGATACACATGCTTAGGTGCCAAACATGTGAGCCTAGATAAGGATAACACTAGGAAAGCCAACCCTAGGATCAACTCATCTAAGGTTAAGGATAACCTAGGTAGAAATCCCAAATCATCTAGACATATGCCTAGGAATACCTCAAAGACAAATGACAAGTTAAAACTTGAGGTATTAGAGAAGGAAAATCAAGTCTTGAGGTCAAGACTTGATACTTTGGAAAAGGCTTTTAAGAACTTGGAGAAGTCATCTCTAGGGTTTAAGGGTCAAAAACCAATGTCCAAGGACAAAAAAGATTTGGGTCACAAACCTAAGTCCCAAGTGGTCAAGCCCACTTATCACAATGTTCCATTCGATTATGGAACAAAATCTAGGGCTAGGAAGACCATCACCAAGGTCACAAGGGGAGTCACCCCTAGAGTTGATCTTGATGAGTCCCAAATGACCATGGCTTCAAAGCCTAGGTGGGTCATTAGAAGGGTTGCTAGGGAAGTCATCCCTAGTGAATACTTAGTGAACCCAATGAGCTCAAATAGGTATTGGGTTCCTAGGAGCGTGATTTCATCACGCTAGATGAGTTAGGGTGTGCCAACCTTACTTGAATAGGTAGTTAACCTAATAATGGCAAAAGGTGGCACTTTAGGAATTTTCAAGGTGTAATCAAGCCTTGAAAATGAAAAGGAAAGTATTCCTAAGATGATTAGGATGTGCCAATCAAATTTGAGGAGTTTTCTAGAGTTAATCTAGTTGGCACATAGTGATCTAGAAGATCCTTGGTATATGATTTTAGGTCTATTACACTTAGGAATATAGAACCTATGGTAAAATGATCAAAATCATCAAAAATGGCAACTAAGGCTAGAATTAGGTATTTTCTATACCTTTACATGTTATTTGCCATATATTGTTTGCCATATGCCATGTCATGACATCATATTTATTTTATGATCATTTAAAATGTCATGATAATGCTTAGGTTAGTTTAAATGTCATGCTTTATTTAAGTTTCATACTTTATGCCATGACATCATGATATTGGCACATGTTTCCATTTATGATATCATTTTATGTCATGTCATCATTTCTTGCATTTATAATCAATGAAATTGATATAAGGATAAGAAACACAATTTGATATGGAGATCAAATTGTTGTTTAGAAAAATGCATGAGAACTTAGAATAAGCTAACCTAAATCCATATCTCACATCAAAATTGACTTGGATGTGTTTTTGATACACCTTAGATGTGTGTGAGATATTAGGATGATGAGTTAGGATCAAGGTGCATAGTTCTTGTGCCTAGATGAGCCTAATTCGAAATTGAGGATCATAGGGAAAGCTTGTGTACAAGTCATGTACATTTAGCCCAAAGATTGTGGTCCTAAATTAAATGGTTCAAAATCATTTCAAAATTGATTTGAAAAACCTTGATGAAGCTTTTCTAGTAATAGCATTCATCATTGAACAAGTTTATACAAAGATAAGTTAACTTTGAGTTATTTCAAAGACTTTTGAACTTTGTATCAAGATTGAAAAATGGAAGTTATTTTCATAGAAAACTATTTTTCCATGATAGTATATGTTATGAGGAATGTATCCTCAAAATTTCACAATTTTTCGAATTTTCTGTGATTTTCTAGAGGTTTCTGAATTTCGGGAGAAGGAATCAGAAATCAGAAATCAGAATTGTGGACCGATCAGAGGGGATTCTGATCGGTCCAGGGGTGCCTGGATCGGTCACGTGACCGATCCAGGGAATCCCTGATCGGTCTAGTGACCGATCAGGGCGTGCCAACCTGCTGAATTTCGACTGTTTGTCTGAAATTGCAGCTCGGGAAGTGGTGTTTTGGATTTCTAAAGGTTTGAAACTCTCCAAGACATTGTTGGTGCAATGGTCAAGGGGGAGTTGACCTTTAGGGGGAGTTTTACCTATTAGTCAAGGAGGAGTTGACTTTTAGGGGAGATTTTACTCGTCGAAATTTTTGAGGATGAGTGATATGGGATTATCACTAAGTTGATTGTTGAATTTAGTATCAAGGGGGAAATTAAGGGTTTCAATGAAAGGTATGGGACTTTCATTAGGAAGAAACTCTTGACCTTGATTCACTCCTTTTGATGTGTGTCAAAAAGGGGAAGAATGTCTAGAGAATGTTCAAGGCAGAACATTGGAGTTAGTGGGAGAGTTTGTTGACCACGACGAGTGAAGTTGTGAACAACGATAACTTACTCTTCAGGGGGAGAGTTTGTTGATGTGTGCCAATAGGGGGAGAATGAAGGGTTTAAGTTAGGCCTTCATTATCTAAGAAGGAGGTTGCCTTCTTAGAAGGAGAATGTAAGGTTGTAACTTATGTTTCATTACCTAGTGGCATGAGGAAAGTTGAGGCTATTGGATTAGCCTAACTTAAATGTATTGTCAAACATCAAAAAGGGGGAGATTGTTGGTGCAACCTTAGGTCAAGGTTGACCTGGTTGACCCGGTTGACCCGACTCGAGTTGACCTGACTCGAGTTGTATTTTGATGTTTGACAAGAACAAAAGAGTTGTATTTTGATGGGAGATTGTTGGTGCAACTGTAGGTCAAGGTTGACCTAGTTGACCAAGCGTAAACCTTGGTCATGGTTTCGATGTTTGACAATACAGAAAGACATGTAGACATGGACAATGCAGGTGCAGCTGTCCATGCGGAGAGATACTGATCAGGGTCTGATCAGGTTGGATGAAGAAGAGTCAAGTAGGTCAAGGTTGACCGGATACTTGACTGGGGAGTCCTAACTGGGATATTAGGCAGTTCGGAAAGTCCTGGTGAGTGAAACCAGGCAGTCGGGAAATCTTGGTGAGTGAAGCCAGGTGAAAATCCTAGTGAGTGAAGCTAGGTGAAAGTGAAAGTCCTGGTGAGTGAAGCCAGGCAGTTGGGAAAAGTCCTGGTGAGTGAAGTCAGGCAGTCGGAAAGTGCTGGTGAGTGAAACCAGGCAGTCGGGAAATCCTGGTGAGTGAAGTCAGGTGAAAATCCTAGTGAGTGAAGCTAGGTGAAAGTGAAAGTCCTGGTGAGTGAAGCCAGGCAGTTGGGAAAAGTCCTGGTGAGTGAAACCAGGCAGTGGGAAAGTCCTGGTGAGTGAAGCCAGGCAGTGGGAAAGTCCTGGTGAGTGAAGCCAGGCAGTTGGAAAAACCTGGTGAGTGAAGCCAGGTGAAAACCCTAGTGAGTGAAGCTAGGTGAAAGTCCTGGTGAGTGAAGCCGGGCAAGGGAAAATCCAGATGGATCAAGGGTGATCGGACATCTGGTGTTGAGAAGGTCAAGTCGGTCAAGGGAGTGATCGGATACTTGACATGAAGAGAAAAGTCCAAGTGGGTCAAAGGGATTGACCGGACACTTGGTGGGGAGTCTTAGCAGGTCAAGGGAGTGACCGGATGCTAAGCATGATGTACCAACAGGTCAAGGTTGACCGGATGTTGGTTTGGAAGGTTTGGGACTTGGTTTAGGCAAAAACCAAGCTCTGGATCGATCAGTGGATCGATCCAGTGATACACTGGGTATCTGGATCGGTCTGGTGACCGATCAGTAACCAAACAGTAGCCTACTGAGTGTTATCTGATCGGTCTGCAGACCGATCAGGAAACAACGATCAGAGGCAAGAAGTTCGGGAGAAAAGCATGCTGATCGGTCCCTGGACCGATCAGAGGAAGCTCTGATCGGTCCCCATGACCGATCAGATAGGCTCTGGACCGATCAGGGTGGAGCCTGATCGGTCCAGCCCTAGCCGTTGTGACTCAACGGCTAGGTTATTTTGGGCTTCTGTGTTCTATTCTTTTTGCTTGCAGGTTCACAGGTTAGCCAGGATATCAAGGGATATAAGAATAGATCGAGGGTTGCTGACTACTTCTCTTCTTCTTCCTCCTCGAGCTGCTGTTCTTCTGAAAGCTGTGCTTGAGCTTTGCTGAGCTCCGAAGCTTCGGGGGAGCTTCTTTGACTGAGTTGCTTGTTGGCATTCGTCCGTGAAGTTGGTGCTTCATCCGGGACTTCAGTCGACGAGAAGGCAAGCGAGTATTTGTACATTTATTGTGTATTTTGTTCTTGCTCTTCTTTGTACTCCTTATTGCTGTTGCAAAGTTCTTGTGGCGAGGTTTCTCCACCCATAAGGAGTTTATATTAGCCGGTTTTCTGGGGACTCATCCACCGACGGATTGATAGGCTTCGTCCACCTTACGGACACGCCGAGGAGTAGGAGTTTCATCTCCGAACCTCGTTACATCATCGCTTTGAGGTTTGATCTTCTTGTCTTTGTTTCTATTGTTTTATTTTCCGCTGCGCTAACCCTAATTTGTAGAAAGAAACGCGATTTTGGGGTCGGCTATTCACACCCCCCTCTCTAGCCGCGATCATCGATCCTAACACTAGTCACCTCTTGTGAGGTGGATACCAAGTAAAATCCATTTGTTAGCGTTGTTGTAGTTGTTTGTTTGTATTTCCGTTGCACATCTTTGAAGAAACAAGCAATGAAGAGCACACGAGGAACGCGCCGATCTATTCACCCACCCCCCTCTAGCTACATTTTCGGTCCCAACAATCTCTCCAAGCATCCATGAATCATGTACTGCTACCTGGTGAAAGGAAACCAGCTTTGCGAGGTGGTGAGTATTGAAACTCAGCGGGTAAGGGAAGATAGTGCATGAAAATAACATATAAATAGAGAATAAACCAACAGTATACAGTCTCATGAAGGGAATAGCAGATACTACCGTGATGTTAACTTAAGTGTTCATACCTGAAGCCATATCTTAGGCTAACAACAGATGGTCAGGGGTGGCACAAACCTGCTATAGTACTGCTATAACTACAAGGTAATATGTAAGATGTGTCCATTTTACCAATAAATATACCAGTGTCTAAACACCCATAACGAGTGTATATCTCAAACATAAGAAAGCATATCAGCATTAGAAACAACAGTAGTATAAACTAGCTACCACAGCATAAGCTCATAACAACAACATAAATAAACAATACTAACAGCAGATATAATAACAACGTATGCACGGATGGTCACTCCACCCACCTCTCTGCACCACGTCCCCTGTATGGTCGAGAGGCCGGATCGATGACAACTGTACCACCCAAAAGCCGCCACTCCTCTCGAGTGACCGGATGGACAGGTGCTAAGTAGCTATCTAGCTACCAAGCGAAGGGGATCTCTGTTGCTCACAACTCCAGCTACCACTACCCATGAGTGGCCGAGTGCGGTATGACAGGACAAGCGGCATCTCCTCCAGCTACTACTACCCATGAGTGGCCGAGTGTGCGGCACGGCCCGACGGCTCACTCCCCCACAAGGAAGAAGTGGTCGCCTGCATGCATGTAATGACATGATACGTACAATGCAGCGGTCATCATATAAACATAAGCTAAAACCAGGTATAAGGTATGCTACATGAAGCCAACATGCTAAATGCGGGTACATAAGTAAACAACAAACAAAACATATAAGGTTGGTATATAGTATCTGCTAAATATCATTGATAGCAACAAGAGACTGTATGGATATAAAAAAATGAATATCTCAAAGGTTTTGAGTGGAAGTATCAAGCATAGGAAGAATTACGAGTGGAGTCAAGGTAAAGTAGTTCTTATCCAAAAATAGCTCATGCACTAAGTTCAAAGAACTAAAGAATCAAAGTAAGAAGTACCCGCCTTTATATGTAGATCGTGTCAACCATCTTCAATCAGCATCCTACAAATCACGTGATCTACAATTTAGCTAATTACATAAACAACAACTAGCTAAACCCAAACCCAACTTAATTAGGAAAAAAAACCTAATCCAACTATGAACTTCGATTCACCCAAATCCATCCAGAGCTCTAAGACTCACTTGCCAAACTAGAACCAACATCGAAATCATCTCACAATCTTCCAAATCAATCCAGAATTCCCAACTATCTTGAAGAAACAAGAACCACATCCAAAAGGAGTTACAATCTACTAGGCCCGTCTAGAATTCTAGTTAAAAAGAAGCAATGAACACCGCATCAAAGATCAATTCACCATCCCTCAAATCCGTCCAAAAATCCAGCATCATTGCAAGGACCAAGATCGCAAAAAGGAAACAAATCACCACCTTCCAATCTATTTGGAACAAAACTATCATGAAGGAGCAGTGCATGGAAAACGAATCAGATATCAAAACTCTCAAATCAGTTCCAAGTAATCGAAGCTGCTACAAGAAACAAAGCCACATTAAAAACCAATCACCTTTCCCCCAAATCCAGAGCAGAAAATTGAACACATAAACACAATGAAGAAAACAAGGACATCCTTCGGAATCATTCCGCATGCCAACTCCCAATCAACCTCCCAAATCCATTTTGATGAATCAAAGCCAAGCAAGGGGCATAGCAATCCACCAAAAGAAAACAGTAACATTTCTGAAACCAAAACCGTAATCGAATGAATCCTACGCAGATGCATAGCTAGCAACCAAACTTGCTATTAACCTACCAAAATCACCCAATCCATACTATAAGGGAAACTACTTACTGGATCAGTTAGGGCACGACTCGGTGAAAAGGTCGCCGGATGTTGTTGCGGGAACTCGCAAGGAGAAGAGGGATGAAGGCTCGGTCGACGCCAGGATGAGCAACGCCGGCACGATCCCTTGTTGTGGACAGAGGTGGCAGTTTGGTGATCGCGTGAGGGAGTGAGGGTGCGGTTGTGGTGCACACGTGAGGAGGAGATCGCCAGCTGTGGCTTGAGGGAAGAAGAAGGCCGGCGGCGTCGCGAGGTGAGGGCTCGGGAGAGGAGGATTCAGCGCGGGTTTGGGAAGAGTGGGATCGGCGAGAGAAGAAGGGGAAAAAGAAATTAGGGAAACCAAAACTTATGTATTGGTTTTATACCTTAGGTTAATAGAATTAATCAACTCCCAAATGTGGGTATCCCAAACAGACCTTTTCCAAAGCGTATAATTTTATCCCCTCAAAATACGCTCTACGGACTCCGATTAAATCCCTAAAAATTCCGTTAAAATTATTTTTCAAATAATCTTATTATCTAATTATTATTTGGGTACCGTATTTTATAATATCAATCTTAGTCATAAGGTAGTGCTTCATGTGGCTCCAATAGGCGAAATTGTTTCCTTCGAAGTAAGGTGGTCGCATAGTGTTATGGCCCTGTTTCAAAGACATCTTTGTAGCTCGAAACTTTTACTCCTTTGGATGTGAGTACTCCTAAACAACCTTGCACTGATACCATTTGTTAAACCTTATAGGGGGGGGTTGAATAGTTCCAGTCGCAACTTCAAAAATGCAGCAGAATCTTGATGCAAAGACACACCACAACACACACGAGCTAACACATCGATTTTATTTGGTATCTGTCTCCTTGAGGTGACTAATCTAAGGGTCCACTCTGAGTTATCCACTTCCACTAAACCTTCTCCTTCTCGAACAAAACCAAAGGCGAAAAAACCCTCTTACAGTAGCATTACACCAGCTTACAAATTTCAGCAATTAAAAGAGCAACAAGGGAGAAGGAAAAAAGATTACAAATTTGACTTTGTTCTCCTTATCTTGGTTGCTTGATGTTGCATATGAGAGCTTGAAATTGATTTTGGGTAGAAGAATCACAATGGAACAATGGTTTTTTCTTATGCCCTAAGCCGCCTTTTAAATCACTCAGAATGTTTCTCCATTTTTTTTTTGTTGCCACTAATCAATTAGTAAATACACTAATCGATTGCTAACCATTCACTATCCGTTGAATGGTTATTAACTCCAGATCAACGACTGAGATTATCCCGATTTTGAATCACAATCAATTGGTGGACATCACCAATCGATTGACAGACTTTTGTTTCCTTGTGAAACTTCTACCAATCGATTGGCAATGCCGAATCGATCGGCTAATCAATTGGCAGACTTCTATTTCCTCCCAAATCTTTTGCCAATCGATTGGTCCAATAAATTGGCAATGTCAAATCAATCGACCAATCGATTTAGCAACCTCTGTTCGTTCAAGAAGCTCGGCAAGTGATTGGTCTTATTTGCTAATCGATTGATACACAATTGAGAAAACTCCAAATTTGGGGTTTAACCCAATCGATTAGCGTTGCAGAAACCGGATATTGGGTTTCAAATTTAGGGTTTTAACTCGTCAATCAATTGATGTAAGTTACCAATCAATTGATAAACCCTAAAATAAGATTTTTCATCTCTGAACCTTCATGTATATACCTTCTTTAATGTAACAATCGATCACAATTATCTCATATCAAATGACTCCTGTTCCCTAGATGTTCCCATTTTATGTCTGGAGCTTCCTCGTTTTCGGGTCTTCATTTATCTTCACATTCGATCTCATAATCTACTCGAATTTTCATCTTTTACTAAGAATTTGATCCTTGACCTTCTTAATTTTTCCTTACTTTGCATTTGGCTTCCGACCTGGATGGACTTCTTCTAGCCAAAAATAGTATCTTTAAGTTTCTTAATCTTTCCTTATCTTACATCTAGTTTTTTTAACCTGTATTGACTTTTCTTATCAAGAATCTGATTTTAACCTTCTTAAATTTATTTTACCCTATACACTCATAGCTCAAATAAAAATCAATATATTAACATAAATTTAAATAATTATCAATAATTAAAATTTCTCATCCGGAATAGGATTATACCAATACTATTACTGACAATGAGAATACACGAAAATAAAATAGATCATAATATTTTATTACAACTGTGAGTGAATGGACACGAGTGATCGATCGATCTGTCAGTAATGGAATTGAGTCGAGGGGGCGTCACCTCATTCAATGCACAAAACTGCAAAACCGGTGGGATTAACCTCCCCTCTAATTGCACCTCCTCATCACATGTGACTGCTTTAAATACCTTGTCCAGTGTAGCTGGAGTCGATATAATTTGGGACGCAAAGTTTCGACCATTACACATCCAAATCACATCTGATAGCACTTTCTCTTCTGAGTTCTGAATTCTGATCATGGGGACTCCATGGAGCCCCATTTGGAGTGTTTTTGGTGTAGTCGTATTGTTGTTGGTGGCCGCCTCATGCTCAAGTGCTACGACGACGACAGAGACATGGGCTGTCGGCTCAACCGAGTGTCTAGATTGTGCGCAGAAGAACATCAAGAGTGAGAATGCAGCCAAAGGTACCGTATCAATCAGCCTTATGTTTCTAATTTCTTATTCAATTGGCTAATTATACTTTAGAATGCATGTATAGGATTACGCGTAGTCGTCAATGCAAAGTAAGCAACGAGAAATACGAGACCAAATCTGTCGGCGCTGTCGATGGCAATATGGCAACTTCAACGTTACGCTCCCGAGCGACCTCCTGCAAACCAACGGTGAGCTTAAGCAAGAATGCTTCATGCAGCTCCACAATGCTCCCAGCGCGCCCTGCCCAGACAAGAATGGACTCACCAGTCCCTCCAGCAAACTAATCCTCAAATCTAAGGGCATCTTCACAGCTGCCGGGAAGCTGTCTTTTGCCTCGGCGACATGCGTATCCGCCACCTTCTTACCACCCTACAGCGATCCCTGGCACAAAAAGCCTAAGTACTCCTTTCCACCCTTCCATCTTCCACCCTTAGTCTTTCCGCCCAAGCATGACTTCCACCATCACTATCCCATCTATACCCCACCGACACCGACTTATAAGCCGGCACCAAAGTACAATCCGCCATCAGGAGGGTACTATAACCCACCGACACCGACCTATAAGCCTGTGAGGTGTTACTGTTGACGAAAGGTTCCCCTTCGTTACTCTCCTTTTGCTGCAAACGCCAAGGAGACGAAGGGACGTCCTTTCCCCTTCATCTTCCTTAGCCTTTTTATAAGAGGTGTCCAAGGTAATTAGAAAAGGGACAACGGTGAAGCGGAGGTGATCAACGAGAGAACACTGCCAAGTTGTGAGGAGATTTGCTCGAGCAAAGGAGAACATCCAGAGGTTGAGATTTGATTTGTGAAAGAGTTCGAGGAGGTTCCGTGAAGTGATATTCTCGGCGACAGCAGCAGCGACGTCTCCGGCGGTTCTTCGACGATTTCTTCGGGAGATCAATGTGAGTGGTTATCGCATTATTTTGTTTCTGTTTCATGCTCTCAAAACTACCAACAATGATATTAGAGCATGCATGATTTTGAAAGCATAAAAATCAACGCGAAAAAACTCACGTTTTTCTTCTTCTGTCGCGAAGAAGAAGATGAACAGTAAATTAAATCGATTGAATTTCCATTCCAATCGATTCAAAATCGTGATAGAAAAAAAATGCGAACAGTGTTGAATCGATTCATTAATCGATTGAAAATTTTAATCGATTCTTCAATCGATTGAAGAGAGAAAAAACCGAAATGAACAGTGCTCGATTTGACGAAGCAAAGTGTCCTTCTTTTATTGCATACATGAATCGATTAAAGACGTGCACAGTATTTTTTCAAAGCACAGTTTTTTTTATTTGAATCGATTCAATGCCAAATTTGAATCGATTGAAGATTAAAAAAAAACGGTGTAAGAAAGAAAAAATGCATACATGTTGATTTGATTTTTCCTTCTTCACCTACATGAAGAGTGGAGGTTAATTAAATATATTTATTAATTAATTAAATATATATAGAAATGTATTATTAATTAATAAATAAATATTTAATTATTTATGGTTCAATTTACTGAAAATAGAATCCTACCAACTTGACCAATCAAATCCAGATTTGGTTTAAATTACTAGTTGATTTAAGCAGACAAGTTTGATTCAATAATGCCTAAAGCTTGTTCAAATTATTTGTTGGTTTAACCAGTTCGGTTTCTTATTAAATCAATTAGGGTGATCTTGATTACAGAAGTTGGGTTGATCAAATATGACCGGATTAGTTCTGTTGTGTCAGATTTGTTCATAAAAAATTAGATTTGTTCTAATGAGTCAGACTTAATCCAATGAGCAATTGGACGAATCAAACGAACCTGAGTTTGATTAATAAGTCTGAGATTGACTCAAATGAGCTTAAACAATAACAGAACATAGGTCCAATTAGATTAGTTCTAATGAGGATAATAGACTAAGTTTAACATCCGGACTCCTGATTGATCGGTCTAATGGGTCAGTTGACTTAAACTCCTAAAAATCGAGAAGATATGATTTTCTTGATTTATAATGATGGTATGTCTGTATAAATTGAATTAAACTGGTTTTGTACTGGTTAGTCAGTTCAATTTTTCAGATGGCACGGACGATTACCACATTGACTCGTCGCGAAGTGCGGCAAAACCAACTCCGAGAGGAGATTCAGGAGATAGAGTATAAGTCTGCTTATGGAGTCGACGGACATGTTAGACGGCTGGATAGACTATTTTGGAAACTTGAGCAAGAAGAGTTTCCAGTCTTGGAAAGTTATAGGATCTGGGCATTGATGCATTCATTGCCAGAGTATCCCAGGATAATAACAGACTATGTATGGGGGCGTCATGAAGAGCGCGTCACATATTCAGTACTGTGTGAGGAACTACTTCACCATATGGGTGAAGAAGAGCCTAAAAAGTCTGAAGAGGATCAGGAGATACTCGAGGAAGATCCAGAAATGGATTTAATGGAGAATCCTGAAGCTGTCCCATCTAAGATTATCCCAAATAAGTCCAGGTTAATAGGGATAGTGTTCGCTGCTATACTAGTGTTTGTCCTAGTGGGAGCAGTGCTAGCTTATCTAGTTTATTAGTGTTCTGTTTACTGTTGTTATGTATGAACAAGTGTTAGCTCATCTAGTTTTTGAGTCATGTAATAATTTCTGTCGTTAAGTACGAATAGAATTATATAATGAAAAGTTATGTTATATGTTAACAAACTTGGAAATGATTAGTTTATTTCATGACATGATCAGTTCATGTGAATATGATTCGTTCATATATCCATATGATTAGTTCATATGAAAAATAATTAGTTCATTTTAATAATGATTCGTTCATTAGATGGGATATGTGTAATATAATTGATCAATGTTGATTAGATTAAAACATACAAATGATGAGTGGAAACAATGTTATCACTTGATTTTGTAAACTAATTCTAATTTACACTGAGTCAATAATTAATTGCACATATATGAATTACACTGAAATAATAAATAATGTATTTATTTATGTAGATCATGACAACTAAAAATATCATAGCTGAACTCAATAAGGGTGAGAAATTATATGAGGATAACTACAAAATCTGGCACCTCAAGATACAATACGTTCTTGAGGAACAAGAAGTTCTAGAGGTTGTAAATCAAATCATGGAGGAACCGATTGATGGTTCTACAGCACAGCACAGGCGTGACCTTGATGCCTATAAGGCATGGAAAAGGAAAGACTCCATTGCTAAGGGTATATTGATTAGTTCAATGGTGGATGACCTGGTATTTGAGTATGAGCCATTACCATCGGCTCATGCTGTCTGGGTAGCCCTTAGAGAGAAGTACAGTGGAGTCAGTCTGAGTAAGCTCCGTCAGCTAACTATCAAGTTTGATAGCTGTAAAAAGCGCTCGAATGTTACCATGGCCCAACATCTCAGGGAGATGGGTAACATGATTCGAGAGCTTAAGACTGCTAGTTATGCGTTGACCGATGAACAACAGGTTCAGGCAGTTATTCGTTCCCCTCCTGATTCTTGGGAAACGATGAAACAGAATCTGACCCATAGTGAGAGTATCAAGACTTTCACTCATGTCTCACGCCATGTGGAACTTGAGACGGAGAGGATTGAATCCGCAAGGATTTCGGGTCAAGCTTTTGTAGCTGAAGGTTCTGGTTCCAAGAATAAGAACAAGTGGTTTAAGAAAGGAAAGAGGAAAGGAAAGGAGGATAATGTTGTTGCTGTGAAAAACCAAATCAAGAAGAAAAGAAAGAAATATGTACAAAAACCTAAGAGCAGGTTGACTTGCTTCAACTGTGGCAAGAAGGGTCATTTTGCTCGGGATTGTACTGAGCCTAAAAAGGTAAATCCATTTTTGTCTTATTTTCACGAGCAATATGTTGCAAGTACAGTGTTGTTAGCTGATTCGTATCCTTTGTGGATTGTAGATTCAGGAGCAACGAACCACGTAACTCATGATCGAGCTACATATGTGGAGTACCGTCGGGTACCAGCTGGCAACAAATGGATATATGTAGGAAACAATGCAAGAATTGAAGTCAAAGGAATTGGCACTTGCAAGCTCAACGTACGTGGTGGAGGTACCTTGTTTCTACATGATGTCTTGTACGCTCCTGAGATTCGACGAAATCTAGTTTCCGTTATTTGTCTTCTTTATTTAGGTTACAATGTAAATTTTTATAGTCGTTGTGTGGAACTTCGAATTAACTCTGTGTTAATTGGATATGGTTTTATAACAAATGGTTTTATGGTTCTTGATGTAGAACCAAATAATAATGGTGGTTGTTTTTCAAACATTGCTCTTACTAGTAATGTTGATGTTAATGATGAGATTTGACATGCTAGATTAGGACATATAGGACAAGAACGAATGAATAGATTAGCTAAGGAGGGTCTATTAGGCACTCATGCTAAGATTAACTTGTCTATATATGAGCATTGTCTTGCGGGAAAGACGACTAGGAAACCATTTGGTAAGACTATTAGGGCTGAATCACCATTGCAATTGATTCATTCGGATATTTGTGGTCCAATGAATATGAAGGCTAGAAATAGGAGTTCTTATTTCATTACATTTATCGATGACTTCAAACGTTTTGGTCATGTGTATTTAATTTCTCACAACTGAAGCATTGGATTGCTTTATTCGTTACTTGAACGAAGTTGAGAATCAATTGGAACGTAAGGTTAAAACCTTGCGCACTGACCGTGGAGGAGAATATTTGTCTGATCAATTCAAGACAATGTGTAATGAGAAAGGGATTATTAGACAGCTAACTATCCCTAGAACTCCACAGCAAAATGGGATTGCTGAAAGAAGAAATAAGGCTCTTCTTGAAATGGTTAGGTCTATGATTGCGCAGGCTAATTTGCCAATCTCCTATTAGAGAGATGCATTACTAGTTGCGACCTATATACTTAACAAAGTGTCTTCAAAGTCAGTTCCATCTACCCCACATGAGCGTTGGATAGGCAAAAAGCCAGATTTAAGTAATCTGAGACCTTGGGGGTCAGCTGCCTACGTTCATGATAAGACTCACGAATATGGAAAATTATGACCCAGAGGTAAGAAGTGTATCTTTATAAGGTACTCTGAGACTTCTAAGGGTTATGTTTTTATTGGTGAGCGACAAGATGGAACCATCTCTGAGATAGAGTCAAGAGATGCTACTTTTCTAGAAACTGAGTTCCCAACACGAGGTGAAGTTGATAAAACAATTTCTCTATATGAGATAGAGGAGGAGGATAATGTTCATTTATCAACAGATCAGGAGATGCCTGAATCTAGTCAGTCGAGTGGGAGTAATTTGTCACTGAATGAGTCAGTTTCTTAATAGTCTAACCTTCGAAAAAATAGTCGTCAGATTATTCCTCGGAGAAGGTTTGATATTGAGAATGAGGCATTGATGGTTCTCCCAGTTGACGATGAGTGATATGGTTAGTGATGGAGGGGCCCAGATGGAGGGGCCCAAGAGGAAAGGATTAGAAAAGTCCAGGCTATGTGGCGGTCAAAAGTCACGAGGAGGTGGCGGTCAATAGTCATGGCGACTTGACGGTCAAAAAGGCAGGCTGACAGGGCAGTCAGGGCTCAGCATAGGCAGAAGCGGGTTGGGAGCGGCAGAGCTGAGAGGAGTCAGCTCGATCCACAGGCCTGCAGTAGAGGGCTCGGAAACACAGAGTACATAGGTCGGTCAGGAGCGGCAGAGCTGAGAGGAGTCAGCTCGATCCACAGGCCTGCAGTAGAGGGCCCGGAAACACAGAGTACATAGGTCGGTCAGGGTCGGCAGAGCCGAGAGGAGTCAGTTCGATCCACAGGCCTGCAGTAGAGGGCCCGGAAACACAGAGCACATAGGCCGGTCAGGGTCGGCAGAGCTGAGCAGACCTGCTGTTGAGGGCCAGGAAGTACAAAGTGCAGGATGCACGTCGGTATCGGCAGAGCTAAGCAGAGGCCAAGAACTGGAAGTATAGGCCAACGAGTCGGAAGCGGCAGAGCTGATCAGAAGCAGCCCGAACCACAGACCTGCGGTTGAGGGCCAGGAATTACAAAGTGCAGGACGCAAGACGGTATCGGCAGAGCTAAGCAGAGGCCAAGAACTGGAAGTAAAGGTCAATGGGTCGGAAGCGGCAGAGCTGCTCAGAAGCAGCCCGAGCTACAGACCTGCGGTTGAGGGTCAGGAAGTACAAAGCGCAGGATGCAGGTTGAAGATCAGCGTAGCTATGTCTAAACAGTTATGGCTGCAGGTCTGCGAGTGGGAGGCCTGGAAATGCGAACCACAGGTGCAGGCTGGTGCTGGGGCACAATGAATCGGAGGAGCTAAGTAATACGGGAGCGGAGAATCTCAACGGTCCGTCAGGGGTAATCATTACATACCAACAATGCGAGCGAAGGCGAAGGTTCTTGAAACGAAAAGATGCCCTTGTAGCCAGTAGTAGCCTGCCAGCTGTCTCTCACTACAGGACAAAACCCAAGTGCAGGACAAAACCCAAGTGCGAAGGCGGAGGTTCCTAAACAGAAAGATGCTTTCACAACAAATAGAAGCGCGACAGGTGTCCAGGACTAGAGGACAAAGCCGGGCGTCCAACGTTTTCTGACAGGAGGGCAGGTTCTAGCAGGAGGACGGATAAAAGGGGAGAAATCCCTCGTACGCAGGTACGCGCACACACTCTCTGGTCACTTCTTTCCACAACTGTTTTTCCTTCTGCTTCTCTCTGTTCTTTCTGGGGAAAAAGGACCTGACTTGAGCGTCGGAGGGCCTGATCCGGGGACTTTTTCCCTGGGTTTCGGTCCCTAACGTGAGAGGGGAGATCGTCTGCGTGTGCGCAGGGTCCTGTAGCGGCGTCAGCCACCCGTGGGGAGCCTGTATCGCCCGCGACCTCCCGTCAACGCCCAGTCCACTGCGACCGGCCTCTGTCCGACTCAGCCTCCGGACGGGATCAATGAGGAACCTCGAACAGTTGAAGAAGCTTTGAGCAACTCAGTTAGAAAAGAATGGAAAGTTGCAATGGATGAAGAAATGGAGTCAATGAGAAAGAATCAAGTTTGAGATTTAGTCGATCTTTCTGCGGGCCGAAGGGCTATTGGGAATAAGTGGATTCTCAAAGTAAAGAGGAAAGCAGATGGATCGATTAATCGATACAAAGCTCGATTGGTTGTAAAAGGATATACCCAAATGGAGGGTATTGACTTTGAAGAGACATTCTCCCCAGTTATGAAGTTTGTGTCAATAAGTGTCATCCTAGCTATAGTAGCACAATATGACATTGAATTACATCAGATGGATGTAAAAACGGCTTTCCTTAATGGTAATCTTGACGAAGAAATCTATATGGTACAACCAGAAGGTTATGTTGCTGAAGGCCAAGAGAAAAGAGTATGTAGACTTCGGAAGTCTATATATGGGCTAAAGCAAGCGTCAAGACAATGGAACATAAGATTTAATGAAGTAATATTATCTTATGGTTTCAAAATGGTCAATGAGGATCATTGTGTTTACCTAAGAAAGGAAAAAAAGAAAGTTTATCATTTTATCATTATATGCTGATGATATGCGAATAGCTGGAAGTGACATAAAGTGTGTGATAGAAGTCAAAAATTGACTTTCATCACAATTTGACATAATAGATATGGGAGAAGCAGAGTACATCTTAGGAGTGAAGATCGTTAGAGACCGATCAAAGAGGCTTTTGGGTTTGTCTCAAGAAACTTATATCACTAAGATGCTGCAACACTTCAATATGTCAGATTGCAACGTTGAACAGACGCCTATAGCAAAAGATACTGTCTTGAGCAAAAGTATGTATCCCAAGACTCTTAAGGAAATAGCCGAAATGAAGAAGAAACCATATGCCAGTGCTATTAGTAATTTGATGTACACTATGTTGTGTACTCGTCCCGATATAAGCTATGTTGTTGGCTTAGTTAGTCGTTTCCAGTCAAACTCAGGATCGAGACACTGGAAAGCGGTGAAGAGGATATTCAGATATCTTAAAGGAACAGCTGATTATTGCCTTTGTTTCCAAGGATCAGAAATGAGCCTAAGTGGCTACACAGATGCAGATTGGGCAGGGGACCTTGATGACAGAAAATCCACATCTGGCTATGTCTTCTTGTTGAATGATGGCGTCATCTCATGGAACAGCAAGAAGCAGGCTTGAAGCTGAGTATGTGGCTTGTGCAGCGGCTGTGCAAGAGGCTGTCTGGCTAAGAAGGTTCCTAAAACATCTGAAGATTGCTGAGGATAGTGGGAGTTCTGTTACTGTGTACTGTGTCAGTCAAGCTGCGATAGCTTTTTCCAAAGATCCCAAATATCACAGCAAAGGATGTTGGTGTAATATCCCTAGTGAGTGAAGCTAGGCAGCAAGGAAAGTCCTGGTGAGTGAAGCCAGGCACAGGAAATCCAGATAGATCAAGTTTGATCAGACATCTGGTATTTGGGAAGCCTAAGTAGGTCAAAGGGATTGACCGGATACTTGACACGGGAAATCCAAGTGGATCAAGGTTGATCGGACACCTGGTGGAGATAAGTCCAAGTGGGTTAAGGATGACCGGACACTTGGCACGAGGAGAAAAGTCCAAGTGGGTCAAAGAGATTGACCGGACACTTGGTGAGGGAGTTCTAGTAGGTCAAGGGTGACCAGATGCTAGGCATGATGTACCAACAGGTCATGGTTGACCGGATGTTGGTTTAGGGGACTTTGGACTTGTTTTTGGGCAAAAACAAGAGCTGGATCGATCAGCCGATCGATTGGTTCATGCCCAATCGATCGGCCGATCGATTGGGAGAGTCCCCATGACAAGCCTTCTCCCAATCGATCGGTGGATCGATTAAGGAGAAGTGTCGCGCGAACAGAAAGCCTCCAAATTGATCAGCCGATCGATTGGGAGCCTCCGATCGATCGAGCGATCGATTGGGAGGTGTGATTTCGCACAATAAGCTCTGGATCGATCAGCCAATCGATCCAGGCAATTCCCGAGAGCATAGAGGTGCTCTGGATCGATCGACCGATCGACCCAAAGCCTCCCCGATCGATGGGGAGCAATCCAATCGATCGGGATTTGACTGTTGGCGTAGGATATAGCTGTTGGCGAGCGTTTCTCTCGGTAAAACTCACGGCTTCCATTTCTGATCTTCACCGCATCTCCACAGCATCTCTCTTAGGTTCAGATCGCCAGTTCTTGAAGGTTCTTGGAGGCTTGTGCTGGTGCACATCCAAGTCAAGAGGCGAGGAAGAAGTTAGGGTTAGGGTTTCGTGTGCAAACTTGTAAGCTTTTACTTGTATTTTGTTTTCCCTTTCCTTCTTCTTGTACTGAGAGCTTGTAAGGCTTCTCCGCCTTCGGTAGTTACTGTAAAGGAGAGTTTTCATAGTGGAGGGCGCGTGAGTGTGTGGATCCTTGGATTAGTCACCTCTTCTTGACGTGGATACCAAGTAAATTCTTTGTGTTAGCGTTGTATGTGTTGTTTTTTGTATTTTCGCTGCATATCTTTGAAGAAACAAGCAACGACAACGACGAGCACGAGATCGCGCCGAGCTATTCACCCCCCCCTCTAGCTACATATTTGGTCCCAACAAATGGTATCAGAGCAAGGTTGTTCTTCACCGGAATCATCGCCGGAAGGGGCAAAAAGCTAGAGGGTGAAGAAGTTAGGGCAAAATTCTACAAAACAAAGATTTCATCAAGCTCAACTTCAAATGGAATTCAAGATGGTCTTGGATTCGACACAAGGGTGCCTCCACCATTCACAATGATGAGCATCGATCTTTGGAGATCAAGGATTGAGAATTTCTTAATGGTAGAGATATAGCAATGATTTGTTCTAATGGAAGGCTTCGAAGCTCCAAAGAATTCAAAGGGAAAAATTCTCAAGAGGAGCAAGTGGAGCCAAGACCAAATCCAAAGATGTGAGGCCAATGACAAAGTGACCAAGCTTTTGGTCAATTTATTGCCAAGCAACATTTTGGAGAAAATTAGAGATTTTGAAGATGTCAAAGAGCTATGGAGCAAATTGGCCAAGATTCATGAGATCCCCTCCACTGTACCAAGCCAAGAAAAATCCAAAGAGGGTGACTCATTGGAGCAAGACCAAGAGGAGGAGAATTCCGAAGGTGAGAGATGCTCATCTTCCGAAGAAGAAGTCCAAGAAGCCTCATCTTCAAAGGAATGCAATGAAAAGGACAAAGAGGGAGCATACTCTTTGTTCCATATACAAAACGAAGATGAAGAAGCCTCCACCTCTAGGATTGAGGGGGAGTATAGATCATTGACACCGGAGCTAGAAGAAGCCTCCACGTCCGGGTCAAGAAAAGAAGAGGGTAAAGAAGCTTTCACCTCCACAAGTCAAGCTAAATCAAATGAAGGATCAAGTGTCATCCCCATACATGGAGGTAAAAATATTTTAATTAAAGATAAAAATCACATCATATGTTTTGAGTGTAGGGAACATCGGCACTACAAGAGTAAGTACCCCAAATTGACCAAGAAAAAAGGCCAAGTGACACTAAAGGGCAAGGTGAAGCCCAAAGAGATCGTCCCCACAACAAAGAAGAGCAAGGAGCACATTGTGTGCTTCTCTTGCAATCAAAAGGGACATTATCGGAGTCAATGTCCCAAGGGGAAGAGAGCAGTCAAGGCTCAAGGAGGAAGCACAACTCAAGGGGGAGCCTCCAAGGTAAAATGAAAAGTATCATTTGTTGAGCCTACTCCTTTAAATAATGGTAAGAAACATGACAATTCTAATTTTTATCATTTTAATACTATTTACCATAGAAATAGGAAGCATGATAGCATTAAAAAAAAACATATAGCTTTTCATGCTAAAACTACCACACCTAGGGTTAGGAAGGTAGATGAAAATCTAGGCAAGAAAATAAAGAATTTTAGTTATGTGTCTAGAAACAAAAATGCTCATGAATTTAATGGAAAACCAAAAACTAAGGACTTAATGGTGGAAAATCAAGTCTTGAGGTCAAGACTTGATAAATTAGAAAAAACCCTAAAAAGGATGAAAAATATCCTAAAAGGGCAAAATGAGCATAACCTAGGTTTAGGACAACAAAAGTCATCCAATGGTTATAGAGGTTTGGGATACAAACCAAAGGCTAAGAAGGATGTAATTCTCTTACCATAGGGTTCCATATAGTTATGGAATCAACCCTAGGTCAAATGGTCAAGGCAAAAATACTAGGGAGGTTATCCCTAAGAGCATTTTTGTAACAAATGTGACTAAGACTTCTAAGAAGTCCAAGAAAGTCACAAGAGAAGAAATCCCTAGAGTTGATGTAGAAAATGTGACCAAGGCTTTTAAGAAGCCTAACAAGGTCACTAGGAAGGCATCTAGGGAAGTTATCCCTAGTGAATACCTAGAGCATCCAAGGAGCACCAATAGGTTTTGGATTCCTAGGAGCATTTTCTCTACCCCTTAGATGAGTGAGAGAGTGTCAACCCAAATTGAAAGGGTAGTTAACCCAATCATGATAAAGTTGTCACTCTAAGAGCATTTTCAAGGTTACTATTAACCTTTGAAAATGAAGTGGATTTTCATTTACTATTGGAAAGAGTAAGATGTGCCATAATGTGAGAAATTTAAATTTTACAATTAGTTTGACACATTTTGAAAAATCATAAGAACTACCAAGTTGGGATTATGGTATGTTCTTAGGGAAGTTAAAGGCAAATCTAAGCCTTATTTCAATTTGTTACTCTTTAAAAGAGTAATTTGTGTCAAAAATTTGAAGAATTTGCTTAATTTAAATTGGCACAAATTAGGAAAAGCAAAAGAAATGTCAGAATTGGGTTTGGCATTTCTTGGGATTTTTTGGGCAATCTAGGGTTAAATTTTAGTTTAGCTAAGGGTTAAGGATACTTAGAGAGTTATTCTAGGAATTTTACTTATGCTAATTTGTCATGTTTTGTTTGCCCATCATATGTCATGACATCATATTTATTTTTGCATTCATATTTTATTATGAAAAATACAAAAATATCATGTCATGTTATACATACATCATGTAGTTCTAAGAAATTTTCTTTTGAAAATTATTTATCTTTTATGTATGTCATAACACATCATGCATTATTTTAATTCCTTACAAATCTAAGGACAAATGACATTCATTAACAAGTAACATTCTTGGTGGATGTTCATAACCTCAAAATGCCTAGATAGATATGCATGATCCCTAGATTAGGGCAAAACCAAACTTTACATCTCACAAAAGAACTATAAGATGACTTGTATGTGTTTTAGTGTACATTAAATACAAGTGAGATGTTAGGATAATGAACAAAACTCAAGATGTTGATTTAGTACATTCTTTTGAGTTTTAGGTTCATCAAAACACATAGTTATGTGTTTTCCAATCATTGGGAAAGCTAATGTACAAGTCATGTGCATTAAGCAAAAAGAACATGATTGGATATTGGTTTTGAAAATCATTTTAAAATACTTTTGGAAAACATTGGTGAAGACTATCTTTTAATAGTACTCATCATTGAAAAGTTAGACACAAACTAGAAGAAAACACTAAAGTTTTTACAAGTTTTCTAGTTTGTGTCAATTTTGGAAAATATGAAGTATTTTCTTAGAAAACTATTTTTCCTTGATAGTATATGCCCTAAATAATGTCTACATGAATTTTCATAATTTTTTAAATTTTGTAGAATTTTGGGGGAGTTTCTGAAATTGACTGAAAGTGAATTTCAGCAATTTCAGAGCTTTAATCGATCACCCGATCGATTGGAGTGTCTCAATCGATCGAGCGATCGATTGGAGTGCCTCAATCGATCGGGCGATCGATTGAGAAGGCATCTCTCACGAGCAAAAGCTCGCTGGATCGATCCACCGATCGATCCACGCAGTCTGAATCGATCAGTGGATCGATTCAGCAGGGTTCGATCGATTGGGACCCAACTCCAATCGATTAAGGATGCTGATTTTGGCTGGGAAAGCCTGATTTCAACTTTTTGAATCACCTTTAGTCTAAGTAACCATTCCTAGCCCCTCAAAACACATTTGTATATAGTTAGGGGGAGTTTTCATGATGAAAACAACGATGGATTGGTTAAGAAAGACCAAGTAGAGGTTTAGGTTGAGGTTTGGTTTCAATATTGAATTTTTGGACCTTAAAACTTCTAAATTTGGGTTTTCTAAAGGTTTAGGGATTCCAAGTCATTGTTGGTACAATGACAGAAATTACGTGCATGTCTTTAAGGGGAGTTACTCTTTAAGGACATGAAAATTTATTTTTCATACACCTTGGAAGGTGGTTAACCTTCTTTAGCGAAAATGCTCAAGGTTGGACATTTGAATGTAATGAAGAGTGGATATCTTCATTATTCAAGTGATGTTTGCTCACGGATGAGCATTTGATGACAATGAAGGGTATGCGACCTTCATTTGAATCGTGTGTGAATATACAAAGTGGTATATGCTCAAGAATGAGCGTTTAGAATAATGAAGGGTATGGGACCTTCGTTATTGTGTTGTGAACAACGAGTGAAGTTGTCAATAACGTTGGGTAACTCTTCAGGGGAAGAGTTTTTTATGTGTGCCAATAGGGGGAGAATGTGTGGTTAAGTTAGGTATTCATTACCTAAAGAGTGAGTTTGTCATCTAGAAAAGGAGGAGAATGAAGGAAACCATCATTCTCATATTGGCATGAAAGGAGTTGAGGCTATGAGATTAGCCTAACTTACAAGTGGTATTGTCAAACATCAAAAAGGGGGAGATTATGGGTGCAATATTCCCTAGGTCAAGGTTGACCTGGTTGACTGAGCTTGAATTGGCTTAAGCTCGAGTCTTAACGTTTGGGTTTCAATGTTTGATAATACATGGAGACAAGACATGAAAATTGCAGGTGTAATTGTTCATGTGGTTAGATTGTGAAGGAGAGTCAAGTAGGTTAAGGTTGACTGGATACTTGACTGGAAAATCCTGGTGAGTGAAGCCAGGTGAAAATCCTAACTGGGAGGTTAGGCAGACTGGAAAATCTTAGTGAGTGAAGCTAGGTGAAAGTCTCGGTGAGTGAAGCCGGACAGTTGAAAAGACCTAGTAAGTGAAGCTAGGCAGTATGGAAAGTCATGGTGAGTGAAGCCAGGCAGAAGAAAAATCCTAGTGAGTGAAACTAGGTGAAAGTCCCAGTGAGTGAAGCTGGGCAGCTGAAAAATCCTGGTGAGTAAAGTCAGGTCAAAGACCTAGTGAGTGAAGCTAGGCAGCAAGGAAAGTCCTGGTGAGTGAAGCCAGGCACAGGAAATCCAGATGGATCAAGTTTGATCAGACATCTGGTGTTTGGAAAGCCTAAGTAGGTCAAAGGGATTGACCGGATACTTGGCACGGGAAATCCAAGTGGATCAAGGTTGATCGGACACCTGGTGGAGATAAGTCCAAGTGGGTCAAGGATGACCGGACACTTGGCACGAGGAGAAAAGTCCAAGTGAGTCAAAGGGATTGACCGGACACTTGGTGAGGGAGTTCTAGCAGGTCAAGGGTGACCAGATGCTAGGCATGATGTACCAACATGTCATGGTTAACCGGATGTTGTTTTAGGAGACTTTGGACTTATTTTTGGGCAAAAACAAGAGCTGGATCGATCAGCCGATCGATTGAGCCTTCTCCCAATCGATCGGTGGATCAATTGAGAAGAAGTGTCGCGCGAACAGAAAGCCTCCCAATCGATCAGCCGATCGATTGGGAGCCACCGATCGATCGATGTGTGATTTCGCACGATAAGCTCTGGATCGATCAACCGATCGATCCAGGCAATTCCCGAGAGCACAGAGGTGCTCTGGATCGATCGACCGATTGATCCAAAGCCTCCCCGATCGATTGGGAGTAATCTAATCGATCGGGATTTGATTGTTGGCGCAGGATATAACTGTTGGCGAGCATTTCTCTCGGTAGAACTCACGGCTTCCATTTATGATCTTCACCGCATCTCCACAGCATCTCTCTTAGGTTCAGATCGTCAGTTCTTGAAGGTTCTTGGAGGCTTGTGCTGGTGCACATCCAAGTCAAGAGGCGAGGAAGAAGTTAGGGTTAGAGTTTCGTGTGCAAACTTGTAAGCTTTTGCTTGTATTTTGTTTTCCCTTTCCTTCTTCTTGTACTGAGAGCTTGTAAGGCTTCTCCGCCTTTGGTAGTTACCGCAAAGGAGAGTTTTCATAGTGGAGGGTACGTGAGTGTGTGGATCCTTGGATTAGTCACCTCTTCTTGAGGTGGATACCAAGTAAATCCTTTTTGTTAGCGTTGTATGTGTTGTTTTTTGTATTTCCGCTGCATATCTTTGAAGAAACAAGCAACGACGAGCACGAGATCATGCCGAGCTATTCACCCCCCTCCCCTCTAGCTACATATTTGGTCCCAACAAAGGTAAGCATATAGAAATTAAATATAATTTTGTAAGGGATATTGTTGGCAAGAAAAAGGTGATTCTTGATTACATCCCTACACGAAATATGCTTGCTGATCCTTTTACTAAGCCATTAACTAAAGAGTCATTTCATGGGCATGTGAAGTCTTTGGAACTTCGAAGAATGTAACAATTGTAAAAACATTTTGATAAATGAAAAATGTCATGATCTATTTAGTGTATATGTCTTTGTTACATTCGAATAAAAGTCTCGATAAGCATGTTGACAGATTGGGATTGGTCCACTCACATGGACAATCATATCTATTTGTTAAGTACAAATAGAGGTAAGACCGTTGCTTATGGGACAACTTATGTAGCTGTGAATAGAGACATACCCATAAGTTAAGGTCGTTTTGATATTTGTGTCAAGATGAGATCATTTGTGTAATGATTGGAGTAAATACACCCACCATTTACTGAATCTGCTTGAGGCCAGATTAGAATTCATATGTTGAATTCAGGATTAGACATTGGGAATGTCTAGATCGAAATCTGTACGATGTTAAATTTTAGAAAAAAAAACATGCGCTCTTTTTGGTAAAGAGAATAACATCGTAGCATGTGATTCATACCCCATGTGCTATGGCGACAAGAAGCGTAGTAGGAGAATGGATCCCTGCTTCTCTACTATGTGAGACCCTTGAGATTATAAGTTAATCTCGATTTTACCCTAAATGACTATTTAGCTGTCTACTTGAAATTCTGATCAGTGTCTGCTACTTTAGCATGTTTCTTATTGGCTATGGATGATTCAGTCTATGGAGCATAACTAGGAAAGCGACTGATTAGAATGAATAGATTCTAGCTTAAAAGGAATATTAAGATTGATTTACATCTGTGATATTTATTCACTGGTACCAGTTACATTTTTAGTTTAGTACATAAAATGTAATTGTGAATAATTTGTTTGATTGAAGATGTTGAACATGCTCTTGACATATGGTCAATATGAGAGATTAGAGATGTTCATGATGATGTAAATAATTTAATCTGGGGTAAAGGTAAGCCATTTATGTCTTTGATTCGTTCTATGAACATTTATGTCTCTGATTCGTTCTATGGAGCAGCTAAGTAAGGTGTGATAATCTTCTTAGCAATTGAATGCTCATTGTGCTTACTGTCGCACGAACCATTTTCCCTAATGTATGGAATGGATGTTCTTATTTGGTCTTTGTGATTAAATTTTGCTCTGATCTTCGTGACATGATCCTCATAAAGTCTTCGTGACTTATTTGGTCTTTGTGAATAAATTTTGCTCTGGTCTTTGTGACTTGATCCTCATAAAGTCTATGTGACTTATTTAGTCTTTGTGACTAATTTCGCTCTGATTTTCTTGACATGATCACCTTGTAGTCTATGTGACTGACATGGTCCATGTGACTATATGGATTGGCTTGGACGAGTGGGAGATGTGAGGCGTTACTGTTGACGAAGGATTCCCCTTCGTTACTCTCCTTTTAGTGCAAACGCCAAGGAGACGAAGGAGCGTCCCTTCCCCTTCGTCTTCCTTAGCCTTCTTATAAGAGGCGCCCAAGGCAATCAGAAAAGGGACAACGGTGAAGCGGAGGTGATCAACGAGAGAGCACTGCCAAGTTGTGAGGAGATTTGCTCGAGCAAAGGAGAACGTCTAGAGGTCGGGATTTAGTTTGTGAAAGAGTTCGAGGAGGTTCCGGAGGTGATCTTCTTAGCGACAGCAATAGCAACAGCGACGTCTCCGGCGATTCTTCGACGATTTCTTCGAGAGATCAATGTGAGTGGTCATCGCATTATTTTATTTTTGTTTCATGCTCTCAAAACTACCAACAAAGCCAACGCTAGCATACAATCCGCCATCAGGAGGAAACTATAACCCGCCAGCACCAACCTACAAGCCGGCACCAGCGTATAAGTCACCATCCGGAGGACATTATAACCCACCGACACCAACCTATAAGCCGGTGCCGACGTACAAGCGACCATCTGGAGGATACTATAATCCACTGACACCAACGTACAAGCCAACGCCTAAGTACAAGGCACCATCGGGAGGATATTATACTCCACGGACACCAACGTACAAGCCGGCGGCAATTTATAAACCGCCTTCAGGAGGGTATTATAACCCGCCGGCGGCACCAACGTACAAGCCAACTCCAATGCCGTACTACAAGCACCCAATATTTAAGCATCCAATATTTGACAACCCACGCATCTATAAGAAGCTCCCAATTTGGCCTCCACATTCCAACTGGCCCGGCCATCCGCACACCGAGGTGAATCAGAAGCCATAGAAGAATTAAGATGAAGAGGTTTATATATATATATATATATATATATATATATAGAGAGAGAGAGAGAGAGAGAGAGAGAGAGAGATATGATATGTGTTGCACGAAGGTGCAGCCCATACATACTATGCATGTAGTTGCTGCTTAATAATTCTGTTTTTTTAGGAGATATGTGTTATGCATTTGTTTTGAGCGAAGTTTCTCTTTTCTATTTTACTTTTGTGTGTAATTTATAAAAGCACTTGATTTCTTAGTTAATTATTCAACTAAGTACTGTGGTGTATGATGGTTATCAGCAAATGTCATAATTAAAACTTAATTTCTTTGCTCGTTTGGTTTTTAAATATTTTGCATCGACGCAGTGTACTTAATTTCTTACTCCAAAATTAAATGCAAAATGAGAAATGTTATTGTATAGAATTCAAAGAAAGCACACGATTCAAATAGAGATTTAGTTAAATAGGAGAGTAATAGATATCATAGGTCAGTTTTGTTTGGAGAAAATATTCTCTTGGAAATTATATTTTGGATGTTTCTACATTTGGCAAGACGAAAAATTATGATGAGAGAATTTTCAGCTTTAGGAAAGTCCATTTTGTCGAAGGATTGTATATATACACAGAGTGAGAGAAAAGCATAGACATTGAAAGAAATTGTATTAGAAAAAAAATGTGGAACCGTCACATCAGCGGTCCCCCTAGAGCCGAAATTGTATTAGAAGAAAGGATGGAGAGAGGAGGAAGTCATTTTCTCCCCATAGGATAGGAGTTTCCATTTGAAAAAAATAATACAAGTCATCTTCTCTTGTCATCACCCATTCATTGGGCAAAATGTGATTCAGTTGGTCACAGCGCTCCCGTCAACTCACCCCAGGACCATCACGAGTTGTCATCACCCATTCCTAAATTTATGTAAGCCTTCCTATGAACTCATGTGTGCCGGACAACTGTCCGTTTTGTTCATGCTTGTCTTCCTCGCCGTATTGGTTGACTTGATTCCTACCACAAGGCTCAAGTTTCAGTGCGTGTCGCTGGACCTATTTGATGTCTTGGAAGATAGACAGGAAGGTCAAAGGGACTTGACAACCAAGTTTTGTGTCGCAAGGTGTCATCGGGTCTCACTCAACTTGCTTGGTCTCTAGGAAAGTCGAGTGGACCACCCTGCAATTGAGCTAGTCACTACTAGAGGACCACCAAAGGCTATCTTGTGGGAGATGGATTTGATATAGATAATTGCATTCATGGTGACAACTCTTTTGTACAGAAAGAATCAAGTAACAAGAGACAAATAGAAAATGCCTTTATTTTTTCCTGAAAAAAAAAATCGCTTGTCCTCAAATCTACCCAAGAAGAGAAGGCATCTTCTCTAATCGATAAATAGTGAATGACAGAGGAGATTGCGCTTCTCATCAATGATATTAGCAAGAGGAGATTGCACATGAAAGAACATGGGAAGACGGAGGAAATCATCAAGCATGGTGAGGAGGCAATTGATCTTTGTTCCCCTTGGAGGTTATATGGCCAAGGACAAAGCGAGGAGGTAGAGGGCTTCTTGGGCATGTCACCGAGCGTAGCAAGGATGCATTCAATCTATCATAGAACAGTAAAAGCATGCTGGAGAGGTAATGAAAGTGGAGAGGTAGAAGAATGATATTGGTTATAGTAAGACATTACAAATCTACCAACACCACCTCAATTGCATTTGAAAAAAAAAAAACTATTATCCCACCATGTGATGGAATATATTATTCTCTAATCAAAATTTTCCAAGATGATGAAATTTAAACCTCCATCTTTCCCTTTTATGCTGAAAATGATAGAAGAATATAGCCATGACTAAATTCTGATGTCCTCTCTTGCCTCCCGAGAGAGAATTTTCTGGTGGAATTATATGCTAAAACTGAAAGATCATTATCCGTTCTAAATACTTCATTATAATTTTGTGAAAAAATAACGTTTGGAATGAAGTTGACTAGCATTCCAGTATTAATCATGATGCTCCACTTAAGCTTGTCAATCTATGATTATGGCTGAAACTGAACACGTTTTAAAGTAGACACAAATAAATTGAAGAAGATCGATTGTGCAAGGTTGGTTTAATTTATACAAATTCTTGTAAGAACACACACGTTCTTGATTATCCATTCTTCTACCAGCAATCTAATTTATCAAGGATCTCGAACAAGGCGGCAACATTTATTACCATATTTACCAACTGAGAGTAAATTTCATCTATCTTTTCTCATATTAAATGAATTCCCCAGCATTTGATCTTTCCAAGTAGTCGTACCCAAGAGTAATATGTCAATTGAAGAAAATACAAAATGATACATTAATAAAATGAATGATATAGACAAGGAAGCAGAATCAATCTCTACTTTGTTCCCTTGTTTTGTCTTATGTTCATCGTATGATAAAACAAACGATCAAAGAATACCACAAAACCAATTAACAACGGTAAAAATTTCTTGCAGGTGATAAGGAACAATATTCCTAAATATTAGAACAAAAACTCGTTTAAAGCTATCTATTTTGTCCTAAAAACAAAGAACTACTTGTTGAAATCTCACGCTACCAATCACAAATCAACATGGGGAATAAAGAGGGCAATTTTACCGGAAGCGCCGAGGAATGGAATGAAGCATCGAGAAGGAAAAAGCGAATCACCGGTGCGCGGTCACAAGCGTCTCAATGAATCTGAGGCCGTCGTACCTCGGCGCGAACTTGTCCTCGGCTCTCCGTTTCGAATCAGATCCCGAAGCATTTTTCATTGATCCCGATCCCTAAGCATCGCGCAAATCCATCACGAATCCGTAAACAATCTTAATGAATCAACAGGAGATAAGGTTATGCATACCTCTTTAGTGGGGGCGGATGGGGAAATAACCGCGAAGACGTAAGGAGTGGCCGCGGCGGCGAGAGTAGCAGAGAAGGAAGCCGCGAGCGAAGCAGCGATGGATCCGGCCTTGATCATCTCGTCGACGTCTTGCCCTTTGTCGCTCGATCGCCGGAGAAGCTCAGAAACCCTTCCCAGAGCGGCGCGCTTTGTTTCCGGCTTCCTGCCCCCTCCGTTTTGTCGGGCAATAAATTGAATTAAACAGCGCGTTTAGGTTCCGCCTTGACAACGTGTCCAATGAATAGGATGGCGCCGCGTGTCGAATAACCGCGTTTTGCTTGGGTTGGCTCGAGTTCAACGACGATCGAGGAGAGAAAGATGCTTGGCCAGCGTGGATGGAGAAGCTTAAGGTGGCTTGCTTCGATTCCAAAGACGATTTTTAATACGCCAAGTTATATTATGGCTAGGTCTTTATTTATTTATTTATTTATTTATTTTTGTTTTTAAGAGCCACATTTATTTATCTGCCCTGTGTGGGCTTTCATATTCAGAATTGAACTGATGCCATTATTTGGGCCAAGGCTAATTCTTTTGGTGTAGTGATTTTCACGGTTCAGATAAATGACATTCTAAATGCTGCATGGAACAGAGAGGCTTGAAATTTCAAGCTCTTTCATCTCAAAATTAATTATAGGGATGGGGTTGATTATTAATGATGTATAAAAAATAATAATAATTTTTTTATTGTAAAAATAGTGATAGGTTTTTATATTTTTGAAATGATATTAAGGTGTCAAATTGGAGACTATGAAAAGACTTATATATACCCTCATTATTCAAATTGTTGAAGGCCGAAAGCAGTAGTTACATAATGACAACCACCCATTAATCTGCCTCTTTAATGGAGTGCAGACATTCTTTTCATTCATCGGTGAACTGCTCTCCTAGAGACTTAATTAAATGGATTTAATTCATCATTAATTGCTTGCATCGGTAACTAGCTATGATAATTAAAGTTTGCCTCTTGTCAATTGTTACAGGCTTACAGCAACCACTGCAAATTAATTAACACTTGGCCTTTAAACTCAGCAAATTACTTCGTCTTTGTGTTGTATGTTTATTCCAGATCTACTTGTTATGGATTATTTAACTATTTTTTTTTAAAAAAAAAGAAGTTTTTGGATGGCTGATACATATTCATTTCCTGTATCAAAGTTCAAAATGATATAAATTTGTGAAAAAAACATGCGAATTGTAGGCGAACTGTAGGCATTAATTAAGATTTGTTGGTGATGTATTGGACAGGCATATTGCCGAAAGTAACCAGAGAGAAGCGTGATACCGTGGAGCAAGAAAGATGTAAAACGACAGACAAAGTTGGGAAGGAAAATGGATCCAAAGCATGACGAGTACGACACGAAAAAGCACGAAGACAGTTGGCGAAATTATGAGGCCGCGCCGTGGTTGGTGAGACGCGCTAAATACCTGGAATTTACACCGCCACTCTGATTCCCATCGACATGGACCGTGCCGTAACGGGGCCCGAACCGGAATACCGCGGATCGAGATCCGCTTATTGAGTGAGTCCCTACATTCGTCCCTTTCCTGAGGATCCTCGCCTCCGGCACCAGCTACCCCGCGGGCCCCATCTGTCCGGTGCGCCTCTTCTTCGTTCATATTTTTCACAAATTCATAAATTTGTTTATGATTAATTTTTAAAAAAAAAATCAACATAGAAAGACATTCAATTTTTTTTAAAAAAATAACTAAATACTGTCTGTAACTAACTCCGCTTTAAAACAAACTGTTGGTGGATTCCATTCCAATCTTATATCACAATCCAAGATGTCTCATTCTCCGCTCCCTTTGACATCTTCTCTTACTACTTGCTGTTACTATTTGCATTTACTACTGTACCGGACATGGACTCAAAGATTACTTTAAATCGAGGAGAGTAGTAGAGCTCTGATGCCCACAGCTGCACCCAGCAATTTATCTTTTGACTCTTTTGTTCTGACAAAGTTGTGTTCGGTGGCAGAGAGATTGCGAGGTGTGAGCTGAAAAGCAGGAAGCCATTACAAGTGGCCCTTTTTAAAGGGCACAAACTATATCAGCATCTCAGCGTCTTTCATAAATTCTTCAAAATATTTCATCAACCCAGACTCATTCACCAACGCTCACGAAATAGACATGATAAAATGAAGATCACTGATTGGGAGAATGAAAAAAAAAAAGTTTATTATGTAGAAGTGCCATTTGATAAAAATAAAAACGAGGGTCAGTTTGTTATTGTATGAAGCATGAGGCGTTTTGTATGATTTTTAACCAAATTTACGAAGCAAACCCAGCATCTTTACGATGCAGGCTAATGTTCACCCCGCTTTTGTACCTGATTAGTAATTCGATCGACCGAGTGGGCCCGTTGAGGCATCTGCGATTTCGAGAAGAAAAGCGGGCAATCTTTCGGCACCTTTTAAGCTATCGCCTTTGAAACGGGGGCAACCTAACGCCAATATGCTCATTAGTCATTACCCACCTCGATCTCCTTTTTCCCTTTCCTTCTTCCCTTTGTTTTTTATTTTAAGAAAACACACACAAGTCTCTGCGAACTGAGACCGGAGTGTCAGGAAGCGGAGGAGAGAGAGAGAGAGAGAGAGAGAGAGAGGTGGCTGGCGCGGCAGAGCAGGCAAAGAATTACTACTGACCTCCAGGCTACTTCTCCTCCACCGCCTCCTCCCTCCGTTCTTCTTTCTGTTTCCTCTCTTTCTTGTTCCGTCTGTCGGTGTCCACGGACTAGTTCAGAAAATGAAAGCAGAGTTTGGAAGAAAGGGATTAATGGGACTACTCACGATTCGTCAGATCTGATAGTAGAATTTGCTTCCAGCGAGCTGCATTGTTCATCTGGTGAGTCCTGATCGTGTCCGCTTTGCTCTGGTGAATCTATTTCGGGTTATACAGCTGCAGTGTTTTGGACATTTTTTTGTTTTCCCTGTATTAAATAGCGCCGAAGATGCTGAGCAAGTTGTGTTTTCCTGGATTATCCATTCTCTGATTAAAAAAAAAAAATCCCTTTTCTCGCACATCAGTTTTCCCAATACAATTTGCGCCGATTCATTATCCGTTACCGATACTTTTTTTTTTCCCATTGTTTTTGCAACTGAGTGCTTTAACATTTGGTCTTTCTTCGAATTGAAGTTATTGGGTCATATGGACGATTGATGGAACCTAAGCCTTTTTTATGTGCGTGGTAGGCCAGTGATGCTAGTGGGAGATTAAAAAAGAATCGATGAACTGGACTTTTTGAAAAATAATGCTCGATATTCCTTCTGAAGCATTATTGCTTCCAGGACGTACTTGCGAGATTAGATCAGGAGGGATGATTTCTTCCTTATAGTTACACTCTGGAAACACTTTATGTATGTGTAACACCTACTCCACCTCCTACCCTCAATTTTAAAGAATTCCACCCAACTTTGGGCCATTGCTCAGTGCTTTTCCTCGGTGGCCTCTCTAATTTACGCCGTGTGATAAAGTTGGCTCCCCTAACTTGTGCTCATCCTCGCTTCAATGTTCATGTCGCATTAATGCATCACAGTCGTAGTGTGTTTATACTTGATGCACCATCACCCCTCTTTTCCGGATTTTATGAATGTAAGATACTTGTAGGAGGCGAGTTGTGCGTTTGAGGTTCTTGCGCCTGTTCTTGTCCAACATAAAAAATCATATTTTTTTTCTTTTGGTAGTTTAAGCTTTTAATTGGATTGACATAAAAAAGTGAATTGCTATTTACAACGGAGCAATGGGATGTTAATTTCATGTGCAGATTATTTACGATGCTCATGAAAATTTTCTTTTGAGTATGTCTTTTCTATATGTTTGAAATTAGCTGTTTCTAAAGGTCAGCTATTTGGTTACCATGATTCCTTTTTTTTTCCTTTTTCTTTTTTAATTCATTTTTATCATGTTGCATCAGGAAACAAATGTAGCTTGTTAAGTGTATCTCTTTCAGTTACTGCTGTTATACAATTCATATTTGGTTTCTCCTCAATGATCTACATGTTTTATCCACACATTCTTGTCTGCACGAAATTGTTCCAATGGGTTCCCTGCAAAATTGTAATGACTTGCTTGATTTTTGCAGTGAATACTACCCACGCTCTTGCTACATCAGAATATTTCAAAAACTTTTGCAAAGGTCAGCTTTGAGAACAATTTCATCTAGTTAATTATCTGACAGCTAAATTTAAAATTTTCACTCTCATTTATTTCCATGTTATGGAAAAAGTTAGTTAGTTTACATCCAAGTGTTAACTGCACCTACTCTGGAACTTTTATGATCAATAATTGATAGCTAAATCTTTGCTCAACAAATTTTTTGCAGAATTATCTTTTATATATTTTGTATGGTTCTCTTGCTTACCATGGTGTAATTTGCCTTCTGAATTTATCTCTCTTGCAACAGTTGTGTTGGCGGTACAATAATGGACAAGTAATTTACCATCTGAATCTCTCTCATGAAACAGGCATATTGGTGGGTACAATAATGGACTAGTAATTTAGCATGTAAGTTGCCAACATGAGAGTGTGCAATGATTGAGTGCATAGATAATAATAGTCTGGACACATAATTAAGTCACATGTGGTTCCAATTGCAATTAATTGTCCCAGACAGAAATTGGGCATCTTTTGTTCATTTTGACAGTATTCCTTGGTAACTTGTCTTTCAAGTTATGATAGCTTAGTAGCTAGCTATTGCATGATACAACCTTTTTATAAAACAATGTGCAATAGCATTTGGTACTTGGCCACCGCAAGAGGGACTGTGTTACCAAACTATGATAATCCATAGACATCTAGAGATTGAATACAACACAAACGTAGGAATTCACTTGGAATCCTTACGTCAGATATGGTTTATGCCCAAGGAGGAATATTTCACTATGAACAAAACGAAACAACAAAAACCACATTCCCATAGGTTGATGACAATCTCTCACACAAGGCTGATAATGTTCTCTTGTCTTTTGCAGTGTCTATGTATTTTGTGCAACATACAATCAATTTCCTTTGACTATAGACATTATATGTCAGGACTCGAAGGGCTTAAATTGTCTTTGCAAATCGGCTCACTAATTTCACTTACTAATGTTGGTTGATCTTGATAAAAAAAATTGCCAAGCTGTTCCTGCTTGAATCCTGATACTGTCTTGGACTTTCTGTTTCTTATAATGAAGTGTACAACTCTGTCAATCTAGCCTATGGTGCTCAATTCCATCCCTAAATTTTTTACTGTTTCTTAAATGAATTGATTTGTTTGCATCCATGCAATTAGAAATATAATGTCACAACTCACTTAAATGAGACAATTGACCTATTAACTTGTCAGGTTAACTACTGATCCAAAATGCTCAAGTACAAGAGGCTAACTCATCTAAACTTAGAAAGCTTCTCCATTAGACCTCAACCCAACATAAAAGCGCAGCTCTGTGTACGAAGCTCCTACCAATACGGCGGGTCTTAGGGAATGGTCGGACCATATTAAGTCTATTGTATGTAGTCTTACCTGCATTGTAAAAGATTGTTTTCGCGACTCCAACCTATGACACTAGGTCACACGGCAACAACTTTATCATCACAAACAACTTTATCGTTACATCAAGGGTCCCCTTCAGACCTCAACCAACACGTGAGATTAAATTAGGGCGACACATATAGTAAGCCATCTCTGAGGCCTTGCTGTATTCCCAGATATCATCTTTCAAACCTCTAGGCCTGCAATACAGAAAACTATCTATGTTCTGGCGCACCTCATTCTTTTCTTTTAGTTTTCTTTAGTAATTAAGATAGCTTGAGTCACACATCTAACTGTTTGCTGGATTCTCAATACGGTTAATCTCAACAGCTTGCTTTATGGATGATACAAATAAAGGAAAGAAAAAATCTAAATTTTTTAACAAAAATGAAAAAAATGAAATAAACAAAGATTTATCACACATTTAAACATTAAAGAGCAGTTCTTTTAAATTCTGGAAGCTGCATAGTTTTTGTATGTCCTATCAGTATATTTTGTTTGTACTTAAAATCCTCATCACTATTTCTTGTTATATCCAACATTTCTTTTCACTTTTCTCGTCCTCTATCACTGTGTTGATTGAAAGTATGGCTCAACAGCATAGCCTTCCGAGTAGCTGTGTGATCAGCGATGGACAGGAGAAGTTGGCCATGGAAGAAGAAGTCATCTGAGAAGGCAGTAACGTCAACTGACACCACCACCAATTTGTCCAACTCTAGTGGAAGTCTAGCAAATCAGGTTTGTTTATTATTGTCTTTAGGCATCTGAAGTGAATAATAATGTGTTGCAGCTTGAATTCTTATGGAATGCATGTGTTCTACACTGTTTATTGACCAGAACAATAACCATAAGGCATCAGTGGTTCCATTCAAGTTGATTGGATATTGACCTTCAGAAATGAGAAATTGTTTCATAATTTTGATTTTCCAAGTTTACAAATTCCATTGGATTTGGGAGAAGGATATATAAAAAATTTAAAAACTAAAGATATATTAAGTGGTACCTGTCATAAGCAAAATTAAGTCAAATCATGATCCATTTTTATAACTGAACAACCATTAGTCTTATGCTTGATTTATTCAAGATTTTGCTACATTTTACCAAGGTTTAGTGAATATGACTGTCACTGGAAAAGTAGCTCTAACCTGAAAAACTAAACAAAAGGAATTAAAAAAAAAACTAGCAAGTATATTACTCTTGAGTGCAAAAACTCACTATACATAGTTCTTTATAATCAACATCATTTGATATATAAGCAAGAGATACCTAGACTGTCATTTTGGATGGACTAAAAGTACAAAATGTCTGTTACCTAACAGAGGACTTGTAAATTATCAAAAGAGATAGGTGATTTCATATTTACTATAGGAGCTACAACCTGCATCAACCTATATAGAAGCTTCTAAGAGAGCACAAATATGGAGTTGAACCTGCTTCTTTGAAGCAACAACACTAAGCCATAAGAGAGAAGTTAATGTTTGTAATATCCTAATGTCACTTCAACCATTAATATCAAAATAACCCACGTATGTTAGTTTTTAATTTTTATCTTTCCTGCAGGTTGCAAGCCAAAAAAAAATCATTTAATTTCCTTGATTTGGTATTTTCCTTGTGATTCACATGTTAGCTCACTTGAATTACTTGATTGTGTATCAGGATGCTAAAAATACTATTACCTACGTTCAAATCTCTGCTGACAAATATGAACACCTGACTGAAATGGAAGAGCAAGTGAAGATCTTAAAAGAAAAGTTATTCGCTGCACAAACAGAGATGACAAATAAGGATAATCTGGTCAAGCAACATGCTAAAGTTGCTGAAGAAGCAGTATCTGGTATTATATCACCCTATATGGATAAATTTGGTGCAGAGTTCTCAAGCACAATACTTTTCATTGTTTAAGCTGATTGCGTAGCTTTTTTATGTTGATTTTGTGAATTTAATGTTGTAGGGAAATCTCTAGTCCACTGTTCAAAAGGGTTCTGAATATAATGTTTTTGAGAAATCTTTGGTATTCTTAATTGATGTAGGATGGGAAAAAGCTGAAGCCGAATCATCCACTCTGAAACATCAACTTGAGTCTGTAACACTATTGAAGCTTACAGCTGAAGAACGTGCTGCACATCTAGATAGTGCCTTGAAAGAATGCATGAAACAGATACGGAATGTGAAGGAAGAAAGTGAGCAGAAGTTGCATGATGTTGTCTTTGCAAAAACCAAGCAATGGGAGAAAGTTAAGGCAGAGCTAGAAACAAAAATAGATGATTTTGAGCAAGCTCTGCTTAGAGCTTCTGCTGAAAATGAAGCATTGTCAAGATCCCTGCAAGAGCGTTCTGATATTCTAATGAAAATTAATGATGAGAAGCTGCAAGCAGAAAGTAAAATTGAGCTGCTAAAGAGTAATATTTTATCATATGAAAAAGAAGTTAATTCCTTGAAATACGAACTTCATGTTATTTCTAAGGAGCTTGAAATTCGTAATGAAGAGAAAAATATGAGCATTAAGTCAGCTGATGTTGCAAACAAGCAGCACTTGGAAGACATAAAGAAAATATCAAAACTAGAAGCAGAATGCCAAAGACTACGAGGTCTTGTTAGGAAAAAGCTGCCTGGACCTGCTGCATTAGCGCAAATGAAACTAGAGGTTGAGAATTTAAGCCATGATTACGGGGAAACTAGGGTGCGGCCATCACCTGCCAAGAGTTCTAGTCCACATCACTTGTCAACACATATTTCGGATTTTGCCTCTGAGAGTTTCCATGCTTTGCAGAAGGATAATGAGTTTCTAACAGCGCGCCTATTAGCAACCGAAGAAGAAACAAAAATGTTAAAAGAAGTTCTGACCAAACGTAACAGTGAATTACAGGTTTCAAGGAACATTTGTGCCAAAACAACAAGCAAGCTTCGTAACATTGAAACACAGATGCTGGCACTGAACAAACAAAGAATTTTGTCAAATCCAATTTTTGACATTTCTTCTGAAAACAATTTAAGTCAGATTGAAAGTAAACCACCAAGTTTAACATCTATGTCTGAAGATGGTATTGATGAGGTAGAAAGTTACTCTGAACCTTGGGCTACGACATTGATGTCAGAGCTCTCCCAATTCAAGAAAGAAAAACATGCTGAAAAGGTCAAGAACGCAGATAATGCAAATCATTTGGAGCTTATGGATGACTTTTTAGAGATGGAGAAACTAGCTTGTTTGACAACAGAGTCTAATGGAATGGTCACTATTTCTGATGGCATGCACAAAAAGATGAAAAGTGAAAATCCAGCTGGTAATCTGTTGGCTCATATTCAGAAGGAAAATGATATAAATGAGCTGCAACTGCCATCAGAGGATGCAGAAAATTCACCCTGTGCCAATCAAAAGCATTCTGAAGAAATGTCACCTAACAAATTTGGTTCTCTGTTGGTAAAACTTCAATCAAGAATAGCTTCCATCGTTAAACAACAGTTTAAAGAACATGACATTGCCAAACTTTTGGATGATATACAACATATTGTGCAAGAAATACAAGAGGATTTGCCTCGGAAATCTGTGAATTGTCTTATTGAGGAAAATTGCTCTGTTGATGCATCCTCTGATCCAAAATCTAGTAATGATGGCATGGATGAAACTACTCTGATCAGTATATCTTCAAAGCAAGGTAAAATTTCATGTTCTGATGATAAGCATGAGTTAAATCAGGATCTAAAGAAGGCCATGTGTGATATTCAAGATTTTCTTATGTCTCATGGTAAACGAACCCTAAGAGCACTCGATGGGCAGCCCAATGTTGACGGACTACTTGAAAAAATCCAGCAGTTGTCTTCATATGTCAAGGATGTGCTAAGTGATGGAAAAAGCTTGCATGGTTTTATACTGATGCTTTCCCATATTTTGTCTGAAGCAACTGAAATAGGCTTTAAGATGACCTTAAACATGGGCAATGAATGGGAAAGCAATGTCTCAGATTGCATTGACAAGGTAACATTACTTGAAAACAGAGTGACTAGTCATGAGCCTAAAAATGAGAATTCCTCAGGAAGGTCTATTGCTCTATCACATTCTTCATCTCATCCTGACATTGAAGGGCCTCTCAGTGACAGTTTTGAACAGAGAAATACAGTGCAGAAATTTTCATTAAAGGAATTTGAACAACTGAAGTTGGACAAAGAAAGGATGCAACTGGAACTTTCTGCCTGTACTAGTTTGTTGGAAGAGACAAAAATCCGGCTGGTTGAAACTGAGCAAGAAGTGGCAGAACTAAAGTCCAAACTGGTTACTTGCCAAAAATCAAATAGCTTGTCTGAAACCCAATTGAAGTGTATGGCTGAGTCTTACAGATTGCTGGAATCGCGTACACAAGAATTGGAAGGTCAAGTAAACCTGCTACACACGGAAGTAGAAAAATTGAACAAGGAGCTTCACGAAGGAAGGCATATCCATTCGGAAGATTTGGCCAAAATAAGATGTCTTGAGGAGCAGATTGAGAGGTTAGCTATTATCGCGTAGATAACTATTTGCATGATATTTCGCCATTTATTTAGAAAATCAATCTCCTTTATTATGTTTTTTTTGTCTGATTTGTTTAATTTTCCTTTCTTGTATTAAAGGCAGGAAAAGTCTTCAATGTGCTCAGATGCTGACACTCAGGTCAAGGCAAAACAGGTATCTCTATTCAAATAACTCCATATTTCCTTCTGCATCAACTTATCTGGAAAAGGATGGAATTATGTTTTAATTTTCCGTGCAAGAATAAAATAGGATGATGTGCGGTACCACTTAAATTGTAAGATGTTACAAGACAATTGCACCACTAACTAAATGGATGTATAGGGTTTATGGAAAGGTAGATTAGATGTTTGTTTTTGAGAATAATTCATTGAATATAATTCTATAGTTGATAGAATGGGAGATAATAAGTTAAGCTGATTTAAAATCCACTCAATATTTTTGACATTAAGCTCATTATGATATTCATTATTATCAGTAGTTACATTGTTTACTATTGAATTTGCATTGTGTGAGTTATTCACTGGATTGGCTTAAAAAAGTTCAGAACCTGTCGTACTATTAACATTTACTAAATGTATAAATTTTTAGCACGAGTACTTTTTATTGATAAGGCGAGATGCTTTTGATGCTTATATTAGCACCATACTTTTAATAGGAGAAAGATATAGCAGCAGCAGCAGAGAAGCTTGCAGAGTGTCAAGAGACTATACTTCTACTTGGTAGGCAATTGCAAACGTTGCGTCCACCAACTGAACAATCAGATTCCTTGCCAAATCATAGACATCTCAGGAGCAATAGTTATCTTGATGATGTACTGGACTCAACTAGCCTCAACACTCGAATCACTCATAATTCAAGGCGCTCGATATCTGAGGCAGAAAGTTCTGTGGATTTTGTAGCACTTAGAGCTGGTGATGATTTCCCTTTGGATGGATACACTGGCCAAACAAGCCCATCGGACACTGAAGCAAGTACGTTTCCCAAATCACCTATTGATACAAAGCATCGAACGGATAGGTCTTCGAGGTCATCTTCTTCTACTTCTTTACCTAATGCTTTGCCCGAAAAGCATGGTCGTGGTTTTAGCAGGTTTTTCTCCAAAGGAAAAAGTGATCGCTAGTTTTGATTCCAAGATTACTTTTTCTTTTGAAGGAGACAGAAAATGAGATGAAGCAATGCACAATGTTTGTTTAAATGAGGGATCCTCCAAATTCTCAGCAGTTTCAGTGAGCCTTACGGTTCATTCTCATTTCTATGTAATCATTACTTGTTTTTTTTTTCACAATCAAAGCATGCATTTTTCCAAAGGTTTTGACTTGCAATTTGATAGTAATGTATGCTCTGTGAAGATAAAAAATTGTCACTGACAGTTTGGTTTTTAATTCCCTCGTTCAAATTCTGTATAAAATCATTGTTAAAACAACGGTTCCTAACGGACCTAAGTATGTGTTTATTGAACCTTATTTGGTGTACAGTGAACAGGCATTAAATCTGTTTAAGAACCTGAGCACTTCTCAATCCCTAGCTTTTGTAATCCCTAGCTTAGTACTACTACCTTATTATACAACATTCATGTAAGTATCATCTAATTTCCTTGCATTATTTGCCCATATTAAATTAAAGCAACCGTCCATACCGGTAATATTTGCCCATATATCAAGTTCACTGTACTCCCATGTTGCACTGAATGAATTTAGTTAAACAACAATGAAATTTAGTTAAATAACAACGTACGCGCGCGCACCAACTATCGCATTGATGTTGACGTTCTAATATTTCAAACTCTAACGTTTCCTTCCTTGAATAATTTAATTTGTTGCAATGAGAGAGTAGTTTACTCGATCTGGATTGGTAGGTGGAAGGTAGCTTTCGTTGGATTTAGCCTTGAAAACTCCACGATCGATCATGCTCATCATGTTCTGGGATCATGATTATTAATTATCATGCATGCTAAACTAAGAATCAAGTTAATAGGAGGTTGAATCCACCATGATCGTGCCCTGATGTCGTCGTCTTAAATCAACAATGAATAAGTGGGAGCATTATCACTAACTAAAAAGGGTGAATCCAAAATAAACAGGATTTATGAATCCAGCACGCATCGCCATCACTAACTGACCGTTAAACAGTAATTTTCACTGACGCATGTAATATATATATATATATATACGTTTATCGACCGACAATACCCGTAACGCAACATCTGCATGCTGTTGCTGTTGCAGTTGCTGGAAAATTCAATTAATTGCTAGGTAGTAAAGCACCGGCAGTTGCATTAAAGGCGACGCGATAGGTCTATATAATATAATGATGTATCCATCATCGCATGTGACCTGCCTGGCCCATGATTACCAAGCCAGCTAACTAATTATGCAAAGGGTAGACAACTGCTATTTTAAGGACCTCTTTAGAATTTGATTGCTAGGCCTCTGCACACCATACAGAATTAGAGGCCGTGCATGGCTCTCTTTCCCTTCACTTTTGATCTCACACATGGCTGTTGTCCTCCGTCTCTACTATGTGTCGTGTAGTGGGGCCCCTGGTCTCTGTATATCGATCAATCTATCTATCTATCCCTCGATAGACATCTGCTTCGTAGCTTATGTACCTAGCTAGCCTTGAGTCAGCAAGCATGCAGCTCCACTTCAAGTCGTGTATATATATTGTGGAAGTTAGGGATACTCTACGTAGGCAAATATGGTAATCTATTTGTCGTCTATATACTTACATTTAAAATTCAAAATAGATATTCTTTTTTTTTTGTTCGATTTAATGACAATATTCTCTTATCTATTTTATCCTTAATATAATAGACAAACAGGATCAGATGGGCCAGTACGTCAGTCTGTCTAATCAGGTCGAAGTGTAGCTAGTTAGGCCCATTAGGTTAGCTAGTTGGTCCATTCAAGCAATGCTCTGTGCTGTGGCATTTGAGAGCTCATCTATCTACAGTCTACACTATATATCTCAAAAGGGTCATTGATATCTATTGGATATGATTGATGACTATAGATAGTATTGGCATGGCCCGGGAGGTTGAACCAGCCAGCTAAGACATGTGCAGCAAGAGGGTCCTCTTGGAAGACGTATAGGGGGGCAGTGTTAGATTTGATACTTCCTAACAGCCACTCGAAAAGATTTGTAGGGGGTCCAACGTGGTTGCTTACACCTCTCGACACTCACACATGGCCATGTCTTGCGCAGCATCGATGCATGGCAGCCATGCTTGACTGTGGCTTCACGTTGACAGTTTCTGGCATGATTTTCGTGGATCGATAGGAGCTTAACGCAACTTTATTCGAAATTTCAAGGTTCACTCTTTATATTGAAATTTTAAAGCATAGAAATACAATAAAAGTTTGCAAAACACAAATCGGTGAGCCATGGATACAAGTACAGTGCCACGGTGATGAAAAGGCCATCCAGGTCAAAATAAGAAAGAACGACGGACATGAAGATCAAAGTCAACATAGTTAAAAACCCAGGTCCATTAATCAGACATAATTAGCCAAACTAGCCCTAATGCCCATCGAGCATAGTGGGCCGAATGGACCCCAATGTCAACCACAGAAAATCTACGATTGGGGTTGAGAGACAAACAATAAATCTCCCGAACCACCGTCTCGATCGACCAGACGTCATGGCCGGTCGGATGAAAGGCAATCCTCCGACAACAAGAAAGCCAATTAAAGGAAAATAGCTCCGTTCAGTACGACCAAGTGAGAGTATCCCTACTGTGCGGTTTCCGATCGACCTACAATGGAACCCCCTGTATATATCTCATCGTATCTTTTTGGAGGTTAGTGTCACTGACAATAGAGTATGTCCAGCAGGTAAATCATACTTTAGAAGCTTCTACCTTGTCACATCAGAGATTTGTATGCTCGCTTAAGGAAAGATGTCAAGGACACTTTTCAACTTGGATCTTTCCCTATAACACTTTGGAAAACATGCATATGCTTTGAGATGTGTGCGCAGACGCTATATTAACACTATAAAAGGTGGTTCCTATTCATAGGGCGGAAGTAAGTGATATCTTGTGATTCTACACGCTCTATTGTTCATTACTGTTATTTTTCTCAACTGAGTGAAGGATTAACTTGAGCGTCAGCGGGCCAACACTAGGAACCCCTTCGCGGCCTTGCACTAACGCTCCTAGTTTTATAGAACAGCGAGGAGTCTACTTCCACTCAACCATAAAGTCACATTCACAACCCACCATCTTCTTTGCTTTCGGACAGGATCAAGTGCAAACCGACTTGAGGCCATAGGTTTGCTTGACAGAGATCATCAGTGGAGACAAAGAAATATGTTAACTCAAAAGTAGACAAAGGAAAGCCATCTCTGCTTGGCAGAGATTATCAGTATCAAGCAAAAAGCCCATCTCGATATGACGAATAAAATGGAGCCCTCGAAGTCGAGGTTGAAGTTAAGAAAGCCCGTTGGCATGGTAGTCAAAGTCAAAGAAGAGTCAACACTCGGTGTTAGCAAGGTCACCTGTCTCAGTTGATTGGTCAAGTCAATCAGACCGCTAATTCGATCAGATCCCGAGTCCCTTAGAGTTGATGAAACCTCGAGTTGTATCAATGTCATTCAAAGCTGAGTCAGGTGTCTCCGCTGAGTGCTCTGGCCGATCGGACATAAGGTCCAATCGTACATGCTAGACAAACACCCCGACTGGACCAAACTCTTTATCCAAGTGTACATGTCGAGCACAGACTAATCTTTAAGAGTGGCATCCATCCTTTATTCGACCCGATCACGTCTGTAAATAAGAGTTGATCGGGCTAAAAGGGGACTCGATCGGCCTGCCAGCAAAACATATTAAGGATCCATCAACTCAACGATTTAATATTCCCTTTTGACGTTTTGTGTAATAGTCGTCAGAGAAACAAAGGAATATTCCTTATGCTATCTTTATAAAGGAAATGTCTACTTTGCAAATCACATAAATGGTGGTACCTTTTCGGAAAAGTGTCAGAATTCAAAAGGGTCAGTCATATTTTAGTAATGTATTGAGATTCATACAGAAAGAAAAAGTAATAATATATAAATGGGTCTTTATCTACAGACGTAGGTATGTAACACTATGCAACCTAAGACACTCGGATCCTACAGTTCCTTTATACTGTTCATTGCATTTTCTCTCGACCACCTGTTTGACTTGAGCATTGGAGTGCTTGAGTTGGGGACCCCTCCCTGGCTCGATTGCTAACACTTTTTCCCCTACTTTCTATTTTTGACAAGCAGTATCACCTGGTGCCTTCAGTTTTCAACTTATTCACAAAGTCAATATCAAAGTCACCTACCCAACAGTCCATCTTCCCCGATTTCAGACATAATCAAATTTGACATCGTCTGTGGAAACTTCACTTGAATCTGAGACGTGAAGATGGAGGAGACTGGATGATTCACTACCATTATTTTATCGTAAGAAGACTTAGAGCTACTAATAACTGTCTGGGTGCAGAAGTTAGTACAACAGTAGCAAGCAACGGTCGGGTATCCTTCGTTGAGCGACCCAACTACTGTATCAATGACGAGCCATCACACCGAGAGAGGAACCCAAGTGGAAGGGCCGACTAGGTTCCAACCAATTCCTCCTTTGGTTGGCTTCGTACAAGCACCTAGCAACTGATCAACTTGCCGCCTGTGTAGCCCTCCCTAGTCTCATATCACAAGGCATTGTTCCATTCACTATTCGATGATATGAGCCAAGCGGAAAGATCCCAAGTATCATCTTCTGGAGGCGCGCATGCTCGTGATCTTCGATAAGGGAAACCCCTGAGTGGATAAATATGTTGTTCTCCTAAAACAATTTGGGAAGACAAACTGTCGAGCCACTTCTAACCCTTAGCAGTTGGAGAGTATGGGGGTGACTGACCCGGAAGATCATCTACTCAAATTTTAAAATGTAGCTACGGATGATGGCAAGTGTCACATGTTCTTTACCATCCTCTCTCGCTCGGCACAAAAATGGTTTAACCGGCTTCTTGCCAAGTCCATTTGCTACTTCAAGGATTTTCACAAAGCATTCCTCCATTACTTCGCCAATAGCCGCCGCTATCACAAAATCATGTTGAGTTTATTTTCCCTTAAACAAGGGCCTAAGGAGGCACTGAAGGCGTACATAAAAAGGTTTTAACAAAGTGATCATGGATGTTCCTTCGGCCACCCTAGAGATCTTGGTGAGTGCCTTCTCCCAAGGGCTTACAGATGGAGACTTCTTTCGATCCCTAATCAAAAAGCTCCTAGAAACTTTGACCATATGCTCAGAAGGGCAACCAAGTATATCAATGTAAAGGAGGCTCAGTCCGTTGGGAAGGAGGTAGTAGCGCCCACTCCTATATCTGCCCCTAAACATTGAGCTCCTCTCCCACCTCTACTGCACAAAGGACCCCAATCGAGACCCCAAGAGCATCATCACGAGCAGAGGCATAATGTTATACAACACGTAGAGGCCAAGCAAGTATCGTTCACCGAGCCTCGCCGATGAAACACACCATTCTGTATGTATCATCCGTCAGGGATCCATAACACTGAGGATTGTTATTAGTATAAATAGGAGATGCGTTGGGCAGCCACCAAGGGTTTTGCCATCGCTCGCTATCTCCTAGCAATTAGCGTTATCAGCGACCAAACGAACTGCCCAAAAGAGACCACTGAGACGCCAAGCGACACCGGCAAGCACCCTAACAATGAGAGAGTAGGGTCTCGACCCCTTTCGAGTTGAACAGGAGTGTCCGCCCTACTTGGTAAGAAGAAAACCACAACAATGCTACTCGGGGAGATATTGATATGATAGTAGGTGGACTAACTGATGGAGATTCCAATCAAGCCTGAAAGTCACATGCTCACCAACTGAAAATCCACACGGTTAGGTGCAATCATGAACAAGCATAAGGGTCCAAAATCAACTTTAGGCCCAAGGACTTAGAAGTGGTGGAAGTACCTCATGACAATGTTCTAATCATTAAGATTGTTATAGTTAATTACAACATACATCGTACTTTTCTTGACACAGGTAGCTCAGTCAATATTATTTTCAAGAAGGCGTTCGAGAAGTTGCAAATAGAGAAGAGTGAGCTTTAACCCATGAAATTGCCCTTGTATGAATTCACTAGCAATAAAGTTCAGTTGATCGGACATATTAAGCTAGTCATATCCTTGAGGAAGGAGCCCCTAATGAAGACTCATCGATCAATTTTCATCATAGTAGATGCACCCTCAACTTATAATGTGATCTTGGATCGATTGGCCTTGAATAAATTCTGAGTAGTCATTTCAACCTTTTTCTAAAAGATCAAGTTCCCTGTGGATGATTAAGTTGAGAAATTAAAAGGAAACTAGATGGTAATGTGTAAGTGTTATGTGGATGTCGCCAAGACTGAAGCCCGAGTGGTACTAAAGATCTAGTAGACAAGGGTGAATGACATACACAAAAAACCCTCGACTCTAGTCTATGAAGAAAAAGAGGAGGTTCAAATCCATCCCGATTGAATGAAAGCCATCACTCAGATAGGGGTAGATCTGACGCTCGAACTCAAAGTTGACCTAGTGAAATGCCTAACGCACAACAATGATGTGTTTGCCTGGATACCTAAAGAAATTACAGGCATTTCACCCGAGGTCATGGAGCATATGTTGCATGACTTCCTGGATGCACGACCAATCAAGCAAAAGAAAAGAGACTTTAGAGTCGATCAGAATAGGATCATCCGAGCGGAGGTGGAAAAGTTGCTTGAGACAAGACATATTCGGGAAGTCTAATTCCCGAGCTGCTTAACCAATGTGATGTTGGTTTCTAAGCTAGGGAACAAATGATGAGTCTGTATCGATTTCAAAGACTTGAATAAAACATGCCCAAAGGAGTATTATCCCTTGTCACACATTGATCAGCTGATGGACTCAACGATCGACTACGAATTGATATGTATATTGGATACATATCAAAGCTACCACCAAGTCTCATTGGCTAGGGAGGACCAAAAAAATGTTAGTTTTATCACGGATGAAGGAACCTATTGCTAAAATATTATGTCGTTTGAACTAAAAAATGCAGGTGTTACTTACCAATGACTTATGAATAAAATGTTCTGAAGGCAGATTGGACACAACATGGAGGTGTACATGGATGACATCCTGATTAAGTCTCTTCAGTCGACAAACCTCTGTGCTGATATGTTAGGATATGCCCGATGCGGGTGCATGCTAAAACACGTTTAATAAATATGTGCAGCGAAAAATAAAATAATAATAATTCCTAATTATTACATCACACACACCACATGCATACAAGGATACAACATGTCAAATATGATCACATAATTTAAATTTTACGGGAAGTAAATTTATGCTAGGTATACCTTACGGATGACCTGTAACGAGAAGGGCATCATCCGTAGCAACATTGTCGAACCTCGCCTCTATTCGTATCCACGTTGAGCTCCTCAAGACAACTCCTTCAGTACAAGCTTCTCATTCGAAAGTTACTAGCCATGAGTGAAGAAGAGGGATCAAGAGAAAGAAGAAGAGAAGCACACAAGGGAGAGTTTTTCTCCCTTGTGGTGGTCATAGCAACAAGAGGGAGCACCCTCTTGTTGGCGGCAGGAGAGAGAGGAGAGGGAGAGGAGGATTGAGTTTCCAAAAATCAATCAACCAAATAATGAAACTTATATCTAATTTTCTTTCAATTACATTTATATATAATCCTCTTTAATAAGTTGAATTAGAAAGTCCAAATCTAACACATTGTCTCTTAACCAAAAATTAGTCCATTAACCCCTTGGTTTGGTTCATAACTAAATCACGTTGGTTCATGACTAATTCATGATTAAACCAAATATGGTTTAACTCTATCATAAAAGATGTAGCCCATCTTCACTTCCATCATAATAAATATTTTCATATTTGTCTTATGTATGGTCTAACCAAGCATTTATCTCTTGATCTAAGAATCCTATTCTTTAACTTATTTTACGTCTTTTAGAGACCATTAGTGCATGTGACCCAATAAGTTCTCAGTTTATTTTGGTTATCTATAATTAACTACTTAAGTATAGAACGATCATGAATGATACCTAGTAGTACATCATGATCCCCAATTAGTCAAAAAATTATAGTTGATTTTAGAACTAATTCTAAACCCTTCAACAGTTACAGTGAGTTGTGCCTTATTCCTTTCACTCATCTTATACCCACTTGATTCAGAACATGATCTATGTGTCTGTCCCTACTAGACTGACTACATCACACCTAGCACAAGTAATACTTCCTCGTTCTACGAATTTAAATTACTTGTACATGTGTACAAGAGTCTCGTATTCTTAACATGTGATGTTTTGGCCAAAGACTTTGAGTAATAATCTGTTGGGGTTGCAAGGTTGCAAACATAGTCCCATATTGAAAACACATGGAAAAGATCATGGGTTTATAAGAGAAAGATATCTCCATTGGCATGAGGCCTTTTGGGTAGAGCCCAAGAGCAAAACCATGAGGGCTTAGGCCCAAAGTGGACAATATCATGTCATTGTGGAGATATCTAAATTCTTTTCGATCCTACATAATCTTAATGAGTGGTCATAAGGTATACGCCTCTTCACAAGGAGCAGTGAATCCTCTATGGGTTATCAAAACATCTTCACGTATTTCAACTTATACCCAATCATCCCGGATTCACACCTCAATGAGGTGCTTACTTAAGATATCATAGTATAAATATCTATGACCAAAATGACTTGTATACCTCAAGTCGAAGGAAACTTGCACTCGAGCTGCAGTAAGAGCTTCACAAACATATCCATATATATAGATAACCATATAAACTTTTACAACGAGTCACTCCAATGAACAAGTTACCATAACTAGTATATGCACTTAACTCTCGACATCCCAATGTCTCTAGCTAGTGAAAAAATAACTACTTTGTGAACCAAAGAGTATAACTTGTGCTAGTTTTACAGAATTGATGATGTCCAAATGCATCAATTCAACAACTAGGAAAATTCCAATACGTTTATAATTGCACATGTAGAGATAGTCATTAGTTGTGATCCAATCATAATTTCTCTCATGCTATGAATTGTATTGCAAACATTTAGTAAATGAGGTTAAGACAATCAAACATGTAATATGTACTCAAATAGTGAATCTATATTTAGTAAAATTCATAAGGCTATTACCTTAGGGCATTCCTTAAAATCTAATATAATATTGACGAGACATGCTAAACACTGAGAATATATAAACTCAAACTCAACCCTCTCAAATACCTGTTCGGAGCCAAGAGTGGGTGGTTCCTCATCTGCATAGTGACTGAACAAGGGATTGAAGTCAACCTGAGAAAGGTGCAAGTTCTCCAAGACATGGCTCCACCGCACAACTTGAAAGAAGTTCAACGGCTAACCGGGCGGATCATGGCGCTGTCGCAGTTCATCTCAAGGTCATCTGATTGGAGTTTATCCTTCTTCAAGATACTTCACTGAGCTACCAAATTTCAATGGGATGTTAAGTATGACAAGGTGTTTGAAGAGTTGAAAGATTATTTGTCTACCCTGCCTATGCTCGCCAAACCATTAGTCGGCAAACCCTTGTAGATGTACCTATCAGCGAGAGGGTTGTGGGGTCAGTTTTAGTATGGCAAGAGGGGAAGGATCAACAACTAATGTATTTCTCAAGTCATTTATTAAAAGATATCGAGTGTCGCTATACTGCACTCGAGAAGTTAGTATACGAACAACTCTTAGCCGCTCAGAGACTATACCCTTACTTTTTATTGCATCTAATCATAGTGTTAACCAACAGTACCCTGGGTCGAGTGCTCATTAACTCAAAAGCATCAGGAAAATTAATCAAGTGGACTATTAAGCTCAGTGAATATGATATACAATATCAACCCTAAACGACCATCAAAACTCAAGCCTTAGTTGATTTTATGATGGAGATACAAGGTCCTGAGCTAGAAGAAACATGAAAAATCTATGTAGACAGGTCATCCACTCAGCAAGGTAGCGGAATCAGAATTCTCATGATATTGCCTCGAGAAGACAGACTGTAGCAGTCTGTCTGGCTATATTACTGAGTCACCAATAACGAAGCAAAGAATGAGGTATTGATATCCGGTCTGCAAGATGCAAAGCATGTGGGAGCTACCCAAGTCCTAATCTATTCGGATTCTCAGTTGGGTTCTCAACAACTTTCGGGCAATTTTGAGATTAATAGTGAGTGGCTAAGGTTGTATGCAGAGGCATTAGAGAAGTTGAAGGTAAGGTTTCTTAAAGTGATCATATAGAAAATCCCTTAAGTGGAAAACCAAAAGGAAAACAAGTTAGCAAAGTTGACTGGCTCTATAATCCCGTGGACGCTAAATAGGCCTATGGAACAAACATTATTGATAGTTCACATTGAGAGGCAGGTCGAGCTAGAACTATAGAGCGACTGGAGAGCACAGTTAATTTTATTCCTCTAGTAAGAAATTTTACTCTCCGATTGGGAGCAAGCGTATATGATTAAGAAAAAGGTCGGTCAATTTACAATGATTGGGGACAACTTATACAAGAGGACTTTCTCTTTCCCCTTTCTCAAGTGCATTAGGTCGGATGATATATAGTACATCTTACAAGAAGTTCATCAGGGTTCTTGTGGAAGCTACCCAGGTGGTTGGTCACTCCATCGAAGAATTTTGTTGGCTGGGTAATTTTAGTCTACTCTACAAGCTGACTCAGCTATTAGCCACATGTTGATCATGTTAAAAGCACCAGAACATCCCACACTACCCTACATAATTGTTGAAGACTTCAATTATTTCATGTCCATTTGGCCAATAGGGAATGTATATTGTAGGACCCTTCCTGAAGGCACCCGATCAGAAAAAATTTCTTTTAGTGGCTATGGATTATTTCTCCAAATGAGTAGAAATAAAGGCTCTTGCAAAGATAACCAAGCGAATGATCATCAAGTTCTTGTGGTAAAACATAGTATGTTGGTTCGTGATTCCTTGTAAACTCATTTTTAGACAATGGAAGATAGTTCCAGGGTCAGAAAATTCAGGAGTGGTACTCAAGTTATGGAATTTTGTAAGCTTTTAGTTCTGTGGCATATCCTCAAAGCAATGTTTAGGAAGAAGTTATTAACAAAGAAATTATCAGAGGACTCAAAGCCAAGTTAGATCATGTGGGAGGGAGTTGGGTGGATGAACTGCCGAGTGTGTTGTGGACTTACCGAACCACCCTCAAGAAAGTATAAATATAACACCTTTCTATCTTATTTATGACGGAGAAGTAGTAGTCCCTATTGAAGTAGGTTGGGAGTCCGATTGAAGGAAGTTATATGATGAAGACAACGCTAGTCGGCATCTTATGGTGCTTAATTTGATTGAAGAAATCAGAGACAAAGAAAATACTCGGCTGGTAGCCTATCGTCAAAGAATGAAGTAAAACTACAATCAGAGAGGCATCCCAAAATTTTTTCAAGTGGACGATTTAGTTTGGAAGTGGATCAAGTCGGTCGGGGAAGTCAACAAACTAGAATCGTAATGAGGTGGACAATACAAAGTAGTGCAGAAGCTCATCTTGGGTTCTTACTATTTCCCGGACGTCAAGGGAAGGAATTTGGATCATCCATAGAGTATGAATCACCTTCAACCTTATCATACCTGAGAGTATGCATGTAATGTGTTTATATATGTTGTTGAGTATTCACAGTTAATGAAATTACAGACAAACTTAGCTAAGGAGCCATGAATTCCATACTCTCGAGCCATTTGGTTGAGTTATAAGCGTACTTGCTCATGCGCCTATATCCCAAACTCTTGAGCCATTTAGCTGAGTTATAAGCGTTCCTACTCATGTGCCTAAGTTCTAGAGTCTTGATTCGTTCGACCGAGTTATAAGTGTACTTGCTCACGCACCTAAGTCCTAGACTCTCAAGTCATTCGGTCGAGTTATAAGCGTGTTTTTTCATGCACCTAAGTCCCAAACTCTCAAGCCGTTCAACCGAATTATAAGTGTGTTTGCTCACACGCGTAAGTTCTAGACTCTCAAGTCATCCGACTGAGTTATAAATATGCTTACTCATGCGCATAAGTTCTAGACTCCTGAGATATCCAGCAGAGTTATAAGTGTACTTGATCACATGTCTAATTCCCAGACTCTCGAGCCGTTAGGCCGAGTTATAAGCGTGCTTACTTAAATGCCCAAGTCTCAAACTCTCAAGTCGTTCAGCTGAGTTATAAGTGTGCTTGCTCACGCGCCTAAGTTCTAGACTCTCGATTCGTTCGACCGAGTTATATGCATGCTTGGTCACACTCCTAAGTTCTATACTCTCGAGTCATCCAACCCAATTATAAGTGTGTTTGCTCACGTGTCTAAGTGTTGGACCCTTGGCGGCCAGCTAGAGAGGGGGAGGGGGGGGGGGGAGGGGTGAATAGCCCTAGAAAGAAAATTGAACCTTCCTTGCACTTTAAAGCTTAATAATAATCAACACTTGTATAAATGAAATAAGAGACTTAAATAAAGAAAGGAAGAGGTATAAACGATTTACTTGGTTACAACCAGGGAGGTTGTTAATCCAAGAAAGTTGAATGCTCACTAAACTCTCCTTTAGGAGGAGAAACCTCTTTATAGTAATTAAAGCAATAGATTATTGAACAAAACTGAATAGGAATCAATCACAAGTGTTGTTCTGACCTTCTGAGACTAGAACTGTATTTATAGCCCTGGTTAGGGCGCCTAGCTATAAGGGTTATAACACATCATCCCTTGAACGCTCCGAGCCTGTCGGCTCTCTCCCGTGTCGTCCTTCGTACTAACTGCGTCTTTCGCCTGACTTTCTGAGCTCCTAAGTTTCTACACACTTAGACACAAGGGTTAAACCACAACATGACCTAATCTGACTTGGTTGATCACATAAAAACTACCACGAGATACTTACAATCTCTCCATTTTTGATGTTATCAAATTCAAGTTAAGTTAGGGTAAACCACAAACAAATAACAGTTTATACAATACAACAAATTTTAAAAATTTGTACTAACTACCCTCCCTCTAGACTTAATCTTTACTACTTCTCCTTTTGATTACATTAAAAATGGGGTACTTTTAAAGTGACTTTGGAAAAGTTTAATTTAAAGTCTAAGGGGGAAAACATGAGAGGTTAAGCTTCAAAAACTCTGGTTTTATAAATAAACTCCTTTAATTGTTGAGAAAATTTAACAAGGGTTGAACAAAAAGTTGAATTTTAGGCTGAAATAAAAAAATTTGCTTTGTGATAACTAGTTCATAGAAAATTTTCTAACGGAAAAAAAATTAAAAAATTATTTAGATTAAAGTTTCATAGAAAAATAAATTTTAACAATTAGAATTTTTCTAACAAAAATTTTGACAAACAATTTAAAGTATTTTTATAACTACTAAATGCTTAGTAGTTAGTCAATTAAATACTTATTTCAAATATTGGCTTCCAGGCTATGGCGAGGTACTAGGTCTTCTTGGTTATTGGAACAACAACTACTTTCTAGACAAAGCCTTTTAAAGAAATCAAATATTCAATTTTCTCTCTGAAAGCCCTAAAAAAATCAATCTAAGTATGATTTTGGAACCCAATATAGATTTCTTCCTACAAGATTAATCAAGAAATTTTAAGGAATATATTTCTATGATATTTTTCTAATTTAACCCTTATGATACTTAAGATACCAGTTAAGTCCTGAAAAATTCTAAAATTAGAAGGAATAAAAGTTTAGCATGCACGACTTTTCAAATTTTCTATTTCCTTTTTCAATTTTTTATTTTTTATTTTTACTTTATCAAAATCTTCTAATCGATAAGAACCAGCTAAGGTTGATTTTAACTCCTTATTTTCTTTTTCTAACCTACAGTAATTTTTTATTATTATTTTTTATAAATTCAAATATTTTATTTGGACGTAGAGATCGTACTCGACTTACCTTGTCGATCCCTTAATCTGAAGCTGCCCTGAAGTACTACTTTCTTCCGATGTCGCTCCCCCTTCATCGATGCTCTCGATTCTCATTTCGGACGAGCTTGCTTCATGTTCGTCTTCTTGGTGACTTGCTACTAGCGCAAGTCCGGCGAGGGCTTCTATCTCCGATTAAGATGACGTGTTGTCCCATGTTCTCGCTTTTAAATTATACTTGGGTCAGGCTTGCTTCTTGTTCTTTTCCTTGTCCTTGCCCTTGTCCTTCAATTTTGGACAGTTATCTTTGACATGTCCTTCTTTATTGCAGTGGTAGCATCTTACTTTTCTTTTTCTTTTTATATCCTGCACTTGATTAAATTTATTATATTTAAATAATTTTTAAAATTTTCTTACCATTAACATCGTTTCATCATCGTCAAGTGATGTCTCAGAATCTAGTTCATTCATTTTAGCTTTTAAGGCAATGTTTTGCCTTGATTTCTTTTTTAGAACTGCACATCTTGACTCATGAATTTCAAAAATTGGAAAAAGTTCTTCCAAAGTGCTTATCTCTAAATCCTTAGAGATGAAATACGCATCTACTAAGGTCGACCATTCCGGAGTCCTAGGAAATGCGTTAAGTGCGTACCTTAGAGAATCTCGGTTGGTTACCTTTTCTCCTAGATTCATGAGTCCGGTGATGAGCTCCTTGATTCTTGAATGAATGTGTGCGACGATTTCACCCTCTTCTAACTGGAGGTTGTTGATATGGTTCCGAAGCAGGTCTTGTCCCGCTAGTTTTGCCTCTAAAGTTCCTTTGTGTAGTTCTAGGAATTTCTCCCAGAGCTCCTTGGCTGACTTGTAGGCTCCGATAGGTTGACTTCTTGAGGTGGTAAGACGCCAAGCTGATGAAACTCTGCTTTGTCGTTTACCACAAAGTCGACTTGCTCTTTCTTCGTCCACTGATATTCTTCTTTGTCTTTCGGGGCTACAAAATCATATTTCATAATGATTAATAATTCAAAATCTATTTTAAAAAAATACCTTCATCTTTTTCTTCTAGCTCGTGAATTCCCCCTCTAACTTCAGTGGATTGATGCTTGGTTTGGCCATCTCGTGTGCTTCGTTTGGCGATTAGTCCTCTTGAAGCAAACTTAGCTCTGATACCACTTGTTAGACCCTTGGTGACCGACTAGAGGGGGGGTGAATAGCCCTACAAAGAAAAATGAACCTTCCTCACACTTTAAAGCTTAATAATAATCAACACTTGCATAAAAAAAATAAGCTAAGAGACTTAAATAAAGAAAGGAAGAGACACAAATGATTTACTTGGTTACAACTGGGGAGATTGTTAATCCAAGGAAGTTGAACACTCACTAAACTCTCCTTCAGGCAGAGAAACCTCTTTACAGCAATTAAAGCACTAGATTACAGAATTGAACTGAATAGAAATCAATCACAAATGTTGTTCTAACCTTCTGGGACGAGGGTTGTATTTATAGCCCTAGTCGGGACACCTGGAAAGGTTCTAGGCGTCTCTAGGGGGATAAAACTTTATCGCCATAGCAACGCAATGCGCCATGTTGCGTTTGACTAAACTTTTCAGTCCGGGCGCTCCGGATAGGTCTAGGCACCCCGGATCAAAAAATTAACTTTTTGCTGATTTTCGGTCCCAGTCTTCCGTTCCATTTCCGCTCGCATTTGTCTGCGTCTTCTGCTCCGGCTCCGCTCACTTGGGTGATCTCGGCCATCCAGAATAGGGCTCACCTGAATCTAACTTTCGGTTTTCTCAAGCAAACTTCTGCTTCAGCTTCTCATCCCTCGGAAACGTCGTGCGCCTCCTTCTTGTCCGCCCGCGTACTCTTCTACAACATCTCATCCTTCAGACGCACCAAACCCGTTGAGTCTCTCTCGTGCCGTCCTTCTGGCTAACTACATCTTTCGCTTGACTTTTTGTGTTCCTAAGTTCCTTCACACTTAGACACAAGCGTTAAACCACAACAGGACTTAATCTAATTTGGTTGATCATACCAAAACTACCACAGGACACTTACACTAAGTCCCAGACTCTTGAGTCGTTAAGCAGAGTTATAAGCGTGCTTTCTCACACGCTTAAGTTCTAGACTCTTGAGTCGTTCGACCGAGTTATAAGTGTTCTTGCTCACGCGCTTAAGTCCCAGACTCTCGAGCTGTTCGACTGAGTTATAATCATGCTTGCTCATGTTCCTAAGTGCCAAACTCTTGAGTCATTCAACCTAGTTATAAGCGTGCTTACTCAAGCGCCTAAGTCCGAGACTCTTGAGTCGTTCAACCGAGTTATAAGCGTTCTTGCTCATGCACTTAAGTCTCAGACTCTCAAACCATTCGACCGAGTTATAAGCATTCTTGCTTATGCGCCAAAGTCCCAAACTCTGGAGCTGTTTGTTGGAGTTATAAGCATGCTTTCTAACGTGCCAAACTATAAGACTCTTGAGCCATTCAATCGAGTTATAAGCATGCTTGTTCATGCACCTAAGTTCCAGACTCTTGAGTTGTTCGACCAAGTTATAAGCATGTTTGCTCATGCGCCTAAGTCCCAGACTCTCAAGATGTTCGGTCGAGTTATAAACGTTCTTACTCACAAGCCTAAATTCCAGACTTTCGAGTCATTCGACCAAGTTATAAGCGTGTTTGCTAAGGCGCCTAAGTCCTAGACTCTTGAGTGTTCGGCCGAGTTATAAGCTTGCTTTCTCACACACCTATGTCCTAGACTCTAAAGTCATTCGGCGGAGTTATAAGCATAATTGTTCACGCTCCTAAGTCCCAGACTCTCGAGTCGTTCGGTCGAGTTATAAGCGTGCTTGTTCACATGCCTAAGTCTTGGACTCTCGAGCTATTTGACAGAGTTATAAGTGCGCTTGCACACGTGCCTAAGTCTCGACTCTCGAGTTGTTCGACCGAGTTATAAGTGTGCTTGCTCATGTGCCTAAGTCCCAAATTCTCATGTCTTAGTACTGAGTTATAAGAAAATTTTCTCGTGCCCTCTGATCGGCCCTCTTGGTAGAAGGTTCAATTCCAGACCCTCATACCTTTGCGTCAAGAGTGGAGTTTCTCCATGTCCACAATTCTTCGGCTATGTTTGAAGTTTTTCAAACGATCAAAGTACTATTTATGTGAGTTAATTGCAGTTCAAGTACTAGTTACATGAATTTGAGAAAGTAAAATGATACTATGTTAAGGGAAAAAGGACATGACACCATACTAAGGAAAAGTCTTCAACAGCAAAGAAGAGGTGGAAAAATATATACATCAAAATGACACAAGTCTTTAATTTTTTACAATAACAAGGGGATGAAACCTAAAAAAAAGTCTCTTAACCCCATTAGGCAAATTTTGAAAAGACATCATCTGGAATGCCCTCCAAAATTTTCTAGCATTAGATGAAATTTTGAGTGATATCTACTGTCAAGTGGCTTTCTTCCCTAAGTTGCTTTATGATCCCTTCAATGTCATGCCAAACATTTTGGAGGTAAACCGAGCGAGCATCATATTGAAGTCCCAAAAGCACAAATACTCCACTTAGAAGGCCTCGAGCCGATCAGACTTTCTTGCCTTGTAATTTGTCAGCTTAGCCTTGGAAGATTCCAGCTCGGCCTTTAAGGCCTCTAGTTCAACATCCTTTGCGTTTAGGGTCTATTGTTTCTCTTTGAGCTGAAGGTCCTTGACTGTTAGTATGTCCATTTTTTCGACCAACGTGGAAGGGTGACCTCTGTTTCTTCTAATTTCTTAGAGAGGGCTCGGACTTTAGTATTTTTCAAATTCTGATCGACTTTAGCTCGGAGTTTTCAAGTGTTCTTTGATCAGATGTGGGCTTCAAAAGTGTGAAGTTGTTTTTCGATCCTCTCGATCTAGACCTCATGGTCGTGCCCCTTATCTTTTTCTTCTATAAGAGCCTGCTCGGGTCTTTGCAGTAGCTCAGATTGGATGTCAAGTTCACCCTTCAGTTGAGCCACTTCACCTTGGAGTTGCTTGGCAGAGCCCTGAGAGGTTCCAGCCCTTTTTTGACACAAGGATAAGCCGACTACTCAGAACTGACGAAGTAAGAAGAAATTAACAAGAGGCATATAAGAAAAATAAACATATGACAGTAAAGAAAGTTTACCCTTGTAACATCCTATGAAAAATGATCAACCAACTCCTCTAGGGAGTACTCGGTCATATATGCCCGAGAGTTTGTCCACGTTTGAGCCAGCGAACCTTGTATTTTTATTAGAAGTTCTAGGGTGAGTGACTTGACGGGGTTCATGTAGAACCATTTGTGAGAAGGTAGCCTAAGTGTAGTGCTAATCCCATTAGGCTTACTTTGACAATAAAGAAAGTTTACCCTTGTAATATCCTATGAAAAATGATCAACCAACTCCTCTAAGGAGTACTCGGTCATATATGCCCGAGAATTTGTCCAAGTCTGAGCCAGTGAATCTTGTATTTTTATTAGAAGTTCTAGGGTGAGTGACTTGACAGGGTTCATGTAGAACCATTTGTGAGAAGGTAGCCTAAGTGTAGTGCTAATCCTATTGGGCTTACTTTGTCTACTCAATTCTTGTGAGCTGGACTTGGATTTGGACTTGGACTTTGACTTGGAAGCAGAGTATATCTTGTATCGAGGCTGCCAAGGATCCATAGAGGTGGTGGCAAAAAGGAGATAGGTCACAAAGCAATCACTTCGGACAATAGCTCAGAGATGGAGGACGTCTGCTTGGATGAGATTGGGGTTGAATGGTCAGCTTTGGGTGTCGGAGGAATGTAGGAAGAGCTCTCTCCCTACTTGGACGATGGATGTAAGCCCGGTGGTTCATAGGAAACTTGTTGGGTGGGTGTAGCTGAGCGGTGCCTCTTTGTGCCATTGATGTTGGATCAAAGGTTCCCCAGAAGTGGCAAACTTGGAGGGAACCTCCACGGGTAACAGGGAAGGTCGAGGGGGAGGGGGGGGGGGGGGGGGGAATTTCCTCAGTGTTTGCGGCCGAGCCCCTCCCCACCACCCGGATGGCTCCTTCTTCACCAATCAGCGCCTCAGTCGATCTGATCAACATAAGCCCCTCCTCAGTCATCTCCTCGATCAAGTTGATCGATGCACGCTCATAGCTCTCTAGCTTGGCTTCCTCATCATCTAGCTTGGTGGAATCTCTGAGGCAAGCCTTTCACATAGTTTTGGCTGCAAAATAGAAAAGGAAATCAGTTAGATATAACAGTAAAGGGAGATCGAATTTCTCACTGAAACTATCGAGCAGTTGGACTCGGATGGGACTCAGCCCGAAAATATATAGAATGCCCGCCAACAGTAGCTTGTGAATATTGAACTTCAACCGGACAACTGATTGGAGCCATTGAGGTAGTCTAGCTCCCATCGAAATACGCCTATCTCGAGAATCGGAGGCAATTCCGTTTGCTAGCCATTCGTGAAATTTACTTATGTAAGTACCCTGAATGAATTTTGATGTGATCAACTATGTTAAGTTAAGCTATGCATTTTTGATGTCTTATGTCTAAGTGTGTAGAGACTTAGGAACATAAGAAATCAAGAGAAAGACTCGGCGGACAAGAAGGATGACACGGGAAGCGAGTCGACAGGCTCAATGCATCTGAGGGACAAGAAGTTGCGGAAGAGTACATAGGTGGAGCGAGAAGGACACACACGGTGCTTCTGAGGGATAAGAAGCTGGAGCGGAAGACTGCTCGAGAAGAGAAGGTCGGAGTTGGATTCGAGTGAGCTCAACTCTGGATGGCCAAAGAATCACCCAAGCGACTAGAGCAGTAGTCAGACAAAGTCAACTCTGTGTTGAGTTTATCCAAGCACTCGGACTAGCATGGTACCAAACAGGTGTCTTATCTTTGAAATGTTGCTGTAGATAACTATTGGAGTCCACATCAGCAACAGTCCAAGCATCCGGACCGATCCAAGCATCCAAGTGAGGATAAAATTTTATCCTGAAGTCGTTGAAGAGCCATTGCCAAGAAGATAGAATGCACCACTAGAGGTGCCCAGACCCACTCTAGGCGTCCAGAGATGCCACATCAGTCAACGGATATTTTTGACCAGCAGGCTATAAATAAAGCCCTGGTCCTCTTCATTTCAACACAACACTCGAAAATGAAACACTTGCTTCTATTGTTTTCTTTTTTTTTTCTTTTTTTTTTATTTTCTGTACTTAGTTGTTGTAAGTGGCTACTCAACCAGAAGGAGATTTTTAGCTGAACTTTTAAAGTCTTGGACTTATAATCTCCCCGGTTATAACCAAATAAATCCTGCATTTTCTTTTCTTTTATGTTAATTAATTTTTGTTCAACTAACTTGTGTTGTCTTTGCTAACTTTGAGAATCAAAAGAAAGTTTTTAACTCTTATTTCAAAACAATTCACCTTCCTCTTGACGACAACATCGGGACCAACAACTGGAGGGACCAATCAGAGATAGAAATAATGAGACTTTCAACCTTTGTTGGAAGTGAGCATATTGTCAAAGAAAACATCACCCACTGAATCTTGGAAGATAAAGACACCCAACTCAAATTTCTTCGGATAGTAAAAATAATAGAAGACTGGAGGTGTAGGAGAACTCGGTATAAGAGGAATAAGATAATAACTCCATACAGTAGCCTAATGGAATTAGGGGCTAAATGTTGGAAGGAATGTGGAAATAGTTGCAGACTTCAGTGAAGAAAGGATGCAAAGGAAAATGAAGGTCGGCCAAGAATTGATTTTTAAAGAAAGTTAGGAAGCCAACCGAGGGGGGGGGGGGGGGGGGGGAGATTTGGACTATTGTAGGCAATCAGAATGATGATGTGATGATCGCGAGGAAGATGGAAAGTGAGACGCATCTGGTCCACTTCACTGCCGTTGAAGTTGAAGGCGATGGAGGTGTACTAGAGACCGTAAACAACCTTGGTAGGAGCGGAAGCCATGAGAAAAAGGAAAAGTGAACAGAAAGGGGAAGGAAAATGCACTTACGCTAGAAAGGTAGAACTCGAATGATCACCGATGACAAAGAAAGAAGAGGAGGATGAAGGCAGAGAAGATGTCAAAGAGAAGAATGTGAAAAATGCTAGGGTTGCATCAAATAGCGTAAACCTTAAAACCCTAGTAGTGGCCTCTCACAGCCGTCTGATCGCAAAGGTGAAGGAGAGAGGATTAATTTGGATGGTTGAATTTAAACCGAAAAAGGTCACATTAAATCTCAACATTAACCTTTCATTTCAGATATTCTTTGCACAGGAGTACGCTACGTAGCAGAAAGATATAGGCCGCATTTATTAGGGATGGGAGGCGATAAGCACGTTTATAATAAAAAGGCATGTTCATCATGCTAAGCATTAATGATAAGTGGCGTACCTAGTTTCCAAGGTGCTAGTGTGACGTCAACTTAAGCTGAGTGGCGAAATTAGGACTGAGTGTCTGAGCAGAGAGCGAGAGACACAAGAAACACAAGTGTCTAGTCAGTCGGACTTGCAACCTCCTTCGATTAGACTTGAAGGGTAAGCTTGCGATATGACGAATAAGGTGGGGCCTCCGGAGTCGGGGTTGAAGTTAAGAAAGTCGATTGACATGACCGTCAAAGTCAAGGAGGAGTCAACACTCGAGGTTAGTAGGGTCACCTGTCCGATTGGTCTAGTCGATCAGATCGCTGGTCCGATCAGATCCTGAGTCTCTCAGAGGCGATGAAAGCTCGAGTTGTATCAGTGTCATTCAGAGCTGAGTCAAGTGTCTCAACTGAGTGCTTTGGTCGATCGGACCGAAGGTCCTATCGAACATGCAAGTCAAATGGCCTGACCAGACCGGACTCTTTATCCAAGTGTAGAGGCTATGTGTAGGTCGAGTCCCTAAGAGTGACATCCATCCTTTATCCGACCCGATCACGCTTGCAAACAAGAGTCGATCAGGCTAAAAGGGAACTCGGTCAACTTGCTAGCAAAACATATTAAGGACCCATTAACCCACCCACTTAATATTCCCTTTTGGCGTTTTGCATAACGGTTGTAGAGAAACAAAGGAATATTCCTTGTGCTATCTTTATAAAGGAAACTTCTACTCTATAAATCATAAAATGGTGGGTCCCTTTCTGAAAAGGTGTTAAAATGTTAGAAGGACGGGTCTTATTTTAGTAATGCATTGAGATTCGTACAAAAAAAAATAACACTATATAAGGGGGTCTTCATCTACAGATATAGATACACAACACAACACAACACAACACAACTGTACGCAACCTAAGATATTTGGATCCTACTGTTCCTTTCTATTGTTCATTGCATTTCCTCTCGGCCACCTGTTTGACTTGAACGTCGGAGTGCCTATGTCAGAGACCCCTCTCTGGCCCAGTTGCTGACATTTTTTCCATTACTTTCTATTTTTGACACGCAAGATTGCCCGGTGCCTTCGGTTTCTAGCTCAGAGTTTTCTCAAAGTCAATATCAGAACCACATATCCAACATTCCATCTTCCTTGATTTTAGATAGGATCGAGTCTCAAATATGAAGGCCCAACATAGGTGAGCTTAGTTGCAATCAGTCAATACAAATGTCATAAACAATACAAGTATCGAACAACAATGAGAAGATGGACTTTAGAAGAGAAAGTTAAAGTTCTATTAGTTTCAAAGACAATACCCTATCGAAATGTATGATCATTTACAATGCGAAGCAACTGACTCCCATCGCTTACCTGATAACTTAGATATTTTATTGCTAACTCGATCTCCAAATCTTGTTAAGTTGATTAAATAGACTCCACCACTACTAGTACCAGTTTGACAATCTGGCCATGTAGTAGGGATTGATGAAGGGTATCCATGAGCAAGATATATAAAAGGATATGAGGAGAGTGGATATTCCTGTGTCCCTCTTCTACATTTAAATCAAGATCCGGACTAGTTATTGAGGATCATGACACCTTGTGCGCTTGATATAATCTCCGACTCTGTAATCCATGCAACTCATTGGCTCAAGTGCTTCCAAATGGACATTGTCCGTGCCTTCTGATAATCTAACTTGCTCCGATTTTTAATGAAAAGTAAATTGAGATTTCAGACAGCTCATAAAATAGTATTTATAAGGAGTTTGCAAGTGCCTTTGGATCACTTGGACCATATGATTCTTGAATGCTATTAGCTGAAAGTCTGTTAGAGTATTAGCCCTCTAGAACATATGAATAAGAGATAAAGAAAACGAGTTCAATATTAAGTCATGAATAGATTCACTCTTCACAAAAAAAAAAAAAGAATGGGGCCTTGAAGCACTTGATTTGCATTTACGTTAAGGCAAATTCGATCAAGCCTTGCATGACATAGATTGCTTCCCCATGTATATTTCCTACCGGCCAAAGGAATATCCCAAGGTTGCTAATCTAAATTCCAGTCCCTGCAGGAACCCATAAGACCTTGAGCTACCAAAACAAATGCCTATCTAACTACTCACAGATACTTGACCATGTTGATACTCAAACTGGAACGTATGAAGATAAATGAGTAATTAAACCCCATCCATTTGAATCGAATAGTCACGTTGATCGCGTACCCGTTTCCATCCTAAATCTTAAGCTTATGCAGATCATTCTATGTAAATATCCAACCAAGAATTGTTTTTTTTCGAAAAAAAGCACTAGTGAGTAGATTTTTCATGCGTATAGAGCCAAAGAACCATAAAGGAGGGTCCCCTCGTCCGATCAGAATCTCTTCTCGTGATCCAACTATTCTAATCTAACTTGTCTTGCCAACCCTAGAAGTATAAACGTACCAGAAGAAGCTCACAAAATTCCAATATGGACAAGTCACATGTGTGTACTCGATGTTGAGAGAAATATCGCTTTTGTGAGTACGTGCACAAATGGGATACTAAATATCTCGAACGAGATTTTCATACATATATGCTATACGGATGGACACAAAGAGAGGCACTCATGAAGTTTGTTTTTATTTTGAGAGAATATATCCGAAAGCATAATTTAGCTGTAATTTGAAAGCACCGGTAGTGTTGTACCAAATGGTTCATTAAACAAGTTTATAGAACAATTAAAAAGTGGTTGGGCGGTCAATTAATTAGTTTTCGTACTGGAAGAAGATAATTAAAGGGCTCGAATAATAGTTATCCTATATAACTACTGCTGATGTACGGATCGCCACTAATTAAGACGGGAGGGGCCTTCAGTGCCATGGTTGCGTTGCCTATTCATTTTGTTATTTATCCATCTTGTTTTTTGACTTCTTCATAGTTAAAGCTAGCCAAGTTCAATTTCTCTACGTTTATAAAATTGTTAATTTGGAGGACCTTGCCCACTGAAATCTATTCTAGTACCTGTAAAATTATACGGATTCAGTAATTTAGCTTTACCAATAGGAGATTTACTTTGAAGTTCTTACACAAGAACAACCAAACGCTTTTACAAGTTGAGAAAAAATGATGCTCAGAGGAGCCAACGACTTGACAAAGAGTTTGAAGTTGTCGATTCGAGGTTATATATAGTTGAATGTATTTCTTTTGGGAAGAAAAAGATGAAAATGTTGCTCTGTCGGAGCCTTCATCCGTCTCTAATCTATATCCACAATTAAACAAATTGACTTGAGTTTTTGAGGCTGCAAAACTATCCAGGTTAATAATCTCATTACATGAACCAGAACAGGGGAAGGAAGGAAGGGAGGGAGGGAGGGAGGAAGGTCTGAAGGATCAATCCCCCACTCCAATTTCAGTTCGCACGGGGCGGCGGCATACAAATCCAGTCCACACTGGGCTTCAATTCCAGTCAGGAAATACTACTACTGCTACACCTCCATCACATCGATCCGATGAAGAGGGGGGAAAAAAAATAAAAGAAAGGAAACAGTTGAAGTGCCAATGGGTTCATCATATAGTACAACATGCGAAGTGCGAAGTATAGATGTCATCGGAGCATGGAGGTGAGGGAGCGGAAGACGACCTCCTCGCAGGGGATGATGAGGCCGCCCATGTGGTGGTCGAAGCCGAACTCTTCCGCCGCCTCCTGCAGCAGTCGCTGGAACTCCGGGTGGGCGAGGAAGGAGATAGGGACGATGAAGCGGCTCCGCGCCTCGCCCACGTACACCGCGAAGTGCCCCTTGGGCACATCCACCAGCTCCTGATCCTCCTGCTGCTGCTTCCGGCCGAGACTGGAGCATCTCTTCAGGATCTGCTTCAGCGACGCCGCCTGACCCAACTTGTTCGACCGCCATATCGCCATCAATTGCTAGGCTAGCTCGGAGGAATTAAGCTGAGTGTTAATGAGTACTTGGCTGGGAGTGGATTGGAGTGAAGTTGGGTTGGGTTGATGGCTGGAGTATGTATATATAGAACCTAGCGGAGGGGGAGGGGAACAAGAGCATGTGGTGGGGGAGGAAGAGGTCCGGTCCTTGCCAAGGACAACTTGCCGTCCTATTCATCCTTCCGCCTCCTCCTCTCTTTCTCATCATCAAGCACCCTGCACATGCATTTTCACCGGCTAGTTGCTGCATCCAATCACAGTTGGTCTTCAAGTTTACTTGAAAAGCAGTGGTCTCACTTACAAGGAGCTGCCGCATTTTACTCATCTAAAATATCTTTCTTTACCCGCCGTCAGATTTCTAATACAAAATTGTCTGCTTGCTGATAGATTTTATGGATCAATAGAATGTTCACATAATTTAATTAGTATTTCTCGTTTATATTTATTTAATTTTAAAAAATAAATGCCCGTGAATAATTAATGAGTTCAGGACCAAGAAGATTGGAAATAAGTTAGACGGGTTAGCTATACAAGGGCCTTATCACCATGCCCTGCCATGACCTTGGCAAGCCCGACCCATAAGAAGGTAGGGCTTTTGCGTAATAGAGCAGCAACCGGGCACGACCCATTAGAGGCCACGCCGTCCTTTTGCTCTGCCGTTGCAGCCGCATGCAGCTGCTCGTGCTCCTCCGTCTGTCGTCACATAACCACGTCTCCGGCCGGAAACAATGTAGCAGCTAGCCGACCTTCCCCCTAATTCTGCCTTGTTTCCCAGCAGCAGCAGCAGCTCCGTTTCCTCTTCGTGCATCAACCAAGCTACAACAGACTCCTAAGAGCCTTTTTTTTTTTTCTAATTATTCTCTCTTGTAATTTGGGTGAACGCGATCCGTTGGTGGCAACCAAAAGACGCTCGCCTTTCATTCGCAGCAGCGAATTTGATGGTTGAGGCGTTGAGCGACGATTCGCAATGAACGTAATTACCATCCTACCCTTATGGTCGATCCTCCTCAGTAACGGTACTTAATCCATTCCCGTCCCTTTCAAATTCAACGGAGGAGATCAACTTCTGCCCCATTAAAATTAAAATTAAACGTCTTGTCCCGAAAGTTTCTCCATTTGATTTTGATTTTGAATCCCACCAGGTTTCTCCTCCTCCTCCTCCTCCTCCTCCTCCTCCTGATTTCCAGTGATCCACACCAGCTTCTCCTTCTTCCTCCACTTCCTATTTGGAGAGTACACTCCAGTGTTCGCTTCTCGCGACTTCTTCCGCTCTTTCCTTCTCCGTCCTCTCTCCATCGAAGCAGACCTAGGGTTTGGAGCAGGGGACCTTTAGCGCTGAGTTATTGGAGCGACGGTGAATATCTTTTCTCATCTTTGTGTCTTCGGATTCCTCAATATCTTTGCTTTATTTTAATTTTGTGTGTGTGTGTGTTGAAGGGAAGTGTTGTGTTGAAGGAAGATGTTTGACTGGGATCAGATCTCATCAGATCTGCTATGATTTTATTAGACTTGATTTGTTATTCCTTTTTATTTCTATCTTGCGTGATGTTTGATGTGCTGTATTGCCAAGTTTATGGTTTGGAGGTCGACCTGAGGTTGTTTGGAAAAATTTGTTCAGATTTGGTTTCTGGACATGGAGATCAAGAGATTTGGGGGGAATTTTGTCTTAGATTTATCTGAGGCTGGTTTTGTTGCACTTTTTATTTAAATCATGGTATTCTATGTCCCTACATTTTTGCTTGAGCTGAAAATTTGTTTCTATGTTTCTTCCCTGGGGGATTTTACGTAAAAAAAATATTATAACTCTGAGATTCTACGTTTGAGATGTGCATTTGGTTGCTTGTGGTTCTGCATCTGTCGAACTTAATGGTTATTATTTGTGTATAGATAGATATAAGAGCTTTTAATTTGTTTCATATCCTTGTTCCTTTCAAATCATGCTATGTTTTTTTGTCCCAATTAATTGTCAACTTTCTCAATCTGATCTAAGATGATACTATAGCAATAAAAGAGACACAATGGGCCAACAGAACAGGTGGTTTAATTTGTGGGACATGAATCTTGATAAAGGATTGGTATGTATTTAGAAGAATACTCTCTATCTATTTATTGAAGTGATTCATGCTGAATGGTGTGAATTATACGGAGTTTATCTGTTTGAGAATGATTGGAGTGGATCCGTGAGTTTAAATTTAAATGCAATTTGCAATCAGTCTTAGGCCTTGTGAGGTGTGCATTAATGAAGTTCAATGTGTAAAAAGGCTTTGGTCAATGAGTTAGGATTATCATAAATATTATCATAAAATAGTCCAGTATACCCTTGGGGGCCATTGAATACCTAGTTGAGGGTGTGTTGATGGTGGGTGGTTAGGACTAAACCTTATTCTTTAATTTATTTACGATGGTTAACCCTCTTTTAGTTAGGATTTCTAAGTTTGATAGCATAACAAATGATATCATTTATCTACGTGTTAAATGGGAGAGTTGGTAGTAGAGTGGTCAACAACTTATCTTCGGTGTTATTATGTTTTATTTTATAACCTTGCTTGATTCCTTCGTCATTTGAATCCTTGATGGCATTCATTGATCGTAATATATCAAAATATCCAGTTAGAATTAGTTTCTATTCATGAGACTAGCTGTTGGTTATTCACAATGATGGAAAGGCTTTCATATGTTATTATCATGCTTCATGAATTTGTTATGCTTATAATTTGATGGTCATGATTAATTTTCATGTTGCAATATGCACATTGTTGACTTTTTCATGTTGTACAATATTATTTGTTCATAATGTTGACATAGTAGTTCATAATGTGTAAAAAGGACTACATACTTAGTGGTCATATTAGTGTTTGAGTGGACACATGGTATTGCTTCATTGATATGAGGTGGGAAATGCACAGGGAAATGTAGATCAAGATATGCTCATGATTAAATTGATATTGCTATAGATCTTCATTGATAGAATTAGTTGTGCGTAGTCATGGTAAATATAGAATATATTTAGTTATCTATGTATTCAACAGTATTTGTTTAGTTGTGACAATTAAGTGCATAAATATAAATGCTCACCTATTAAAACCTATTTGCATTTTTGTGCATACTTTTACTTTTTCCTTTTTTATTTTTACATTTATTTTATGCTTGATGATTGGGTTAATTACAATATATCTTCTGAGAGTTGATCCAATTTTTTGTTAGAGGTATGTATAATCGTGTTATCATTTTGTTATGTCACTACTAGTTACTAGAATGTTCTTGTTCATTCATGTCTAGATATTGGTTGGTTGGTAGATTACCTTGTTTATTCATTTATATGACTTTGAAAAGTGTTTATATCATCATTACCATCAAACTATGTTTGTCCCCATTATTTGGTGTTAACACTCTATGCAAGGCCATATTACTATATTCTATATATATATATATATATATCAAAAGGACACTTGATCATCTTTTTCATTCTGAAAATATCCTTATATTAGTACTATTGTAACAACTATAACTTATCTGCTACAATGTAGAGCAAAATTGCTCTAACTTGATTAAAATCAGTATACATGAAGCTCTGTTATAGCAAAATTACTCATGAAAATCTCTTCTACACATTGTAGCATCTGTGTCCATAGTTTATACAACATGGAGCAAGCTGGCTGCTACAATAACACTAGAATAAAGATATTTTCGGAATAAAAAATAAGATGAAGAGTGCCTTTGAATTATTTTTTTTTTCAAAATAGGGGCCCTTTCAATGATAATGAAAATAAAGGGTGCCTTTTTGAATTTTGTCTTAGGATCAAGGTCAAGGCGGTGTTCCCAAAAATGTATTGTTTTACTTAAAATTTGCCAATATTAATTTCCTTGTTTCAATTTGATTTCACATGGGTATATGCAAGAAAAAAGACCATACTCAGATCAGACAGTTGCTAGCACCACCTTGAATTTTTTTTGGGTGCTCTTTTCCAATTTTAATGCTGATGTTAAGTATTCATTTTGCAGATTCAAGTTGGCCAACTTAACATGGCTCATGTATCTACCGATCAGCTACTACAATTGGAGACAACATGCGGATCTTTTTTATATGAGCTACAGGTTTCTTTAGTAGATTAAGTAACCTGTTAACTTCATAGTCATTTAAATATTTACATAATGAGGTACACAAATCAGGATAGCTGAAGACATTTATATAAATCAGTGCATTAATGTCTCATCATTTTCACTATTAGCAACTTTGTGAATTATAGTGTTGTACTCAAGTATATTGGTGCCTGGTTTAGTTTTGTAATGAAAGATCGTTCATTTCATGCATCATCTTGCTTATTGAGGAAAACAGTTTCTTAGAAAATCATGCAGCTATTATTGTTTCAGATCATATGGGACGAGGTTGGTGAGACTGATACCGAAAGGGACAAGATGCTACTTGAACTAGAACAGGAGTGTCTTGAGGTTTATAGAAGAAAGGTTGATCAGGCTAATCGTTATAGAGCTCAGCTTCGACAAACAATCGCTGATTCTGAAGCAGAGCTTGCAGCCATCTGTTCTGCAATGGGTGAGCCACCGGTTCACACAAAACAGGTGGGTCTTTGCTCATGTTGTCAAATAAGCATCTATTCTTCATTTAGTTTCCAAGAATTTTTAAGGAAAAGTCTTGCTCGCACCTTGAATTTCTCCTTTATCCGTTGAAAGAGGTTAGGTGTTCATATTCAGAAATATTCTTATTAAAATCTGATATTGATAATAACTTATTTTTGTAGCCCACTCAAAGAGTAGGGAACCTAAAAGAAGAATTGAATTCCATAACACCACAGCTAGAGGAGATGAGAAAGAGGAAAGGTGAGAGATTGAAGCAATTTTTAGAGGTAATGGAACAGATAAGAAATATCTCAGTTGAGGTCATGCCTAGTGAGTACAGCCCATCGAGGCATGTTGATGAATCTGATTTATCTATTAGAAAGCTTGAAGAATTGTATAGACAGCTTGAGTCACTGCAAAAGGAGAAGGTTGGAACGGAACTACTCTCATGTCACAGTTTTTGCTGAATACTTGTACTACTGATTTGCTCTTTTAACCATAACATGTGGCTGCTGCAGAATGACCGCTTAAAACAAATTATGGATCACTTGTCAACTCTGAATGAATTATGTTCTGTTCTTGGTGTGGCTTTCAAAGAAACAGTAAGAGAGATACACCCTACTTTAGATGACACTGAAGCTTCCAAGAGCATTAGCAATGTCACGATTGAGAGGCTTGCTACTGCTATAGGCAGATTACGAGAGATTAAGATAGAGAGGATGCAGAAGGTAAAGTAACCATTGAGTACGGTTATTTCTTGATTTTACCATACTGTGAGCCAATATGTCAATATCTTGCAGCTTCAAGATCTTGCATCTACAATGTTGGAATTGTGGAATCTAATGGATACGCCCATTGAAGAGCAACAGCTTTTTCAGAACGTTACCTGCAATATAGCTGCTTCAGAAGAAGAAATTACTGAGTCTAATACTCTTTCAGTGGACTTCCTTAGTTATGTAAGTCATCAAACTAGTGAATTTTTTTTCTTCTTCTCCCCCTTTGTCATATGTTTGGGTTGGGTATATCAATAATACGATCATGATATATGTAGGTGGAAGAAGAGGTATTGAGACTTGAACAACTAAAAGTAAGCAAGATGAAAGAACTAGTCTTGAAAAAGAAGACAGAACTGGAAGAGCTTCGTCGACAAGGCCATTTGGTGGTTGAGGAGGCAGAAAATGAGCCTGAAGTTGCAATTAGTGCAATTGAATCTGGTATCCATAATGTTCTTGTACTTTCTAGTTTTGAATTGAAAGGCTCCCCTGGTTTTAATTTCACTTTTGATTTTCTGCAGGAGCTATCGATGCTTCCTTTGTTTTGAATCAGATAGAGGGACAAATAGCAGAAGTTAAAGAGGAAGCTTTTAGCAGGAAAGATATTCTTGAAAGGGTAGAAAAATGGTTAGCAGCATGCGAGGAGGAAGCATGGCTGGAGGAGTATAATAGGGTCTGAAATATTATTCAAATGGTAGCTTAGTCCTATATATATTGTGATTTCTTTATCTGTGTGATATTCTGTAGGATGAGAATAGATACAATGCTGGAAGAGGAGCACACCTAACGCTTAAGCGTGCTGAGAAAGCACGCGCGCTAATTAACAAGATTCCAGGTACTTTGTAGACATAAACACCAAATAGAAGACTCATATTGCTATTTTAAGTTGGTTGGCATAAATTTGCAACTTGTGAGCAGGAATGGTAGATACTTTGGTAGCCAAAATTACACAATGGGAAAAAGAAAGAGGCATTGGATTCACTTATGATGGCGTGAGTATTTTATTTTAGTGATCCTTCTCATTTTTGTGTCTGTGCATGTGTCAATCAATTAATAGAAAAAAGGTGATCTTCTATATTTAGGTTCGACTTCTTACGATGCTAGGAGAGTACACCATAGTTAGGCAAGAGAAAGAGCAAGAGCGGAAGAGACAAAGGGTAAGTATTTTTAACTAAATTAGGCTGGCTAGATAAATATTTGTGGCTTTGGATTAAGATATTTATTCACGATTCATCCAGGATCAGAAGAAACTTCAAGGTCAGCTCATAGCTGAGCAGGAAGCCCTCTATGGTTCAAAACCAAGCCCCTCAAAGCCTCAAAGTGCCAAGAAAGTACCAAGAACATCTACTGGAGGTTCAAACCGAAGGTTATCTTTTGGCGGGGCAGCAACATTGCAGACTCCGAAGCCTGATTACATGCATTCTGCAAAGTCCACGCGCACTGCAAAGAAGTTAGATGATCTCGGTACACTTTCTCCTGGTTAGATTTCTCTACTTCCATTTACTCATTTCTTTAAACAGGTTCATTAAATTCAAGCTCTTACAGGCTCAAGAGGCTTAGATATTGCTGGCCTTCCTGTGAAGAAGCTGTCATATAATGATGCCATTACTAAACATCAAGAAGTAGGTATGCCACGCAAACCTTTTGCTTCCCTAATTCCAGTCAATACCATTCCATCGGCGCCATCCATGCCCGTCATTGCTAGCACTTTAGAAGAGAACCAGGCACCAAACACAATGCTGTTGCTGACCCCCAAAAATCCAGCGACTGCAGCAGCAGTGCCAATGCATGTGGCTTCAACGCCTGCCCCAACTTGCCTCGTCAATGATGGCAAATTGAGCGTAGTAGCATCTGTCGAGGAGACTGAGTATTCCTTCGAGGAAAGAAGGCTTGCATTTTATGTTGGTGGTAGATGAATTGAGTTACATCGTCTAGTACATATTTGAACTTTAAAATGCACCGGTTGATTCGAACTTTCTTCTTTTAGTTGGCTCAAAGTCAGATTGTTCTCGACATGCTAATGAATACAAAATTCTATTTGATATCTTGTTAGTTGATGCATCAACCACTATCACTTGCGTGATCAACTCCACGATTGATAATGGCAACTTCATGTTGCAACTGCAGTAAATTAGACAAATATTACAAGATTAACAGAAGTTACTGTTGAACAAGAATATTTAGTTATCCAATTTCATTAGATGTTATTTATGAATTTGATGTTAGTTAATAGTATACTCTTTCTTGTCGTGTTTCGGGTATGAATAAGATGTTTGCTAAATGAGTTCCTTCCAGCTTTTGAGTAAGTCTTCTAATATTTTGGGTAAATTTTCTCTAATGAACGCTTAAGCATTTTATTAATGCTGACTGCATTCGGTGAAAAGTAATCTTCCTAGGTCGTTAGAAAATATTCTAATGGAATTTGCTTTTAGAACAAGAGGCAAGCCGATGAACCAAACATACTAGATAGGTTGATTATTAAATATGGACTATAGAAGATAATTACATATACTTGTTGCACTTAAAATTGAATTGATTTAAAATAGTTACTTTTGATTTAAAATAGGTTGATTGGTTTTTGATTTGAGGTTTGCTAAGATCATCGTGCTCAATTTGATGCGGATTGACATAATTGGTATCTACATTTATTATAATAGGGTTGGGGTCAATTCTCAATAAATCGTACAAATATCTTGTTTGATGTTTAATCTTCCTCAGGTAAAAGGTCACTATGCTAAGACAAAATGTTTATCATGATTTATTCTCTTTTTAAAAGTATATGGGATCGTCTAGAGGAGCCGCTAAGACGATAACTTCACCTTTAATTATAAAATTTTATTAAAAACAAAAAAAAAAAAAAAAAAAAAAAAAACCTTCTGCATCTGGATTCCCCCATTTTTTTCATCATTAAGGAGACCCCAGAGCATTGATTTCTACTTCTATCATTACTTTTAGCTTATGATAGCTCACATATACTAGGTACATGATCCTATTTGAAATCGTCCCCTCGGATGGATCTAGTGGCTAGCACATGAGGTGTTGCTATAATGAGATCTGGGGTTCGAATCTCGGCAAAGCCGAGGTAAATACCTCCCTTATGTGCTAGTCACTATTCCAAATGCTAGTAGCCACCCGTAATTTACCTCCTCCGTGTTGGCCTTGTTGGTTGCTACTCGGAAAACCTAGAGGTTCCACTGTACAAAAATTTTGTACAAAGGTCTGAACCTTTTCCTAGCTACCATGTGTTCTTTTAAATTAAATTTTAGATCGCCTGCGGAACTTAACACGTTTGATCCAAAACTTAATCTATTCGTTCTTTTAGGTTTTGACTTGGGTCTCCTGCGGAACTTAACACGTTCGACCCAAATCACCTTAAGTTATTAATTCTATTAAATATTAATTTCTATAATTGGTTCCCAGTACTGACGTGGCGAGGCACATGACCTTCTTGGATATGGGAGCAACCACCACCGACTAGACAAAACCTTTTATAGAAAGCTAATATTTAATTTCCTAAAATAACTTTAGGTTAACCGAAAAGAACAATCAAATCACAAGGAAAAGAAAAACAAAAGAACACTATATCGAAAATAAATTCGAAACTCTAGAATCGTATGCCTCTTGTATTTAGTATTATTTCCAAAAATAACTAGTATGATGCGGAAAGAAAAATTACTAGTTATACCTTTTAGAAAAACCTCTTGATCTTCTACTGTTCCTCTTCTAACCTCGGACGTTGTGTGGGCAACGATCTTCCGAGATGAGAACCACCAAGCACCTTCTTCTTCCTTGCAAGTTTCGGCCATCAAAACTTCTTCTAGGATGAAGAGGTTCGGCCACCACCACCATGCTCCAAGGGATGCTAGAAACAAAGCTTTCTTTCTCTCCTTCTTCTTCTTCTTCTCTAAACTTGATCCGGCCACCATATGAGTCTCCACAAGAAGGATGAGGTTCGGCCATCAAAGAGAAGAAAGGAGGAGAGGATGGCCGGCCACACCAAGGAAGAAAAAGAGAGAGGAAAAATAATAGAGTTGTTCTTCATGAAGGCACCTCTACCCTCTCTTTTATAATCCTTGGCCTTGGCAAATAAGGAAATTTAAATAAAAATTTCCTTAATTCTTTTGCCATTGATAAGGAAAATTTATTTAATTAAAAATAATTCTTTTCTCATCAACAATGCGGCCGGCCACTTTAAACCAAGCAAGGAAAATTTAATTCAATCAAGAATTAAAACTTTCCTAATTTGTTTCCAGAAATTTTATAAAAAATTTCTCTAATAATTTTCCCTTCATGATGGTCAATAAAAAGGAAATTTTATAAATTAAAATATTTCTTTTAAACATGTGGATAAAAAGAAAGTTATCTTTAAAAATTAAATTTCTTCCAATCTACAAATAAGGAAAGATATCTAATCTTTTCTTAATCCTTGTAGAAGCTTTATAAAAGAGATATTTAATTTTTAAACTCTCTTTTAAATCATGAACATGATTAAAAGGAAAGTTTTTACCAAAATTAAAATCAACCTTTTAATCTACAAATAAGGAAAGAGATTTAACTCTTCTCTTAATCTTTTGTAGAATCTTATAAAAGGAAAGATTTAAATTTTTAAACTCTCTTTTAAATCATGTTATCCACATGAATAAAATTCCTTTTTATTTTAATAGGGCCGGCCACCTAAGCTTGAGTTCAAGCTAGGGTCGGCCACATGAATTCACCCATGAACCAAAACATGGCCGGCCCTAGCTTGGTCTCCAAGCTAGCTTGGCCGGCCCCCTATAGGATGGGTAAGAAGGTGGGTATAGGTGAGTATAGTACTCTATAATTAAGAGGCTACGATAGGGACCGAGAGGAGGAATTGGTTTTGGTCTCCCGATAAAATTAAGCATCCCGTGTTCGCCCCGAACACACAACTTAATTTTATCAATAATAATTCATTCCACTAGAGAATTATTATTGAACTACCGCACCAATCCCAAATTACATTTTTGGGCTCCTTCTTATTATGAGTGTGTTAGTCTTCCTGTGTTTAAGATAACAAATGTCCACTAATTAAGTAAGTTACTGACAACTCACTTAATTAATATCTAGCTCCAAGAGTAGTACCACTCAACTTCATCGTCATGTCGGACTAAGTCCACCTGCAGGGTTTAACATGACAATCCTTTTGAGCTCCTCTTGGGGGCATTCTCAACCTAGTATCTCTAGGACACAGTTTCCTTCTATAATCAACAACACACACTATAAGTGATATCATTTCCCAACTTATTGGGCTTATTGATTCATCGAACTAAATCTCACCCATTGATAAATTAAAGAAATAAATATCAAATATATGTGCTTGTTATTATATCAGGATTAAGAGCACACACTTCCATAATAACCGAGGTCTTTGTTTCTTTATAAAATCAGTATAAAAGAAACGACCTCAAATGGTCCTACTCAATACACTCTAAGTGTACTAGTGTAATTATACAGTCAAGATAAACTGATACCTAATTACACTATGACCTTCTAATGGTTTGTTCCTTTCCATTTTGGTCGTGAGCTACTGTTTATAATTTATAAGGTACTGATAATATGATCCTCTGTGTGTGACACCACACACCATGTTATATACAATATAAATTAATTGAACAACTACATTTATCACAAATGTAGACATTTGACCAATGTGATTCTTATTTCTAGATAAATGTTTATACCAAAAGCTAGGCTTTTAGTATACACTCTAACAATCTCCCACTTATACTAAAAGACTAAGCTGCCATATCTGCTGCCATACATCTGATTCTCATCCCTTCAACATGCCCATCAAAAGCTCTTGCCTTAAGGACCTTAGTGAAAGGATCTATAGGTCATCACCTGATGCAATCTAGGCGGCAACAACTTCTCCTCGTTTATACGATTCCTCGTATTGGGTGGTACTTGCGCTCTATTGTGTTTACTTGCCTTATAGACTTATGGTTTCTTCGAGTTTGCTACTGCACCAACATTATTACAATAAATTGTAATAATTTTTGGACAAACCAGAAATCATATCTAAGTCTATCTTGAGGTTATTGAGTCATTCAACTTTTATGGCTACCTCAGAGGCTTGTCATATACTAAGCTTCTATGGTGGAGTCCAGAAAAAAAACCTATGCTTATCACTCTTCCATAGTTATGACTTTACCTCCTAAAGTAAACACAAAACCCCGAGGTTGACTTATTATTGTCCCTATCCGATTGGAAGTCAAAATCCACGCAACCCACAAGGACTAAATTAACTGCCTTGTAAGCTAGCATATAATCTCTAGTGCCTCTAAGGTACTACAATATATGCTTTACTGCAGTCCACTGTCCTTGTCCAGGGTTACTTTGATATCTGCTAACTATGCCCTTGGCAAAACAGATTTCTAATCTCGTGTATAGCATACATTAGGCTTCCAACAGCCGTAGCCTAAAGAACTGCCTTTATTTCCTTTATCTCCTTTGATGTCTACAGAGACATATCTTTAGATAAAGTTACTCCATCCTGAAAAGGTAAGAAACATTTCTTGGAGTTTTGTATGCTTAAAACGAGCAAGGATTTTTCCGATGTATGAAGCTTGGGATAAGTAAAATATTCTTTTCTTGCGATCCCTTATTACTTTGATCTCAAGAATATATACATTCTCCCAAGTCCTTTTATATCGAATTGTTTTGGACAACCATACCCTTACTTCTGACAACATTTTGATATTGTTTCTAACTACCAAAAATGTTATCTAAGTATAGTATAAGAAATACCACCACGTTTCCATCACATCTTTTGTATACACAAGACTTATCCGGTTACTAAATCCATAGATCTGGATTACTTTGATAAACCGGATGTTCCAAGACCTTGAAGCTTTGCCTCGGTCCATAGACTGATTGAGCTTACACACAAGATGCTTTTAGCCCTTTGCAATGAACCCTTCTGGTTGCTTTATATAGATGTTTTCTTCAAGACTTCCATTAAGGAATGCTGTCTTGACATCCACTTGCCAAATAGATAAAAGAATCCGGATAGACTTAAGCATGACTACCAGTGAAAAAGTTTCCTTTTTCATCTAGCCTTGCTTTGAAAGTTTCTACCTTCCTGTCTATCCCTCTTTTCCTAATATAGACCTTTTTACACCCAAAGGCTTTTATACCATTTGGTGGTTCTATAAACTTCCAGATTTTATTAGAATACATATATTCTAATTCTGTTATTCATTACTCTTTGCCAAGATATTGCATCTTTATCTTGGAATGCTTCGTTATATGTCCGGAGATCAGGTTCATGTCCTCCAGGGATCGAGTCCAAAAACTCTCCCAAAACATAAATCTTTTTAGGTTGCCTAACAACCCTCCCACTACGATGAGGCACTAACTGTAATTGTGTATCATTTATGATACGTATTGCAGTTTCTTGTGATATTTCATCTTGTACAGTTGGTACTAGATTAGACATGTCCTTTATTATTTCCTTAAGAACAAATTTACTTATGGGCATGAGGTTTATTACATAGTCCTTTTCTAAAAATCGATCATTGATGCTAACAATAACCTTCTGATTTTTAAGACTATAAACCTACTTTCATTTCTCTAGGATAACCCACAAACAAGTGAATTCCTGTCCAACTTATCATTGTCTCTCTTCAGCATATGTGCTGGACTACCCGAATCCGAATATGCTTCAAAATAGGCTTACACCTATTCAGCAATTCTATATGAGTAGAGAGTTCTGACTTTGTAAGGTACTATGTTCACTTCCGTTTCCAGAGTATATCCTTAAAATGAATTTGGTGATTTTCTAAATAACTCATCATCAATCTACTTATTTCCATAAGAGTCCTATACCTTCCTTTTCTATACCATTCTGTTGGGATATACCTAGGTGTAGTTAGTTGGGATTGAATCCCTACTTCTGATAAGTGACTCCTAAATTCTCCCAAGAGGTACTTGCCACTACGATCTCACCGTAGTGTCTTGATACTTTTACCTTGACATTTCTCCACATCAGCCTCATACTCTTTGAACTAATCAAAGCACTTAGACTTGTGGCACATCAAGTAAATGTATCCGTATATCAAATAGTTGTCTATAAAATAGACGAAATATTCGAAACAACCTCATTCTTGGATAGTCATAGGATCACACAAATCAGAATGAACCAATTTCAACATATCTTTGACTCCATACCCCTTAGACTTGAAAGCTTCTTGGTTATTTTTCCTTCCAAGTAAGACTCGCAGGTTGGAAAGATTTGCACTACTAATGAACCCAAAAGTTCATCAGCTACCAATGAATCATACTCAAGTTAATATAACCTAGCCTTAGATGCCAAAGATATAATTGGTTCATTTCCGAAGGTTACTTTCTCTTAAAGTTAGAAGATGTGTTACTAATTTCCATTTGTTGCATCGTGAGAGTTATTGGATTTATAAATTGTCAACCAACGTACCAGAACAGATAACTTCCCTCTTTTTCTTAATAACAACTTTGTTATTAAAAGAGGCAGAATATCATGTTCTTTGAATAGTTTAGAAACTGAAAACTAGTTCTTTCTAAACTTGGTGCGTAAAGACAATTACTCAAAATCCATGTTTTATTTTTATCAAAGATAAACATCTCCCATCGCAACAGCTGCCACTTTTACAGAAGTGCCCATGTGGACGGTGTTTTTATTTTCATTTAGTTGTCGGGTTTCCTGGAACCCTGCAATGAATTGCGGACATGATTACACTGTATCTACACTCCAGGTTCTGATAGATAACACCACTAAACATGTTTCAACTAATGAATAAAATACACCTATATTGTTCTTAGTTCTAAGAGGACAGTCTACCTTAATGTCCAAATCCTATTTCCAATCAATTATAATTGGGACCACTAAGTCTATCCTAAAGTATATCAGCTAGGGATTGACCATCATCCTAAGAATCACAAAAATATTTGGTTAAGACCAACTCCTTAAAAATCCCATGAATTTTGTATGTCACGTTAGTGTGGACGTATACAAATTCAAAGAGGAAATTTTATCATTTAATTTTATTATCTCGTCAACCTTACTTTATGACGAATAAAATTAATAGTTGGTCTATCTTTAATCAAATATTTGGTCAAGATTTCTAAATTTAAAATAATATTGATTCCTCTAACAATACTATTTAAATTTACCAACACCTCAAAACACCGTGAATTTTGCATGCCACGTTAGTGTGGACGTATACAAAATCAACATTTGTAAGAGGAGGGTTTTACCCATTAACTATCTTGTCAATGTAACTTTATGACAAATAAAATTATCTCAAACACCGTTAATTTTGTATGCCACGTTAGTGTGGACGTATACAAAATCAATCATTTGTAAGAGGGGTTTTAACCCTTTAATTTTATTATCTTGTCAACCTAGTTTTATGACAAATTAATAGTTGGTTTCATTTGGTCACACAAATAATAACAGTGACTCCGATGGGGAGGATACTATTAGATGTGTCTAAGTGTATACCATTACTTGACACTAAGTCCATTAATAAGATTATGCCCCTTCCGTTGGGGAAGATCGCACGCTCTTGATTAACTTCCTATAGTCATCCAAAAATGGAAGTCTGTTCTAGTGATCTGCAAACTAGCTCATCCGTTATGGAGGAAGGCACTCAGAGCCAACGCGCAAGCTTGTTTGCATCACTTACAAACCAATAATGGAGACCATGGGATTTACTTAAAAATCCCTCTCCCACTTAGTTATTTATTAATGAGGAATTTTAACTATGCTAGCCTACTCTACTTGTAAACTAACATGCACACACAGCACAATATAAAAGCAATAAATAGAAATCTAATTTTCAACTATTATGGCTTTTATCTCTAGTTGTCCTCCGTGTGTTGTGATCCCAAGCTGCTGCCATATTTGGCCACCGCCACCAGGTCTAGCTATCGCATCCATCTTGCTCCTTGTTCCGCTGCGCCTTTGGTCCTTAGAAGGTTCCACGCTTTGCAAGATTCGATCCGCGACATAAATAGAATTTTACAATTTTGATCCTATATTCCATAAAAGGAATGTACATGTATCTAGATCAAAAATAAAATCCTAATAAAACTAAATACAGCTCCTGCTGTATTTTATAATACAATCATGCACACACATATAAATGCCCTTGACATGTCCAAGGGTCCAATCACACACATAAAACTATAAGCCATAATAGTTGGATCCTGCATCCACAAAGTTAGCACATCCTACTATTATCCTGCCTAAATTATGTATGACATGTGCATAATTAAACTAATACCAAATACACAGAGGCAAAACTCTAGCTCTGATACCAATTGTTGGTTGCTACTCGGAAAACCTAGAGGTTCCACTGTACAAAAATTTTGTACAAAGGTCTGAACCTTTTCCTAGCTACCATGTGTTCTTTTAAATTAAATTTTGGATCGCCGCGGAACTTAACACGCTTGATCCAAAACTTAATCTATTCGTTCTTTTAGGTTTTGACTTGGGTCTCCTGCGGAACTTAACACGTTCGACCCAAATCACCTTAAGTTATTAATTCCATTAAATATTAATTTCCATAATTGGTTCCCAGTACTGACGTGGCGAGGCACATGGCCTTCTTGGATATGGGAGCAACCACCACCGACTAGACAAAACCTTTTATAGAAAGCTAATATTTAATTTCCTAAAATAACTTTAGGTTAACCGAAAAGAACAATCAAATCACAAGAAAAAAAAAACAAAAGAACACTATATCGAAAACAAATTCGAAACTCTAGAATCGTATGCCTCTTGTATTTAGTATTATTTCCAAAAATAACTAGTATGATGCGGAAAGAAAAATTACTAGTTATACCTTTTAGAAAAACCTCTTGATCTTCTATCGTATTCCTCTTCTAACCTCGGACGTTGTGTGGGCAACGATCTTCCGAGATGAGAACCACCAAGCACCTTCTTCTTCCTTGCAAGTTTCGGCCATCAAAACTTCTTCTAGGATGAAGAGGTTCGGCCACCACCACCATGCTCCAAGGGATGCTATAAACAAAGCTTTCTTTCTCTCCTTCTTCTTCTTCTTCTCTAAACTTGATCCGGCCACCATATGAGTCTCCACAAGAAGGATGAGGTTCGGCCATCAAAGAGAAGAAAGGAGGAGAGGATGGCCGGCCACACCAAGGAAGAAAAAGAGAGAGGAAAAATAATAGAGTTGTTCTTCATGAAGGCACCTCTACCCTCTCTTTTATAATCCTTGGCCTTGGCAAATAAGGAAATTTAAATAAAAATTTCCTTAATTCTTTTGCCATTGATAAGGAAAATTTATTTAATTAAAAATAATTTTTTTCTCATCAACAATGTGGCCGGCCACTTTAAATCAAGCAAGGAAAATTTAATTCAATCAAGAATTAAAACTTTCCTAATTTGTTTATAGAAATTTTATAAAAAATTTCTCTAATAATTTTCCCTTCATGATGGTCAATAAAAAGGAAATTTTATAAATTAAAATATTTCTTTTAAACATGTGGATAAAAAGAAAGTTATCTTTAAAAATTAAAATCTCTTCCAATCTACAAATAAGGAAAGATATCTAATCTTTTCTTAATCCTTGTAGAAGCTTTATAAAAGAGATATTTAATTTTTAAACTCTCTTTTAAATCATGAACATGATTAAAAGGAAAGTTTTTACCAAAATTAAAATCAACCTTTTAATCTACAAATAAGGAAAGAGATTTAACTCTTCTCTTAATCTTTTGTAGAATCTTATAAAAGGAAAGATTTAAATTTTTAAACTCTCTTTTAAATCATGTTATCCACATGAATAAAATTCCTTTTTATTTTAATAGGGCCGGCCACCTAAGCTTGAGTTCAAGCTAGGGCCGGCCACATGAATTCACCCATGAACCAAAACATGGCCGGCCCTAGCTTGGTCTCCAAGCTAGCTTGGCCGGCCCCCTATAGGATGGGTAAGAAGGTGGGTATAGGTGGGTATAGTACTCTATAATTAAGAGGCTACGATAGGGACCGAGAGGAGGAATTGGTTTTGGTCTCCCGATAAAATTAAGCATCCCGTGTTCGCCCCGAACACACAACTTAATTTTATCAATAATAATTCATTCCACTAGAGAATTATTATTGAACTACCGCACCAATCCCAAATTACATTTTTGGGCTCCTTCTTATTATGAGTGTGTTAGTCTCCCTGTGTTTAAGATAACAAATGTCCACTAATTAAGTAAGTTACTGACAACTCACTTAATTAATATCTAGCTCCAAGAGTAGTACCACTCAACTTCATCGTCATGTCGGACTAAGTCCACCTGCAGGGTTTAACATGACAATCCTTTTGAGCTCCTCTTGGGGACATTCTCAACCTAGTATCTCTAGGACACAATTTCCTTCTATAATCAACAACACACACTATAAGTGATATCATTTCCCAACTTATCGGGCTTATTGATTCATCGAACTAAATCTCACCCATTGATAAATTAAAGAAATAAATATCAAATATATGTGCTTGTTATTATATCAGGATTAAGAGCACACACTTCCATAATAACCGAGGTCTTTGTTTCTTTATAAAATCAGTATAAAAGAAACGACCTCAAATGGTCCTACTCAATACACTCTAAGTGTACTAGTGTAATTATACAGTCAAGATAAACTGATACCTAATTACACTATGACCTTCTAATGGTTTGTTCCTTTCCATTTTGGTCGTGAGCTACTGTTTATAATTTATAAGGTACTGATAACATGATCCTCTGTGTGTGACACCACACACCATGTTATATACAATATAAATTAATTGAACAACTACATTTATCACAAATGTAGACATTTGACCAATGTGATTCTTATTTCTAGATAAATGTTTATACCAAAAGCTAGGCTTTTAGTATACACTCTAACAGGCCTTGGGACGGGTTGGCGGGGGCGCTGGGGGCGAGCGTATTCGCCTTTTTTTACCATAATGATCCTATTTGAAATCGGTGGAGACAGTACATTGGACGAGTGGTTTTGAGATTGGCTGAGAGAAGACTTTTGCACTGAAGAGGATTAGCCTCGTTTTCTCTGCGCACACCAAAGAGAGAGCAAAAGGAACGTTAGAGCAAAAATCAAGGAAGGAGTCTAGAGCAAAAGGAACGTTAGAGCAAAAATCAAGGGGTCTCTGGCGCAGATCCTCCGACGCTTAAGTCAGTATATTGGCCGAGCAAAAATAATGCGGAGAAGATGAACAGTAGATGCGTGCGCTTAGTAAAGCATAATTTTTCGTACCTCGCTAACTGAGAGAACCCCTTTATATACCTCCCTTTATAACCTTCGCAATCATAAGGTGGCATCAAATGTCGGGTGTCAAAAGTTGTCGAGTAAAGGAATTCTACAATCAGGGAGATGTCCAGTCACCATCCGAGGAATCTTCCGTTATCCGCATGGGCATTCTCTTCAAACTCCACCATTAATGTGGTGATTAAGGGAATATCTTGTCATAATGTGTCAACTGATGGAAGGAATATAGCCGCCTTCGAGGAATATTCCATTGAATATATACGCTATAACAGAAGAATATTCTCTGACGAATGGTTGTTACATTTTGACAGGTTGTTGTGACTCTCTAACAATGTTGTTCCCTGAATATATCTCGATCGAACTTTAGCCAACCGACTAGATATTTGTCCTGGAAGATTAATACATAAGTGAGGTGTTGAGTCTCATAAGGCTGCTCGGCCTCTGGGCCGCTTGGTTGTACATTATGTGATGCTGGGGATTTGCTATTGAAGCAACAAGGAGCCAAGTCTCATAGGCTTGGCCGGGTATATTCTCGGTCGGTCGTATGCCAAGATACTTGACTTTGAATAATATACTTGACTAGCGAGTTAAGGCCGGTCGGATTTGCTCTGTATATCTTGCCAATGAATGGAGCTATAAGTCTTTATAGTTTGACTAGCTTTAGCCAACCGACCATGTGTTGAAAGCCGTGCTTTGAGAATCTTGTATTGAAAGTGGGAAGCTAGGTCCCTTAAATCTGGCCTGTCATGTGACTAACCGTCCTTATGGTGGTAAACCTGCTATCTCTTAAACTCAATCGGTTATTGGTTGGTAGGACATATAATAGGTGTCTTAGCATGGAAATGGAGCACTGGGTCCTTTTAGGTCCGACCGGATCTTAAATTGATCGTCCCTATTTTAAAGGCCTTAGTGCTCGGTGAGGATTAGAGTCCTATTGAGAGTGGCACACTGGACGCCACCTCTTCTTGACTTTAACCATCACCTTACCTTGACTTTAACTATGACGTCATCTATAGGTCCACCCATAACATTTTGTATCACTATCATTCCCTTCAAGTCTAGTTGAAGGAGGCTTGTAGCTGACTAACTGGACCCGAGTTTTATCTTAGTCGGTCGCCCAACTTATTGATCCGACCGACTGCACGTATTTCCAATATGTCTGTCCAGCCATGTTCCCACTTGCACTTTAAATATTGCGATTTAGCCTTTATCTTGGAAAACTGCCTAGCTATTGACAAGCCAAGTAATGCGTCGATGGTACGCCAAAAGGTATTTTTTCTGCGTAATAATACGATTGTCTTGTCTATTATAAATATCCACTTATGGCTAAGTACTACATGCCCCATTACTTTATTCTTCGAAGCGACGGTTGACACATGTCTTTTCATACAGATCAATGGCACTCCCTTCTCCGTAATCCAACAGTTACCTGTGAGTAGGCTGTTTTGATCGAATAGTTGTAGTTAGGTCATATCTTGTGGCTTATGTTTAAAAATCCTAAATGATGCAGCAACAAATCACTTGTGCTTCATTTTCTTCGACCTACTCTCCTGCAATTTTCATCAACAAACTTTTTCATCAATAAGTTCTTCCTCCAGTTCTTCTGTTCCTCATGGCCCAAGAATCTTTTGCCTCGTGATACCCTTTTACTCGCTCAGATTTCTACAATTGCGATCGAGAAGTGCTTCGCCTACAATACAAAATTCCCAAGAACCATGGTATTCGTCTTCCGCCCCCCCCCCCCGATCATCCTCATCGTCCTCCCCCCCGCCATGTTACCTTATTTAAGGATCAGATTGTAGCTTGTTTACATTTTCCTATCCCTATAATTGCGATCGAGAAGTGCATCGCCTGCAATACAAAATCCCCAAGAAGTGTGGTATTCGTCTTCCGAACCCCCAAGATCATCCTCATCGTCCTACTCCCGACCATGTTACCTTCTTTAAGGATTAGATTGTAGTTGCTTTGCATTTTCCTATCCCTTCATTTATTGCTGAAATAAACTACTACTTCGATATCCCTCTCCAATAGCTTGCCCCCAATGCATTCCGCACTATGTGTGAAATGTATATATTGTTTCGCCTGTATGGTATCCCTCCAACCTTCCGTAACTTTCATTTGTTTTCTTACACCAAGAAATCTGAACCAGGGGTTTTTTATTTCAATCTCATCCTAAGACAGTGTTCTTTAAAGAACTGTCTTCCTCGAATAAGGGATGAAAATCTCATTTCTTTTTTATTTAAATGCCCTAGTCAGCCTCCTGGCCGATAGAGTGGAGATCCAACCTTCCCCATATTCCTGATATTGAGAACTTTAAGTAAGATCCAGCCTTTGTTTCTTATTCGAAGAAGTCGGGCGGTGTACAATTCAAGGCTATAAAGTTGCTACACGAGGGTTTGCTTTACTTGTTCGGGCTGAGCCCTATCTGGGCATCACTCCATTGCTCCTTCGATAAGTCTTAACAACTTACCCATTATGTTAGCACTAACTAAGGTATTTCCTGTTTTATGCAATGAATACACTTTATGAGGCCCTGGTTTTCAAGCACATTTAATTAGAGGATGAGGATTTTGCTTGACAGGAGCAGATGCTCTTGGCCGAGCAAACTCAACAACCGGTCAACCTTTCTGGTGAGGCGTCCAGTAACCGAGTGATTGAATCTAGCCCAACGACTGCAACAGAGGCGCTTCCCTCCGATCCTCATCCGACCTCCGAAAATTCTGTCCGATCTGGAGATACCACTAAAAAGGAGGCGCAAGAGGCACCTACTCATCCCTTTGACCCAAGTTCCTAAAGGACGAGCGTCTCCAATTGGGGTACCTTCACTTTGTCTCACACTGGTTCGGGAGGAAATCCCGGCCCAACCTTCCGAGTGGATTTGTCTGCTCTTCCCTCTAACAATCCAACCTGAGAAGTCACTGTTCGTTGGTCCTAGGAAGATCGTACCGGTTCCACTGTACAAAAATTTTGTACAAGTGTCGAACCTTTCCTAACAACCTATTGTGTTTTTTAGAAATTGAATTCGGAATCGCAAACGGAACTTAACATTATTGATTCTAAATTTAACTTATCTGTTCTTAATGGTTTAGACTTGGATCGCAAGCGGAACTTAACACTATTGATCCAAATCCACCTATGTTATAAATTCTATTAAATATTAATTTCAGAAATTGACTCCCAGGTCAAACATGGCGAGGCATATGACCTTCTTGGGTATGTGAGCATCCACCACTGCCTCGACAAAGCCTCTTAACGAAATTCAATATTTAATTTCCTAAAATTACATTAGGTTTAACAAAAAAGAACAATCAAATCACAAATTCGAAAAACAAAAAAAACACAAACTCGAATCACAAATTCGAAACTCAAGAATCATATGTCTCTTGTGTTTGGAATTCATACAAAGAAAAACTAGTATGATGCGGAAAACAATTACTAGTTATACATTTTCTTTGTATGCTAATAACCTCGAGATCTTCTGCCGTATTCCTCGCCTCCTCTTGGACGTCGTGTGGGCTACGATCCTTCAAGATGAACACCACCAAAAAGCTCCTCCTTCTCTAAGATTCGGCCATCACCACCACCAAGGAACAAAAGAGAGCAAGGGGAAAGGGAAGGGGAGAGGACCGACCACAAGAGAATAAGAATTGATGCAATCCCTACTTCTCCTTTTCTTCTCCTTCTCTTTGTATTCGGCCACGCAAAGCAGCCACAAGAGGTGGCCGACCCTAGTATGAAGAGAAGCAAGGGCCGACCCTTAGGAGAAAACTAGAGAGAAGAGAGAAAAGAATAGAATCCCTCATGAGGTATCTCCTCCCCTTCTTTTATAATACTTGCCCAAGGCAAATAAGGAAAGATTTTTATAAAAAATTAAAATCTTCCTCTTGATTTCCTTTCCCCCTTTTATTTTTTCCTTTTCTTCTCTTTTATACTCTTAATGGTCGGCCCCTTGCTTGGACACCAAGAAAGGGTGGCCGACCCCTATAAAGAGGGAAAAAATATTTTGTAAAAATTTTATAAGCAAATAAGGAAAGCTCTTATAAAATTTTACAAGCTCTCTTTTAATTTCCTAATGTGGATGTTTAAAAAAGGAAAGTTATAAAAATTAAAACCAAGTTTTAAAATTTAAAACATCTCTTCTAAAATTTCCTTTTTCAACATGGTTACAAAAAAGGAAAGTTTCAAATTTAAAACTCTCTTTTTAAAAAACCATGAGGATGGTTAAAAAAGGTAAGTTTTAAAACTTTTAAAACTTTCTTTTAAACCATGTGGCCTAATTAAAATAAGAAAAGTTTTATAATTTTAAAATCCCTCTTTTAAAAACTTGTAGATGTTTACAAAGAGAATATTTTAAAATTCAAAATACCCCTCTTAATTTGAATTATGTGGTCGACCCCTTGAAGCATATGATCGGCCACCTTAAGGAGAACATGGCCGACCCCTTTGGCTTGGTCACCAAGCCATGGGCAGCCCCTTCTTGGACACCAAGATGGGCTTTACATGGATGGATATGAGGCATTAATGAGGCTACGACAGGGACCTAGAGGATAAATTGGTTTTGGCCTCCCGACGAGCTCGAGTATCCCGTGTTCGCCCCGAACACACAATTCAAGTTCATCAATAATAACTCATTCCACTAGAGAGTTATTATTGCACTACCGCACCAATCCCAAATTATATTATGGGCTCCTTCTTATCATGAGTGTGCTAATCCCCCTGTGTTTAAGATATCGGATATCCACTAATTAATTGAGCTACTGACAACTCATTTTAATTAATGTCTTAGTCCAAGAGTAGTACCACCCAACCTTATCATCATGTCGGACTAAGTCCACCTGCAGGGTTTAACATGACAATCTTTATGAGCTCCTCTTAGGAACATTATCAACATAGATTACTAGAACACAGTTTTCTTCTATAATCAACAACACACACTATAAATAATATCATTTCCCAACTTATCGGGTCTTTTGATTTATCGAGCTAAATCTCACCATTTGATAAGTTAAAGAAATAAATACTAAATATATGTGCTTGTTATTATATTAGGATTAAGAGCACACACTTCCATAATAACTAAGGTTTTGTTCTTTTATTAAGTCAATATAAAAAGAACTTACCTTATGTGGTCCTGCTCAATACACTCAGAGTATACTAGTGTAATTTATCAGTCAAGATAAACTAATACCTAATTACACTACGACTATTTCAATGGTTTGTTCCTTTCTATCTCAGTCGTGAGCATTTGTTTATAATTTATAAAGAACCGATAACATGATCTTTTGTGTGTGACACCACACATCATGTTATCTACAATATAAATTAATTGAACAACTACACTTAGCTTAATGTAGATATTTGACCAATATGATTCTTATTTCTAAAGAAATGTTTATACAAAAGCTAGGCTTTTAGTATACATTCCAACAATCTCCCACTTATACTAAAAGACTATGCTGTCATATATCATGTCATACATCTGATTCCCAACTCTTCAACATGTCCATCAAAAGCTCTTGCCTTTAAGGGCCTTAGTGAAAGGATCTTCTAGGTTATCATTTGATGCAATCTAGGCGGCAACAACTTCTCCTCATTTATACGATATCTCATATTGGGTGGTATTTGCGCTCTATTGTGTTAACTTACCTTATGAACTTATGGTTTCTTCGAGTTTGCTACTGCACTACTATTATTACAATAAATTGTAATAATTTTTGGACAAATCAGAAATCATATCTAAGTCCATCATGAAGTTTCTGAGTCATACAACTTCTATGGCTGCCTCAGAGGTTGCCATATACTCAGCTTTTATGGTGAAGTCTGAAAAACACCTATGCTTAACACTCCTCCATTGTTATGGCTTCACCTCCTAAAATAAACACAAAACCCCGAGGTCGACTTACTATTGTCCCTATCTGATTGGAAGTTTGAATCCATGTAACACACAGGGAGCAAATCATCTGACTTGTAAGCTAGCATATAATCTCTAGTCCCTCTAAGGTACTTTAATATATGTTTTACGACAGTCCAGTGTTTCTGTCCAGGGTTACTTTGATATCTTCTAACCATGCCCACGGTAAAGCAGATATCCGGTCTCGTGCATAGCATACATTAGGCTTCCGATAGCCAAAGCATAAAGAACTGCCTTCATATCCTCTATCTCCTTTGATGTCTTCAGAGACATTTCTTTAGATAAAGTTACTCCATGTCTAAAAGATAAAAATCCTTTCTTAGAGTCTTGCATGCTAAAACGAGATAGGATCGTATCAATATATATAAAGCTTGGGATAAGCACAATATTCTTTTCTTGCAAGGCCTTATTACTTTGATCCCGAGAATATGTGCGCATTCTTCCAAGTCCTTCATATTGAATTGCTTGGACAACTATACTTTTACTTCTGGCAACACTTTGATATTGTTTCCAACTATAAAAAATGTCATCTACGTATAGTACAAGAAATACCACCACGTTTCCATCACACTTCTTGTATATACAAGACTCATCCGGACACTGAATAAATCCATAGGTCTGGATTACTTCATTAAACCGGATGTTCCAAGACCTTGAAGTTTTGCTTCAGTCCATAGATCGATTGAGCTAACATACTAGATGCTCTTTGCCCTTTGCAATGAACCCGTCTGGTTGCTTCATATGGATGTTTTCTTCAAGACTTCCTTTAAGGAAAGCTGTCTTGACATCCACTCACCAAATCTCATAATCCATATGGGCAATAGATAAAAGAATCCGGATAGACTTAAGCATGGCTACCGGTAAAAGGTTTCCCTTTTTCAACAAGCCTTGCTTTGAAAGTTTCCACCTTCCCATCTGTCCTTCTTTTTCTATTGTGGACCTAATGGCTTTTACACCATTTGGTTATTCTATAAGCTCCCAGACTTTATTAGAATACATATATTATAATTCTGTATTAATTGCTCTTTGCCAAGATGCTGCATCCTTATCTTGGAGCACTTCATCATATGTCCAGGGATCAGGTTCATGTTCACCAGGGATTGAGTCCAAAGACTCTCCCAAAATATGAATCTTTCAGGTTGCCTAAAAACCCTCCCACTACGACGAGGCACTGTCTGCATTGTGCACCATTTGTGACACGTGTTGCAGTTTCTTGTGATATTTCATCTTGTACAGTTGGTACTGCCTTTATTATTTCTTTAAGAATAAATTTACTTATGTGCTTGTGGTTCATTACATAGTCTTTTTCTAAAAAAAGGGTCATTGGTACTTACAATGACCTTCTGATTTTTAAGGACTATAAACCTCCTTTTATTTCTCTAGGATAACCCACAAACAAGTGAACTCCTGTCCAATTTATCAGTGTCTTCCTTAATCACATGTGCTAGACTACCCCAAATCCAAATATGCTTTAAACTAGGCTTACGCCCATTCTACAATTCTATGGGAGTAGAGGGTTTTGATTTTAGAAGGTACTATGTTCACTTCCGTTTCCAGAGTATATCCTCAAAATAAATTTGGTAATTCTGAATAACTCATCATTGATCTAACTATTTTCATAAGAGTCCTATTTCTTCGTTCTACTATACCATTCTGTTGGGGTATACCAGGTGCAGTCAGTTGGGATTGAATCCCTACTTCTGATAAGTGACTCCTAAATTCTCCTAAAAGGTACTCGCCACTACGATCTCACCGTAGTGTCTTGATACTTTTACCTTGACATTTCTCCACATCAGCCTTGTACTCTTTGAACTTATCAAAGCACTTAGACTCGTGGCGCATCAAGTAAATATACCCGTATCTCGAATAGTCGTCTATAAAAGAGACGAAATATTCGAAACCACCTCTTGCTTGGATAGTCAAAGGTCCACACAAATCAGAGTGAACCAATTCCAACATATCTTTGGCTCCTTACACCTTAGACTTAAAAAGCTTCTTGGTTATTTTTCCTTCCAAGTAAGACTCGTAGGTTGGAAAGATTTCCACTACCAATGAACTCAAAAGTTCATCGGCTATTATCCTTTGAATCTTATGTAAGTTAATATAACCTAACCTTAGATGCCAAAGAAATGATTGGTTCATTTCTGAAGGTTGCTTTCTCTTATTAGAGTTAGAAGATATGTTATTAATTTTCATTTGTTGCATCGTGGGAGTTATTGGATTTATAAATGGTCGACCAATGTACCAGAACAGATAACTTCCCTCTTTTTCTTGATAACAACTTTGTTATCAAAAGAGACTGAATATCAAGCTCTTTGATAGTTTAGAAACCGAAATCAAGTTCTTTCTAAACTTGGTACATAAAGATAATTTCTCAAAATCCATATTATATTCCTATCAGAGGATAAACATCTCCCACTGCAACAGCTGTTACTTTTGTAGTAGTGCTCATGTTGACGGTGTTTTAGCTTTTATATAGTTGTTGGGTTTTCTGGAACCCTGCAATGAATTGCAGACATGATCAGTGGCTCCTGTATCTACACACCAAGTACTGGTAAATAACACCACTAAATATGTTTTAACAACTAATGAATAAAATACACCTATATTGTTCTTGATTCTGAGAGGGCAGTCCACCTTAATGTTCAAGTTTTGTTTCCAATCATTATAATTGAGACTACTAAGTCTATTCTATAATATAACAGCTAGGGGATTGAAAATCTAAGAATCACAAAATATTTGGTCAAGACTTTAGAATTTAAAATAATATTGATTCCTCAAACAATATCATTTAAATTCACCAACACCTCAAATATCATGAATTTTGCATGCCACGATAGTGTGGACGTATACAAATTCAAACATTTGTCAAAGAAGGGTTTCACCCATTAATTATCTTGTCAATCTTTATGACAAATAAAATTACCTCAAACACCGTGAATTTTGTATACCACGATAGTATGGACGTATACAAATTCAAACATTTGTCAGAGGGGTTTTTCCTATTAATTTTATTTTATTGTCAACCTGACAAATAAAATTACTTCATACACCGTAAATTTTGTATGCCACGATAGTGTGGACGTATACAAAACCAAACATTTGAAAGAGGGGGTTTTAATTTTATTATCTTGTCAACATATCTTTATGACAAATTAATAGTTGGTTTTCCTTTAGTCACACAAATAATAGCAGTGACTCCGATGGGGAGGATACAATTAGACGTGTCTAAGTGTATATCATTACTTGACACTTAGTCCATTAAATAAGATTGTGTCCCTTCCGATGGAGAAGATCACACACTCCTAATTAATTTTCTATTGTCATCCAGAAATGGAAGTTTGATCTAGTGATCCACAAACAAACTCATCCGATACGGAGGAAGGCACTCAGAGCCAACACACAAGTTTGTTTGCATCACTTACAAACCAATAATGGAGACCGTGGATTTATTTAAAAATCCCTCTCCCACTTAGTTATTTAAGGTGAGGAATTTTAACCTAGCAAGCATACATCACACACATCACAACAAATAAAAGCAATAAATATGGAAATTAATTTTTCAACTATTATGGCCTTTTCCATCACTGTCCTTCGTGTGCTGCCAGCTCTCGGGTTCATGTCGTCGGGTCCATCGAGCTTCCTTTTTCCGCTGCGCTTCTGGTCCTCCAATAGTACCACGCCTTCCAAGGATACAATTCGCGACAAAAATAGAATTTTACATATATCGATCCTATATTCCACAAAGGAATGTACATGTAATCTAGATCGAAACAAAAATATAAAATCCTAATAACTAATACAGCTCCTGCTGTATTTAATATTACAATCATGCACACACAATAAAATGCCCTTGACATGTCGAAGGGTTCAATCACACACAATATCTATAAGCCATAATAGTTAGAGCCTGCAACCACAGAGTTAGCACATCCTACTATTATCCTGCCTAAATTATGTATGACATGTGCATAATTAAATTGAAAACCAAACACACAGAGGCAAACTCTAGCTCTGATACCAATTGTTGGTTGGTCCTAGGAAGATCGTACCGGTTCCACTGTACAAAAATTTTGTACAAGTGTCGAACCTTTCCTAATAACCTATTATGTTGTTTAGAAATTAAATTCGGAATCGCAAACGGAACTTAACATTATTGATTCCAAATTTAACTTATCTGTTCTTAATGGTTAAGACTTGGATCGCAAGCAGAACTTATCACTATTGATCCAAATCCACCTATGTTATAAATTCTATTAAATATTAATTTCGAAAATTGGCTCTCAGGTCAAACATGGTGAGGCACATAGCCTTCTTGGGTATGGGAGCATCCACCACTGCCTCGACAAAGCCTCTTAATGAAATTCAATATTTAATTTCCTAAAATAACATTAGGTTTAACCAAAAAGAACAATCGAATCACACATTTGAAAAATAAAAAAAATACAAACTCGAATCACAAATTCGAAACTCTAGAATCATATGCCTCTTGTGTTTGGAATTCATACAAAGAAAAACTAGTATGATGCGGAAAACAATTACTAGTTATATCTTTTCTTTATATGCTAATAACCTCGAGATCTTCTGCCGTATTCCTCGCCTCCTCTTGGACGTCGTGTGGGCGACGATCCTTCAAGATGAACACCACCAAAAAGCTCCTCCTTCTCTAAGATTCGGCCATCACCACCACCAAGGAACAAAAGAGAGCAAGGGGAAAGGGAAGGGGAGAGGACCGGCCACAAGAGAATAAGAATTGATGCAATCCCTACTTCTCCTCTTCTTCTCCTTCTCTTTGTATCCGACCACGCAAAGTAACCACAAGAGGTGGTCGGCCCTAGTATGAAGAGAAGCAAGGGCCGGCCCTTAGGAGAAAACTAGAGAGAAGAGAGAAAAGAATAGAATCCCTCATGAGGTCTCTCCTCCCCTTCTTTTATAATACTTGCCCAAGGCAAATAAGGAAAGATTTTTACAAAAAGTTAAAATCTTCCTCTTGATTTCCTTGTGTGGTTAAGTTAGGCCTTCATTACCTAAAGAGGGTATTTGCCCTCTAGAAAAGGAGGAGAATGAGGGAAACCATCATTCTTACATTGGCATGAACGAGAGTTGAGGCTATGAGATTAACCTAACTTAAAGATATTGTCAAACATCAAAAAGGGGGAGATTGTTGGTGCAATATTCCCTAGGTCAAGGTTGACCTGGTTGACTGAGCTTGAATTGGTTCAAGCTCGAGTCTTGATGTTTAGGTATCGATGTTTGACAATACATGTAGACAAGACATGGAGATTGCAGGTGCAATTGTTCATGTGGGGAGATTGTGAAGGAAAGTCAAGTAGGTCAAGGTTAACTGGATACTTGGCACGAGGAAATCCAGATGGGTCAAGGTTTCACCAGATATCTGGTGAAAGTCCAAGTGGGTCATGGAGGACCGGACACTTGGCACGAGGAGAAAAGTCCAAGTGGGTCAAAGGGATTGACCAAACACTTGGTGAGGGCGTCCTGGCAGGTCAAGGATGACCGGATGCTAGGCATGATGTACCAACGGGTCATGGTTGACTGGATGTTGGTTTAGGGGACTTTGGACTTGGTTTTGGGCAAAAAAACCTTGAGCTGGATCGATCAGCCGATCAATTGGCTCATGCCCAATCGATCAGCTGATCGATTGGGTGAGTCCCCGCGATAAGTCTCTTCCCAATCGATCAGTGGATCGATTGGGAGAAGCTAGTGATCGTACAGAATGGCTCTGGATCGATCGGTCGATCGATTCAGAGCCTCCAATCGATTGGCTGATCGATTGGGAGCTGCGATTTTACGCGATAAGCCCTGGATCGATCAGCCGATCGATCCAAGCAATTCCCGAGAGCACAGAGGCACTCTGGATCGATCAGTCGATCGATCCAAAGCCTCCCCAATCGATTGGGAGCAATCCAATCGATTGGGATTCAACCGTTGGCGCCGTATTTAGCTGTTGGCAAGCGTTTCTCTCAACAAAACTCTCAGCTTTCTTCTCCAGCGACAACAACAACCACAACGACTTCTCCACAGCTCTCACGCCATATCTTGAAGGGTCTTGGAGGCTTGTGCTGGTGCACGTCCAAGTCAAGAGGCGAGGAAGAAGCTTGTCTTAGGGTTTCTTGTACATATCTTGTAAGCTTTTGCTTGTATTGTATTTTCCTTCCCTTTCTTCTTGTACTATGAGCTTGTATGACTTCTCCGCCTTCGGTACTTATCGTAAAGGAGTATTTTTCATAGTGGAGGGTGTGTGAGTGTGTGGATCCTTTGATTAGTCACCTCTTCTTGAGGTGGATACCAAGTAAATCCCTAGTGTTAGCGTTGAGTGTTGTTTCTTTGTCTTTTCCGCTGCATTTCATCACAAGAAACAAGCAACGACGAGCATGAGATTGCGCCGAGCTATTCACCCCCTCCCCCCCTCTAGCTACATTTCGGTCCCAACAAGTGGTATCAGAGCAAGGTTGCTCTTCACCGGAATCATCGCCGGAAGGGGCAACAAAGCTAGAGGGTGAAGAAGTTAAAGCAAATTCATCAAGTCAAAGTATTAAAAAAAGTCTCAACTTCAAGATAGAATTCCAAGACGGACTTGAATTCGATACAAGGGTGTCTCCACCATTCGCAATGATGAGCTTCGATATTTGGAGATCAAGGATCGAGAATTTCTTGATGGTGGAGATAGAGCAATGGTTTGCTCTAATGGAAGGCTTCGAAGCTCCAAAGAATTCAAAAGGCAAGATCTTAAAGAAGAGCAAAGAGAGCAAAGAGAAAATTCAAAGGAGCAAGGCAAATGACAAAGTGACCAAGCTATTGGTCAATTTATTGCCAAGCAATATTTTGGCTCAAGTCGGAGAATTTAAAGATGCCAAGGAGCTATGGAGAAAGTTGGCTGAGATTCATGAGATCTCCTTTACTGCACGAAATAATGAAGAATCCAAAGAGGGTGACTCGGTGGATCAAGACCAAGAGGAGGAAAATTCCGAGGTTGAGAGATGCTCAACACCGGAGGAAGAAGAAGAAGATCCATCCTCTATGGAGCACGAAGATACAAGCAAAGGAGTATACTCCTTATTTCATGAGCATGAGGATTCGGAAGTTGAGAGATACTCAACATCCGAGAATGAAGAGGTAGAAGCCTCCACCTCTAGGATTGAGGGGGAGCGTGGACCATCATTGTCGGATCAAGAAGAAGCCTCTACATCCGGATCAAAAGGAGAAGAAGTCATCCCTACAAGCAAAGGTATACCAATTTCAATTGTTAATAATAAATATCATATTATTTGCTTTGAATGTAGGGAAAAAATGCATTACAAGAGCAAGTGCCCTAAATTGGTCAACAAAAAGAGCCAATGAACACTAAAGGGCAAGGAGAAGCCCAAAGAGACCGCTCTCGGAACAAAGAAGAGCAAGGAGCACATTGTGTGCTTTTCTTGCAATCAAAGGGGACACTATCGGAGTCAATGTCCCAAGGGAAAGAAAGCGGTCAAGGCTCAAGGAGGATGAACAACTCAAGGGGGAGCCTCCAAGGTAAAACGCAAGGTATCATTTGTTGAGTCTATCCCTTTAAATAATGGTAAAAAGCATGTTAGTTCTAATTTTTATCATTTTAATGCTATTTACCATAAAAATAGGGAGCATGATAGCATTAAAGAAAAACATATGGCTCTCCATGCTAGGACTATCACACCTAGGGTTAGGAAGGTAGGTAAAAGTTTAGGCAATAACACTAAGGACCATAGTTATAAGCCTAGAAATAAAAATGTTCAAAGATTGAAGGAAAAATCAAAATCTAGGGATTTATGGGAAGAAAATCAAGTCTTGAGGTCAAGGCTTGATAAAATGGAAAAGACCCTAAAAATGATGAAAAGTATCCTAAAAGGGTAAAATGAGCAAAACCTAGGTTTAGCACTACAAGGGTTATCCACGGGCCATTGGGGTTTGGGATACAAACCTAGAATTAAAAAGAATGTGCCTTATTACCATATGGTTCCATATAATTATGGAACCAACCTTAGGTCAAATGGTCAAGTCAAAAATACTAGGGAGGTTATTCCTAAGAGTATTTTTACAACAAACGTGACTAAGACTTCTAAGAAGTCCAAGAAAGTCACTAAGAAGATTACAAGGGAGGCAATTCCTAGAGTTGATCTAGGAAATGTGACTAAGGCTTCCAAGAAGTCTAACAAGGTCACTAGGAAGGTATCTAGGGAAGTTATTCCTAGAGAATACCTAGAGCATCCAAGGAGCACCAATAGGTTTTGGGTTCTTAGGAGTATTTTCTCTACTCCTTAGATGGGATAGAGAGTGTCAACTCCGATTAGAAGGGTAGTTAACCCAACTTTGATGAAGTTGACACTCGGAGAGTATTTTCAAGGTTATTATTAACCTTTGAAAATGAAATGGATAACTAAGTTACTCTTGGAAATGATAAGATGTGCCATAATGTGAGAAATTTGATTTAAAAATTAAATTGGCACATTTAGGAAAATCATAAGAACTACCAAGTTGGGATTGTGGTATGTTCTTAGGAATTAGAGGCAAGTCTAAGTCTTATTTTAATTTGTTACTCTTTAAAAGAGTAATTTGTGCCAAAAATTCGAGGAATTTGCTTAATTTAAGTTGACACAAAATTAGAAAAATCAAAATAAATGTCAAAATTGAATTTTGCCATTTTTTTGGGGAAATAATGGGCAATCTAGGTTTCAAATTTTAATTTAGCTAAGGATTAAGGATACTTAGATAGATAATCTAGGTATTTCATTTATGCTAATTTGTCATGCTTTGTTTACCCATCATATGTCGTGACATCATATTTATTCTTGTACTCATGATTTATTATGAAAAACACAAAAATATCATGTCATGTCATACATACATCATGTAGTTCTAGGAAATTTTTCTTTTGAAAATTATTTATCTTTGATGTATGTCATATCGCATCATGCATAATTTTTTTAAATTCCTTGAAATTAAGGGAAAATGGCATTTATTAACAAGTAACATCCTTGGTGGATGTTCATAACCTCAAAATGCCTAGATAGATATGCACGACCCTTAGATTAGGGCAAAACCAAAGTTTACATCTCATTAAGAACTATAAGGTGACTTGTATGTGGTTTCATACATATTGAATACAAGTGAGATGTTAGGATGATGAACAAAACTCAAGATGTTGATTTAGTGCATTCTTTTGAGTTTTAAGTTTATCAAAACACATAGTTATGTGTTTTCCAATCATTGGGAAAGCTAATGTACAGGTCATGTGCATTGAGCCCAAAGAACATGGTTGGAAATTAGTTTTGAAAAAGATTTTAAATATGTTTTGGAAAACCTTGATGAAGACTATCTTTTGATAGTAATCATCATTGAATAGTTGAGCACAAACTTGAAAGAAAACACTAAACCTTTTACAAGTTTCCAAGTTTGTGTCAATCTTTGAAAATAGAATGTATTTTCATAGAAAATTATTTTTCCTTGATAGTATATGTCCTAAGGAATGTCTACATGAATTTTCATAATTTTTTGAATTTTATAGAATTTTCTAGGGGTTTCTGAAATTCACTGAAATTGAATTTCAATTTTTCAGTGCTTCAATCGATCACCCGATCGATTGAAGTTCCTCAATCGATCGGGCGATCGATTGAGAGGAGTTTTCCCACGAGTAGAAGCTCGCTGGATCGATCAGTCGATCGATCCACGCAGTCTGAATCGATCAATGGACCGATTCAATTGGGTTCAATCGATTGGGACCCAACTCCAATCGATTGGGAATACTGATTTTGGCTGGGAAAGCTTGATTTCAGCATTCTAAATCATTTTTAGTCTATAAAACCTTTCCTTACCCCTCAAAACATATTTGTATACATTTAGGGGGAGTTTTCATGATGAAAACAAGGACGGATTGGTTAAGGGAGACTAAGTAGAGGTTTAGGTTGAGGTTTGGTTTCAATATTAAATTTTTGAACCTCAAAACTTCTAAATTTGGGTTTCTTAAAGGTTTAGGGATTCCAAGTCATTGTTGGTGTAATGACAGAAGTTACGTGTATGTTTTTAGGGGGAGTTTCTCTTTAAGGACATGAAAATCTATTTTTCATACACCTTGGAAGGTGGTTAACCTTCTTTAGCGAAAATGCTCAAGGTTGGGCATTTGAATGTAATGGAGAGTGGATATCTTCATTATTTATGTGATGTATGCTCACGAATGAGCATTTGATGATAATGAAGGGTATGAGACCTTCATTTGAATCGTGTGTGAATATACCAAGTGGTATATACTCAAGGATGAGCGTTAAGAATAATGAAGGGGATGAGACCTTTGTTATTGTGTTGTGAACAACGAGTGAAGTTGTAAACAATGTTTAGATAACTCTTCAGGGGGAGAGTTTTTGATGTGTGCCAATAGAGGGAGAATGTGTGGTTAAGTTAGGCCTTCATTACCTAAAGAGGGAGTTTGCCCTCTAGAAAAGGAGGAGAATGAGGGAAACCATCATTCTTATATTGGCATGAAGGAGAGTCGAGGCTATGAGATTAGCCTAACTTAAAGGTATTGTCAAACATCAAAAAGAGGAGATTGTTGGTGCAATATTCCCTAGGTCAAGGTTGACCTGGTTGACTGAGCTTGAATTGGTTCAAGCTCGAGTCTTGATGTTTGAGTTTCGATGTTTGACAATACATGTAGACAAGACATGGAGATTGCAGGTGCAATTGTTCATGTGGAGAGATTGTGAAGGAGAGTCAAGTAGGTCAAGGTTAACTGGATACTTGATTGAAAAATCCTAATGAGTGAAGTCAGGTGAAAGTCCTGGTGAGTGAAGCCAGGCAGGTGTGTAAAAGATCTAGTGAGTGAAGCTCTTGCCTTTAGAAAATCCTGGTGAGTGAAGCCAGGTGAAAGTCCAAACTGGGAGGTTAGGCAGACTGGAAAGTCCTGGTGAGTGAAGTCAGGTCAAAGACCTAGTGAGTGAAGCTAGGCAGTTGGAAAATCCTGGCGAGTGAAGCCGGGTGAAAGTCCTAACTGGGAGGTTAGGCAGACTGGAAAGTCCTGGTGAGTGAAGCCAGGTGAAAGACCTAGTGAGTAAAGCTAGGCAGTGGGAAATCCTGGTGAGTGAAGTCAGGTGAAAGACCTAGTGAGTGAAGCTAGGCAGTTGGGAAGTTCTAGTGAGTGAAGCTAGACAGTAAGGAAAGACCTGGTGAGTGAAGCTAGGCAGTTGGGAAGTCCAAGTAGGTCAAAGGGATTAACCGGATACTTGGCACGAGGAAATCCAGATGGGTCAAGGTTTGACCAGACATCTAGTGAAAGTCCAAGTGGGTCATGGAGGACCGGACACTTGGCACGAGGAGAAAAGTCCAAGTGGGTCAAAGTAATTGACCAGACACTTGGTGAGGGAGTCCTAGCAGGTCAAGGATGACCGGATGCTAGGCATGATGTACCAACGGGTCATGATTGACTGGATGTTGGTTTAGGGGACTTTGGACTTGGTTTTGGACAAAAAATCTTGAGCTAGATCGATCAACCGATCGATTGGCTCATGCCCAATCGATCAGCTGATCGATTGGGTGAGTCCCCACGACAAGCCTCCTCCCAATCGATCAGTGGATCGATTGGGAGAAGCTAGCGATCACACAGAATGGCTCTGGATCGATCGACCGATCGATTCAGAGCCTCCAATCGATCGGCTGATCGATTGGGAGCTGTGATTTTGCGCGATAAGCCCTGGATCGATCAGCCGATCGATCCAGGCAATTCCCGAGAGCGCTCTGGATCGATCAGCCGATCGATCCAAAGCCTCCCGAATCGATTGGGAGCAATCCAATCGATTGGGATTCAACCGTTGACGTCGTATTTAGCTGTTGGTGAGTGTTTCTCTTGACAAAACTCTCGACTTTCTTCTCCAGCAACAACAGCAATCACAGCGACTTCTCCACAGCTCTCACGCTAGATCTTGAAGGTTCTTGGAGGCTTTGGTGCACGTCCAAGTCAAGAGGCGAGGAAGAAGCTAGGGTTAGGGTTTTTTGTGCATATCTTGTAAGTTTTTGCTTGTACTATATTTCCCTTCCCTTTCTTCTTGTACTGTGAGCTTGTAGGACTTCTCTGCCTTCGGTAGTTACCGTAAAGGAGTATTTTTCATAGTGGAGGGTGTGTGAGTGTGTGGATCCTTGGATTAGTCACCTCTTCTTGAGGTGGATACCAAGTAAATCCCTAGTGTTAGCATTGAGTGTTGTTTATTTGTATTTTCTGCTGCATTTCATCATAAGAAACAAGCAACGACGAGCACGAGATTTTTCCCAACATTCCTTTCCCCCTTTTATTTTTCCTTTTCTCCTCTTTTATACTCTTAATGGTCGGCCCCTTGCTTGGACACCAAGCAAGGGTGGTTGGCCCCTATAAAGAGGGGAAAAAAATATTTTGTAAAAATTTTATAAGCAAAGAAGGAAAGCTCTTATAAAATTTTACAAGCTCTCTTTTAATTTCCTAATGTGGATGTTTAAAAAAGGAAAGTTATAAAAATTAAAACCAAGTTTTAAAATTTAAAACACATCTTCTAAAATTTCCTTTTTTAACATGGTTACAAAAAAAAAGGAAAGTTTCAAATTTAAAACTCTCTTTTTAAAAAACCATGAAGATGGTTAAAAAGGGAAAGTTTTAAAACTTTTAAAACTTTCTTTTAAACCATGTGGCCTAATTCAAATAAGGAAAGTTTTATAATTTTAAAATCCCTCTTTTAAAAACTTGTAGATGTTTACAAAGAGAAGATTTTAAAATTCAAAACACCCCTCTTAATTTGAATTATGTGGTCGACCCCTTCATGAAGCATATGGTCAGCCACCTTAAGGAGAACATGGTCGGCCCCTTTGGCTTGGTCACCAAGCCATGGGCCAGCGCCTTCTTGGACACCAAGATGGGCTTTATATGGGTGGATATGAGGCATTAATGAGGATACGACGGGGACCTAGAGGCGAAATTGGTGTTGGCCTCTCGACGAGCTCGAGTATCTCGTGTTCACCCCCAACACACAACTCAAGTTCATCAATAATAACTCATTCTACTAGAGAGTTATTATTGCACTACTGCACCGATCCCAAATTACATTATGGGCTCCTTCTTATCATGAGTGTGTTAATCTCCCTGTGTTTAAGATATCAGATGTCCACTAATTAATTGAGTTATTGACAACTCATTTTAATTAATGTCTTAGTCCAAGAGTAGTACCACTCAACCTTATCGTCATATAGGACCAAGTCCACCTGCAGGGTTTAACATGACAATCTTTATGAGCTCCTCTTAGGGACATTATCAACATAGATTACTAGGACACAGTTTCTTTCTATAATCAACAACACACACTATAAATAATATCATTTCCCAACTTATCGAGTCTTTTGATTTATCAAGCTAAATCTCACCATTTGATAAGTTAAAGAAATAAATACTAAATATATGTGCTTGTTATTATATTAGGATTAAGAGCACACACTTCCATAATAACTAAGGTTTTATTCTTTTATTAAGTCAATATAAAAAGAACTTACCTTAAGTGGTTCTGCTCAATACACTCAGAGTGTACTAGTGTAATTTATCAGTCAAGATAAACTAATACCTAATTACACTATGACTATTCTAATGATTTGTTCCTTTCCATCTCAGTCGTGAGCATCTGTTTATAATTTATAAAGAATCGATAACATGATCTTCTTTGTGACATCATACACCATGTTATCTACAATATAAATTAATTGAACAACTACACTTAGCTTATTGTAGATATTTGACCAATATGATTCTTATTTCTAAATAAATGTTTATACAAAAGCTAGGCTTTTAGTATACATTCCAACAGTCACATCCCAATAGGGTGACTCTCCTCTAGTTTCTGTCTACGTTCAACAGCTGCTCTTCCTGTTACCCCCTTGCTAAGGCACAACTTGATGAAGCTTCCTCCGAGGAGCCTAAATGCCTTTATCTATTTTCAACAGTCTATGACCTCCCCTCCACCCTAACTATATCTTCCCCAACAACTCCCCAACCGACCTGCTCAATACCCTCAGAGTGTACTAGTGTAATTTATCAGTCAAGATAAACTAATACCTAATTACACTACGACTATTCCAATGGTTTGTTCTTTTCCATCTCAGTTGTGAGCATCTATTTATAATTTATAAAGAACCGATAACATGATCTTCTGTGTGTGACACCACACACCATGTTATCTACAATATAAATTAATTGAACAACTACACTTAACTTAATGTAGATATTTGACCAATATGATTCTTATTTCTAAATAAATATTTATACAAAAGCTAGGCTTTTAGTATATATTCCAACAGTCACATCCTAATAGGGCGACTCTCCTCTAGTTTCTGTCTACGTTCAGCATCTGCTCTTCCTATTACCCCCTTCCTAAGGCACAGCCTGTTGAAGCTTCCTCCGAGGAGCCTAAATGCCTTTATCTATTTTCAACAGTCTATGACCTCCCCTCCACCCCAACTATATCTTCCCCAACAACTCCCCAACTGACCTGTGGTCGGATATTACTGAAGGGTCAGCTGATAGAGACTTGGGAGTTATTTGCAAACTAATAAGAGGAATACACACCAGCAGAGATGATGGACGTTTATTCTCATGACTTAATCATGGTAGGTTTCAATCTTCTAATTCTCTTTCATTATGAATACTGCTAATGATGTTTATTTTGTAGAAATGGGGAATCGGAATCATAAACTGGCGAATTTGGCTCATGGGAATGAGACTTTAAAAGAGCATCTTTCAAAGGCTGACTCCATGTATGCCCTCGCTCGCTCGCCACAGGAGTGTCAGATGCAACTCGATCGGCTAAGCGAGTTAGGGAGTCAACTTCAAGAAGCTCAGTCATCGAGAAAGACTAAGGCAAAGATGGAGCAGAAATTAGACGATGCCCTAAAAATAGTTGAAGATAGGTTATGATATGAGACAATCCGGTAAACCAAAGTGGTGGAAGACCTGGAGGGAAAGATTGTCGAGGTTTAGAGCTTCTCCACCAAACAGGAGGAACTCAAGGCTGCTCATGCATTGGAAATGGCTGCTAAAGAAGCTGAAATGTTGGCTAAACCCCAACTAATATCTTAGCAGCAACAAAATTTAGACGCACAAAGAGAGGAGCTAGAGTCCCTACAGTCAAACTTAGAGGCCATTGAGACTACTCTGACTGCTTCCAAATCTGAGCTAGCAGGTCTCTCCTTCAAGCTGACAGCCTCCCGGGTGGAACTAACAGTCTATCAAGTGGGAGAGGATGAATGGTTCAAGACAAGAAAAGCAGCCCACCTGAAAACTTGTGAATTTAATATGCTAATTGTTACCTCCATCAACAAAGCTCTTCTCCTTGGAGTAGATGGCGCAGTGACGTAACTTCAGGAATGTGGGTATTTGACATTTGAACACCTGGTGGATTCCTCGACCGTCAGAGGCTAATCAAAGAGCGCTCGTTCGGCTTATTTCCCAATCTCCACTAGTTTATTTTTGTATTTTTACCCTCCTCATGGGCTAAGAAAACTCTCTAATTGAGATTTCCTTTTATGCAATTTAAGCTTTTATTAAGTTTTGCCAACTATTAGTATATGCCTGATTACTTGAATGTTATTATTTTTCCCAAATAATTGACTATTTACATGTCTAAGTAGGGGTTATCTATATTGGTCAAGTTTTATATACTGAGTGATTCATAAATCCTGTCACTAAACCATAAGTAACAAAATCTCAAATATCCGACTGGATCTTTGAGCCGATCAGGTGATGGTTTTGGGATGAAACCTTCTTGGACTGCCCGAAGTCAAGTTCGTCCGACATTAAAACCAACTAGACTGTAAGATTCGCCTGATTATTGAGCCAATCGGATATACAGTAAGCCATGCCCTCGTGCTTTAAGAGAAGAAAGATGAAGTTCTACAAGGACAAGTTTACCTCAACAAGTGTGTCGATGCTTCGAAATATTGATTCACCTTTCACATCTATTATAAATGTGCATCTCCTATTGTTGACACGTGCCTCCCCGCCTCCCTTCTCTAACATGACAATTGGTGCACAATTTTTCATCTCCACGATGATTTACCTTCTGATCCAACGACCACGATAATTAGCCCGCTTTTTTCCCACCTCAATCCAACAGTCCTTTTTAAAAGGGGATTCAAATGATTTTCTTACAAAACTCTTTAAAACCCCTAATGTCTCCATCTTCCTATTCCTTAGTGTTAACGGAGCCTTTGCTTTTACAAACTCCAGTGAACTCTTTTCCTCTTCATTCACTTTCCTCTAATCTTACTGTTGGAACCCCCAATGTTGTTTTGGTGTGATCAACAAGTTAAGTTAGGTCCTGTGTATTTTTAACCTTGTGTCTAAGTGTACAGGATCTTAGGAGCACAGGTAATCGAGCGGAAGACGTAGCTAGCGAGAAGGACGGCACACGGTGCATCCGAGGGACGAGGCGTTGCGGAAGAGTACACCGGTAGACGAAAAGGAAGCGTGCAGTGGTTCCGAGGGACAAGAAGCTGGAGCGGAAGACTGCTCGAGGAGTAAGAGACGTAGCTAGCGAGAAGGTCAACACGGTGTGCGGCCGAGGGACAAAGACTGCGGATGAGTACGCTGGCAGACGAGAAGGAAGCACGCGGTAATTCCGAGGGACTAGAAGCCGGAGCGGAAGCTTGCTCGAGAAGACCGGAAGTTGAGTTCGAGTGAGCCCTATTCCGGATGGCAGAGATCACCTAAGCGAGTGGAAGACTCGGTCTGAGGCGAACGGAGCCGGAGCAGAAGACCCAAACTGAAAAAAGTCAACAGGGTTGACTTTTCCCTTCGGGGCGCCCGGAGCTGTCCAGGGCGCCTGGAACCCTTCCGGGCGCCCGAAGTTGACTTTTTCACCGGATCGAGTTTTGACTCGATCTAAATGTTGGAGGATAAAGTTTATCCCCCCCCCCCCCTCTCGGGCACCCGGACCCTTCGTGGCGCCCCGACCAAGGCTATAAATATAGCCTTGGTCCAGAACCTTTTCAACAAATCAAGAATTGTAATTCTAACGCTTGTCTGTTTTAAGTTTAGAGTTGAGCTTCTATTTCTGTGCTTAAATGCTGTAAGAGGCTTCTCCGCCTGAAGGAGATATTTTAGTACGCTTCATCTTCCTTGGATTAACAACCTCCCAGGTTGTAACCAAGTAAGTTGTGAGTCTCGTCCTTTCTGTTTTATTTATTTACTCTTTATATGCAAGTGTTAATTTAAGAAGTCGAGAAGGGTTTATTTTTTATTTTCAGGCTATTCAACCCCCCTTCTAGTCGGCCAACGGTCCAACAAGTGGTATCAGAGCCGAGACGCTTTAGAATAACTAACCGCCGAACGAAACAACGAGATAGCCGGAGCTAGCATCTACCCACCAGCATTCGAGGGGGAGTTTGCTTTATGGAAGCAACGCATGAAGGTATATCTAAACACAGATTTTGGTATTTCATTAATTATGAAATTTGGTTATGAAGCACCAAAGATAACGAATGGAGAAGAAATCAAGAAATATCTCTGGAACGAAAAGCAACGTAACAATCGATGGCAAACGCTCGGGTTGAATTTCATCTTCTAAGCGTAATACCAGATGAAGATATCGACAGAGTTGAAAAATACAAAAGCGTAAAAGAACTTTGGGAAAAGTTCTTAAAAATCTACGAAGAACCATCTGAAGTCGAATTCAACTCTTCGATGGACACCAAGTCACCATCAAAACAGTCTGAGAATGAGGAAACTGCCAAGACAACCGAACTCCATCCCGAGGACACAGAAAGCTCATCCCAGATGAGCATCGATGAAAGGGGAGAGACTTCAGAAGAAAGCAACACAACAGGGGGAGAATCAACAGCTGACAAGGTAAGTCAGGTATGGTCTCCACCTTCTGAACAATTGGTTAAATCAATTGAAAAGTTGCCTGAAGATTTTTGCAAATTCGAAATTGAATCGTCGAAAGAGTTTTTCGGATTAGAAAATCTTTTGTTGAAAGAATTTAGCAAATTAGAAGCATTGTCAAAAGATTCTTGTGAGTTACAAAATACTTTGTCGAACAAATCTTGCAAATTAGAAACATTGCCGAAAGATTTTTTTTTACCAATTATGTTAGCGAAAGAATTTTCTGCATGCTTAATATTATTTGTTTTAAATCTAGAAAATTATGATTTGAGATATTATGATAGACTAAAATGGAAATTTAGATATCATAATGATATTAAAGAAATGGCAATAACTTGAGAACGAATTTTATTTAAATAAAAATAAATAAATAAATATTTTTACCTAAGTTAAAAGTTTTTCTGAAATTAGAAATTTCTACTTAAATTTTAACTTAGAATTTTCAAAAATATTTTTACAAAATTGCCTAAGTCAGAATTGTTTTTTAAAGCGATACTTAGAATTTTTTTTTGAGACTGCTTCTGTGAAAATTATTGCAAAAAATTTTCAAAGTTCTCAAAATTTTCTAAGTCTTAACCCTTAGATTTTTTTCTTGCAACCCCATTTTTTTATGTGATCAAAGGGGGAGAGGAAAAGTATAAGTCTAGGGGGAGGTAGACCAAAAATAATTTTTCTATCTGTTTGCACTTAATTGCAAAAATTAGTTAGTTTATTTTAATATCTATTTTTACCCTAGCTTAACTTGGGTTGATCACATCAAAAAGGGGGAGATTGTTGGAACCCCAATGTTGTTTTGGTGTGATCAACAAGTTAAGTTAGGTCCTATGTATTTTTAACCTTGTGTCTATGTGTAAAGGAGCTTAGAAGCATAGGTAGTCGAGCGGAAGACGCGGCTAGCGAGAAGGACGGCACGCGGTGTGTCCGAGGGACGAGGCGCTATGGAAGAATACACTAGCGGACAAGAAGGAAGCGTTCGGTGGTTTCGAGGGACGAGAAGCCGGAGCGGAAGACTACTCGAGGAGCAAGAGACGTAGCTAGCGAGAAGGTCGGCACGGGGTGCTGTCGAGGGATGAAGACTGCGGATGAGTACGTTGGCGGACGAGAAGGAAGCACAAGGTAATTCCGAGGGACAAGAAGCCGGAGCGGAAGCCTGCTCGAGAAGACCGGAAGTTGGGTTCGGGTGAGCCCTATTCCGGATGGAAGAGATCACCCAAGCGAGCAGAAGACTTGGTCTGAGGCGAACGGAGTCGGAGTAGAAGACCCGAACTAGTAAAAGTCAACAAAGTTGACTTTTCCCTCCGGGGCGCCCGGAGCTGTCCGGGGTGCCCAGAACAGTCCGGGGCGCCCAGAGCTGTCCAAGGCGCTCGGAACCCTTCCTGGCGCCTGGAGTTAACTTTTTCACCGGATCGAGTTTTGACTCGATCTGAATGTTGGGGGATAAAGTTTATCCCTCCTAGAGCGTCCGGACCCTTCAGGGCGCCCCGACCAAGACTATAAATATAGCCTTGGTCCAGAAGCTTTTCAACAACTTAAGAATTGTAATTCCAACGCTTGTCTGCTTTAAGTTTAGAGTTGAGCTTCTGTTTCTGTGCTTAAACGCTGTAAGAAGCTTCTCCGCCTGAAGGAGATATTCTAGTACGCTTCATCTTCCTTGGATTAACAACTTCCCCGATTGTAACCAAGTAAATTGTGAGCCTCGTCCTTTCTATTTTATTTATTTACTCTTTATATGCAAGTATTAGTTTAAGAAGTCGAGAAGAGTTTATTTTTTATTTTTAGGTTATTCAACCCCCCTTTTAGTCGGCCAATGGTCCAACACTTATTTCTCAATTTCCATCATGAATATCTCTATACTAGGATATACACTTCTCATTTTGAAGTATGACGAGGTAGACCTCGAGGAAATACATTTTACCTATGATGTTCCTGCATCTATGCATCTAATAATACTAACAGAGTAGGAACGCCCCCATTTTCCTCCAGTAGGTTACGTAACCTTTTTTAAGGAGCAGGACTTAGCGGGCTTGTGTTTCCCTGTTCCTCCCTTCTTTCTTGAGGTGAGCCAAAATTTTCACATTCCTCTTCAACAATTGGTCTCCAATTCTATTTGAGTACTATACGGAGCTACAATCGTGTTCTGCTTATTTGGGACTCCTCTGTCCCCTCATTTATTTCATTACTTCTTCTACCCACAACAAGTAATCGATGGTGTATTTCATTTTTGTGCCCAACCCAAGATCACACTCTTCAATAGGATTTCAGCCCAAGGTACCAATTGGAAGGATAAATATTTCTTTATCCAACTACCCACCCCTATATCATGGCCTACTACTTGGCAATAACACCCGCCTCCTGCGCTAACGTTGGGTGACCTTAGCGCAGAGCCATCCCTCCGCAAGGCCATAGAAAAACTAATTAGACTGAAATTTGATATTTCTAGGCTTCTCTAGGAAGGGTTTTTGTATATCTTTGGACTAAGTGCTATAAAAATTGGGCTGGAATCTTCCTTTGGTAAGAAACATTTTCCCTTTCTTTTTGCCTCAAAATGAAAATTTCTCCTTTATCTTCTTATGTCTAATAGACTTTATTTTTACAACAGAAACCATCTTCAAAGTTTTCCTCTTCAAGAATATCTGGATAAATGAAGACATGCTAAACCAACTGGGTCAAGCACTCTTAAAGAAATATGAGGCTGAGCAGACATCTTCATCTTCTGGCCGCCCTCTGCTAATGGCTACCTCCCCAGGTCTTCGGACTCCGACGAGCCACTTAGGTTTAATTTAGGCGAAAAAGGAGCCGATTGGATGCTCTGGTTTTATTCAAATAACCATAGGCCGAGCGGGTTATTACTGACATGCATAGAGCTCCTTCCACTCGAGGAAAAGGATTGATTATCACTGATTGTCCCCTGACTGAGCCTATTATTTTAAGGACGATCAGTCCTTCCTTCACGCCTTCTGCATCCGTGCAGTCTTCTCGACCCGCTAAGCCAACCCATAAACCTTCCCCCCCCCCCCCCCCTGTTCGCTTGGTGCCTCCAACGGGCCCTACTCCAAGCATCCCTTCTTCCAAGTCAGGCTCTCCCAATTCAGCTTATCAATTCCACTTCACCTTTGGTCTATCAGCCCAACAAGGAATGGTCTTACCTCAGTCATCTTATGGGGTGGTGAAGTTGAGAGCTTCACTAGCTGAAGCCTGGACAAAAGTGAGAAGACACTTGAGGGACTTCTCTGTTTCTAAGCGTGCAGATGAATATAGTCAAAATGCAACTGCAGTAAGTTTTTAAGTTTACCCCCCCCCCCCAGGCAAGTAAAATTTCTCAATGCTATCTTTTCTCTTATTTTACATTGCCGAACTAAACTTAAGCCACTAGTAGTGGACTTGGAGCGGGATAACAAATCCTAAGAGAGCACGTGGAGGAACTAGAGCTCTCCGTGTCCAATCCACACATTGAGGTGGCCAAGCTACAAAAAGAAGTGAGGCTCCAAGTTGGGCTACTATCTGATATGAAGAAGACCATGAGGGATTCTCAACAACTGGTGAATTCCCAACGGGTGGAAAAGAAGAAACTAGAAATCATGTTGCAGACTAACAAAACCAAGCGAAAAGCGAAAAGCACAATGAGGGCCAAGGTAATCTTCGACCTGGCAAAAAAAATTGCTCTGCTGGAAGAACTGAAGATTTCTCATACTTCAAGATCAGCTGAGCAAACCAACGAATTATCGACTAAGGATATGTTGATCCTGGAGCAACAACAGAACTTGGATACACAAGAGACCAGACTGGAATCAATGCAGGCCAAATTAGAGTATGCTACGTCCGAACTGGTAGCTTACAAGGCTGGAGAGGATGAGCATTTTGAGATTAGGCGAAAATCCTATCTTAAGTCTCGAGAGTTCGGCCTGACATTTACCATGCACACCAAGAGGACGCTCACTCTGGGATCAGAAGGGGCGGTTCGACAACTGCGTTAGGGTGGTTATCTATCTACTGAACCACTCACACAATTCATAGCCCGCCAGTGACTTTTAAAAGATCTCCTGAAAGATCTCTTAAGTAAATTTGATTGAATATATAATATGCTTATATTTATGCCTTATAATTGCCGAAGTAAGGAAGTGGAGTTTAAATACAGCATGTAGTTTGAAAGTTAGTAAATCATACCTGTCTTTGTGTATTTTTACAATTTGTTGTCACTTCCTTTGTAAGATGAAATCTGAGTGAATGCGAAAGGTCCAACAATACGAAGATCCGAAGGTTATGTGCGTAAGCGACCATAATCATAACTAAACCGAGATGAATAATAGGCTGAGCGAGATAATTATGTCGAACGAAATCAGGCCAAGAATAATAAAATCGGGCGAAAAAAGTATTCTGGCTAGAACAATAGTTTGGCATTTAGACGTGTGAACCCCACTTATAATTTGATTAATTAGCGTAAATAAGCTGATCAAAATAATTTCTATGTCTTCTAAGAGGCATAACCAAGCTCGGTGAGAAAATGACCCGAGCATAATATGAATAGGATACATGCGAGAGCTAGCCCACTTGTAACTCAGTCATATAGCTTGGGAGTCTGGAATATATAGACGCGAGGGCATGCTCACTTATAACTCAGTTGAAAGGTTCCAGAGTCTGGGGCATAGGTGTGAGAGGATGCTCGTTTATAACCCTTCCGGATGGTAGGGAGTCTGAGACATAGGCGTGAGAGCATTCTCGTTTATAACTAGGCCAGATGCTCAAAAGGCTGGGACATAGTCGCGAGAGCATACTCACTTATAACCCGGTCGGATGCTCGGGAGTCTGGGACATGGCACGAGAGCATGCTTGCTTATAATCCTGTCGGATACTCGAGAGTCTGAGACATAGGCACGAGAGCATGCTTACTTATAACCCGGCCGAATACTAGGGAGTCTTGGACATAGATGCGAGAGCATGCTCTCTTATAACCCGGTCGGATGCTCAGGAGTCTGAGACATAGGCACGAGAGCATGCTTACTTATAACCTGGTCGAATAGCTCAAGAGTCTGGGACATAGGCATGAGAGCATGCTCATTTATAATTCTACTTGATAGATAGGAGTCAAGGCATACGCACGAGAGCATGTTCACTTATAACTCGATCAAATACTCGGGAGTCTGGGACATAGATTTTTTGAAATAAAATCGCTTTCATTTTTATTAACTACAAATAATATGCTACATCAATGTATTACAAGCGTATTCTCAAGCCCTATAAGGCTACAAATGATTGGCACTCCAGAGTCGCTCTAAATTTTTTCATTTGCATCCTAGAGGTAATAGGAGCCTGATGCAAGCTTTTATACCACCTTATATAATCCGCCCCACTGTGGTTTCAACTTATTAACATTCTCGATTGGTTTAATCTACTTCTAAACCATGTCGCTAATCCCAATTTTGGTTTAATAGTACATCCCAATAGGGGACGACCATACTTGTTCAACTTATCTCTTTCAACCTGAATGTCGTGAGGTGGGCCTTGGAAAGTTTTGGAATAGGAAGTGGGAATTCGCAGATCCTCCAAACGTAGAGCTCGTAAGGCTTTGAAACCAAACACATTACCCACAATGGAAGTAAACATGTTAGTAACATAACCTTCTTTAAAAAGGTCTAAAGGATAACCTTCTTCAAGGAGCCAAGTCTTATAGGCTCGGCCGAGTATATTCCCAACCGGCCGTATGCCGAGATACTTGTTTCTGAATAATGAGAAACTGTAACTCATATACTCGATCGACAAGTTAAGGCCGGTCGGATTTGCTCTGTATATCTTGGCAATGAATGGAGTTATAAGTCCTTGCAGTCTAACTAGCTTTTGGGCTGACCAGTCATGTGTTGAAAGTTGTGCTCTGAGAAGCTTGTACTGAAAGTGGGAAGTTGAGTCCCTTAAATCTGACATGTGGTGTGATTGACCGGCCTTATGGTGGTAAACCTGCTATTCCTTAAATCCGATCGGCAATTGGCTGGTCAAACATATAATAGGTGTCTTAGCACAAAAATAGAGCACTGTGTCTTTTAGGTCTGATCGGCTCTTAAGCCGGTCGTCCTTATTTTGAAGGCCTTAGTGTTGGGTAAGGAGCGGAGTCCTATTGAGAGTGACACGGTGACAGTCATCTCATCTTGACTTTAACTATTACATCATCTCTGGATCTGCCCGTAACCTCCTGTATCACTATGCAACCATCTCATGTCTTCTTTTCTTCTCTGCATAACCTGTTTGAGGTAACATCACGTAGACAGATTCTAATTTTCGTTCCTCTACGAGTAGTGTGTTTGTTGGCTCCAAACTTTGATAAACTTTCACATCCTTCGGCCCGAATACAACATAGATATCCTGTATATCCCTTTAAATTAGGAGTCAAAGGACAACTCTTTTCACTACACGTGCATTTGCTATCTTGTCTCTGTCTCATTAATTAATTTACAGTTGTTTTCACCCTTAAACAATAATCCAAAGTGGATTAGGATCCTTTCGTATATTATGCTTTAAAATTACGCTTTAATGATTGAAGTTTCACTATATTTACTTTGTCAATACATTGAAAATCCTTTGATTTGAAGTACGCTTAATTAGTATCTCTTAATTAAGCTTCCTTTAATTTGAAGTACTAACATGGACCATCTTCTCGAAAATTAAGTCATCCAAACCGTGATGGTTAAAGATAAGAGTGTGTTAATCCTTCTTCCTTGTGTTTGACTAAACATCCTTCTCTGTGTGGGATAAATCATCTTTTTTCAAGGCTTCTCATAGCGTTCCTCCACATAAATTAAAGCCAAGTAAAGTTTTCATCCTTGAGACCATTTATCATAATTCTCATTTGCAAGATGAAGGAATTGAAAAGAAACAACTCCATTATTGGTCATCTCTTGAGAATCAATTGTTAGAGAGAAAAAGAATATAATTTTTTTTTTGTATCTTAAATGTTAAGTACAATTAGTGATATTTATTAAGGAAAACACTTAGACACATAAGTTTGACTAATCATCTAGATAAAAAGGAAATTCAAAAAATAAACATAGATGAATGTATTATAGATATATGAGGAAACTTACTAAGCTCCCTATGCATAAATCTCCAATATTTCTAACATCAGCATCACAGTATATAAATCCCAAAAGAAATCAGGCTTAAGTATATGATATCATGATTTTGAATCTATTTATAAACCGAACTAGAAATTGATGATTGCCAAACATATATGCTCTCTTGGAAACGCTAAGTGTCAGGCTTCACCAAATTTTTGGTCATCTAAAGAATATACATAATTTCCTTAAAAAAAAATAGCATTTCTCGCATGATTTTCGCCAAACAAGCAATCTCAACAATGTATTGTGATAGATAGCTATATTTATATATATATATATATATTGATGTCATTTTCCACATCAAGTTATAATATATATAGTTGAAAATGCAAGGCAAAGCAAAGGGCATGCTGAACATTGTTGCTTAAATTTTGCTCTCATGTTGGCCAATACTGAATTATAATAATGAAACCCCATGCATGATCATTTCTTCATTTTTTACATTCCAGGCAGATGTGTCCAATCGAAGAAGCAGCTCGGTCACTACATGACGATCATCCTAAATATGATATGTCTTAATCCTCCAGTTTGACCTAATTTGTTGAACAAATGAAGTTAAAAGAAAGTTTTTTTTTTTGTGGGGTATTGAAACATTAGAGAAGTAGCTAGTAGTACTACTAGCTAGGCCAATCCCCCCTCGCATTATATAAGCAAATTAATTTGGATTCTTGATCCCAGAATAAGAAGCACATCCCCTGAAACGAGCAACATATACTTGTTTCAATATTCATATACCTCGCCTGGGATTTGACATCACCAGTCACTTTGAGGAGGGAGGCGGTTCGCCACTGGTGGTCCGGTGGTTGTGGCGGCCGAGGAGCTCCCGGGCCAATGCTTGGAGGTCGCCTCCGCCGCCGCCTCCGCCGTAGCTGGAACTCTCGGATAGGCTTCTTGTACTCGCGCTGAGCTGCTGGTGCTGCTGATCTTGTTGCGGTAATTGTTGAAGAGCCCAAGCTTGTTGCACGAGGGGGTCGAAGAGGGCTGCAAGATCGACAGAGGAAGGGAGGAGTGATGCCGATGGAAGGTCGGAGATGGTAAGGGGCAAGGGCACTGCGGGTGATAAGGTCGGCGGCGGCGGCGGCGGCGGGGGGCACGGGAGCTCCAGTGTCGCCAAATGGGCTTGTAAGTAAGACAACTCCGCTTGCAAGTTGACAACCTAGACATACATAACATACAATTTAATGAATCGTCGGAGTACACTGCCGCAGCAGCAGCAGGAGGATGAAACGCTGAATGATTAGCTAGAAGAGTAGCGTATGAAACAAGTACTTGTCAGTGAGTCAGATGATATGATTGCTTAATTCCGATATTTTTATCAATCATACTAACAGTTCTTGTGCCGTGCAAGATTAAGTTTAAGAATCAAACGGATTGCACTCTTTTAGATCGATCTGTCGCGGTACGATTAAATGAAATATTGATTAAAAATCAATCATCTCGCTAGCTAGGACAGAATACAATCGATCGAGATCGATCGATGGAGCTAAAAAAATTAATGATCAATAATATCATATATGTATATAGTATATTACATACCTGTTGTTGGAGGGCGAAGATGTGAGCGACGCAGCCGTAAACGGGATCACGGAGGCGGGCCTGTGCCTCGTAGCAGATGGTGACGACGGCGTCAAGACGCTTGTGAGCGGGGATGTGGAGAAGCAACTTGGAGACGTTGCTGGCACCGAAAACCTTGTGAACCGCCGCGAAGTGCGCCGCGCCCTGCTCCGAGTCAAAATAGGGAGCGAAGATGCATCCTGTCACGCACTTACGCCGCAGAAACTTGCAGGCCCCGCAAGGCCCTCCTCCTCCTCCTCCTCCTCCTCCTCCTCCACTGCCAGCTCCGCTTCCTCCTCCTGATCCTGCTCCTGCTACTCCTCCCACGCTTGCGCTGATACTGCTTCCACTACTCATATCACACCCTGCAGCCAGCCAGCCCCAATTGATAATACTAGCTATCTATTACGCGCGTATGAGAGCTTGTAGCAGTCTTGAAGGAAGAGTGATCGATCGAGATTATAAGAGGGAGGGAGAGAGCTAAAATGGTGTGAGGAGAGAGAAATTAAGAGGGGCGGTGGGTTTGGAAGAGTTACTACTGTTCGATGCTTGTTGGCTTTTGGTTTCTCTAGCACTTTAAAGCCACGCCAAGCAGCCAATCCTATCTCTTCTCCCCACTGATCTCACAGGCCACTTCTACACGGCCAGGGCCAGGGCAGCCCTTCCCTTAGTAGCTTGCGTGAAGAAAGCATGCAATGCAAATTTAATTAATTTAAATAAGAAAACCAAACCCTATCTCTATATCTCCTCGGCTCCATCTGATCTATTCTTGCTATAGCTAGCTTGTCACTGTGCATCAGTACCACTGCTCGTCTCTCGCCTCTCCCAATTCCACATGATCTTCTATATATTCTACAGTACTTGGCCTATATACTCTAATTATTAATGAATTCCATTCCCTCTATTCTCCTTAATTAATCCTCCGTTAAGTAAGCATGAATATTATATATAAAGAAAGAAGAAAGGGCGGGTAGCATTCTATTTCTATAAATAAATGAATTATTATGGTATAAATGGAAGGGTGTGTAATTCAAGTGTAGAAGGTGGAATTAACGTGTCCGCGTCCATGTCTCATGTGCAGGTGGCCGCTTCCGAATGCGTAGAAGGCAAAGGACGCAACCTTCAACTTGCACTGCAGTGCACCTTCCTTTCCTTTATCCTATTAATATTAATTGACCGATTTCACACTGCTAGTTTCTAATTATGAATTAAAGTGTATATATATATATATATATATATATATATATATAACAATATTTATGATTAAAATAATATCGGCGGTTTCACTTCGCTAGCTCCAGCTTTAATTACTTTTTTAATTTCGTACCAGTACAGTGCTAATATGTATGACGACTAAGAAAGCTACTAAATAACAATGTACATGTACTGCTAGCTAGCTACCTGCAATTATTGCTCCGTTTGTGTTTCATATACGCTGCAAACACGTGAGATGACTTCTTTAATTTTGGCCCCAGATGGTAGCTTAATTATAAATATAAATGAAACTGTTAGTTACCAATAATCCCCAACCATATATACAGCACAATTCGACTGTAGAGTAGATTCAGCAAGAGTAGATTCTCAGTAAAATTGATCGAAATATTCTTCCATGTGGTAATTTACTTGGATTTCTTGATTTACTCTCTTCCATTAGTGTGGGACAATCATAGGATCATGGATTTCACCTTGTTATTATTAATGAGGGTGGAAGCTTCCAATGACTTAAATAATATTCCCCAAGGACTCTAAGGGCTAATATGTTATAATGCCAACTCAAGTCAAGCCGAATCAATCAAGTGACAACATATGATTAAAAAGACATTAGAGAGAGCTGCCGGCCATTGTAGATCTATCTAAAATCAGGTCCTTCTATCAATAATTAAAAAGACATTCTATTTTCTCAAAAGCTATATTAGGAAAAATGGTCGTTTATCTGTTATAGAAAAGAAATATTTTTAATTTTCAGCTTCTCAGAATCTATCTTAAGTGAGTTTTAGAATATTTTTTACTCTTCCATAGCATTGGCAACTTCTAACACATAGGAAAGGAAGGAGAAAGGAGAGCTTCAAATTAAAGGCACTACTCCAACACTAGCTCTATACTAATTAACTATATATATATATTATTGGTGCAATCGACCTAGGATTAATCGGAGTTCGAACATTGTTTTGATGTGTGTGTCAAAGAGTTTAAGTTAGGTTTCATATTGGTTTGATATGTGTTTGAGTCATACAGGACTTAGTGAAACACACATGAGGAGCTTGGTGCGGCTAAGCTTGGGAAGCTCATCCTATGGCTAAGATCCATAAGATCGGTGAAGGATGGTGCATCCGAGAGACCGCGGACGAGGAGCAACAGAGTGAAGCTGAAGGAAGCGGACTTCAAGGCAACGTGAAGAATGGCACGGAGAGGAGTCGCGGGCTCAGGTGCATCTGAGGGACGAAGGTCGATGAAGAGAGCTTCAAGGGCGACTCCGGAGAGGATGAGTGTGAGTGTGTAACTGGGACTAATCGCCTGCTAGAAGTGACAGTCGACTGGTCCAGTCGACTAGGCAGCCGACTGAGAGCGAGTAGAAGTATTCTATTCGCTCAACCAGCAGCGATCAGTCGACTGGTACTTTTACCAGTTGACTGGTAAGTAGTCGTTGGCAAACCGTTGGCATTGCGAAATAGTTATTGGCTACCTCCAATAGTAGCACCAGTTGACTGATGGAAATGTCAATCGACTGGTGCCGAGATGAGTTAATATGATGATCAACTCTCTCCTCTTATTTATAGAAAGATTTGGGGCATGAAGGAGGTTACTGATATTTGTTGAAGAACTCCTTAGTCATTGCTCAAAGCTTTCAAAGCCTACTTTCTTCCTCCCAAGCCTAAACTTCATCTTGTAAAGAGGAAGAGATCTTTTTGTGAGAGGTTTGCTCCACCAAGAAGGAGAAAGGTCTAGCCGGAGATTACTGGGGACTAATCCACCGAAGGATCAAGGGTTCATCCACCTCAAGGACACGCCGTTGAATAGGAGCAAGCAATCTCCGAACCACGTAAAGGAATCATGTTAGCATTTGTGTTCTTACTTATTGCTTTCATTGTTTTAGTTTTTGTATTTCCGCTTGCGCACTAATGTCTTGTAGAGAAGCAATCAAATTGGGGGTGACTTGCTATCCAACTCCCCTTCTAATTGGTCACCGATCCCCTACATATATGACTATTGCATTAACTAGATGTAGACCTAGCTTCGTTCTGCAACATAAGATACGTTAGAGCCAAGCCAGGGAAGGGGTCCCCGGCGTTGGTCCTCCGACGCTCAAGTCCGTCACCGGAAAGAGGGAAGAATATGGAGCAACAGTGTATTAGGAAATAATTATTATAAGTAATAGTTATTTGTTTCCTAGTTATTAGAGAATAATTATTATTAGTAAATACTTATTGTTTTCCTAATTTATGTATTTTTCCTATTTTCACTTATAATGGTATTGATATATATCATATGTTATCATTAATAATATGTGAAAATTCTATCATCAATATGGTATCAGAGCCCTAAACTTAACATCAACCCTTTTTTTCCTTCTCTTTCTTTCTTTTCTCCACAATGGTTGCTACCGACGACATCAACCGTTGGTTATCTCTCACAAATACTCCTGATTCTCCTACCTCTCTTGTGATTCTCAACGTTAATGCTCAGGCACCGTTGAAACTCACCACCTCCAATTATTTTGTTTGGCGCTTGCAGTTCACGTCTCTTCTATTCGGATATGACTTACTGGGTTTTGTTGATGGCTCACATCCCTGCCCCCTGCGCAGATAATGCCTACAGATGTCACGCTCCCTCAGGCAAATCTTGATCATATTCTTTGGCTCCGCCAGGATCAACTTCTCCTCAACGCTATTATAGGTTCGATGTCTCCTATTCTTGTGAAATTCATTTCTTCATCAACTTCATCAAGAGACACATGGCAGATGGTGGAGAGAACCTACGCCGCTCCCTCACATGGCAGGATTATGGCTCATCGTCAAAATCCTGCCAGCCCTCAACAGGGTAACAAGTCTATCACTGATTATATGCAGAACATCAAAAGAAATATTAACGCTCTTGCACTTATGAATGTCAAAGTTGACTTTGATGAGCTCTCTATTCATGTCCTGAATGGTCCTAGCCAAGATTATTGCAATATCTCACATGCTCTGCAAGTTCGTGACGCCCCTATTATCTTTGATGAGCTATTCAAGCAGCTCCTCAGCTATGAAGCCCAGTTAAAAGTCTCAACGTCATCTTCATCTTCGATGCCAATGACTGCTCTTGTGGCTCTAATAAGGAATTCTCATAATCAGTATTCAAACTATCATGGTGGTTGCCAGCAGGTTCCGCCTATATTCCATCAGCCACGCATGTCTACTCCTGGACTATCTATGCGTCCTCCTGCACATCTAGCTGTGTTCAATCCCAATCGTTCTCTTGGGTGCTGTCAGATTTGTGGTGTCCAAAGTCACTCTGCTCGCCAGTGCGATCATATGACTACCTAGATGCTTGCTCTGCTTTCGCTGGCTCCTCCGCGTGCTCCACGTCCCATGTATAGTGTGCCAATTGTGCACAATGCCGTTCATTATACACCTTCGTCTGATTCTCGGGAATGGGTTGTTGACTCTGGCGCCTCTCATCATGTCACCACTGATCTCGCTACTCTCTCGTTGCATGAGTCTTACTCTGGGAATGATAGCGTCGTCGTTGGTGATGGTTCTAGATTACCTATTACACACACTGGTTCTTTCTCTTTCTCTACTCCATCTTTCCCTTTAGTTTTCTCTAATGTTTTATTTGTGATATCTATGTCAAAAAATTTGATTTCTATCGCAACACTTTATGCTACTAATTATGTTACATTTTTTTTTTTAATTCCTATTTTCAGGTGTTGGATCATCGTACGGGAGCGACACTGGTCAGCGGGGTCTATAGAGATGGTGTCTATTACTGGCCAAAATTTATGTCTACGTTATCATCGCCTTCCGCCTTTTCTATGTCTGTCTCGTCATCTATTTCTTTATGGCATAGTCATTTAGGTCATCCGTCATTAGATGTTTTGCAACGTTTTTTTTTATCCTTGGGTCTTTCATTTTCTGCGAATACTTTGTCTAATTTTTCATGCACTTCGTGCAATATTAATAAGAGTCATAAATTACCTTTTCATAAATCTAGTATTTTGTCTCATGCTCCTTTGGATATTATCTTTTCTGATGTTTGGACATCTCCTATATCATCATTTAATAGACTCAAATATTATGTTATCTACGTTGATCATTTTACAAAGTATATATGACTTTATCATTTATGCAATAAATCGAATGTATACTCTACCTTTATTGCATTCAAAACTCTTGTTGAAAATCAGTTCTCGATGACTATTAAAATACTATTCACTGATAATAGAGGTGAATTCTTAGCCCTTCGCTCCTTTCTTACTACTCATGGTATTAGTCATCTTACCACTCCTCCACACACTCCTAAACACAATGGATACTCTGAACATCGTCATCGTCATATAGTCGAAACTGGTCTCACTTTGTTGCACAAAGCATCTATTTCACTCACTTTCTGGCCTTATGCTTTTGTTGCGGCAGTCTATTTGATTAACCGCATGCCTAAGGTTGGTCTCTCCAATATGTCCTCTTTTGAAAAATTGTTCACCACCGTTCCTGATCTTTCTAAGTTTCGAGTTTTCGGGTGTCTATGCTTTCTGTGGTTGCGCCCCTACTCTCACCACAAACTTGATCCCAAGTCAACCTCTTATGTCTTCCTTAGTTATTCTCTCACCCAGAATGTCTTCTTCTGCTATGATGTAGCTCTCAAAAGAGACTTTGTATCTCGTCATGTTAAGTTTGTGGAGCATGTTTTTTCATTTGTCATCACCTCCTCCTTGGATTCCACAGTAATAGACACTGACTTTGAGCTCTCTGCTGCACCAGTTCTCTCGTGGGACCCTCCAGCACCGATGTCGTAACCTGCCACTAACTGTAGTCATCTGTAAGTGACTTCTTCCCCGTTGTCATCATCGCCGCCATCATCTTCGCCATCATCAACTCTTGTTGTTGGGTCGTCCACGCTGCCTAGTGGCAACCGACCCTCTAGCCCATCGACTCTTTCTCCCTCTCTCGCTTCTCTAAACCAACGTCTCATGCAAACTCGCTCCAAAAATATCATCTACAAACTCAATCCAAAGTATCTTCTTCATACTAGTCTTCCACAACCTTGTGAATCCTCCTTTGTCATGCAGGCGCTCAAAGATCCGAATTGGGTGTAGGCCATGCATGAAGAGTATGATGCTCTTCTCCGTAATCAGACTTGGACTCTTGTCCCACCTTTGCCAGACCAAAATCTTGTGGGTAATAAGTGGGTGTTTCGCATTAAGCGTAATTCTGATGGCTCAATTGATCAGTATAAGGCTCGCCTTGTTGCCAAGGGTTTTCATCAGCGCCCTGGTGTTGACTTTCATAATACATTCAACCCTGTTATTAATCCAATAACAATACATATTGTTCTTAGTTTGGTTGTGAATCGGAGGTGATGTCTTCGCCAACTTGATGTAAACAATGCATTTCTTAATTATCATCTTGCAGAGGAGGTTTATATGACGCAACCTTCGGGTATGCACAGTACTGAGTTTCCGGATCTTGTGTGTCGTTTGCATAAGGCGCTTTATGGCCTGAAGCAGGCTCCGCGCGCCTGGTATTTGGAGCTTCGTGCTTTCTTAGTCTCTCTTGGCTTTATCGCATCCCGAGCTGACACCTCCTTATTTGTTTATTCTCGGAATGATACTGTTATCTATTTCCTTGTATATGCTGATGATCTAATCATTACAGGGAGTGATGCTTCTTCTGTTGACGTCATAGTATGTAAACTTCATGCAAAATTTGCGATTAAGGATCTTGGGGCTCTTTCCCTCTTTTGCGGTATTGAAGTTCGCCCAACCTCAAATGGTCTTTTTTTGTCTTAGCAAAAGTATGTCACTGATCTTCTCTCCAACCACAACATGCTTGATTCGAAGCCGGTCTCCACTCCTATTGCTGCTGACTCTCATCTTACTTTGCATGATGGGTCTTCATCTTTTGATACGACTAAGTTCCGACAAGTGATTGGAGGCTTACAACATCTCTGTATGACTCGTCGTGATATTTCCTTTGCGGTCAACAAGTTTTCACAATTTATGCATGCTCCTTCGGAGACGCATTGAGGTGTCGTGAAGCGTCTACTTTGGTATCGCAATGGTACTAGGGATCTTGACATTCTTCTTCTTGCGGATACACCTTTTACTCTTCATAATTTCTCCGATGCGGACTAAGTAGAAGATCCAGATGATTGGTGTTCTATGAGTGCATTTATTATTTTTCTAGGTGCTAATCCAGTTTCCAGAAATCTACCAAACAGCTCACGGTTGCACGCTCTTCGACTGAGGCTGAATATCGTGTCATTGCGTCTGCAACAACTGAAATCCAATGGATTAAGTCACTTTTGACAAATCTGCTTCTTCCGGTTACCATACCTACTGTGCTTTTACTGATAATTTGGGTGTCACGTATCTTTCAGCTAATCCTGTTTTTCACTCTCGGATGAAGTATCTGGCTATTGATCGTCACTTTGTTCGTGATCTGGTGCAGGCTTCCGAACTGCGAGTTACTCATATTTCTGTTGAGGATTAGTTGGTTGATGCACTTATAAAGTCGCTTTCTCGACCTCGGTTGTTTGCTATTTGCAGCAAGATAAGTGTCATTTCTAGGACACCATTTTGATAGGGTGTATTAGGAAATAATTATTATAAGTAAATAGTTATTTGTTTCCTAGTTATTAGAGAATAATTATTATTAGGAAATATTTATTATTTTCCTAATTTATGTATTTTCCTATTTTCACTTGTAATGGTATTTATATATATCATATGCTATCATTAATAATATGTGAAAATTCTATCGCCAATACAGTGAACATAAGCGTGAATAATAAATAATGTGTACCTCCATCGGTGCATGAACCCCTTTTATATAGAGCCCCAACGGACGACGTGCACGCTTCTCGAATCGTGCACACGTTCTCCAATTTTTCCTATGAAAGGACCTGTCAAAAAAATATCTCTGACACCATACCTTAACAGGGCATACATATATCTGACAAGATAGTAGAAATTTCCGTCGTACAATCCGCCTATTGACCATGCCTTGTGTCAGCGGCACTATCTCCCAGAAGGATATTAAGAGATACATCAATGATTCCTCTGCTCGGCTGAGTCGGATAGCTGCTCGGCTGAGCCGGATAGCTGCTCGGCTAGGAACTCTTCCGCTCGATTGGACTCGGCTGCATTTCCTTGCCTTGACTCAACTCGGTAGCTTATTTCCGCCCGACCGGACTAACTCCGGTCGTCTCAATGTTCCTCTGCTCCATGATGAGCAATTGATGATATTGGCTGTACGGGCGTTCTGTTTGGACCAACCATTTGTCGGTCGAGTGATTCATGTCCGATTGGCCATGCAGGAGAGCTCCACTCGATCCCCCTTTGGCGAGCTCGTTGGTTCTCTAGGGTTGACTTCTTTGACTTTGACCGCCACATCGACCGCTTTGACCCGTACATATATATATAGAGAGAAGATACAATTTTATTTTAATTTAAAAATAAAAAAAATAAAAATTGTTACATGCAGATGAGAGCAAAATTAAAAAAAATAGATTTTAATCGCGTCAGATAACTCACATCGGATTTCACTTACGGTCACGCACAAAACATTACTTAACATATCAAAAAAAAAATTATATATATATATATATATATATATATATATAAAATTAATCTACTTAAAAAAAAATATAATTCTTGTGGAGATCAAATATTGTTCTTTTTAATTTGACCGAACCTATACGTCAGATTCAAAATCAAATGGACCTAGCTAGCTAGCATCAACGGGGACCCGCCCTCAGCGCATGAGATGACGTCAAGGCGCCGTTCGTTTTATATGACATGTCAGGTCGCGGCCGAAACGTCTTATTCAAATACTGGAAATATGTACGTTTTGTAGCGGTCCCAGTTGGCGTTCCGCGCCGCTCCTCTTCTCGCTCTACCTTTCAGCCACGCTCCGTCCGTCCGTCCCTCCGTCCAATTGGTTTTGGGAGATAAACAGTACGGAGAGAATTAAATATAATACAAAAAAGGAGAAAACGGAATTATTTATAACATCATCATTATTTCGATATATCTATTATTACCGACGACTGCTACAGTCGTAACGGCGCACGCCGCGCCGTCCGGTTCGTGTCGCTCTGATGCCTTGCGACGGGGAAGCATGGCAATGACATCACCCTCCATGCCTTGCCACGTGGAAGTCCGACCTCTCTGGCTTCGAAGCCCTCATTTATTATCTCGGCCGTTACGATATGATAAGATTGCATAGTTTTTAGCAGATCATAACTGTTTGACCGAAGCAAGAATTGCATTTAAAGTGAAAAAGAAAGACAAAAGGCAAGAAAAAAAGTTATAAACAAAGATGAATGCGCGGGCTCCGTCTTCCATTTTAGTTAAAGTTGACTGACTAATTATTATGCAGCTAGACTTATAATTAATGTGCTTCGGTATTAAACTACTTAATTACTGCAAAAGGTGAGTAATTAAGCTGGCACTTCTTTTCTTTTTCCCAAAAAATTAAGCACTTGATAATTAATTAAAGGCTAAAGCCAAATGTTGAATATATAGTTCTCTGGCGGCCAACAATATTATTATTTTTCTTTAAGAATGAAGCTAAAGATAGCGTTGAAGAATCGGAGAAATTAAAATAATCATCAAAATTATTATTATTTTTTACTTCTATATGTATTCTTCGTAGTTTCCTAGTGCGTACGTATGAGAGTAACCGCCCATGATTCAACCAACTTGATCAGCACTCTCACTTATTAATCCCTCCCCGGCCGGCCCAGAGATGGATTAATTAGTCTCTCAATTACTTACGTATTTGTAATTCAAATTTACTTTATAAAAGATAAAACAATAATTAAAGCTTAATTATGAGAATTCAATAGAAAAATTAATTTATGAACTAATGTCAACTTATAACATGGTAAGACTTGAATTTCTCAAGTTAGAGTTCAAAATATATTGCTAGTGATACGGTGCATGTTCGTGGGGTCGGCAAGATGATGTGATTATGAGTCAGGGCCACAAGAGGGTCAGAAGTCAAGCTGACCTGGAGGTCAGGAAGGTCAGAAGTCAAGCCTACATGGCCGGTCAGAAATCAGGCGGACGTGGAGGCCGAGGAGGTCAGAAGTCAAGCCTTCATGGGCGGTCAGAAGTCAAGTTGATGTGGAGGTCAAGAAGGTTAAAAGTCAAGCTTACGTGGACAAGATCGAAGTCTCAGCAGATGGGACGATCAAAAGATGGGATTATATGTCAGACACAGACCTGGCGTGCAGGTCAGGACATCCCAGCCAAGGATAATAGATATACATGCAGGTCTGGACATAGACCTTGCGTGTAGGTCGGGACATACAAGCCAAGGATAACGACGAACAGAAGCAGGTCAGAAAATAGACCTGGCGTACAGGTCGGAACATCCCAGCCAAGGATAATAGGTATACATGCAAGTCTGGACATAGACCTTGCGTGCAGGTCGGGACATACAAGCCAAGGATAACGACGAACAGAAGCAGGTCGGAAAACAGACCTGGCGTACAGGTCGGAACATCCCATCCAAGGCTAATAGGTATACATGCAGGTCTGGACATAGACATTGCGTGCAGGTCGGGACATACAAGGCAAGGATAACGGTAAATAGAAGTAGGTCGGGAGACAGACCCGGCGTATGGGTCGGGACATACAAGGCAAGGACCCCGCGTATGGGTCGGGACATACAAGCCAAGGATAACGACGAACAGAAGTAGGTCGGAAAATATACCTGGCGTACAGGTCGGGACATGCAAGCCAAAGATTACAGGGAGCAAATGTAGGTCAGGAAACAGACCAGTCAAGCAGGTCGGAACGAACAAGCTATGGATAAGTAGTGGATCTAAGCAGGTCCGGATGTATACCCAGCGAAGCACTACAGGACAAACAAGTCAAGGAATCGTAACCGCTTGTCAGAGAATGTCAGAGAACAATCAAGGTATCAGGGAATATGCTAACAGTCGGGGCGCACAACGTCTTCGGTCTTGCCGCCATCCTATCAGGAAGAGCCATGTGTCAATCACCGCTAGAGAAAGCCTGACAGCCGACATTCCCTGACACCCGTCAGACCCAGAAACTTACATTGCAGTATAAAAAGGGAGGCTTTGTCCCTTACGCAGGTACGCTCACTCATCATTTCTCACTAGTCTTTACTTTTTGTCATTTCTTTGTGCTTTCTGGGGAAAAAGTACCTGACTTGAGCGTCGGAGGGCCAGACCCGGGGACTTTTTCCCTGATTTCTGGTCTCTAACGACTCGGGGGGCACGTCTGAGTGTGCGCAGAGCAACATCATCATCGTCCTGGTTGTCTTTCTTCGTCATCTGCCCGTGCGAACCTCTCTAGGGGGGTACCAGGTAGATCCAACGCTTCAACGACTTTTCGTCAACTTCCAGTACACCAAGGCCCGCCTTCATCCGACTCAGCTTCCGGATGGGATCAACTAGATACGTTTTAACGTAAAGATAATTATCTCATTCGGAAACTGAGTCAGATGGGGTACTAGTGACGATGATAAAAATATTGACGAAGAGAGAAATTTAGGGCTTGAGAGGAGAGGATCGCTGATAGTACCCCACTACTCTGCAAGTACCACCGACCAAGCATCCGGAGGCGTTAGAGCAAAAATCAAGGAAAGGGTCCCTGACGCATGCCTCCAACGTTCAAGTTAGAAGAGAGGTCGAGCGGAAAAAGATGAAGAACAGTAAATCTGCGCGTGTAAGTAAGACTACTGTCTAACGCGTACTTGACCAACGGAGAAGACCTCCCTTTTTATACTGTCTTTTGTAACCTCTATAATCATAAGGCATCAAAGAATGTTGCATGTCAGAAGGTGTCGAGTGAAAGAAGATGTACGAGGGATTTCCATTGGGTAGAGGAAAGTTTCGCGGTTGGTATGTGGTAAAGTATTATAATATTCCTTGACGAATATCTGTTACTTTCTGATAAGTTGTTGCGATTCCCTGACAGTGTTGTCCTCTTAAGGGTCCGACCAACTAAAACGTCGGCTAGAAGGAAGACGAAGACGATGCTTAGGAGAAGTGATAGGACTAAACCTTGAGTCCGACCAGCTAAGAGGTTGGCTAGGATTAAGACTGGGATGGTGCCCAGGACTGAGCCCTAGGCCCAATCGACTAAGAGGACGGTCAAGATTAGGACTGAGATGGTGCCCAAAAGAAGTGAGAAGACTGAGCCCTCGGTCCGACCAACTAAGAGGCCAGCTGAGATTAGGATTGGGATGATGCTCAAGAAAAATAAAGGGACTGAGCCCTGGGTCCGACCGACTAAGAGGTCGGACAGGATTAGAGGAGTAGCTGCTTGAATACATAGTCTTTAATCATGACCATCACATCCTCTAAAATTTTGACTATCACATTATCTTAACTATCATCTCTGTCATAGTAGTGGGTCATCCACTATTTCCCATATCATATAATTTAGAATGATGGGTTAGGGAATTCAACCAAATTAAATGATCGATTAATCATAATGGTACAGTAATTTCAATTCCTTCATTCTAATTAATTATAGAATTGAATTGTACACAAAATTATACATATGTTATTACAATTAACCTCTTGATCCGAAAATGAGTTGGCATGCAAGACATAGCTAGGAGAGCGAAATATATATAACATACTTCTGTTTAATTTTTTTTTTTTTTAAACATGAGGGGGAGGACCTTGCACAACAGTAAAATTATTACATTGTAATTAAAAAGTCATGAGTTTAAATCTTAAAACAGCCTCTTGCAAAAAATAAGATAAGACTATATATAATTAATTCTTCCCCGAGACCCCACGTGTGGGGAGCTTCATGCACCGAACAATCCTTTTTTTTATTAACATGATGGGCACACTTACTTTGGTATATCTAGTGATTTTTCTCTTGGTTCTTTCATCCTGTCTGAAAGCTGGATTGGAGGTGGGAGTTAGTAATGAGGGTAAGGATGTTGACTAAAAAAGGACCTCGATTTAGGGAGTGTTACAGGCTTTTCACCTTCTGACCGAGGGGGTGCGTGAGGGTCGTTAATGGTATGCACGAGCATGCACACACGTAGAAAGATCACACGGGAGCGTTAGGGTGAGAACTAGAGAAGAGATTGTTGGTATAATTTCTCTAGGTCAAGGTTGACCAGTTTGGCTAAGCTTGGGTTGACTCAAGCTTAAGTTTTGATAGTTGAGTTTTAATGTTTGACAATATATGGAGATTGCAGGTGCAATTGTCCGTCTGGAGAGATTGGTCAAGGTTGACCAGTTCGATATAAAGAAGAGTCAAGTAGATCAAGGTTGATCAAATACTTGATTAAAAAGTCTTAACTGAAGGTTAGGCAAAGACAAGACCAATGGGAAGATTAGCAGAAGAAGAAAATGACACTTGGTGTGAAAAGTCCTAGTGAGTGAAGCCAAGTAGTTAGAAAGTTCTGGTGAGTAAAGTCAAGCAGTTGAAAAGCTCTAGCGAGTGAAACTAGGTGATAGAAAGTCCTGGTGAGTGAAGCTAGGCAGTTGAAAAAATCCTGGTGAGTGAAGCTAAATGAAAGCCCTAGAGAGTGAAGCTAGGCAGTGAGGAAGTTTTGATGAGTGAAACCAGGCAGTTGAAAGTCTAAGTGGATCAATGGTTGACCGAACACCTGGTGATTGAAAGTCCAAGTGGGTTAAGACTGACCACACACTTGGTATAAGGTGGTAAGTCCAAGTGGGTTAAGGTTAACTTGACACTTGGCATGAGGAAAAAAGTACAAGTAGGTCAAATAATTGACCGGACACTTGATGAAAGAGTTCCAACATGTCACGGTTAATCGGATGTTGGGTGAAGGGAACCCTAGACTTAGGTTTGAAAGTCAGGGTTTAGTAATTGATTGGCCAAATTGATTACACCGTATGTTAAGTAATTAAGTTGTTGACTTAGTTACTTAAGGCTCTGAATCACTAGAAAAGGAAGGGAGCTGAATCACTTATCTTAAGCGATTCAGTAGGGCTTAATCAATCAGTCTAATCGATTAAGCTCCATTCTATGAGGAAACAGAATGTTTAGTAAGCGATTAAGTAGGGAGGCTTAATCACTTACTAGGCTTCTTGCGATCGAACAAAAAGGTTTTTAATTGATTCGGCTAATCGATTAAGAACCCTTAAGTGATTAGAGTAGTCGCTTAAGGTTGAAAAACTAGCCATTATTAGCCCGATAAAAGGGTTTAGCGTGTACCGTTTATCAAATCTCTTCTTCCACTCTATTCACCGAACTCATACCATCACCGCTAGTTCTTGAAGTTTCTTGGAGACAAGTGTTACTACACTTCCAAGGTCAAGAGGCATTTCCAAGCAAGAAGGAGAAGTTAGCTAGGGTTTCATTTGTATAAATTTTGTAAGATTTCTATTATATTTGCTTCTCTTTTCTTATTGTTGTATTGAGAGCTTGTACGAGACTTCTCCACCTCCAGAATGTTTCCAAGAAGGAGTGTTTTGATAGTGGATGTGTGAGAGATAGTTGGATACTTGGATTAGTCATCTCGTTTGAGGTGGATACTAAGTAAATCTATCTTGTTAGCATTGGAGGAGCTTGCTTTGAGATTTCTACTGCAACAACATCTACGAAGTGAGCAACCGAGCGAGATGAGCTATTCACCCCCTCTAGCTCCCGAAGTGACCCAACAGAGGTGCCTAGCGCATGCACTCCGAAGTTCAAGTCAAGAGCAGCACAAAGCATGAAGTGCACAAGGAAGATGAACATTAGTATTATAATAGATGCGTGTGTGTATGTACCTGGTCAACGGAGAGGACCTCCCTTTTTATACTGTCCCTCATAACCTGACGAATAGCCGTTATTCTCTGACAAGTAGTTGTGATTCCCTGATGATGTTATCTTCTAACAATAAATTGACCTGCACTTGGGCCGACTAGGGATATACTGGGAGCTATGCCCAGGAGAAGTGGAGATTGAACCCTAGGGATCCGACTGACTAAGAAACTGACCGAGAGTAGATTGGGAGTTGTACCTAGGAAAAGTGGGGGACTGAGCCCTGGGGGTCCGACCAGCTAAGAAGCCGACCGAGAGTAGACTGGGAGGTATGCCCAGGAGAAGTGAGGAATTAAGCCCTAGTTACCCGGTCAACTTCGTATAGATTGTTTATGCCCAGGAGAAATGAGGAACTAAGTCTTAGGGGTCTGACCGACAAGAAGCCGACCGGGAGTAGACTGAGAGCTATGCCCAAGAAAAATGAGGGACTAAGTTCTGGGGACCTGCTCGGTGCCTATGCTGGCCAAGAGTTGATTGGTTATGCAGCATGGGGGACCATGTCGGGCAGGGATCCTCTGGTCCAGAATCCTTTGACTAGTCCTGGACCCCTGCCCATTCATTGGTGGGTGGACTTTATCCCACTTGTTAAACAGGTGGGGTCTAGCTCACCCCACCAATGAGCTTGTAGGGTCTTCCTTGGTCTAGAAGATCCTAGACCAGAGGATCTGGTCTCGACCAAGTCCCAGAGGCACCTCCCACTCATGATTATCCCCTCTTCTTGATTTTTGACCGACACGTCAACTTGACTATTAATCTTCCAATATTCTTGGGACTCTCCATTATACACCCTATCACTCTTAAATTACTCTAATAGAATAAGCAATCAAGAGGGGTAATCCGTTCATGGAGATTATTAGGGGGTGTTTGGTTAAATGATGAGAATGACTATGGGTATGGATTTGATAGTAGGGTGGAATGAGAATAGGAATGGAAATGAAACCCATCAAGTTATATGAGTTTGGTTGATTCCCATAAATCTAGTAATCATTCCCAAAATGTCATTCCCAAATCCACAATCCAAACACTATCTTTTATTATCATTTCATTCCCTCATTCCCAAATCTATCAACCAAACACCCCCTTAGGCTATGTTTACTCTAGAGTGTGGATGAGGAAAAGAAAGGAATCAACGATAGAAAGTTATCTTTGGAGGAAGAGAAAAGAAAGGGTGAAAAATCTTTTCCTTTGCACACTTGTTTACCTTGATAGAGGAAAGTGAATACTTGTGATGTAATTTTGTAAATAAAAATAGGGTGCATGCGTCATTTTTTTTGGTACATAGTGTAATTTTGTGAGTTAAAAATGCTACATGCGTCATTTTCTTTTGGTATATAATGTAATTTTGTGAATGCAAAAGGGGTACATGCGTCATTTTTTTTCCATCCGCTGTTTTCCGTCCGATTTTGAGGTGATCAGTTTTGGCTCCAAAATTATCCGCTGATGGATTACGTTACTTTTCCTTCGAAAAATTTTAATGAAGTAAACGACGGAAACTTTTCCATCGTGGAAACTTTTCCTTAATTTTGCTTTCCACTCTCCCAAGTAAACAGAGCCTTAATCTTCGCGCATGCATACATTAATTACATGAGGTGTAATGTGGAGCATGAAATCTTCCATACTATAAGAAAATTTTGGAATAAATTGGTGAAGATCACAACAATGTACGCACGATATGTTATATTCCCCAAACTTACAGCTACTAATTTCTTTTTATTCCCTAATTAAACATGTTGCAGCAAACCCGGGCTAGCCTCCACGTGGAGCCTAGGAGGAGATTGCACGGTGCATTATCCAAATCAAACTAGTCATTGATCGAACTGAAGCTAGCGATCGATCAAGACGAGGAAGAAGGAATTACGGTTGCACACTTGCACTTGCATTGCATGCATCCAGATTAGGGTTTTGCGGGGAGGGCCACACCGCTCGTGCGGCATTGGTATCACAAAGTATTTAAGTTAATTGCGCGGTCGGCCGGCAGTCGTCGTTGATAACTTAATTCGTATGACTTCCTAGCTAGCTCTCCAGATTTTGTGTGACAGCCAGCAGTACTGGGCTTTAAATGAGGACTTTGTCACCTAGAATGGGGCAATCCCATCAGCTTTAATTAATTTACCCAATATAATTTTATTAATTCAAAAAATCTCAAACTCTCTCTCCTAATTTTCTATAACTTTTTCTCTCTCTCAAGAGCCAAGAGCCAGAAGAGTTTGCCTTTATTTTTCTTTCCTTTCCTTCACAATATCAATTCCTTGGCATGGGGATGGGCCGACCTACCACCTAAAGGCTGAGCAACCAATCCCCAAATCCGCGGCAACGTGGTGTTGTTGTCCTTGGCAATCTAAGATGGTTTAAGGAGCACGAGATATATTGGGAAAAGGCTCCGGCCAGATGCATAAAATGTCAGGCTGGGTCAATGTCAGAGTACTCCAAATATGTGTCTGCGAACTTTTCCTCTTCTCTCTTTTCACCTCTCCGTTCGTCTTCAGCCCCTAGCACCATTCACCTAGCGATTTCTTTTCTATAGCTGAATCCATGATAAAGTTCCCATTGACTGCACGCTAGCTACCTAGTTTCTGAGATATAATATAATATAATGGACGTACGTACGTACGTAATGGATAGCTCTGTCTGTTGCACTACTTCTCCACACTTCTACTTGAGTAGTGTGCAGATTAATTTACGAAACTGAGAATGAAGGAACAAATATGTGAGCTAGTGTGATAATATTTAATTGTGGGTCTACGTGGTCAAACTTCTGGGAAGAGATCTAAGAGAAGAGACGCGGTAGAGATTTAATTAATGTATATATATAGGAATTAATTGAGACGACAAATTAAGGAGCTCGGAGTCAATAGTCAAAGTCACAAAACAATAGCTTAATTTTCGGAAAGTGCAGAGAGGAACAGATATGCTTCTGATTTATTTTAATCTATGAGTACTCAGATGAGATATTTGTTTGTATATGTACTTCCACAGTTTGCTGCTCAACTTTATTCGAACAAAACCCCCGAAAATAATCATCTTTGCTGCGACCATGCCGCACATGCATGGGCCCTATTCCCAGCTAGTGTTTAATTAATTAATATTCAGTGGGTAAATAGATTAAGTTTATAATCTAGGCCTCTTGAAAGAGAGCTCCAGATTGGAAATTTTCCTAGGGCTAAGTCAGTGATCTTCGATTTGAAAAATTAAGATTGTGCGTGGCTATACTACTATATATAATTATATTCCAAGTGTTTGATAAGTTTATTTTGATAAGATTGGTAATTAAGAGCTAGTTGAAATTAAATCGATCTTGTGATTATGATGTATGTTATCAAATGTGTAGAGACCATATAGAAATTCAGATGACGTTTGGTTAAATAATGAGAATGACTATGGGTATGAGTTTGATAGTAAAATAAAATGAGAATGAGAATGGAAATGAAACTCACTTAATTATATGGGTTTAATTGATTCCCATAAATTTAGAAATCATTTCCAAATTGTCATTCCCAAATCCACAATCCAAACATTATTTTTTACTATCATTCCATTCTCTCATTCCTAAATTAATCAACCAAACACTCCCTTATAACTTATAGGTAGCATGCAAGTGTGGAACCGCCACATCAGCGGCCCCCCTAGAGTCGGTCCCATGAATATGGAGTGAGGTAAATGCAGGTACACAAGTGGAAAGTGCATGGCGGAGACGTTAATCTCAGGCAGTGACACCTCAAGGATCGACCCCTGGACCTTTCGGCCATAGAACCATGACTCCCCATCTGTGCTACGCCCTGGGGACAAAAAAAACTGTATGGATAAACATTTTATAGTGACCGACACCATCGTCAAAACTGTCTCTTATCAAAAATCCCTGAAGGTGAATGGTACCATTTAATTGAAGGTACGTAGCATGCAAGTGCAAGGATGGCGAGGTTAACCAAGAGCTAGCGCCTTAAGGGGTTGGTGACTCAATAAGTGAAGTGGGAGGGTGAAAATCCAAAAGGTTTTGGCAAAATTTCAAACAACTCAAGCTAAGGTTGATTAAATGTTTTGTAGTGGCGAAGAAGTCTTGGCAAAACACACTCAATGTCAAGCTTGATAAGGAGTTTAGTAGATGTTGTGAAGTTATAAGGATAGGCATCGAGTTGTGCTCACAGGAATATATAAAAGTAACTAAGATGCTAGTTCAATGGCTTATAAACTCAAAAATGTGGATTTAAAGACAAAGTGAAGTGTGGCATAGAACAAAACTAAAAGGCTTGATGCATACAGGAGATTGAAGGCTTGCCAAGGTGCATTCTATTTCGGCTTACACACCGTGTATGGTCAACCCATTGATCAACGAACTTGGGTGGGATGTACGATTCCTAAGGAGATGCAGGAGACTAACGGACTTGAGGCTCACAAAGAAAGAGGTTAGAATGGCATCAAGAGATATCTTAGCGAAGCCAATTCGACGCTCAAGTTAGTGAAGGGTGTGTGAGTTGAAAAAATGAGGAAAAATATTCTGGAGTTCCAGGGCTTGTCTATGTGTACCTGTGCTTGCGGGAGTGGGTGACCTTTTAAACAGTTGTGACTGTGCCCGTTATCAAGGATGTGTGCACCCATTTATCACGTATTCTGAGATGTGCATTTCTGTTACGCACAAGCTTCGTCGGGATGCAATTTGCAATTCTCCATGTCTTTTTGGGAGAAACGGTCCCATGAATGAAGCAGTTATGTCACTTCCTTATCCAAACACCCTCGCCCCCCCCACACACACACACACATAAAACATGTTAAGTAGCCGAGTCGAAGACGAGCTTAGCGACTGTGGCCAAGTCAGAGACAAACTTGGCATCTCAGGCCAAGTCGGAGACGAGATTGGAGCCTGTGGCCGAGTTGGAGATAAGGTTGGCGTATGAGGCTGAGTCAGAGACAAGGCCTCAACGTTTGAGGCCGAGTTGTAATAGCTGACTTGTCCTAGGGCGATGCTCAAGTCAATGAAGGGTGTGTGGGTTAAAAAAATGAGGAAAAATATTCTGAAGTTCCAGGGCTTGTCTATGTGTACCTGCACCTGCAAGAGTGGGCGACTTTTTAAAGAGTTGTGAATGTGCCCGTTATCAAGGATGCACTCACTTGTTTATCACGTATTCAGAGATGTGTATTTTTGTTACACACAAGCTTAGGGATGCACGCTATAGTTCTTCAAATATTCTGAGAGAAACGGTCTCATGAATTAAACAGTTATGTCGATTCCTTGTCCACACGCCCCCCATGTTTTCAGTAGACCACGTAGGGTGTGGGCTCGAGTTGGGGGCAGATGAGGAGATGAGGTTGATGTTGAGTGACCCTGAGAATAAATAAAATCACTTGGTGATGAGCTTTACACCTGTGGCTAAGTCGAAGATAAGGTCGATAACTAAGGCTGAGTCAAAGATAAGGTTAGCGTCTGAGGCAAAGACGTAGAAGAGGTCAAAACTAAGTCACCAAGTCGAAGATGAGCTTACCAACTGTGGCCAAGTCGAAGACGAGCTTGGCATCTCAGGCCAAGTCAGAGACGAGATTGGAGCTTGTGGCCGAGTCAGAGATAAGGTCGATGTCTGAGGTCAAGCCAAAGACAAGGTTGACATCTGAGGCCGAGTTGTAATAGCTGACTTGTCCCAGAGCAAACCTTAATCTTTGGGATAAGTGTGCTGAGCAAGTTCAACTAAACCCGAGTCCCTTCTAGATCGAGTCTAATACCCTTTAGGTCACGTCTAACACACTTTGACTGACAACTCAGTACAATTCTTGACCACATGAAATACATGGGATTCGAAGCGCAAGAAGCTAGCATTGACAATATTGAAGACTTGATGAAATATAATGAGGTAATGTGATGTAGCACAAGAGCAAATTGAGTATTGGAAGGTTTGGGAAGTAAAAATTGGAATAAAGTGGTAAAAAATTGTAGAAACTTAGGTATCACACCTAAGGATTCCTAGGCATCACACCATAGGAATATTATATCACACAACCAAAGATAACTTTCAAAACATTAATATCTATGCCATATTCTAGGATTACAGCAATACACATACTATTAGGACTCACAAAGGACTCAAACAAAATAAATGTTAGTAGATAGACTCATTGAAAATACAAAGGACTTATAAAGACACATAGGGAATATAAAAGACTCATAAATATAATACAATTTTCCAAGCATGGGAAATTAAAGCATATTGAAATTGTGGGACATTTAATGTTAGCTTTTGACTTCAATCCTTTTGAAATTAATGAACTTTATATCATTTCCCAAGTAAGTTTATCATATTCCAAGACATGCTAAATTTAAAGTGGAGTTTTAGAATCTTTAGTTTTACATTTATAGAAATTTAATGGAGTTTGTCACTTATTTCCATCAACTCTTCCCAGGTGAAAAAAACTTGTCTCTAGATAGTTAAAAGAATAGAATTTTTCATAAAGGTCTTTATTCAGTTGTTGAAATTCATGATCAGTAATCCATGTGGACTCAAAAAGTAGTTGTGCATTCTATTTGATAAGATATTTTTGATAACCACTTCCCTTTTCAGACACTATCGGATGATCAATTACATCTTTAATGTCGTCTTTCATTGTTTGAAATGATGGCAAACGAGCATCATGTGAATTACTTGCTAGAACATCTTCATATACTTAATATAAAGTGAGATCCTCAATGTTGAAGACATTGCTAATGCCCATATCTGGTGGTAGCTACGAGCCATAAGCATTAGAGCTATTTTTTTTAAAAAAACTTTATAGGGTCCAACATTCCTTGAATGAAGTTTCTTATAAACCCCTCTTGGACATCGCTCTAGTCTTATACAAACCATAACCATATCACCTTCCTAAAATTCAGCAAACTTTAATTTCTTTTCAAATCAACATGTGTTTTATATCTTCCATTGTTTAGAATAATTTTTCGCTTGACATCATCATGTATATCTTGTATGTGTTTGCTAAAAGCATTAACTTCAGCACTTGATCTTGCCTCCAATGGTAAAGGAACCAAATCAATCAGCTTTCTAGGAAGCATACCAAAAATAATTTCAAATGGGTCACGTCCAGTAGATCTATTCACCGAACTATTATATGCAAACTTAGTCATAGGAAGAATTTGATTCCATGTGATAACATTGTTAGTTAGTCCTAGGAAAATGTACCGGTTCCACTGTACAAAAATTTTTTTGTACAAGTGTCAAACCTTTCCTTAAATAACCTATTGTATTCTTTAGAAGTTAAATTAGGAATCGCAGATGGAACTTAACATCAGTGATTCTAAATTTAACTTATCTGTTCTTAATGGTTTAGATTTGAATCGCAAGCGGAACTTAACACTATTGATTCAAATTTACCTAAGTTATTAATTCCATAAATATTAATTTTCAAAATTGGCTTCCAGGACTGCATGACGAGACACATGGCCTTCTTGGATATGGAAGCAACCACCACCGCCTAGGCAAAGCCTTTTAAGGAAAGCTAATATTTATTTCCTTAAATAACTCTAGGTTAACCAAAAAGAACAATTGAATCACAAATTCGAAAAAGAAGAAAACACAAACTCGAAAAACTATTTTGAAAAACTAGATATAATTGCCTCTTGTATTTAGAATTCTTAAAAAGAAAATAACTAATATGATGCGGAATAAATTACTAGTTATACCTTCTCTTTGTAAGCTAATGACCTCGAGATCTTCTGCCGTATTCCTCGCCTCGCCTTGGACGTCATGTGGGCAACAATCCTCCAAGATGAACACCACCCAAAAGAGCTTCTCCCCTTCTTCTAAAATCCGGCCACCAACATCACCAAGGAGAAGAGAGCAAAAGGGAAAAGAGAGAAGAGAGGGAGGGTCGACCACTTGATGATTTCCAAACAAGAGAATAAGAATTGTGTCTCATGAAGCCTCCTCACCCCTTCTTTTATATTACTTGCTCAAGGCAAATAAGGAAAAACCTTTTACAAAAAATAAAATCATCCAAGAGTTTTTCCTTTTCCCTTTTTATTTTTCCTTTTCTTTCCTCTTGATTGAATCAATCACCAATCAATGGTTGTATCAATCCTATTTGGTTTAGGATTGTGTTTTGGCCAGCCCCTTGCTTGGGCACCAAGCAAGGTGGTCGGCCATCATATTTAGGAAAGAAAAATAATTTTTTATAAAATTTTACGAGAAGAAAAAACTCTTATAAAATTTTACATGCTCTCTTTCCTAGAATTAAAAAAGGAAAGTTCTAAAAATTAAAACTTCTCTAACAAAATTTTCTTTTTTAACATGATGATAGAAAATTTTAATTTTAAAACTTATCTCCCTTTTTTTTCTTAAACCATGAGGATGGTTAAAAAAGGAAAGTTTTGAAACTTTAAAACTCTTTATTAAAACATGTGGCCTAATTCAAATAAGGATAGTTTTAAAAATTAAAATCTCTCTCTTTTAAAACTTATAGTTTTCTACAAAGAGAAGATTTTAAAAATTCAAAACACCCCTCCTATTTGAAATAATTGTGGCCGGCCCCTACAAGCTTGGTCACCAAGCAATAGGGCCGACCCTATTAAGAGGAGATGTGGCCGGCCATTGCTTGGTCACCAAGCAATGGGCCGACCCCCTTCTTGGACACCAAGAAGGGTTTTTCTTTGGATGGACTTGAGGCTTTAATGAGGCTACGACAGGGACCTAGAGGAGAAATTGGTTTTGGCCTTCCGATGAGCTTGAGTATCCCGTGTTCGCCCCGAACACACAACTCAAGTTCATCGATAATAACTCATTCCACTAGAGAGTTATTACCGCACTACCGCACTAATCCCAAATTACATTATGAGCTCCTTCTTATCATGAGTGTGTTAGTCTCCCTGTGTTTAAGATTACGAATGTCCACTAATTAAGTAAGTTACTGACAACTCACTTAATTAATATCTAGCTCCAACAGTAGTACCACTCAATTTCATTGTCATGTCGGACTAAGTCCACCTGCAGGGTTTAACATGGCAATCCTTATGAGCTCCTCTTGGGGACATTCTCAATCTAGATAACTAGGATACAGATTCCTTCTATAATCAACAACACACACTATAAGTAATATCATTTCCCAACTTATCGGGCATATTGATTTATCGAGCTAAACCTCACCCTTTGATAAGTTAAAGAAATAAATATTAAATATATGTGCTTGTTATTATATTAGGATTAAGAGCACACACTTCCATAATAACTAAGGTCTAGTTCTTTTACTAAGTCAGTACAAAAAGAACTTACCTAAATGATCCTACTCAATACACTTAAAGTATATCAGTATAATTTATTAGTTAAGATAAACTAATACTTAATTACACTACGACTATTCTGATGGTTTGTTCCTTTTCATCTTAGTCATGAGCAACTGTTTATAATTTATAGAGAACCGACAACATGATCTTCTGAGTGTGACACCACACTCCATGTTATCTACTATATAAATTAATTGAATAATTACATTTAATAAATAAATGCAGATATTGACCAATGTGATTCTTTTATTTCAAAAATAAATGTTTACAAAAGCTAGACTTTTAGTATACACTCTAACAATCTCCCACTTATACTAAAAGACTAAGCTGCCATATCTGTTGCCATACATCTGATACCCATCCCCTCCACATGCCGATCAAAAGCTTTCGCCGGAAGGGTCTTAGTGAAAGGATCTGCCAAGTTATCTGCTGATGCAATCTTGGCGACGACAACTTCTCCTCGCTTGACGATGTCTCGTATCGGGTGGTACTTGCGCTCTATATGTTTACTTGCCTTATGGACTCGTGGTTCCTTCAAGTTTGCAACTGCACCGCTATTATCACAATAAATTGTGATGATCTTGGGCAAACCAGGAATCACATCTAAGTCCATTAGAAAGTTCCTGAGCCATACAACTTCTTTGGCTGTCTCAGAGGCTGCCACATACTCAGCTTCCATGGTTGAGTCTGAGACGCATTTCTGCTTAACACTCCTCCATGCAATGACTCCACCTCCTAGAGTAAACACATAGCCTGACGTAGACTTACTATTGTCCCTATCTGATTGGAAGTCCGAATCCATGTAACCCACAAGGAGAAAATCATCTGCTTGGTAAACTAGCATATAGTCTCTAGTCCTTCTCAGGTACTTTAATATATGTTTTACCGCAGTCCAATGTCCTAGTCCAGGGTTACTCTGATATATGCTAACCATGCCCACGGCAAAACAGATATCAGGTCTCGTACACGGCATTGCATACATAAGGCTTCCTATAGCCGAAGCATAAGGAACTGCCTTCATGTCCTCTATCTCCTTTGATGTCTTCGGAGACATCTCTTTAGATAAGGCTACTCCATGCCTAAAAGATAAGAAACCTTTCTTGGAGTTTTGCATGCTAAAACGAGCAAGGATCGTATCTATATATGAAGCTTGAGATAGGCACAACATTCTTTTCTTGCGATCCCTTATAACTTTGATCCCAAGAATGTGTGCACATTCTCCTAAGTCCTTCATATCAAATTGTTTGGACAACTATACCCTTACATCTGATAATACCTTGACATTGTTGCCAATTAATAAAATATCATCTATATATAGTATAAGAAATACTACCACGTTTCTGTTACACTTCTTGTATACACAAGACTCATCCGGACACTGAATAAATTCATATGACTGGATTACTTCATTAAACCGGATGTTCCATGATCTTGAAGCTTGCTTCAGTCCATAAATGGACCGATTGAGCTTGCATACTAGATGCTCTTTGCCTTTTTCAATGAATCCCTCTGGTTGCTTCATATGGATGTTTTCTTCAAGACTTCCGTTAAGGAATGCTGTCTTGACATCCATTTGCCAAATCTCATAATCCATATGAGCAGCAATGGATAAGAATATCCGGATAGACTTAAGCATGGCTATCGGCGAAAAAGTCTCCTCATAGTCGATTCCCTCTTTCTGAGTATACCCTTTCGCAACAAGCCTTGCTTTGAAGGTTTCTACCTTCCCATCTGTCCCTCTTTTTCTTTTGTAGATCCACTTGCATCTAACGGCTTTTACACCATCAGGTGGTTCTACAAGCTCCCAGACCTTATTAGAGTACATAGACTCTATTTCAGAATTCATTGCCTTTTGCCAAGATACTTCATCTATATCTTGGAGTGCTTCGTCATATGTCCGGGGATCAGGTTCATGTTTACCCAGGATCAAATCCGAAGACTCTCCCAAAAACATGAATCTCTTAGGCTGCTTTACAACCCTCCCACTACGACGAGGCACCGTCTGTGGTTGTGTATCATGTGTGACACGTGTTGCAGTCTCTTGTGGTACTTCATCTTGTACTGTTGGTACTGAAGTAGACGTGCCCTCTCTAAGTTCTTCTAGAACAATTTTGCTACTGGGCTTGTGATCCATTATATAGTCTTCTTCTAAAAACTGGGCATTGGTGCTAACAATGACCTTTTGGTCTTTAGGACTATAAAATAAACCACCTTTCGTTCCTTTGGGATAACCTACAAACACACGAACTTCTGTACGAGATTCTAACTTATCAGCGTCTGGTTTCAGCACATGTGCTGGACTACCCCAAATCCGAATATGTCTTAGACTAGACTTTCGCCCATTCCACAATTTTGTGGGAGTAGAAGATACTGATTTAGAAGGTACTAAGTTCAGAATGTGCGCTGTCGTTTCCAGAGCGTATCCCCAAAACTAATTTGGTAATTCCGAATAACTCATCATCGATCTAACCATCTCCATAAGAGTCATATTCCTTCGTTCTGCCACACCATTCTGTTGGTGTGTACCAGGTGCGGATAATTGGGACTGAATCCCGGCCTCTGATAATGTAACGACCCGCCTTCTACTACTAGGCTGTAAGGCGAATCGCTACAGTTAATGCTAAACTATACTGTGCGGAAAGCTGGGCTAATTAAAATTTTGCTAACTATTATCTTTGAAAAACTAATCTGAATGTTCTAGGTGTACCTAAGAGTTGTACACATGCTAGGGGAGGGAAACTGGACATCCCAACTGAGCTAGGGACTATAAACTAAACATCCCAACTACCTACCGAACCTGCCGATCGATCCATAGATCGATCGGAGCTGCGGTCGTTCTGTTCCCAACTGAATCGGTCGGCAGACCGATCCAGGCACCCGAAACTCTCTGTATCGTGCTGGATCGGTCGGCTGAGGATCAGTAGCATCTGTATCTGTCTGGATCGGTCGGCTGACCGATCCAGTGACACTGCCCAGGCCCTGATCGGTCTGGAGACCGATCAGAGTTCTGATTTCAGCCCTGAACTCTGATTTCAGCACTTGTTCGTGCTAAAATCTCACATATGAGTTATACACTACATGAGGAACATACTGATGACATAAAAACTAGTATTCTAACATAATTACTAACAACTTAAACCAATCTTCCATGAGTTAAACATTCTAGCATTTCAAAAGTGCATAAACCACGAAAACTAAACTAATGAACTGTAAAATGCTATAGTAGGTGCAAATCCCTAGAGGATCTTTTATTCCAGTTCCTGCCACACACATCTTGATCTGCATTAACCTCCAGCCTCCGCTACTGGTCCACTTTTCCTTTACCTTTATCTGCAGTATAAGAAAAGTAGTATCTATAAGCTAAAAAGCTTAGTAAGAAACCATCTACCTCACAAAAACATGAAACGATGCAAATATGATTTAAAATCATGCTGTTTAAAACATATGCTGAATATACCGAGTAAACTAAGCATGGCATGGCATATAAGCACACAATCATGACATATATCATACAATACACAGCAATCAAAACTAGCCATGGCATACTATCAACTAAAGCATGTGAACATGAACTGAACATAGAGCTATCATACCCAAATCATAGAAAAACTGGGCTGAACATATAATGAGCTAAGCTGAAACTAACTGATACTGAATTCAACTCAGCTAACATAACTAATTTTGAGTTTTGAAAACTAATTCATAATAAGTGAAAATACATAATCATGCTGTTTGGGCCCGGCAGCTGTACTTGCTATGCGCGCATCCCTAACTAGACCCGGGTTTGCAAGTCCCGAATTTAGTAGGGTTAACTAGGTTATCTAAACCTAGGGACGACTGTGGGAGTCCAACCCAATGGATATCTGATCCAGTACAGTGCCACTGAAAATAAAATACTGAAATAGCTAATACTTGCTTATTCTATTGTTTCTAGGTTATCTGAACCTAGAGCTAGGTTATCTAAACCTAGAGGCGACTGTGGGAGCCCACCCATTGGATATCTGATCCATATAAGCTGTAATAAACTGAGAATACTGAATAGATACTTCTAACGTATCTAACTGAGCTGTTAAAGATGCATATAGTGCATTTTTACTAAACTAGCTATTTTATCGAACACTTAGTGTGCCCTAACTCTCCTCTCCATTAGAGAGACCGCCTCTAGGCACCCGACAACATCAACCTCCTATCTGAAGAGGGAAGACATGCCCGGCCCATCTAGAGGTGCTCAACTAAACCCCTAATCTGCGAAGAGAGTTAAATACACCCTAGATATCGATAAAAATCTGTATACATCCTAACTAAAGCATAAAAACTCAATCGGAAGCTATTATACTGCAGGTGAGGGGTTTCTTACCTCCTATTCGTAATTTCTTACGATTCTATTCGCTAGAATTCCGGTGGAGATGAGCTTCTCAACGATCCGCTCACGTCTTCGCGTGCTCTACTCGCGAAGGGAACGTCCTCTTGCTAAAATCGCCGCCGGAGAATATCCTTGGGGCCCTAGGGAGGGAACCCTAGGGTTTCCTTGGTGTGGCACCGAAAGAAGGAGGAAGGGGAGAAGAGTTGGCGTGAGGGCTTCGGTGGAGAGGGATTTTGCCGAACCAAAATCTAAAATAAACCAAACCCTCTTTAAGTTTCCTATTTATATTAAGTGGTTTAATGAACCCAACTCTAATATAAATATATTTGGTTCTCCTTTCTTTCAGCACGGCCCTGCTGGGTTCAACCGGTTACTAACATTATCCCTAAACCATAGGTCTCGGGTTCGATTCCCGCCTAAGTTATTTTGCGGTTCTATTTATTTTTGCTACTTCCGATACTCGGAAAATTCCGGAAAAATATCTAAAATTCCAGAAAAATCATAGAATAATTCTAAAATAGTTTTGAGAATTTTCGGGCATTACAGATAATTCCTAAACTCTCCTAAGAGGTATTCGCTACCACGATTAGACCGTAGTGACTTGATACTTTTACCTAGACGTTTCTCCACTTCAGCCTTGTACTCTTTGAACTTATCAAAGCACTCAGACTTGCAGCGCATCAGGTAAATGTATCCATATCTTGAATAATCGTCTATAAAAGAGATAAAATATTCAAAACCACCTCTAGCCTGGATAGACATAGGACCACACAAATCAGAATGAACCAATTCTAACGCTTCTTTGGCTCTATACCCTTTGGCCTTAAAAGGTCTCTTTGTCATTTTACCTTCCAAGCAGGATTCACATGTTGGAAAGTTTTCCAACTCTAATGGACCCAAGAGTCCATCGACTACAAGCCTTTGAATCCTATTTAAGTTAATATGACCAAGCCTTAGATGCCAAAGATGCGTTTGGTTCATTTCCGAAGGTTCTTTTCTCTTATTAGAGTTAGAAGATGTGTTATTAATTTTTATATTTTGCTTTGTGGGAGAAATTGGATTTAAAGTATATAAATTGCCAACTAATGCACCAGAACAGATAATCACTTTATTTCTCTTTATAACCATATTGTTACCAAAAGAAACTGAATATCCATCCAAATATAGTTTAGAAACTGAAATTAAATTCTTTCTAAAACTGGGTACATAAAGACAATTTCTTAAAACCAAATTTTTTATTCCTATCAAAAGATAAGTAGACGTCTCCCACTGCAACAACCACCACCTTAGTAGCATTGCCCATGTAGACGATAATCTCTCCTTCAGATAGTCGTCGGGTTTCCTGGAACCCCTGCAAGGAATTGTAGACATGATTAGTGGCTCCCGTATCTACACACCAGGTGCTGGTAGATAACACCGCTAAACATGTTTCAACAACTAGAGCATGAGATATACCTTTATTGTTCTGATTCCTATGAGGACAGTCCGCCTTCCAATGCCCTGTCTACTTGCAAATAAAGCACTTGCCTTTCGGCTTCTTCATTCCAACTTTTTGTCCCTGAGGTTTATTCACTCTCTTTGCTGAAAAGATCTGTTTCTTCTTCTTCTTGCCTTTCGGCTTAGAAGTAGAACCATTTTCAACATAGTGAATCTGAGAACTTTGATGAAATATTCCTTCTGCTGCCTGTAGTTCTGTCAGAAGTTCCGCCAACGTATACTCTCTTTTGTTCATGTTATAGTTCAGGCGGAACTACTCAAAACTTCTGGGTAGCGTTTGGAGAATTATATCGACCTGAGTTTCCCCATCGATTTCTCCTCCAAGGACTTGTATTTCATTCAGATAAGCCATCATTTTGAGGATATGATCCCTTACGGGTATTCCCTTAGACATGGTGGTTGTCATTAGTTTTCTCATTGCCTCTTACCTAGCAGTCCGACTCTGGTGCCCAAAGAGTTCTTTGAGATTGTTCATTATATCATAAGATGTTGGTAAATCTTGATGCTGATGTTGCAATACATTTGACATTGATGTCAAAATGTAATACCGCACCATCTCATCAGCTTTTACCCATTTCTTATGATACTCAATCTCCTCTGGGGTAGAGTCACCGTCAGGTGCATCGGGGCAAGCCTCAGTCAGTACAAACTTATAGCTTTCAGCAGTAAGGACAATGTCCAGGTTTCTTTTCCAATCTATGTAGTTGGGTCCAGTAAGTTTGTTCTCTTTCAGTATAATGGCTAGTGGGTTGAAAGTCATCCTAAGAATCACAAAAAAACTTCGGTCAGGACTCTAAATTTAGAATAATATTGATTCCTCAAACAATACTATTTTAAATTAACCAACACCTTAAAACACCGTGAATTTTGTATGCTACGATAGTGTGGACGTATACAAATTCAACATTTATAAAAGGAGGGTGTAACCCATTAATTTTATTATCTTGTCAACCTAACTTTTTGACAAATAAAATTAATAGTTGGTTTCCTTCGGTCACACAAATAATAGCAGTGACTCTGATGGGGAGGATACTATTAGACGTGTCTAAGTGTATACCATTACTTGACACTAAGTCCATCAATAAGATTGTGCCCCTTCCGATGGGGAAGATCACACGCTCTTAATTAATTTCCTATAGTCATCCAAAATGGAAGTTTGATCTAGTGATCCGCAAAAAAACTCATCCGATATGGAGGAATGCACTCAGAGCCAACACGCAAGTTTGTTTGCATCACTTACAAACTAGTAATGGAGACCGTGGAATTTATTAAGATAAATCCCTCTCCCACTTAGTTATTTAAAGTGAGGAATTTTAAACTATCCTAGCATATATCAAATGCATACACACACATCACAGTAAATAAAAGTAATAAATATGGAAATTATTTTCCAACTATTATGGCCTTTTTCTGTTACTGTCCTCCATGTGCTCCAACCCTAGCTGCTGCCATCTTTAGCCACCGTCATCGAGTCGAGTCGTCGCATCCATCTTGCTTCTTATTCTGTTGCGCCTCTGGTGCTCCAAAAGTACCACTCCTTGCAAGAATCCGATCCGCGACAAAAATAGAATTTTACATATATCGATCCTATATTCCACGAGAGAATGTACATGTAATCTAGATCGAAAAATAAAATTCTAAAAACAATATAGCTCCTGCTGTATTTTATACATACAATCATGCACACAAATAATACCTTTGACATGTCCAATGGTCCAATCACACACAATATCAATAAGCCATAATAGTTGGAGCCTGCAACCAAAGAGTTAGCACATCCTACTATTTTCCTGCCTAAATTATGTATGACATGTGCATTACATATTTGAATTCTAAAAATACACAAGAGACAAACCCTAGCTCTGATACCAATTGTTGGTTAGTCTTAGGAAAACGTACCGGTTCCACTGTACAAAATTTTTTTTTTGTACAAATGTCAAATCTTTCCTTAAATAACCTATTGTATTCTTTAGAAGTTAAATTAGGAATCGCAGACGGAACTTAAAATCATTGATTCCAAATTTAACTTATCTGTTCTTAATGGTTTATATTTGAATCGCAAGCGGAACTTAACACTATTGATTCAAATCTACCTAAGTTATTAATTCCATAAATATTAATTTACAAAATTGGCTTCCAGAACTGCATGGCGAGGCGCATGGCCTTCTTGGATATAGGAGCAACCACCACCGCCTAGGCAAATCCTTTTACGGAAAGCTAATATTTATTTCCTTAAATAACTCTAGGTTAACCAAAAAGAACAATCGAATCACAAATTCAAAAAAGAAGAAAACACAAACTCGAAAAACTATTTCGAAAAACTAGATCTAATTACTTCTTGTATTTAGAATTCTTACAAAGAAAATAACTAGTATGATGCGGAAGAAATTACTAGTTATACCTTCTCTTTGTAAGCTAATGACCTCGAGATCTTCTACCTTATTCCTTGCCTCGCCTTGGACGTCGTGTGGGTGACGATCCTCCAAGATGAACACCACCCAAAAGAGCTTCTCCCCTTCTTCTAAAATTCGGCCACCAACACCACCAAGGAGAAGAGTGCAAAAGGGAAAAGAGAGAAGAGAGGGAGGGCCGGCCACTTGATGATCTCCAAACAAGATAATAAGAATTGTGTCTCATGAAGCCCCCTCACCGCTTCTTTTATATTACTTGCCCAAGGCAAATAAGGAAAAACCTTTTACAAAAAATAAAATCATCCAAGAGTTTTCCCTTTTTCCTTTTTATTTTTCCTTTTCTTTCCTCTTGATTGAATCAATCACCAATCAATGGTTGTGATCAATCCTATTTGGTTTAGGATTGTGTTTTGGTCGGCCCCTTGCTTGGGCACCAAGCAAGGTGGCCGACCACCATATTTAGGAAAGAAAAATATTTTTTTATAAAATTTTACGAGAAGAAAAAACTCTTATAAAATTTTACATGCTCTCTTTCCTAGAGTTAAAAAAGGAAAGTTCTAAAAATTAAAACCATGTTTTAAAATTTAAAATTTCTCTAACAAAATTTCCTTTTTTAACATGATGAGAGAAAATTTTAATTTTAAAACTTATCTCCCTTTTTTTTCTTAAACCATGAGGATGGTTAAAAAAGGAAAGTTTTAAAACTTTAAAACTCTCTATTAAAACATGTGGCCTAATTCAAATAAGGATAGTTTTAAAAATTAAAATCTCTCTTTTAAAACTTATAGTTTTCTACAAAGAGAAGATTTTAAAAATTCAAAACATCTCTCCTATTTGAAATAATTGTGGCCGGCCCCTACAAGCTTGGTCACCAAGCAATGGGTCGGCCCCCTTCTTGGACACCAAGAAGGGCCTTTCTTTGGATGGACTTGAGGCTTTAATGAGGCTACGACAGAGACCTAGAGGAGAAATTGGTTTTGACCTTCCGATGAGCTTGAGTATCCCGTGTTCGCCCCGAACACACAACTCAAGTTCATCAATAATAACTCATTCCACTAGAGAGTTATTACCGCACTACCGCACCAATCCCAAATTACATTATGGGCTCCTTCTTATCATGAGTGTGTTAGTCTCCCTGTGTTTAAGATTACGAATGTCCACTAATTAAGTAAGTTACTGACAACTCACTTAATTAATATCTAACTCCAAGAGTAGTACCACTCAACTTCATTGTCATGTCGGACTAAGTCCACCTGCAGGGTTTAACATGGCAATCATTATGGGCTCCTCTTGGGGGCATTCTCAATCTAAATAACTAGGATACAGATTCCTTCTATAATCAACAACACACACTATAAGTAATATCATTTCCCAACTTATCGGGCATATTGATTTATCGAGCTAAACCTCACCCTTTGATAAGTTAAAGAAATAAATATTAAATATATGTGCTTGTTATTATATTAGGATTAAGAGCACACACTTCCATAATAACTAAGGTCTAGTTCTTTTACTAAGTTAGTACAAAAAGAACTTACCTAAATGATCCTACTCAATACACTTAAAGTGTATTAGTGTAATTTATTAGTTAAGATAAACTAATACTTAATTACACTACGACTATTCTGATGGTTTGTTCCTTTTCATCTTAGTCGTGAGCCACTATTTATAATTTATAGAGAACCGACAACATGATCTTCTGAGTGTGACACCACACTCCATGTTATCTACTATATAAATTAATTGAACAATTACATTTAACAAATAAATGCAGATATTGACCAATGTGATTCTTTTAATTCAAAAATAAATGTTTACAAAAGCTTGGCTTATAGTATACACTCTAACAAACATGTGTTGGATCGAGACGCGCTAGAGGGGGGGTGAATAGCGCTCGTGGCTATAATCGTTCAATTATCGGAATCGTAAAACGTAAGAGTTAATGCAGCGGAATAAAATAACACAGAGAGACAAGGGATTTTTACTTCGTTCGGAGCCTGTGACGACTCCTACTCGAAGGCCCGCGATCCTTAATCGCTTTCCGTGGGCAACAACTATAAGCTCGACAAGAGTACAAGTATTACAGTTAAGTATTAAAAAGAATACAGTTATACCGATGACAATATCGTAATCTGAAGATTCAGAGCTCCGGGTCGTCGATGTCTCGCAACAGCACTTCGGAATCGTCTCGTGAGCAGCTTGTAGCAGTGAAAACCCTTTATAAAGGGTGTTCAAGGCGCCTTCTACTGTTCACCAAGGCGCCTTGAACAGCCGAGTCAGCCGGGGAGATGAGGAGCGAACTGGTCGAATCTTATCACAGACTCAAGGCGCCTTCATCTGTTCAAGGCGCCTTCCACTGTTCATCAAGGCGCCTTGAACAGCTTCTCGCAGCCAGCTCCAGCCTTGCATCCGAGGCGCCTCCAAGCTCCATGGAGGCGCCTTGGACACTGTTCATCCGAGGCTTTAAGTTGCTCCTTTGCACCTGCAAGATACGTTAGTCCCAAACACTACCCTGCAGCACAAAGTTAGCACATAATACAATGAAGTATTAACAGTCTCCGGACTGTCCGAGTCTGACTTCAGGTTTCCAACCGGAAACCCTAGGTCGACCCGACGCCTACTGTTCCCTCTACGGGGAACGCGTCCTCACCTACTCCACTCAGGAGATTTACCTGTTGCCAGTATGATCCTCCAGATCGACTGGACTTTTGCTCGGCATTTGACGCTTCCGGACTTTCTGCTGGACATCCGCTTCCCGGCTAGTCCAGACTTTCACCTGGTTCGCGACACCAGGAATTTTCACCTAGGGTTACCACCCCCTAGGACTTTTGCCTGAAACCATCGACCTGCCAAGACTTCCCGCATAGGGTTACCACCCCCTATGACCTAGGGTTACCACCCCCTAGGGTTTTTACCTGCCTAACCGCAGCTAGGACTTTTGCCTAAGTATCACTTAGGACTTTCCTGCAAGCTCCATGAACTTTGTTAGATAACACCACCACTTAACTTTGAGCCCTTTGCCATAATCAAAACTCAGGTTCGATCATCTGGTACTCACTGCACCAACAACATGATCTCCAACCAGAAGTAAATTACCCAAACTTCTATTAGCTACCTCTGTCTGATCATATGTTTAAGGGTGAAAGAAGAAGAAAACTTCAACTTCTTGTTCATCAATTATCATAAGGTTCGCCAGAAGCAGCTTGTAATCTTCACATCTCAGTCAGAAATAATTGTTAATGGTAACCCATGAAGACGAACAACTTCCTTAAAGAAAAGTTTAGCAATGTGAATGGCGTCTGATGTCTTTCAACATGGAATGAAGTGAGCCATTGTTTTAAACTGATCTACCACTACAAATATAGAGTCATGTCCTCTAATGATTTTAGGCAAACCAAGCACAAAATCCATACTTAGATCTTGCCATGGTTGGTGTGGCACTAGTAGAGGCATATATAACCACTATTTTTCTTTTTCATTTAGATAATTGACATGTATGATATTGAGAGACAATCTTGTCACATCCTTCTTATGATTTGGCCAGTAGATATGGTCTCCAACCATTGCAATTGTTTTGTCTCTTCCAAAATGGCTTGCTGCCCCTCTAGCATATAACTCTCATATCACTTGTTTACGAAGATAAGTATTAGGAAAATAAAGTCGAGTTCATTTAAAGAGATAATCATTATGTAGTAAAAAATTTGAGAAATATCCATGTTGTCCCGCCATTAAAACAACAAATATATTACTGAAATCTTTGAACAAAAGGTCTTTCTTAAGTAGTCCAAATCCCACCACTTATATAGCCATAGAAGAAAGAATATATATCACTCTACTAAGTGCATCAACTACTTGTTTTCAACATTAAATTATTGTTTGATTACAATGGTATATTCTTGTAAGAAAGAGACCCATTTTCCATGTTCATGACTTAGTTGTAGGACCCTTTGTGGCCGGCTAGAGGGGAGTGAATAGTCCTACAAAATAATGTTGGCGCTACTCGGAATTCTGTTCTGTTTCCCCTGTACAAAAATTTGTACAAGCACATAACTTTTCCAAGCAACCCATGTGCTTTTCAGAAGTTAAACTTGGATTGCAAATGAAACTTAACATTATTAATCCAAGTTCAACCCATGTGTTCATCAGAAGTTAAACCATATTACAGAAGTTGATTAAATATCTATTTCAAGGATTGGCTTCTAGGTCATTGGCAAGGCACTCGACCTTCTTGGGTATGAGATTATCCACCACTTCCTAGTCAAAGCCTTGCAAAGAAATTGAATATTTAAACTCCTTACAGTAAACCCTAGGTTAAACTATAGAGACCTCAATCAAAGCACAAGATCGCTATAGCCTCTTGTGTTGGTACTTCAGGATCCATACAAAGGAAAAATAAACTAGTACACAGCGGAAACAATTAACTAGTTATATCTTTCTTTGTAGCTTAAAGACCTCTTGATCTTCTGCTGTATTCATCTCCTCCTCTTGGATGTCGTGTGGGCGACGATCTACCAAGACATAAAAACCACCCAAGTCCTTCTTTCTTCCAAAACTTTCGACCACCAAGGGATCAAAGCTAGGAACACCACCTCTTGTTCTTCTTTCATCCTTGCAACCCGTCAGGCACAAGATGGTTGAAGCCTCTTGATGCCGCCGACCTTAGGTGAGAAAGCAAGGGGAGAATAAGAATATGAGGGGGCCGTCCATAAGGAGAATAGAAGAGAAATAGAAATTGTGTAGATGATTATTACCTCTAAGGCACCATCTATCATCTTTTATAATCTTTGGGAATGGCTAAAAAGGAAAGATTTTAACAACAATTAAAATCTCTCTTTTAAATTTCCTATTATGGATGACTACAAAAAAAAAAATTAAAAATTAAAAACCCCTCTTTTAAACATTGTAGATGGATACAAAAAGGAAAGATTTTTAAAATTAAAACCTCTCTTTTAAATCATGGTTGCAAAAAAAGAAAGTTTTAACAAAAATAAAATATCTCTTCTAAACCATTGTAGATGGCTACAAAAGGAAAGTTTTTTTAAATTTAAAACTCTCTTTTAAAACCTTGTGGATGACTTCAAAAAAGGAAAGTTTTTAAAATTTTAAATCTCTCTTTTAAAACATTGTAGATGATTACAAAAAGAAAGATTTAAAAAATTTAAAACCCACTTTTAAACTCATCTTGGACGACCCCTTGCTTTGGGCACCAAACAAGGGGTGACCTGTTGGAGTGTATACTGAAAGCCTAAGCTTTTGTAAACATTTATGTTAAATAAAGAATCACATTTGGTCAATTTATCTATATTTTTTTGTAGTTGTTCAATTAATTTATATTGTAGATAACATAGTATGTGGTGTCACATATAGAAGATGATGTTATCAGTACCTTATAAATTATAAACAGAAGCTCACGACCAAAATGGAAAGGAACAAACCATTGGGAGGTCGTAGTGTAATTAGGAATTAGTTTATCTTGACTATATAATTACACTAGTACACTTAGAGTGTATTGAGTAGGACCATTTGAGGTCGTTTCTTTTATACTGACTTTATAAAGAAACAAAGACCTCGGTTATTATGGAAGTGTGTGCTCTTAATCCTAATATAATAACAAGCACATATATTTGATATTTATTTCTTTAATTTATCAATGGGTGAGATTTAGTTCGATGAATCAATAAGCCTGATAAGTTGGCAAATGGTATCACTTATAGTGTGTGTTGTTGATTATAGAAGGAAACTGTGTCCTAGAGATACTAGGTTGATAATGTCCTCAAGAGGAGCTCATAAGGATTGTCATGTTAAACCCTACAGGTGGACTTAGTCCGACATGACAATAAGGTTGAGTGGTACTACTCTTGGACTTAGATATTAATTAAATGAGTTGTCAGTAACTCACTTAATTAGTGGACATTCGATATCTTAAACACAGGGAGACTAACGCACTCATAATAAGAAGGAGCCCAAAAATGTAATTTGAGATTGGTGCGGTAGTTCAATAATAGTTCTCTAGTGGAATGAATTATTATTGATAAAATTAAGTTGTGTGTTCGGGGCGAACATGGGATGCTTAATTTTATCGGGAGACCAAAACCAATTCCTCCTCTCGGTCCCTATCGTAGCCTCTTATTTATAGAGTACTATACCCACCTATACCCACCTTCTATACCCACCAATAAGGGGCCGGCCAAGCTAGCTTGGGAACCAAGCTAGGGCCGGCCTAGGTATAAAATTGGGTGGCCGGCCCTAGCTTGAACCCAAGCTAGTGGGGACCGGCCAAATTAATTTAAAAAAGGGATTTTAATTTTAATTTTTATTATGTGGGAGATATAATTTATTAAAGAGAATTAAAATATCTCTCTTGTAAAAGATCTAAAAAGATTAAAGAAAGATATTAGATCTCTTTCCTTATTTGTAGATTGGTGAGATATTTTATTTTCTCTTTAAAAATTATTCACATGTTGAAAAATTAAAATTATAGAAATTTCCTTTTATCAATCGTGAAGAGATTTTGAAGAGAAATTTTATTTTTTAAAATTTCCGGAAACAAATTAGGAAGTTTTAATTGTTGATTGAAACTTGTCCAATTTGATTTCATTGATGTGGCCGGCCATAAGATTTCAATTGGGAAAATTTTATTTTATTTTTCTCAATTAAATCATGTCAAGGAAATTGAGGAAATTTTATTATAATTAAATTTCCTAATTTGCCTAGTCCAAGGAATATAAAAGAAGGGGTGAGGGTGCCTTCATGAACAACCTCTATTATTTTCTCTCCCTTTTTTTCCTTGGTGTTGTGGCCGGCCATCATCTCTTCTCCTCTTCCTCTTTGTGGTGGCCGAAATTCTCTATTGCTTGGAGCTCTTGTGGAGGCCGGATACTACTTGGAGAAGAAGAAGAAGAAGAAGAAGGAGAGAAAGCTTGCATCTCTTGGAGCTTGGTTGGTGTTTTGTTCTTCATCCTTGGTAAAGCTTCTTTGTGGCCGAACCTAGCTAGGAGGAGAAGAAGGTGGTTGGTGGTTTCTCATCTCGGAAGATCGTTGCCCACACAACGTCCGAGGTTAGAAGAGGAATACGGTAGAAGATCAAGAGGTCTTTCTAAAAGGTATAACTAGTAATTTTTCTTTCCGCATCATACTAGTTATTTTTGAAAAAATACCAAATACAAGAGGCTTATGATTCTAGAATTTCGAATGTGTTTTTCGATGTTGTGTTCTTTTGTTTTTTCTTTTCCTTGTGATTTGATTGTTCTTTTCGGTTAACCTAAAGTTATTTTAGGAAATTAAATATTAGCTTTCTATAAAAGGTTTTGTCTAGTCGGTGGTGGTTGCTCCCATATCCAAGAAGGCCATGTGCCTCGCCACGTCAGTACTGGGAACCGATTATGGAAATTAATATTTAATGGAATTAATAACTTAAGGTGATTTGGGTCGAACGTGTTAAGTTCCGCAGGAGACCCAAGTCAAAACCTAAAAGAACGAATAGATTAAGTTTTGGATCAAACGTGTTAAGTTCATGCGATCCAAAATTTAATTTAAAAGAACACATGGTAGCTAGGAAAAGGTTCAGACCTTTGTACAAAATTTTTGTACAGTGGAACCTCTAGGTTTTCCGAGTAGCAACCAACAATTGGTATCGGAGCTAGGGTTTTGCCTCTGTGTATTTGGTATTAGTTTAATTATGCACATGTCATACATAATTTAGGCAGGTTAATAGTAGGATGTGCTAACTTTGTGGATGCAGGATCCAACTATTATGGCTTTTAGTTATTATGTGTGTGATTGGACCCTTGGACATGTCAAGGGCATTTATATGTGTGTGCATGATTGTATTAAAATACAGCAGGAGCTGTATTTAGTTTTATTAGGATTTTATTTTTGATCTAGATACATGTACATTCCTTTTATGGAATATAGGATCAAAAATGTAAAATTCTATTTATGCCGCGGATCGAATCTTGCAAAGCGTGGAACCTTCTAAGGACCAAAGGCGCAGCGGAACTAGGAGCAAGATGGATGCGACAACTAGACCCGGTGGCGGTGGCCAAATATGGCAGCAGCTTGGGATGACAACACACGGAGGACAACTAGAGATAAAAGCCATAATAGTTGAAAATTATATTTTCTATTTATTGCTTTTATATTGTGCTGTGTGTATGTGTTAGTTTACATGTTTAGTAGGCTAGCATAGTTAAAATTCCTCATTTATAAATAACTAAGTGGGAGAGGGATTTTTAAATAAATCCCATGGTCTCCATTATTGGTTTGTAAGTGATGCAAACAAGCTTGCGCGTTGGCTCTGAGTGCCTTCCTCCATAACGGATGAGCTTGTTTGTGGATCACTAGAACAGACTTCCATTTTTGGATGACTATAGGAAGTTAATTAAGAGCGTGTGATCTTCCCCAACGGAAGGGGCATAATCTTATTAATGGACTTAGTGTCAAGTAATGGTATACACTTGGACACATCTAATAGTATCCTCCCCATCGGAGTCACTGCTATTATTTGTGTGACCAAAAGACACCAACTATTAATTTTATTTGTCAAAAAGTTAGGTTGACAAGATAATAAAATTAATGGGATAAAACCCTCCTTTTACAAATGTTGAATTTGTATACGTCCACACTAACGTGGCATACAAAATTCACGGTGTTTTGAGGTGTTGGTTAATTTAAAATAGTATTGTTTGAGGAATCAATATTATTCTAAATTTAGAGTTCTGACCAAAAGTTATTTGTGATTCTTAGGATGACTTTCAACCCATTGTCCATCATACTTCAACAGAATAGACTTACTGGACCTAATTACATAGATTGGAAAAGAAACCTGGACATTGTTCTTACTGCTGAAAGCTATAAATTTGTACTGACTGAGCCTTGCCCTGAAGCACCTACTGGTGAATCTACCCAAGAGGAGATTGAATATCATAGGAAATGGGTAAAAGCAGATGAGATGGCGCGGTGTTACATTTTGGCTTCAATGTCAAATGTATTGCAACATCAGCATCAAGATTTACCAACAACCTATGATATTATGAACAATCTCAAGGAACTCTTTGGTCATCAGGATAGGGCTTCTATGCAAGAAGCCATGAGAAAGATAATGACAGCCACCATGCAAGAGGGTACTCCTGTGAGGGATCATATCCTAAAGATGATGACTTATCTGAACGAGATACAGATCCTTGGAGGAGAAATTGATGGGGAAACCCAGATCGATATGATCCTCCAAACACTACCTAGAAGTTTTGAGCAATTCCGCCTGAATTACAATATGAATAAAAGGGTATATTCATTGGCAGAACTACTGACAGAACTTCAGGCAGCAGAAGGATTGTTTCGTCACAATGCTCAAATTCACTATGCTGAAAATGGTTCTACTTCTAAACCGAGAGGAAAGAAGAAGAAGAAACAAGCTAGTTCAGCAAAGAAAGTGAATAAGTCTCAGAGTACAGGATTTAAAGCTGGAGTGAAGAAGCCGAAGGGCAAGTGCTTCATCTGCAAGCACGCAGGACATTGGAAGGCGGGCTGTCCTCGTAGGAACCAAAACAAAGGTATATCTCATGCTCTAGTTGTTGAAACATGTTTATCGGTGTTATCTACCAGCACCTGGTGTGTAGATACGGGAGCCACTGATCATGTCTGCAATTCCTTGCAGGGGTTCCAGGAAACCCGACGACTATCTGAAGGAGAAATTACCGTCTACATGGGCAATGCTACTAAGGTGGCATCTAGTGGGAGACGTCTACTTATCTTTTAGTAGAAATAGGAATTTGGTTTTAAGAAATTATCTTTATGTACCCAGTTTTAGAAAGAATTTAATTTCAGTTTCTAAACTGTTTTTAGATAGATATTCAGTTTCTTTCAGTAACGATGTAGTTATTAAAAGAAATAAAGTGATTATCTGTTCTGGTGCATTAGTTGGCAATTTGTATACTTTAAATCCAATTTCTTCCACAAAGCAAAACATGGAAATTTATAACTCATCTTCTAACTCTAATAAGAGAAAAGAACCTTCGGAAATGAACCAAGCATATCTTTGGCATCTAAGGCTTGGTCATATTAACTTAAGTAGGATTCAGAGGCTTATAGCCGATGGACTTTTGAGTTCATTAGAGGTGGAAAATTTTCCAACTTGTGAATCTTGCTTAGAAGGTAAAATGACCAAGAGACCGTTCAAGGCCAAGGGGTATAGAGCCAAAGAAGTGTTAGAATTGGTTCATTCTGATTTGTGTGGTCCTATGTCTGTCTAGGCAAGAGGTGGTTTTGAATATTTTGTCTCTTTTATAGACGATTATTCAAGATACGGATACATTTACCTAATGCACCGCAAGTCCGAGTGCTTTGATAAGTTCAAAGAATACAAGGCTGATGTGGAGAAACGACTAGGTAAAAGTATCAAGACACTACGATCTGATCGTGGTGGCGAATACCTCTTAGGAGAGTTTAGGAATTACTTATCAGAGGCCGGGATTCAATCCCAATTGTCTGCACCTGGAACACCCCAACAGAATGGTGTAGCAGAACGAAGGAATAGGACTCTTATGGAGATGGTTAGATCGATGATGAGTTATTCAGAATTACCAAATTCATTTTGGGGATATGCTCTGGAAACAGCAGTATACGTTCTGAACTTAGTACCTTCTAAATCAGTTTCTTCTACTCCCATAGAATTGTGGAATGGGCGAAAACTCACTCTAAGACATATTTGGATTTGGGGTAGTCCAGCACATGTGCTGAAACCAGATGCTGATAAGTTAGAATCCCGTACAGAAGTTTGCGTGTTTGTAGGATATCCCAAAGGAACGAAAGGTGGTTTATTTTATAGTCCTAAAGACCAGAAGGTCATTGTTAGCACCAATGCTCAGTTTTTAGAAGAAGACTATATAATGGATCACAAGCCCAGTAGCAAAGTTGTTTTAGAAGAACTTAGAGAGGACACGTCTACTTCAGTACCAACAGTACAAGATGAAGTACCACAAGAGACTGCAACACGTGTCACACATGATACACAACCACAGACAGTGCCTCATCGTAGTGGGAGGGTTGTAAGGCAGCCTGAAAGATTCATGTTTTTAGGAGAGTCTTCGGATTTGATCCCGGGTAAACATGAACCTGATCCATGAACATATGATGAAGCACTCCAAGATATAGATGCAGCATCTTGGCAAAAGGCAATGAATTCTGAAATAGAGTCTATGTACTCTAATAAGGTCTGGGAGCTTGTAGAACCACCTGATGGTATAAAAGCCGTTGGATGCAAGTGGATCTACAAAAGGAAAAGAGGGACAGACGGGAAGGTAGAAACCTTCAAAGCTAGGCTTGTTGCGAAAGGGTACACTCAGAAAGAGGGAATCGATTATGAGGAAACCTTTTCACCGGTAGCCATGCTTAAGTCTATCCGGATACTCTTATCCATTGCTGCTCATATGGATTATGAGATTTGGAAAATGGATGTCAAGACAGCTTTCCTTAATGGAAGTCTTGAAGAGAACATCCATATGAAGCAACCAGAAGGGTTCATTGAAAAAGGTAAAGAGCATCTAGTGTGCAAGCTCAATCGGTCCATATATGGACTAAAGCAAGCTACAAGGTCTTGGAACATCAGGTTTAATGAAGTAATCCAGTCGTATGGATTTATTCAGTGTCCGGATGAGTCTTGTGTATACAAGAAGTGTAACGGAAACGTGGTGGTATTTCTTGTACTATACGTAGATGATATTTTGTTAATTGGCAACAATGTCAAGGTATTATCAGACGTAAGGGTATGGTTGTCCAAACAATTTGATATGAAGGACTTAGGAGAGTGTTCACACATTCTTGGGATCAAAGTAATAAGGGATCGCAAGAAAAGAATGTTGTGTTTGTCCCAAGCTTCATATATAGATACAATCCTTGCTCGTTTTAGTATGCAGGATTCCAAGAAAGGTTTCTTACCTTTTAGGCATGGAATAGCTCTATCTAAAGAGATGTCTCCTAAGACATCAAAGGAGATAGAAGACATGAAAGCAGTTCCTTATGCCTCGGCTGTAGGAAGCCTTATGTATGCAATGCTATGTACGAGACCTGATATTTGTTTTGCCGTGGGCATGGTCAGCAGATATCAGAGTAACCCTGGACAAGGACATTGGACTGTGGTAAAGCATATATTAAAGTACCTGAGAAGGACTAGAGATTATATGCTAATTTACCAAGCAGAGATTTGCTCCCTGTGGGTTACACGGATTCAGATTTCCAATCAGATAGGGACAATAGTAAGTCTACATCAGGCTATGTGTTTACTTTAGGAGGTGGAGCCATTTCATGGAGGAGTGTTAAGCAGAAATGCGTATCGGACTCAACCATGGAAGCTGAGTATGTAGCAGCCTCTGAGGCAGCTAAAGAAGCAGTATGACTCAAGAACTTTCTAATGGACTTAGATGTGATTCCTGATTTGCCCAAAATTATCACAATTTATTGTGATAATAGCGGTGTAGTTGCAAACTCGAAGGAACCACGAGCTCATAAGGCAAGTAAACATATAGAGCGCAAGTACCACCTGATACGAGATATCGTGAAGCGAGGAGAAGTTGTCATCGCCAAGATTGCATCAGCAGATAACCTGGCAGATCCTTTCACTAAGGCCCTTCCGACGAAAGCTTTTGATCGGCATGTGGAGGGAATGGGAATCAGATGTATGGTAGAAGATATGGCAGCTTAGTCATTAGTATAAGTGGGAGATTGTTGGAGTGTATACTGAAAGCCTAAGCTTTTGTAAACATTTATGTTAAATAAAGAATCACATTTGGTCAATTTATCTACATTTGTTTGTAGTTGTTCAATTAATTTATATTGTAGATAACATAGTATGTGGTGTCACATATAGAAGATGATGTTATCAGTACCTTATAAATTATAAACTGAAGCTCACGACCAAAATGGAAAGCAACAAACCATTGGGAGGTCGTAGTGTAATTAGGAATTAGTTTATCTTGACTATATAATTACACTAGTACACTTAGAGTGTATTGAGTAGGACCATTTGAGGTCGTTTCTTTTATACTGACTTTATAAAGAAACAAAGACCTCGGTTATTATGGAAGTGTGTGCTCTTAATCCTAATATAATAACAAACACATATATTTGATATTTATTTCTTTAATTTATCAATGGGTGAGATTTAGTTCGATGAATCAATAAGCATGATAAGTTGGGAAATGGTATCACTTATAGTGTGTGTTGTTGATTATAGAAGGAAACTGTGTCCTAGAGATACTAGGTTGATAATGTCCTCAAGAGGAGCTCATAAGGATTGTCATGTTAAACCCTGCAGGTGGACTTAGTCCGACATGACAATAAGGTTGAGTGGTACTACTCTTGGACTTAGATATTAATTAAATGAGTTGTCAGTAACTCACTTAATTAGTGGACATTCAATATCTTAAACACAGGGAGACTAACACACTCATAATAAGAAGGAGCCCAAAAATGTAATTTGGGATTGGTGCGGTAGTTCAATAATAGTTCTCTAGTGGAATGAATTATTATTGATAAAATTAAGTTGTGTGTTCGGGGCGAACATGGGATGTTTAATTTTATCGGGAGACCAAAACCAATTCCTCCTCTCGGTCCCTATCGTAGCCTCTTATTTATAGAGTACTATACCCACCTATACCCACCTTCTATACCCACCAATAAGGGGCTGGCCAAGCTAGCTTGGGAACCAAGCTAGGGCCGGCCTAGGTATACAATTGGGTGGCCGGCCCTAGCTTGAACCCAAGCTAGTGGGGGCCGGCCAAATTAATTTAAAAAAGGGATTTTAATTTTAATTTTTATTATGTGGGAGATATAATTTATTAAAGAGAATTAAAATATCTCTCTTGTAAAAGATCTACAAAAGATTAAAGAAAGATATTAGATCTCTTTCATTATTTGTAGATTGGTGAGATATTTTATTTTCTCTTTAAAAATTATTCACATGTTGAAAAATTAAAATTATAGAAATTTCCTTTTATCAACCGTGAAGAGATTTTGAAGAGAAATTTTATTTTTTAAAATTTCCGGAAACAAATTAGGAAGTTTTAATTGTTGATTGAAACTTGTCCAATTTGATTTCATTGATGTGGCCGGCCATAAGATTTCAATTGGGGAAATTTTATTTTATTTTTCTCAATTAAATCATGTCAAGGAAATTGAGGAAATTTTATTGTAATTAAATTTCCTAATTTGCCTAGGCCAAGGAATATAAAAGAAGGGGTGAGGGTGCCTTCATGAACAACCTCTATTATTTTCTCTCCCTTTTTTTCCTTGGTGTTGTGGCCGGCCATCATCTCTTCTCCTCTTCCTCTTTGTGGTGGCCGAAACTCTCTATTGCTTGGAGCTCTTGTGGAGGCCGGATACTACTTGGAGAAGAAGAAGAAGAAGGAGAGAAAGCTTGCATCTCTTGGAGCTTGGTTGGTGTTTTGTTCTTCATCCTTGGTAAAGCTTCTTTGTGGCCGAACCTAGCTAGGAGGAGAAGAAGGTGGTTGGTGGTTTCTCATCTCGGAAGATCGTTGCCCACACAACGTCCGAGTTTAGAAGAGGAATACGGTAGAAGATCAAGAGGTCTTTCTAAAAGGTATAACTAGTAATTTTTCTTTCCGCATCATACTAGTTATTTTTGAAAAAATACCAAATACAAGAGGCTTATGATTCTAGAATTTCGAATGTGTTTTTCGATGTTGTATTCTTTTGTTTTTTCTTTTCCTTGTGATTTGATTGTTCTTTTCGGTTAACCTAAAGTTATTTTAGGAAATTAAATATTAGATTTCTATAAAAGGTTTTGTCTAGTCGGTGGTGGTTGCTCCCATATCCAAGAAGGCCATGTGCCTCGCCACGTCAGTACTGGGAACCGATTATGGAAATTAATATTTAATGGAATTAATAACTTAAGGTGATTGGGTCGAACGTGTTAAGTTCCGCAGGAGACCCAAGTCAAAACCTAAAAGAACGAATAGATTAAGTTTTGGATCAAACGTGTTAATTTCCGCAGGCGATCCAAAATTTAATTTAAAAGAACACATGGTAGCTAGGAAAAGGTTCAGACCTTTGTACAAAATTTTTGTACAGTGGAACCTCTAGGTTTTCCGAGTAGCAACCAACAATACCCCTTGCTTGGGCACTAAGCAAGGATGTGGTCGGCCATAAGAATGACTTGGGTGGATGTGAGGCTTTATACATAGAGACTACAACAGGGCCTAGAGGAGGAATTGGTTTTGGCCTCCTGGTGAACTTGAGCTTCCTGTGTTTGACCCGAACACCCAACTCAAGTTCATCAATAATAACTCATACCACTAAAAAGTTATTATTAAACAACCGCACCAATCCCATATCACATTATAGGTGTCTTCTTATCATGAGTGCGTTAATCTCCCTGTGTTTAAGATATCGAATATCCATTAATTAAATGAGTTACTGACAACTTACTTAATTAACATCTAGCTCCAAGAGTAGTACCACTCAACTTCATTGTCATGTCAGAACTAAGTCCACTTGCAGGGTTTACATGATAATCCTTATGAGCTCCTCAAGGGGACATCATCATCCTAATAAATAGGACACAGTTTCCTTCTATAATCAATAACATACCATATAAATAATATTATTTCCCAACTTATCGGGCCTATTGATTTAACGAATAAATCTCACCCTTTGATAAATTAAAAAAATAAATACTAAGTACATGTGTTTGTTATTATATCAGGATTAAGAATACGCACATCCATAATAACAGAGGTTCTGTTCTTTTATACAGTCAGTATAAAAGGAGCAACCTCAAATGATCCTGCTTTATACACACATAGTGTACTAGTGTAATTTTATAGTCAAGATAAATTAGTACCAAATTACACTATAACCATTCCAATGGTTTGTCCCAATTCATCTTGGTTGTAAGCTTCTATTTATAATTTATAAGGAACTGATAACATGATCTTCTGCGTGACACCACACACCATGTTATTTACAATATAAATTAAATTGACAACTACATTTAACTAAATGCAGACATTTGACCAATGTGATTCTCATTTCAAAATAAATGTTTATACAAAAAGCTAGGCTTTTAGTATACATTCTAACAATCTTCCACTTATACTAAAAGACTATGCTGCCATATATGTGTTAGAGTATATACTAAAAGTCTATCTTTTTGTATAAACATTTATTTTGAAATAAGAATCACATTGGTCAAATGTCTACATTTATATGCTAAGTGTAGTTGTTCATTTAATTTATATTGAAGATAACATGGTGTGTGGTGTCACACAGAAGATCATGTTATCAGTTACTTATAAATTATAAATAGTTGCTCACAACCAAGATGGAATGGGATAAACCATTGGAATGATTATAGTATAATTTGGTATTAGTTTATCTTGACTATAAAATTACACTAGTACACTCTGAGTGTATTGAGCAGGACCATTTGAGGTTGTTCTTTTTATACTGACTGTTAAAAAGAACAAGACCTCTGTTATTATGAAAGTGTATACTCTTAATCATGATATAATAACAAGCACATATACTTAATATTTATTTCTTTAATTTATCAAAGGGTGTGATTTAGTTCGTTAAATCAATAGGTCCGATAAGTTGGGGAATGATATTATTTATATGGTGTGTTGTTGATTAGAGCTGTCAAACGGGCCAACTCGTGGCGGGGCGGGTCGGCCCGTGGCGGGTTAACCATTTGGCGGGGCGGGGCGGGCCAACCCGCCAACTTGGCGGGTTGGGAAATTTCCAACCCAACCCATTCTAAGGCGGGTTGCGGGTTTGGCGGGCCAACCCGCGGGCCCATCAAAATTTTTTTAAAAAATTAAAAAATATTTCATATCTTCAACATTTTACTTCGAAAAAGTTTTCTACAATTAAATATATACATAAACATGTATTTTAAATATAAATAAACACAAACGTGTACTTATGTTGGATGAAAAGTACTATTTTTATTTTAAAATTATAACAAAGAAAGATAATAAATTGGCCTAAAACTTAGCTTACATGTGTTTTTCAACCCGCGGGCCAACCCAAGCCCGAGCGGGCCGACCCGCGCGGGTCGCGGGCCTAGGCGGGTCGGCCCACGGCGGACTTGGGTTGATAAAATTCTAACCCAACCCGCTTAAATTATTTGGCGGGGCAGGCCAACCCGACGGGCCCAACCCAAATTGACGGCTCTATTATTGATTATAGAATAAAAATGTGTCCTAGTAATCTAGGTTGGTAATATCCCCTTGAGGAGCTCATAAGGATTGTCATGTAAACCCTGCAGGTGGATTTAGTCTGACATGATAATAAGGTTGAGTGGTACTACTCTTGGAGATAGATATTAATTAAGTGAGTTGTCAGTAACTCATTTAATTAGTGGGCATTCGATATCTTAAACACAGGGAAACTAACACACTCATGATAAGAAGGAGCTCATATTGTAATATGGGTTTGGTGCGGTAGTGCAATAATAACTCTTTAGTGGTATGAGTTATTATTGATGAACTTGAGTTGGGTGTTCGAGGCGAACACGGGAAGCTCAAGCTCAACAGGAGGCCAAAATCAATTCCTCCTCTCGGTCCCTATTGTAACCTCTTATTTATAAAGTCTTATATGCACCTAAGGCCCATCTTCTTACCCATCTTATGGTGGTCGGCCAAGCCAAGCTTGGAGCCCAAGCTAAGGCGGGCCAAACCAAACCAAGCCAAGATGGAAGCCAAGTTGTGGCCGGCCTAAGCTTGGAGCCCAAGCTAGGTGGTCGGCCACATTAAGATTAAAAGGAGTTTTAAGTTTTAAATTTTAAATCTTTTCTTATGTGGAAGCCATGGTTTTAAAAGAGAGTTTTAAAAAATTTTAAATTTTCTTTTATAGCTTTCTACAAAGGATTAAGAGAAATGTTTGATATCTTTCTTTATTTGTAGTTAAAAGAAATATTTTAATTTTTGATAAAACTTTCCTTTTTGTAACCATCCACATGTTTTAAAAGAGAGATTTTAATTTCTAAAATTTTCCTTTTATAAACAACCATGAAGGGATTTAAATAGAGAAATTTTTATTTTAAAAATTTCCGGAAACAAATAAGGAAGTTTTAATTTTATGTTTAAAATTTTCCTTGTTTTGGGCACATGATTGCGGCCGACCAAGGCTTCATTAAAAGGAAGTTTTAATTTTTGTTTTAAAACTTTCCTTTTTAGACATGAGCAAGGAAAATAAGGAAGTGATAATTATATTTAAAACTTTCATTTTTTACCATGACCAAGGAATATAAATGAGAGGATGGGGGTGCCTCATAATAAGAGTTAATCTTCGATTCCTCCCCTCTTATTCCTTGTCGCCGGACCTTCCTCTTGCCCTATTCTTCTTCTTTGTGGCCGGCGGCATCAATTTCTTGGAGAGACTTTCATGGCCAGATTTTGCAAGGAGAAGAAGAAGAGAAAGGAGGCATTATTTCCTAGCATCCCTTGGAGATTGGTTGGTGGCTGAAACTCATCATCCTTTGGAGGTTGTTGGTTGCTGAAACTTAGAAGCAAGAAGAGAATGTTTGGGTGGATTTCATCTTGGTAGATCGTCACCCACACGACGCCCAAGAGAAGGAGAGGAATACAATAAAAGATCAAGATGTCTATAAGTTACAGAAAGTATAACGAGTTTTTGTTTCCGCATCATGACTAGTTCATCCTTTTGTATAGATCTTGAAAAACCAAACACAAGAGGTTAACAGTTTTAAGTTATCATTTTTGTTATCAATTTTATTGTTCGATTTCATGTTTCAATATTGTGTTTATATTGAGGTCTCTATAGTTAAACCTAGTTTACTGTAAGAAGTTAAATATCCAATTTCTTTGAAAGGTTTTGTATAAGAAGTGGTGGATGATCCCATACCCAAGAAGGCCTAGTGCCTCGCCATGTTTAACCTGGAAGACCAACTTTAAAATAGATATTTGATAACTTCTATAATATGGTTTAACTTAGGAAGATCACATCGGTTAAACTTGGAGTAAAAATGTTAAGTATCGTTTCCAATCCAAGTTTAACTTCTGAAGGACAATTTGGATTAATAATGTTAAACATCGTTTGCAATCCAAATTTAACTTTAGTAGAGCACATGGGTAGCTAGGATAGTTCTATGCTTGTACAAATTTTTATACAGGGGAACTAGGACGGTATTCCGAGTTGCAACCAACAATTAGTATCAGAGCTAGGTTATACCTCTGTGTGTTTGGTTTTTAGTTTAATTAAGCACATGTCATATATATTTTAGGTAGGATAATAGTAGGATGTGCAAATAGATTAACTCTGTGGTTGCAGGCTCCAACTATTATGGCCTATTGTGATTATGTGTGATTGGACCCTCAGACATGTTGAGGGTCATTTATGTGTGTACATGATTGTATGTATTAAATACAGCAAGAATTGTATTAGTTTTAGGATTTTACATTTTGTTCGATCTAGACTTTATGTACATTCCTTTATGAAATATAGGATCGATATTTGTAAAATTTTATTTTTGTCGCGGATCGTATCCTTGCGAGGCGTGGTGCTAATTGAGGACCAGAGGCGCAGCGGAAAAAGAAGCAATATAGATGCGACGACTAGACCCGATTGCGGTGGCTAAAGATGGCAGCAGCTAGGGTTGGCAGCACATGGAGGACAGTGATGGAAGAGACCATAATAGTTGAAAAATTGTTTTTCCATATTTATTGTTATCATTTGCTGTGATGTGTGTGTACATGTTAAAATCCTCATCTTAAATAATTAAGTGGGAGAGGGATTTATAAATAAATTCCACGGTCTCCATTACTGGTTTGTAAGTGATGCAAACAAATTTGTGTGTTGGCTCTGAGTGCCTTCCTCCACATCGGATGAGTTTGTTTACAGGTCACTAGATCAAACTTCCTTTAGGATGATTATAGGAAATTATTTAGGAGCATGTGATCTTCTCCATCTGAAGGGGTACAATCTTATTTAATGGACTAAGTATCAAGTAATGGTATATACTTAGGTGCATTTAATAGTATCCTTCCCATCAGAGTCACTGCTATTATTTGTGTGACCGAAGAAGTACCAACTATTAATTTTATTTGTCATAAAGTTAGGTTGACAAGAATAAAATTAATGGATAAAACCTCCTCTTACAAATGTTTGAATTTGTATACGTCCACACTATCGTGGCATATAAAATTCACGGTGTTTTGAGGTGTTGGTGAATTTAAATAATATTGTTTGAGGACTCAATATTATTCTAAATTCTAAAGTTTGACCAAAACTTATTTTGTGATTCTTAGGATGACTTTCAACCCGCTAACTATTATTCTAAAAGAGAACAAACTTACTGGTCCCAATTACATAGATTGGAAAAGAAACCTGGACATTGTCCTAACTGCTGAAGGCTATAAGTTTGTACTGATAGAGGTCTACCCTAATATACCTAATAGCGATTCTAGTAAAGAGGAGATTGGGCATCATAGGAAATGGGTCAAGGCAGATGAGATGACGCGTTGTATTTTGGCTTCAATGTCAAATGTGCTGCAACATCAGCATCAGGACATGACAACTGCCTATGACATGATGAGAAATCTCAAGGATCTCTTCGAACACTAGAATCGGGCTGCTAGGCAACTGGCTATGAGAAACTTAATGACAACCACCATGTCAGAGGGGACACCCGTAAGAGATCATATCCTCAAAATGATGGCTTACTTGAACGAGATACAAATCCTTGGAGCTGAAATCGATGGGGAAACCCAGGTCGATATTATTCTCCAATCGCTACCCAAAACTTTTGAGCAGTTCCACTGATGTGCGTAGATTATATACTCTTTTATGCATGTTTTTACGCACATTTACATACTTTGAGCATGCTTGATCTATGCATTTTTATACTTCCAGCTTTCCTTTTAGCATATTTACTCTTTTGGTTCGGAGATCTGCTTTTTGTGCATTTTCTGTACACAGGAGTCGATTTGGTGAAGAATCTACATCTTTGGGCATGCATTGGAGGAAACGAAGGGAGAAAGCACCGGGCCGTGTACCTCACACGGCCCTGCACTGGTATGGAGGTCGGGTTTTGGCACCAAGAAGGAAGATGGCATGGCCGTGTGAACCTCGCACGGCCGTGTCAAGATTTGAAGCCAACGAGAGCAGCCTTACAGGCCGTGTGGATCTACACGGCCGTGTGAGACTTCCGAGACCAAGCGGTGTGGTGTGCACCACTGCAGTAGCATTCCAGAGAGAAGGGTTCGCCGTGTGGAGTCACAGTAGTGTAGCTGGCGGAGAGGGAACTGGACATGGCCGTGTGAATCTCACACGGCCGTGTCACGGGGTCGTGTGGCGCCCGATTCCCTCCTCTATTTAAACCCTTCTTCATGAATTGAAAGGGGATCTCTCCCCCTTTGGGAGAAAGCAAGTTTTGGTGGTTTCCTCCCATTCTTGGGAGGATTTCTGGGCGATTCTAAGGGAGATCTCGACGATTTCGACTCCGGAGAGAGGATTGGATCCGAAGACAAGGCTTCTTCGTAGATAAGTTTTCTCTTTCCCCCTCTTCTTGTTTTCTTGGATTGGGGATTCAAGGAATGCTTGTAATCTCTATTTCTTCGGGTTTTCTTCCTCGATTCATGGAGTAGATCTTGTATTCTAGGATTAAGGGAGTATTTGTATGATGGTTTGATGTAATCTCTTATGGATTTGCCATTTTCTTGTTTCAATGACATTATCTTGCTTGTATCAATTAGATCTTGAATGATTGATGGTGATTTGTGCTTAATTCTCATTCTTGATTGATTGTTTGGATTTCTTATGGACTTTGTAAAGATAAACTCTCACTCGATCATCCGAGGGATCCACGTGACAGGTGCAAGCCCGTGTAAGGACGTTTGAGAGATAATCTTGAAGAGGAAATAGGGATATTCAAGAGAGTATGATGGATTTTATGATTAGCTTCTTGTATCTTGATAGATTAATGAGTCGTGGGCTTCTACGTTGATATCCGAGGAAGGCATAGTAATAGGTGCACTTCTGTGTAAGGACAACATAGGTTCATGTCTAATTAATCCTATTTAGATACATTTCTCAGTCCTTAGCCGGTTGTCTATTGCAAGAGGGAACCAACAACTTTCTACATGTTTGGCAATTGAGGGATAAGAATTGGTGAACCATTTACATTCAAGAAATCTTACAAAGAAACCGAAACTCCTAGAATCTTCCTTTATCATAACCCAAAACTCTAAACTTTTGTTTGTTGATCTTTAATATTAGATTTGTTTACCTTTACTTTGCTTTTGAAACGATTGGATAGTTGTTTAGCTAATTCGCATTGAGACATTTCTAGTGCTTATTCCAGTCCCTGTGGATACGATAATCTTTTATATTACTTGCGACATTTCCATACACTTGCGGAGAGTAACAAGTTTTTGGCGCCATTGCCGGGGAACTGCGCTATAACATTAGGAATTATCAATTGAGTTAGACTAAACATAACTTTTCTTTCTTTCTTTACATTTTCATAGTTGTAACTTTAGAATCCTGTTTCTATAAGCTTTTCTTTTCTTGAATAACATTCTTGACAATTCTTTTTGTTGCAATTCTAATTCTAATTCTAACTTTGCATTCTTGATTTCTAGCACTCTAATCTAACTTTTCTCTATTTTCTCTTTTGATCTAGTTTCTTTCTTATTTTCTTTTGTAAACATATCTTGCAATTTTTAGCATATGAATTATTCTAGATATTTTTCTTTTTCCTTTTATCTTTTCTTTCTTGTTTTCATTATGCACTTTCTTTCTTGCAATTTAAATTTTGCATTTGCTTTCTTGCTTTTCATATTGCATTTTATTTCTTGTTTTTGATTCTTGATAATTTTCTTTTTCTTCTTGAATATCCATGAGCACTAACATGTCAAGCAGGCCCATGAGAAATTTTTCTACACCCTTTTCTGCAAGATTTTTATCTCCCATTGTGCAACCTCAAATTAAAGCAGAAAGTTTCCAACTAGACCCAGAGATAATTTTCATGATACAAGGTCACAAATTTGGAGGAGAAGTATCAGAAAGTCCTTATCTGCATCTTGAAACATTTTTAGAGATTTGTGATTTGGTGAAATGCGAAGGAGTATCAGCAAATGCAGTTCGATTGATGACATTTCCTTTCAGTATCAAGGATAAAGCAAGGACTTGGCTATATTCTCTCTGTCCTCAAAGCATCACAAGTTGGGAACAATTGGAGAAGCAATTTCTGAATCATTTTTTCCCTCCAAGTAGAACGGTGTATATGAGGAATTGCATAACAAATTTTGCTCAGGCATATGGAGAAACATTATTTGAAGCATGGGATAGATTCAAGAGTCTTCAAAGACAGTGCCCTCATCATGGTTTTGAAAAATGGTTGATTTTGCACATATTCTATGGGGGAATTTCTTTCTCAAACAAGACTTTATTGGATTCATCAGCTGGAGGTTCTTTTATGGACAAAAGTGTAGATGAAGCTTATTCGTTAATTGATCAAGTGACATTGAACCTCCGTGAATGGTCGAACAAAAGTTGGATGGAATTTCCCTCAGATATTCAAGAAGTGAAAGCCATAAATGTAAGAGAGTCTGTCAAACAAAATGAAATTCACAAGTCACAGAGTGAGGAGTTCAAACATTTGGGGGCAAAGCTTGATAGAATTGTTTCAAAATGGTTTAAAGAAGATCCCCCTCCTACACAGTCAAGATCCAATGAAAAGTGTGATGATGTGGGGTTGAGAAGTGGCAAAAATCATGAAGAACTTCTGAAGAATGACATGTTTAGAATTGAGGAGAAGAATAATAGAATATCACAAGAACTCAATTCCATTTATCTAGGAAATTCCCAAAGGCCAGAAGTACCTTTCCCTCAATGATTAATCACACCAACATTAGATAAGCAAGTTGGACCTCCTCCAAAAGCCCAAAGGGAATTTGGGAAAAAGGGAGTTCAGTCTTTCCTAGGACCTCACTAAGGGTTCCTTTTCCACAAAGGTTAGTGGGGGTCAATGAAAATAAAGACTTCGGCAAATCCTGTGACACTAATATGGTTGAGTGTAGATTTTTGAATATATATGAAGATGAAGATTTTTCAGATGAGGATTTTATTGATAATGTAGTGGTAAATAAGTTTTCAGATCTATCTCAAAATTTTATAAGGTGTTATAGTGACATCGAATTTTCAGATGATGAATGTGATGTGGTAGATCAACTTAAAACTGCAAGTGAAGTTATTGATCCTCTTGTTATTGATTCTCCTATTGAGGACATAGATGTTGGTTTATTTTTTGATGTATGTGTTGATGATGATGATATGGAAGAATGTGTAGGGAGCTGTGTTGTGGAAGCAGCATCTCAAGGATCACCACCTTTGTCAAGACAACTCTTAGAGGTTTTAAGAATTGATCATGTTGTGGAACAATGTGTAGGGACTTATACAGAGCTAGTAGAGTCTCGAGAATCACCATCATTGATATCATCAACACCTAAGCTAGAGCCAGAACCATCATTTGATTCAGAGGAAGTCACATCTACATGTTTAGAAATTTCAGGTATTTCTCAACAAAGTAAGGTTAGTATTTCTTGTGATCTTTTGGAAAACTTTATGGAGGTACCTATAATTGACTTTGTTGGATGTGATTCAGTTTTTATTACTTATTCATCTTATCTTGATATGGTTCTAGATCTATACTATATAACATGCTTGTGGGAGATTTGTTTTTCTTTTGGATGTGCAGATTTCACATGGGCCAATAATTGGAAGCTCAATCTGAACCGTCTTCGACCACCTGAAAAAATTTCCAAGAAGACGAAGATGGAGAGAGTTATACTTTACTTTGTAGCTCCTTTGATGAAAGCTCCCTCCATAATAAGAGCCCTTGGTAGGAGGGTTCTAAAATATCTTACCCCTCCAAGAGCAAGATTTAGATGAATCTAATGAGGTGGTCTAGCTAAAGACCTTAAACAAGCGCTCCTTGGGAGGCAACCCAAGGGTTTTTTTAGTTAGTTTTAATTTGTATTGTAATTTCTTTTAGTTTGATGCATTCTTTTGATTTTGTTTTCAGGTTAGGTGCGAAACAGAGTCAGGCCGTGTGCTATACACGGCCAGGCAAAGGTTGCAGAGAATGGAAGTGTTTGGGCCGTGTCATCCAGACACGGCCGTGTGGGATCTCCCGAGGAGAAAAAGGTATAGGCCGTGTCATAGACACGGCCGTGCAAAGAATCCCGAGAGGAAAGATGGAGAGGCCGTGTCCCAGACACGGCCGTGCGAGGAATCCAGAGAAGGAAGATGGGGAGGCCGTGTGGATCTACACGGCCCGTGTAGGAGAACTATTAAAGTCTACCTCCTACCTCACACGGCCAGATCTTGGCCGTGTTCCGCACACCCCCAACTCTCCAAAACATATCTTTCTCTCCCAATTTCTTAAAAACTCCTCTCTAATCTCTCAAGATCTTTTAGATCCGATTCTCCTCCTCTCTAAGACTTGGACTTTTGTTCTCCTAACCTAAGATCTTTTGTTCTTTGAAGTTTTGTTCTTTGAAGTTCCACAACTCTAGATAATTCTTCCCCTATCTAAACTCATCAAGATGTCCAATATTTTGAAGAGATTACGCAAAGGAGGTGGTGGATCTAGTGGAGACAAAGAGAAGGAGCCATCAAGAGACAAAGGAAAACAACCAGTGAAGGGCAAAGGCAAAAGGACTTCACGCAACGAAGGTAATGACAATGAATTCAATATTGTGTTCAGAAATGATGATCAAGTAACTAGATTTGCAATTCTTGTCAATAGAAAGATAGTGTGTACTAGATATATGGACCCAACTGTTCTTGATATGCTTGGAATTAGGGAAGATGTAGATTTGATGATTGGGTTTTGGATTGGAGTGATATTATGTACACACATTTGCCTACATATCCTCGTCTTGTTTTGGAATTTTTAAGTTCATTGGATGTCCATTTTACTAATGAAGATGATTATTTTGGAAAAATCTCTTTTAGATTAATGAATCAAGAATTTCTATGGGCATTTAGTGACTTTAATTCTTGTTTTGGAATAACCACCGGTAGCCCTCGTAGGTTTGATCCAAGGTTTAATTGGAATCATTTTTGGAATGCAATAACTGGGTTAGATCAACCTTATGAGCCTTCAAGAGCTAAGGCCTCCCATATGCAAAACCCCATCTTTAGGTATCTACATAGAGTCATGAGTAAAACTATTTTTGGTAGGGGAGAGAGTGATGGGGTGGTTAAGAAGATAGAGCTTTATGCTTTATGGGCTATGCTTTATAAGGTTGAATTTGACTCTGGTTTTCATTTTGTTCAAACCTTATTGCGATCAGCTAGGGCATCATCGGGATCAATTGTTTTGGTGGTTTGATTACCCGAATAGCTTGTAATTTAAATCTTGATGTTGATGGGTTGGAAATAATTCATGGTAATGACATGATTGACATTGATACATGTCTTGCTATGAAAATGATCGTTCGGGATGAGAATGGTTTCACGTTTCCTAGGAGGAATGGTTCTCCTTTACCCCTTCCTTTTCCTGAACGAACTACTATTCGTAACCGGGCTAATTGGGTAATTTCTGAGTTAGATTTTGAGGATAACCCTTCTATACCTGGAGACACTGAGCCACATAATGAACCCTCGTCATCTGGACATACGCAGCCTTCTAGTTTTATGGAGCCTGCTAGGCATTCTTTTGCATATGGCACGGGATCTTCTAGGTTTGATTTTTCAGATTTTCGTACGTCTCTAGAATCACTTCATGAGAAGCAAGATTCCCAACGAAAAATGTTGGAGGGGCGCTTCTCTTTATCTGATGATCAGTTTAGGGAGGTACAAAATCATTTTCAGTTTACGAGGAATTTTCAAGGTCAAGTGGCTGAGTTTGTGCAGGATTATGATACTGATCAGGCTAGGATGAGAGATTTTATGCAGAGTATGACGCTTACTAGCCAACAAGTTGATGCTTTATATGAGTATCATAGATCCTTGGGTGAGATTCCAGGTTTTCCTAGTTTTCCTATTGGCCAACCACGTCGTAGACCTCCTTTCCCTCGTCCACCTCCACCTCCTCCACCATACTGATTTCATCGGGACGATGAAAAGTTTAAGTCTGGGGGGGTGTCATGTATTGGTTAGTTTGGTTTTCAGTTTTTAGTTTTTGATTAGTTTTTCATGTTGGTTCTTATTTTCTTTGCTTGTTGCTTTATTTTGCTTGTTTTTGAAATAATCATGGCAAAAAAATTTTGAGAACATCAAATCTTCACTTATATGCTTTCTTGGATTCAAGTGAAATGTTAGCACGATTATTGTCTCGATTCATGATGTTCGCATGATGCTACTAGTAAACTTTGTGTAGTTCTTTTTTCTATCTTGGGAAGCATTAATAAGCTAAGAATCTTATGGTGATGAGTTTTAGTTTTGGTTCAACCTTAAGGATTTTATCTTCACTACACTTGTGCTTGATGCTTGAATAGTTGATGTCATTGAAATAGTCATGATTCATCTTGTTTGCTTAGTACTTGGTTTCCATGGTGATCTCTCAACTTTCATTTTGGTTACTGGATGAGGCTCAAATCATTAAAGGTCATTTGGAAAAATCAAAATATTCCAACATGTGTGCTAAAAGTACATTTGTGAATAAGTTTTGCACAATGCAAACACTTATAAAAAAAAATGAACAATAAGGGATATAAAAACAGTTGTCATGAGTGGAATCTAGCAAGTCACCCCTTTGAGACCGAGTTAGGTTACTGGGGAAATGACTGTTTAGTTTCTTTTGAGATTGAGCACACCTTTGAGACCTTGGGTTAGTTGAGAAATATGAACCAAGTGAACGGTAAGTAAGTGCCTATCACTGGTTACTTGTCTTTCACTGGAAACATTAGGAATTCAAATTTGATGATGACTTGACTAGGACATGGATTGAAACTTGAAGGGTGTTGAGTTACTTTTACACTGCGCACAAGATTCTTATGCTTGAACCATACTTTACTTGTTTCCATGATCAAGTTTGTTAATGAAACTTTTTGATAGAGTTAGGAAAGTGCACTGGGTTTTATGAATGTGTTGTAGAACATATGAATTTAGACTGCAGCATTTTGCTTGAGGACAAGCAAAGGTTTAAGTCTGGGGGTGTGTTGTGCGTAGATTATATACTCTTTTATGCATGTTTTTACGCACATTTACATACTTTGAGCATGCTTGATCTATGCATTTTTATACTTCCAGCTTTCCTTTTAGCATATTTACTCTTTTGGTTCGGAGATCTGCTTTTTGTGCATTTTCTGTACACAGGAGTCGATTTGGTGAAGAATCTACATCTTTGAGCATGCATTGGAGGAAACGAAGGGAGAAAGCACCGGGCCGTGTACCTCACACGGCCCTGCACTGGTATGGAGCTCGGGCCGTGTGGAGTTTGGCACCAACAGAAGAGGAAGATGACATGGCCGTGTGAACCTCGCACGGCCGTGTCAAGATTTGAAGCCAACCAGAGCAGAAGCCTTACAGGGCCGTGTGGATCTACACGGCCGTGTGAGACTTCCAGAGACCAAGCAGGCTGTGGCCGTGTGCACCACACGACCGTGTAGCATTTCCAGAGAGCAGAAGGGTTCTGGCCGTGTGGAGTCACACGGCCGTGCAGCTTTGGCAGAGAGGGAACTGGACATGGCCGTGTGAATCTCACACGGCCGTGTCACGGGGCCGTGTGGCGCCCGATTCCCTCCTCTATTTAAACCCTTCTTCATGAATTGAAAGGGGATCTCTCCCCCTTTGGGAGAAAGCAAGTTTTGGTGGTTTCCTCCCATTCTTGGGAGGATTTTTGGGCGATTCTAAGGGAGATCTCGACGATTTCGACTCCGGAGCGAGGATTGGATCCAAAGACAAGGCTTCTTCGTAGATAAGTTTTCTCTTTCCCCCTCTTCTTGTTTTCTTGGATTGGGGATTCAAGGAATGCTTGTAATCTCTATTTCTTCGGGTTTTCTTCCTCGATTCATGGAGTAGATCTTGTATTCTAGGATTAAGGGAGTATTTGTATGATGGTTTGATGTAATCTCTTATGGATTTGTCATTTTCTTGTTTCAATGACATTATCTTGCTTGTATCAATTAGATCTTGAATGATTGATGGTGATTTGTGCTTAATTCTCATTCTTGATTGATTGTTTGGATTTCTTATGGACTTTGTAAAGATAAACTCTCACTCGATCATCCGAGGGATCCACGTGACAGGTGCAAGCCCGTGTAAGGACGTTTGAGAGATAATCTTGAAGAGGAAATAGGGATATTCAAGAGAGTAGGATGGATTTTATGATTAGCTTCTTGTATCTTGATAGATTAATGAGTCGTGGGCTTCTACGTTGATATCCGAGGAAGGCATAGTAATAGGTGCACTTCTGTGTAAGGACAACATAGGTTCATGTCTAATTAATCCTATTTAGATACATTTCTCAGTCCTTAGCCGGTTGTCTATTGCAAGAGGGAACCGGCAACTTTCTACATGTTTGGCAATTGAGGGATAAGAATTGGTGAACCATTTACATTCAAGAAATCTTACAAAGAAACCGAAACTCCTAGAATCTTCCTTTATCATAACCCAAAACTCTAAACTTTTGTTTGTTGATCTTTAATATTAGATTTGTTTACCTTTAATTTGCTTTTGAAACGATTGGATAGTTGTTTAGCTAATTCGCATTGAGACATTTCTAGTGCTTATTCCAGTCCCTGTGGATACGATAATCTTTTATATTACTTGCGACATTTCCGTACACTTGCGGAGAGTAACATCCACCTGAACTACAATATGAATAAAAGGATTTATTCATTAGCGGAACTACTGACAAAACTTCAAGCAGCAGAAGGGTTATTTCGTCATAGTTCTCAAATATACTTTGTTGAAAATGTTTCTACTTCTAAGTCGAAAGGCAAGAAGAAGAAGAAACAAGCTGGCTCGCAAAGAAAGTGAATCGATCTCTAGGTACTGGACTAAAAGCAGGAATTAACAAGATGAAGGGCAAGTGCTTCATTTGCAAGCAGTCTGGACATTGGAAGGCGGATTGTCCTCGTAGGAAAGAGAACAATAAAGGTATATCTTATTCTCTAGCAGTTGAAACATATTTAGCGGTGTTATCTACCAGTACCTGGTGTGTAGATACAGGAGCCACTGATCATGTCTGCAATACATTACAGGGGTTTCCAGGAAATCTAATAACTATGTGAAGGAGAGATAACCATCTACATGGGCAATACTACGAAAGTGGCGGTTGTTGTAGTGGGAGATGTTTACTTATCATTTGATAGGAATAGAAATTTGATTTTGATAAATTGTCTTTATGTACCTAGTTTTAGAAAGAATTTAATTTCAGTTTCTAAACTATTTTTGGATGGATATACTGTTTCTTTTGATAACAAAGTAGTTATCAAGAAAAATAGGGTAGCTATATGTTCTGGTACATTAGTTGACAATTTGTACACTCTAAATCCAATAACTCTCATAAAGCAACAAATGGAAATTAATAACACATCTTCTAATTCTAATAAGAGAAAGGAACCTTCAAAAATGAACCAAACATATCTTTGGCATCTAAAACTTGGTCATATTAACTTAAGTAGGATTCAAAGGCTAATAGCCGATGGACTCTTGGGTTCATTGGTGTTGGAAAACTTTCCAACCTGGGAATCTTGCTTGGAAGGAAAAATGACCAAGAGACCTTTTAAGGCCAAGGGGTATAGAGCAAAAGATGTGTTGGAATTGGTTCATTCTGATTTGTGTGGGCCTATGACTATCCAGGCGAGAGATGGTTTCGAATATTTTGTCTCTTTTATAGATGACTATTTGAGATATGGATATATTTACTTGATGCGCCGCAGGTCTGAGTGCTTTGATAAGTTCAAAGAGTACAAAACTGATGTGGAGAAACATCATGGTAAAAGTATCAAGACACTACGATCTGATCATGGTGGCGAGTACCTTTCAGGAGAATTTAGGAATTACTTATCATAGGTTGGGATTCAATCTCAATTATCTGCACCTGGTACACCCCAACAGAATGGTGTGGCAGAACGAAGGAATAGAACTCTTATAGAAATGGTTAGATCGACGGAGTTATTCAGAATTACCAAATTCATTCTGGGGATATGCTTTAGAAACGGCAGTGTACATTCTGGAATTGGTATCTTCTAAATTAGTACCCTCTACTCCCACAGAACTGTGGAACGAGCGTAAGCCTAGTCTGAGTCATGTTCGGATTTGGAGTAGTCCAGCACATGTGCTGAAGGGAGATGCTGATAAGTTAGAATCTCGTACAAAAGTTCGCCTGTTTATAGGTTATCCCAAAGGAACAAAAGGTGGTTTGTTTTATAGTCCTAAAGATCAGAAAGTTATTGTTAGTATGAATGCCCGATTTTTAGAAGAGGACTATGTAATAAACCATAAGCTCATGAGTGAAATTTTTCTAGAAGAAATGAGAGAGGGCACGTCTACTTCAGTACCAAGAGTGCAAGATGAAATATCACAAGAAACTACAACACGTATCACAAATGATACACAAATACAGACAGTGCCTCGTCGTAGTAGGAGGGTTGTGAGGCAACCTGAAAGATTCATGTTTTTGGGAGAGTCTTCGGACTTGATCCCAGGTAAATATGAACCTAATCCCCGAACATATGACGAAACACTTCAAGATAAAGATGCAGCATCTTGGCAAAGAGCAATGAATTCAGAAATAGAATCTATGTATTCTAACAAAGTCTGGGAGCTAGTAGAACCATCAAATAGTGTAAAAGCTATTGGATGTAAATGGATCTACAAAAGAAAAAGAGGGGCAGACGGGAAGGTGGAAACCTTCAAAGCAAGGCTTGTTGTGAAGGGGTATACTCAGAAAGAGGGAATCGATTATCAGGAAACCTTTTCACCAGTAGCTATGCTTAAGTCTATCCCGATACTCTTATCTATTGCTGCTCATATGGATTATGAGGTTTGGCAAATGAATGTCAAGACAGCTTTCCTTAATGGAAGTCTTGAAGAAAACATCTATATGAAGCAACCAGAGGGGTTTATTGCAAAGAGCATCTTGTATGTAAGCTCATTCGATCTATTTATGGACTAAAGCAAACTTCAAGATCTTGGAACATCTGGTTTAATGAAGTAATCCAGTCTTATGGATTTATTCAGTGTCCGGATGAGTCTTATGTATGTTGGTGTTGTTAGAGTGTATACTAAAAGCCTAGCTTTTGGTATGAACATTTATCAAGAAATAAGAATCACATTGGTCAAATGTCTACATTTATGATAAATGTAGTTGTTCAATTAATTTATATTGTAGATAACATGGTGTGTGGTGCCACACACAGAGGATCATGTTATCAGTATCTTATAAATTATAAACAGTAGCTCACGACCATAATTGAAAGGAACAAACCATTGGAAGGTCGTAGTGTAATTAGGTATCAGTTTATCTTGGCTGTATAATTACACTAGTACACTCAGAGTGTATTGAGTAGGACCATTTGAGGTCGTTCCTTTTATACTGACTTTATAAAGGAACAAAGACCTCAGTTATTATGGAAGTGTGTGCTCTTAATCCTAATATAATAACAAGCACATATATTTGATATTTATTTCTTTAATTTATCAATGGGTGAGATTTAGTTCGATGAATCAATAAACCCGATAAGTTGGGAAATGGTATCACTTATAGTGTGTGTTGTTGATTATAGAAGGAAACTGTGTCCTAGAGATACTAGGTTGATAATGTCCCCAAGAGGAGCTCATAAGGATTGTCATGTTAAACCCTGCAGGTGGACTTAGTCCGACATGACGATAAGGTTGAGTGGTACTACTCTTGGACTAAGATATTAATTAAATGAGTTGTCAGTAACTCACTTAATTAGTGGACATTCGATATCTTAAACACAGGGAGACTAACACACTCATAATAAGAAGGAGCCCAAAAATGTAATTTGGGATTGGTGCGGTAGTTCAATGATAGTTCTCTAGTGGAATGAATTATCATTGATAAAATTAAGTTGTGTGTTCGGGGCGAATACGGGATGCTTAATTTTATCGGGAGACCAAAACCAATTCCTCCTCTCGGTCCCTATCGTAGCCTCTTATTTATAGAGTTCTATACCCACCTATACCCACCTTCTATACCCACCCAATAGGGGCCGGCCAAGCTAGCTTGGGAACCAAGCTAGGGCCGGCCTAGGTATAAAATTGGGTGGCCGGCCCTAGCTTGAACCCAAGCTAGTGGGGCCTGCCAAATTAAATTAAAAAAGAAATTTAATTTTAATTTTTATTATTATGTGGAAGATATAATTTAAAGAGAATTAAAATTAAAATATCTCTCTTGTAAAAGATCTACAAAAGATTAAAGAAAGAGATTAGATCTCTTTCCTTATTTGTAGATTGAAGAGATGTTTTATTTTCTCTTTAAAAATTATTCACATGTTGATAAAATTAAAATTATAGAAATTTCCTTTTATCAACCATGAAGAGATTTTAAAGAGAAATTTTATTTTTTAAAATTTTCGGAAACAAATTAGGAAGTTTTAATTGTTGATTAAAACTTGTCCAATTTGTTCTCCAATGATGTGGCCGGCCATGAGATTGTAATTTAGGAAATTTTATTTTATTTTTCTCAATTAAATCATGTCAAGGAAATTGAGGAAATTTTATTGTAATTAAATTTCCTAATTTGCCTAGGCCAAGGAATATAAAAGAAGGGGTAGGGGTGCCTTCATGAGATACAACATATATTATTCCTCTCCCTCTTTTGTTCCTTGGTGTGGCCGGCCATCCTCTCCCTCTCTTCCTCTTGTGGTGGCCGAACCCTTCTCTTCCATTGGAGCTCTTGTGGTGGCCAGATACTACTCGGAGAAGAAGAAGAAGAAGGAGAGAAAGCTAGCATCTCTTGGAGCTTGGTTAGTATTTTGGTTTTCCTCCTTGGTGAAGTTTTTCCTTTGTGGCCGAACCTTGCTTGGAGGAGAAGAAGGTGGTTGGTGGTTTCTCATCTCAGAAGATCGTTGCCCACACAACGTTCGAGGTTAGAAGAGGAATACGGTAGAAGATCAAGAGGTTTTTTCTACAAGGTATAACTAGTAATTTTTCTTTCCGCATCATGCTAGTTATTTATGGAAATAATACCAAATACAAGAGGCTTACGTTCTAGAATTTTGAATATGTTTTTCGATGTTGTGTTCTTTTGTATTTTCTTTTCCTTGTGATTTGATTGTTCTCTTTGGTTAACCTAAAGTTATTTTAGGAAATTAAATATTACCTTTCTATAAAAGGTTTTGTCTAGTCGGTGGTGGTTGCTCCCATATCCAAGAAGGCCATGTGTCACGCCACGTCAGTACTGGGAACCAATTATGGAAATTAATATTTAATGGAATTAATAACTTAAGGTGATTTGGGTCGAACGTGTTAAGTTCCGCAGGAGACCCAAATCAAAACCTAAAAGAATGAATAGATTAAGTTTTGGATCAAACGTGTTAAGCTCCGCAGGCGATCCAAAATTTAATTTAAAAGAACACATGGTAGCTAGGAAAATGTTCAGACCTTTGTACAAAATTTTTGTACAGTGGAACCTCTAGGTTTTCCGAGTAGCAACCAACAATTGGTATCAGAGCTAAGGTTTTGCCTCTGTGTATTTGGTATTAGTTTAATTATGCACATGTCATACATAATTTAGGCAGGTTAATAGTAGGATGTGCTAACTTTGTGGATGCAGGATCCAACTATTATGGCTTTTAGTTATTATGTGTGTGATTGGACCCTTGGACATGTCAAGGGCATTTATCTGTGTGTGCATGATTGTATTAAAATACAGCAGGAGTTGTATTTAGTTTTATTAGGATATTATTTTTGATCTAGATACATGTACATTCGTTTTATGGAATATAGGATCAAAAATGTAAAATTCTATTTATGTCGCGGATCGAATCTTGCAAAGCGTGGAACCTTCTAAGGACCAGAGGCGCAGCGGAACTAGGAGCAAGATGGATGCGACAGCTAGACCCGGTGGCGTTGGCCAAATTTGGCAGCAGCTTGGGATGACAACACACGGAGGACAACCAGAGATAAAAGCCATAATAGTTGAAAATTAGATTTTTCTATTTATTGCTTTTATATTGTGTTGTGTGTGCATGTTAGTTTACAAGTTTAGTAGGCTAGCATAGTTAAAATTCCTCATTTATAAATAACTAAGTGGGAGAGGGATTTTTAAGTAAATCCCATGGTCTCCATTACTGGTTTGTAAGTGATGCAAACAAGCTTGCGCGTTGGCTCTGAGTGCCTTCCTCCATAACGGATGAGCTTGTTTGCGGATCACTAGAATAGACTTCCATTTTTGGATGACTATAGGAAGTTAATTAAGAGCGTGTGATCTTCCCCAACGGAAGGGGCATAATCTTATTAATGGACTTAGTGTCAAGTAATGGTATACACTTAGACACATCTAATAGTATCCTCCCCATCGGAGTCACTGCTATTATTTGTGTGACCAAATGAAACCAACTATTAATTTGTCATAAAACTAGGTTGACAAGATAATAAAATTAAAGGGTTAAAAACCCCTCTTACAAATGATTGATTTTGTATACGTCCACACTAACGTGGCATACAAAATTAACGGTGTTTGAGATAATTTTATTTGTCATAAAGTTACGTTGACAAGATAGTTAATGGGTAAAACCCTCCTCTTACAAATGTTGATTTTGTATACGTCCACACTAACGTGGCATGCAAAATTCACGGTGTTTTGAGGTGTTGGCAAATTTAAATAGTATTGTTAGAAGAATCAATATTATTTTAAATTTAGAGTCTTGACCAAATATTTGATTAAAGAAAGACCAACTATTAATTTTATTCGTCATAAAGTAAGGTTGACGAGATAATAAAATTAAATGATAAAATTTCCTTTTTGAATTTGTATACGTCCACACTAACGTGGCATACAAAATTCATGGGGATTTTTAAGGAGTTGGTCTTAACCAAATATTTTTGTGATTCTTAGGAAGATGGTCAATCCCTAGCTGATATACTTTAGGATAGACTTAGTGGTCCCAATTATAATTGATTGGAAATAGAATTTGGACATTAAGGTAGACTGTTCTCTTAGAACTAAGAACAATATAGGTGTATTTTATTCATTAGTTGATACATGTTTAGTGGAGTTATCTACCGGTACCTGGTGTGTAGATATGGGAGCCACTGATCATGTCTGCAATTCATTGCTGGGTTCCAGGAAACCCGACAACTAAATGAAAATAAAAAACACCGTCCACATGGGCACTACTGCAAAAGTAGCAGCTGTTGTAGTGGGAGAGGTTTATTCTCTAATAGGAATAAAATTTGGATTATTAAGAATTGTCTTTACATACTAAGTTTAGAAAGAACCTGATTTCAGTTTCTAAACTATTATATAATAGATATTGTGTCTATTTTGATAACAAAGTTGTTATCAAGAAAAATAGGCAAGTTATCTATTCTGGTATGTTGGTTGACAATTTATAATCCAATAACTCCCATGATGCAACAAATGGAAATTAATAACACATCTTCTAACTTAAGAGAAAGCAACCTTCGAAAATGAACCAATTATATTTTTGACATCTAAGGCTAGGTAGGATTCATTGGTAGCTGATGAACTTTTGGGTTCATTAGTAGTGGAAATCTTTCCAACCTGCGAGTCTTACTTGGAAGGAAAATAACCAAGAAGCTTTTAAGTCCGAGGGGTAAGGAGTCAAAGATATGTTGAAAACGGTTCATTCTGATTTGTGTGATCCTATGACTATCCAGACAAGAGGTAGTATTGAATATTTTGTCTATAGACAACTATTCAAGATACAAATAAATTTACTTAATGTACCGCAAGACTAAGTACTTTGATTAGTTCAAAGAGTACAAGGTTGATGCGGAGAAATGTTAAAGTAAAAAGTCACTATGGAAGATCGTAATGGCAAGTACCTCTTGAGAGATTTTAGGAGTCACTTATCAGTAGTTGGATTTCAATCCCAACTAACTGCATCTGGTACACCCCAACAGAATGGTGCAGTAGAAAGAAGGTAAAAGACTCTTATGGAATAATTAGATAGATGATGAGTTATTCAGAAAATTACCAAATTTGTTTTAAGGATAAACTCTGGAAACGAAAGTGAACATAGTACCTTCCAAGTTAGAACTCTCTACTCATATAGAATTGCTGAATAGGTGAAAACCTATTTTGAAGCATATTCGGATTCGGGAAATCCAGCACATATGTTATAGAGAGACAATGATAAGTTGGATAGGAGTTCACTTGTTTGTAAGATATCCTAGATAAACAAAAGTAGGTTTATAGTCTTAAAAATCAGAAGGTCATTGTTAGCATCAATGACTGATTTTTAGAAAAGGACTATGAACCACGTGCTCATAAGTAAATTTGTTCTTAAGGAAATAATAAAGGGCATGTCTAACCTGGTACCAACTGTACAAGATGAGATACCACAAGAAAACTGCAACACGTATCACAAATGATACACAATTGCAGAAAGTGCCTTGTCATAGTGGGAGGGTTGTTAGGCAACCTAAAAAGATTCATGTTTTGGGAGAGTTTTTGGACTCGATCCCTGGAGGACATGAACCTGATCTCCGGACATATGACGAAGCACTCCAAGATAAAGATGCAATATCTTGGCAAAGAGTAATGAATAACAGAATTAGAATATATGTATTCTAATAAAATCTGGAAGCTTGTAGAACCACCAAATGGTGTAAAAGCCTTTGGGTATAAAAAGGTCTATAATAGGAAAAGAGGGATAGACAGGAAGGTAGAAACTTTCAAAGCAAGGTTAGATGAAAAAGGAAACTTTTTCACTGGTAGCCATGCTTAAGTCTATCCGGATTCTTTTATCTATTTGGCAAGTGGATGTCAAGACAGCATTCCTTAATGGAAGTCTTGAAGAAAACATCCATATAAAGCAACCAGAAGGGTTCATTGCAAAGGGCTAAGAGCATCTTGTGTAAAGCTCAATCAGTCTATGGACTGAGGCAAAGCTTCAAGGTCTTGGAACATCCGGTTTATCAAAGTAATTCAGACCTATGGATTTATTTAGTAACCGGGTAAGTCTTGTGTATACAAAAGGTGTGATGGAAGCGTGGTGGTATTTCTTGTACTATACGAAGATAACATTTTTGGTAGTTGGAAACAATATCAAAATGTTGCCAGAAGTAAGGGTATGGTTGTCCAAACAATTCGATATAAAGGACTTGGGAGAATGAATATAGTCTTGAGATCAAAGTAATAAGGGATCGCAAGAAAAGAATATTTTACTTATCCCAAGCTTCATACATCGGAAAAATCCTTGCTCGTTTTAAAGCATGCAAAACTCCAAGAAAGGTTTCTTACCTTTTCAGGATGGAGTAACTTTATCTAAAGATATGTCTCTGTAGACATCAAAGGAGATAAAGGAAATAAAGGCAGTTCTTTATGCTTCGACTGTCGGAAGCCTAATAAATGCTATGCACGAGATAAGAAATCTGTTTTGCCAAAGGCATAGTTGGCAGATATCAAAATAACTCTGGACAAGGACAGTGGACTGCAGTAAAGCATATATTGAAGTACCTTAGAGGCACTAGAGATTATATGCTAGCTTACAAGGCAGTTAATTTGGTCCTTGTGGGTTGCATGGATTTTGACTTCCAATCGGATAGGGACAATAATAAGTTAACCTCGGGGTTTTGTGTTTACTTTAGGAGGTAAAGTCATAACTATGGAAGAGTGATAAACATAGGTGTTTTTCTGGACTCCACCATAGAAGCTTAGTATATGGCAAGCCTCTGAGGTAGCTATAAAAGGTGAATGGGTCAATAATCTCAAGATAGACTTAGATATGATTTCGGTTTGTCCAAAGATTATTACAATTTATTGTAATAATATTGGTGCGATAGCAAACTCGAAGAAACCATAAGTCTATAAAGGCAAGAAAACACAATAGGCGCAAGTACCACCCAATACGAGAAATCGTATAAACGAGGAGAAGTTGTTGCTGCCTAGATTGCATCAGGTGATGACCTATAGATCCTTCCACCGAGGTCCTTAAGGCAAGAGCTTTTGATGGACATGTTGAAGGGTTAGGAATCAGATGTATGGCAGCAGATATAGCAGCTTAGTCTTTTAGTATAAGTGGTAGATTGTTAGAGTGTATACTAAAAGCCTAGCTTTTGGTATGAACATTTATCAAGAAATAAGAATCACATTGGTCAAATGTCTACATTTATGATAAATGTAGTTGTTCAATTAATTTATATTGTAGATAACATGGTGTGTGGTGCCACACACAGAGGATCATGTTATCAGTATCTTATAAATTATAAACAGTAGCTCACGACCATAATTGAAAGGAACAAACCATTGGAAGGTCGTAGTGTAATTAGGTATCAGTTTATCTTGGCTGTATAATTACACTAGTACACTCAGAGTGTATTGAGTAGGACCATTTGAGGTCGTTCCTTTTATACTGACTTTATAAAGGAACAAAGACCTCAGTTATTATGGAGGTGTGTGCTCTTAATCCTAATATAATAACAAGCACATATATTTGATATTTATTTCTTTAATTTATCAATGGGTGAGATTTAGTTTGATGAATCAATAAACCCGATAAGTTGGGAAATGGTATCACTTATAGTGTGTGTTGTTGATTATAGAAGGAAACTGTGTCCTAGAGATACTAGGTTGATAATGTCCCCAAGAGGAGCTCATAAGGATTGTCATGTTAAACCCTGCAGGTGGACTTAGTCCGACATGACGATAAGGTTGAGTGGTACTACTCTTGGACTTAGATATTAATTAAATGAGTTGTCAGTAACTCACTTAATTAGTGGACATTCGATATCTTAAACACAGGGAGACTAACACACTCATAATAAGAAGGAGCCCAAAATATGTAATTTGGGATTGGTGCGGTAGTTCAATGATAGTTCTCTAGTGGAATGAATTATCATTGATAAAATTAAGTTGTGTGTTCGGGGCGAACACGGGATGCTTAATTTTATCGGGAGACCAAAACCAATTCCTCCTCTCGGTCCCTATCGTAGCCTCTTATTTATAGAGTTCTATACCCACCTATACCCACCTTCTATACCCACCAATAAGGGGCCGGCCAAGCTAGCTTGGGAACCAAGCTAGGGCCGGATTGGGTGGCGGCCCTAGCTTGAACCCAAGCTAGTGGGGCCGGCCAAATTAAATTAAAAAATAAATTTAATTTTAATTTTTATTATTATGTGGAAGATATAATTTAAAGAGAATTAAAATTAAAATATCTCTCTTGTAAAAAATCTACAAAAGATTAAAGAAAGAGATTAGATCTCTTTCCTTATTTGTAGATTGAAGAGATGTTTTATTTTCTCTTTAAAAATTATTCACATGTTGATAAAATTAAAATTATAGAAATTTCCTTTTATCAACCATGAAGAGATTTTAAAGAGAAATTTTATTTTTTAAAATTTCCGGAAACAAATTAGGAAGTTTTAATTGTTGATTAAAACTTGTCCAATTTGTTCTCCAATGATGTGGCCAGCCATGAGATTGTAATTTGGGAAATTTTATTTTATTTTTCTCAATTAAATCATGTCAAGGAAATTGAGGAAATTTTATTGTAATTAAATTTCCTAATTTGCCTAGGCCAAGGAATATAAAAGAAGGGGTAGGGGTGCCTTTATGAGATACAACATCTATTATTCCTCTCCCTCTTTTGTTCCTTGGTGTGGCCGGCCATCCTCTCCCTCTCTTCCTCTTGTGGTGGCCGAACCCTTCTCTTCCATTGGAGCTCTTGTGGTGGCCGGATACTACTCGGAGAAGAAGAAGAAAAAGGAGAGAAAGCTAGCATCTCTTGGAGCTTGGTTAGTATTTTGGTTTTCCTCCTTGGTGAAGTTTTTCCTTTGTGGCCGAACCTTGCTTGGAGGAGAAGAAGGTGGTTGGTGGTTTCTCATCTCAGAAGATCGTTGCCCACACAACGTTCGAGGTTAGAAGAGGAATACGGTAGAAGATCAAGAGGTTTTTTCTACAAGGTATAACTAGTAATTTTTCTTTCCGCATCATGCTAGTTATTTATGGAAATAATACCAAATACAAGAGGCTTACGTTCTAGAATTTCGAATATGTTTTTCGATGTTGTGTTCTTTTGTATTTTCTTTTCCTTGTGATTTGATTGTTCTCTTTGGTTAACCTAAAGTTATTTTAGGAAATTAAATATTACCTTTCTATAAAAGGTTTTGTCTAGTCGGTGGTGGTTGCTCCCATATCCAAGAAGGTCATGTGCCTCGCCACGTCAGTACTGGGAACCAATTATGGAAATTAATATTTAATGGAATTAATAACTTAAGGTGATTTGGGTCGAACGTGTTAAGTTCCGCAGGAGACCCAAGTCAAAACCTAAAAGAACGAATAGATTAAGTTTTGGATCAAACGTGTTAAGCTCTGCAGACGATCCAAAATTTAATTTAAAAGAACACATGGTAGCTAGGAAAAGGTTCAGACCTTTGTACAAAATTTTTGTACAGTGGAACCTCTAGGTTTTCCGAGTAGCAACCAACAGGTGCGGGAAGCATTCGACGATCGAACCCAAGTTTTGATAATGGCAAAGGGTTCAAAGTTAAGTCGTGTTGTTATCTAACATGTTGAATGAGTGTTTCAGGAAAGTCCTAACTGCGGTTAGGCAGGTGAAAACCCTAGGGGGTGATAACCCTAGGTCCTAGGGGGTGGTAACCCTAGGTAGAGAAAAGTCCTAGCTGCGGTTAGGTAAAGGGAAAACCCTAGGGGGCGGTAACCCTAGGTCATAGGGGGTGGTAACCTTATGCGGAAAGTCTTGGCAGGTCAATGGCTTCAGGCAAAAGTCCTAGGGGGTGGTAACCCTAGGTGGAAAGTCCTGGTGTCGCGAACCAGCTGAAAGACTGGACTAGCTGGGAAGCGGATGTCCAGCAGAAAGTCCGGGAGCCTCGAGTGTCGAGCAAAAGTCCAGTCGATCTGGAGGATCGAACTGGCATAAGGTAATCTCTCCTGAGGGGAGTAGGTGAGGGCGCGTTCCCCGTAGAGGGAACAGTATGCGTCGGGTCGACCTAGGGTTTCCGGTCGGAAACCCGAAGTCAGACTCAGACAGTCTGGAGACTGTCTATACTTCAATTTATCATATTTATTTTGCTAACTTTGTGTTGCAGGATAGTGTTTGGGACTAACGTATCTTGCAAGTGCAAAAGAGCAACCTAAAACCTCGGATGAACAGTGTCCGAGGCGCCTCCATGGAGCTTGGAGGCACCTCGGGTGCAAAAGATGACCTGGCTGCGAAGCTTCAATGGAGGCGCCTTGAAGGGGGTATAAGGCGCCTTGGAAGGCGCCTTGAGCAGGGTATAAGGCGCCTTAAACAGATGAAGTTCGACCAGTTCAAGTTTCATCCACGCGGAGGACTCGGCAACATGGAGGCGCCTTGAACAGCCTTCAAGGCGCCTTGAACACCCTTTATAAGGGGGTTTCGACCAACACTTCAAACAATGAAGTTCTAAGCTTTCTTTCTTCAACGTGCTGCTAACTCAATCATTCTGAGGTGCTGCTGCAACATTCCGACGACCCGGAGCTCCATTTTCTTCTTTCTTAAGTTGTCAGTACAAAGTTATTTCAATACTTTCATTGTAATTTGTAATTCTTATCAAGCTTATAGTTGTTGCCCACCGAAAGCGATCAAGGATCGCGGGCCTTCGAGTAGGAGTCGCCTTAGGCTCCGAACGAAGTAAATCCTCCGTGTTCTTCTGTGTGTGTTTCTCTATTTCATTTCCGCTGCATTAATTTCAGAACGAGGTTTTAATTACTCCGATAGTTTTATGATTACGATAAATGAACGATTTAGCCACGAGCGCTATTCACCCCCCTCTAGCGCGATCTCAATCCAACAATGTATACAAGAAGTGTGATGGAAACGTGGTGGTATTTCTTATACTATACGTAGATGACATTTTGTTAGTTGGCAACAATATCAAAGTGTTGTCGGAAGTAAGGGTTTGTTTGTCCAAGAAATTCGATATGAAGGACTTGGGAGAATGTGCACATATTCTCGGGATCAAAGTAATAAGGGATCGCAAGCAAAGAATGTTGTGTTTATTCCAAGCTTCATATATCGATACAATCCTAGCTCGTTTTAGCATGCAAGACTCCAAGAAAGGTTTTCTATCTTTTAGACATGGAGTATCTTTATCTAAAGAGATGCCTCCGAAGACATCAAAAGAGATAGAAGAAATGAAGGTAGTCCCTTATGCTTCAGCTGTAGGAAGCCTAATGTATGATATGTTATGCACGAGATCAGATATCTGTTTTACCGTGGGCATGGTTATCATATATCAAAGTAATCCAAGATAGGGGCATTGGACTGCCGTAAAACATATATTAAAGTACCTGAGAAGGACTAGAGATTATATGTTGGTTTACCAAGCAGATGATTTGCTCCCTGTGGGTTATACGGATTCTGACTTCCAATCAGATAGGGACAATAGTAAGTCTATATCAGGCTATGTGTTTACTTTAGGAGGTGAAGCCATAGCATGGAGTGTTAAGCAGAAATACGTTTCAGACTCAACCATGGAAGCTGAGTATGTGGCAGCCTCTAAGGCAGCCAGAGAAGCTGTATGGCTCAGGAACTTTTTGATGGACTTAGATGTGATTCCTGGTTTGTCCAAAATCATCACAATTTATTGTGATAATAGCGGTACAGTAGCAAACTCGAAGGAACCATGAGCCCATAAGGCGAGTAAACACATTGAGCTCAAGTACCACCTAATACGAGACATCGTAAAGTGAGGAGAAGTTGTTGTCGCTAAGATTGCATCAGCAGATAACCTGGCAAATCCTTTCACTAAGGCCCTTCCGGCGAAAGCTTTCGATCGGCATGTTGAGGGGATGAGAATCAGATGTATGGCAGTGTTTATAGCAGCATAGTCTTTTAGTATAAGTGGGAGATTGTTAGAGTATATACTAAAAGTCTAGCTTTTTGTATAAACATTTATTTTGAAATATGAATCACATTGGTCAAATGTCTACATTTATATGCTAAGTGTAGTTGTCCATTTAATTTATATTGGAGATAACATGGTGTGTGGTGTCACACAGAAGATCATGTTATCAATTTCTTATAAATTATAAATAGTTGCTCACAACCAAAATGGAATGAGACAAACCATTGGAATGGTTGTAGTATAATTTGGTATTAGTTTATCTTGACTATAAAATTACACGGGTACACTCCGAGTGTATTGAGCAGGACCATTTGAGGTTGTTCTTTTTTTACTGATTGTTAAAAAGAACAAGATCTCTGTTATTATGGAAGTGTGCACTCTTAATCATGATATAATAACAAGCACATATACTTAATATTTATTTCTTTAATTTATCAAATGGTACGATTTAGTTCATTAAATCAATAGGCCCGATAAGTTGGGAAATGATATTATTTATATGGTGTATTATTGATTATAGAATGAAACTATGTCCTAATAATCTAAGTTGATAATGCCCCCTTGAGGAGCTCATAAGGATTGTCATGTAAACCCTGCAAGTGGACTTAGTCCGACATGACAATAAGATTGAGTGATACTTGTAACACCCACTAAGCGTTTAAGATAAGTATATGAATGTTGGATTTTGCCTTAGAAAAATAAAAGGAAGTGGGTTGAAGCAAAAAGAAATAAAATGAAATAAAAAGAAGAGGAGGTTAAGGATTGAACCTTGAACCTCTTATATTATAATTTATAGAATTAATTAGTAGAAACCAATTGGGATAGAGAGAAGATATTGATAGAAAAGGAGGGAAACTCATGATAAGGGTGAGAGTAAAAGTTAGCCAAAAGAAAACAAGAAAAGAGCAAGAGAAAGGCAACTTGCCTTCCTTCCTTCTCTCCCTCTTTCTCTCTTCTCTTGCCGAAAATAAAAGAGGCTAATTAAGGGGATTCATTCCCCCTTATTTCACCATGAATGATGAGGATAAATAAATAAATAAAAATAAAAAGAAAATAGGAAAAAAAGGCTAAGGGAGAAGGAAAACAAAAACTAATTTTGCTACTTCTTCCTCCTTAACATAAAAGGGAGCAAGTAAAGAGAAGAATTCTAATTTTTCTCTCATTTCTCTCATTCTCCCCTCTCCATCACCGAGAACCCCAGCCCCCTCTCCTCCATCTTCGGCCCCAAGCCAAGGTTTTCTCCTAAGAAAGCCTAAGATACAAGGAGGACTTAGCAAGAGGAACAAGGGAAGGGAACTAGAAGAAGAGGCTACTTCTTCCATCACCATACTTTAGATCCACAAGCGAAAAGGATGTAAGCTTCCCCTCACCTGTGGTACAAGGCTTTTTATGTGATTTTCGGATTTTATGAGGATTAGAAAACCTAGAATAGAATTTAAGAAAATTCGGCCAAAGAAGAGTTTCAAATCTAGGAAGGTTTAAACAAGTCATCATTTCGTGATATTTTTCTATGCTATGTAGGAAGGTTTTCCTGTATGTTTTTATACCTATATGATGCTTGGTCAGAGGAGTACCTAACCCTAGAATTTTGGCCAAAAATGTTTTAAAGAGGTTAGGGAAATCATTGTTTAACCAAACTAGTACAAGATTCCCTCCATGAATTACTAAGGATCTTTTATTGGTTTTTCTTGCTTGAAAGTTACTTGGAACCAAAGGAAATCCCCTCATATGTTTCGGCCAAGAAAAGAGCTTAGGGTTAGGAAGACCTTTAAATTTAAGTAACCATGTTTATATGATAGAATATAGAGTTCTCTTAAAGAATTGCATGTTGAATATTGCTAGAAATTCATGAACTCTTCATTAAGATTTTCGGCCATGTTAAGATGGATAGCTTAGGAAAGCTTAAACAAAATTTTAACATGCTCAAGACCTCTGTGATATTAAGATATGAACGTGGTTTAATGCTCTCATGCTTAATTAGGGTGTAGAGAATTTAGTTACATGATATATGACTTGTAAGGTCACAAGGGTCCTAGCTTGTTTATGAACCAAATTGGTATATGATGTTCTTAGTAATTTTTGCCATGAAACTTACTTAGGTTTTCCATGCTTTAGGCCACTTAAAACCTAGTTTAGAGAATGGTAGGTTTCGGCCATGAGGAAAAATAAAAGAAAAAGGAAAGAAACCTAGGAAGCCTAAGACACAATGCACATGTATGTTTATTATGCTTGTCTTTATACATGCTATGAAACTTGTATGACTTCCTATTCTTTTAGGCTATTTGAAGCAAAGTTAACCACTGATGGGTCTCGGCCAAGTAGGGTTTAAATGACCTAGAGGCCTTAGAATTGAAACCAATTGTGTTAAAAATGCTTCTTATGGAAATATGATAATGTGTTGATTGTGTCACATGCTTGTATAATTTTTCCATGACCTAAATGGACCATTGTAGGTCTTGGCCATGAAGGGATAGATGCCCTAGAAACCCTAGAACAAAATTTAAATATGCTCATGTCACTCTACATGAAATATGATAAGTAGAAAGCCAAAGTTCTCATGCTATATGTTGCTTAATGACCTAAAATGAGGCTAGGGTAAGTTTCGGCCATACCCTTTGTATGATACCTTATTATGAATTTATACATGATGTTAGTTCAAGTTCACATGCTTGTATGCTTGTTTTTATCCCTAATGAATACTTGTGAAATTTTGGCCATGACATATGTTAAGGGCTTGAAGAACTTAGGAATTAGCTCAAATATGATTACTATGTTACTTGGAAGAAAAATGCTATAAATATGGTGTAAGGTTTCTATGCTTTCATGACATTTGGGACCTTGTTTCACACCTGATAAGGTTCGGCCACATGAAGTTTAGGGACTTGGAGAACTTAGAAACCAAGTTAATCATGCTTATAATGCTTCCTATGAAATTGATGTGATGATAATTTAGGTTCCACATGCTTGGAGGTTATTTTTACCTAAATTTAGATCTAAGGGGGTTCGGCCATGATAAGAACCCAAGGGATTAGGAAGCTTAGAATCCAAGTTAACTATGTTACCATGTTTCTTATGATAGTATAATCACATGATACACCCTTATGCTTAAACATGTATGTGATTCATACTTTCCATGATATGACATGTGCTAGAAATATGCATGCTTTTATAATATGCTATGTGGATAGAAATATGCATGCTTTTATGATATGCTATGTGGATAGAAATATGCATGCTTTTATGATATGCTATGTGGTGAAAATATGCATGCTTTTATGATATGCTATGTGGTGAAAAATATGCATGCTTTTATAATATGCTATGTGGATAGAAATATGCATGCTTTTATGATATGCTATGTGGATAGAAATATGCATGCTTTTATGATATACTATGTGGTGAAAATATGCATGCTTTTATGATATGCTATGTGGTGAAAATATGCATGCTTTTATGACATGATGTATGCCTAAGTGATGCATACCTTTATGATATGATGTATGCCTAAGTGATGCATACTTTTATGACATGATGTATACCTAAGTGATGCATACTTTTATGATATGATGTATGCCTAAGTGATGCATACTTTTATGATATGATGTATGCCTAAGTGATGCATGCCCTTATGATGTGTGATATGTATAAGTATGACATGTACTTTACTTTATATGGCTTGTACCAAGGGTGGGCTCCATAAGCGCCTCGGGGTCGATGGAATAAGACTCGGGCCTCGTTAGGGATGGGCTCCTAAGTGCCCCTAGGTCGATGGAGTAAGACTCGGGCCTAGTATGTTTGCCTTGTAGGGTTCAGGACTTGCTACCTTGGACCTACATAGGTTGCGCGCAATATGTAAGTGGTACATAGCCGGGATCCCCTTTAAGATGATAATATGTTCAAGTATATATGTAAGAAGAAATGGTTTTAAAGATCATGAGACATACACATGTTTTTCGGATACATGTTTTCAAAATCATATTGCATATACCTTATGATCATGTTGTGATGATGCTATGATTTATGATATGCCATGATTAGATATGATTATGTTATGTTTCATGCTATGCTTTAAGAGCTTGATATGCCATGCTACCTTATGATGATGCTATGATATGTCATGATTAGATATGATTATGTTATGTATCATGCTATGCTTTAAGAGATGATATGCCATGACTAGTTATGATTTTGTTATGTTGCATGATATGCTTAAAGAGTATGATATGTTATGCCATGACTAGTGATCATGTTATGTTGAGATATTCTTTGATCATGTGATGATTTTCGGTTTTAGTGAGTAGGAAAGGAACTTACTAAGCCATGAGTGCTCATAGCTTACTGTCCTTGTACCACAGATAAAGGAAAAAGCTGGATGAGCTAAAGGAGCAGCAGGAGAGGCAAGGAGATGTGTGTGGCGGTGGCTAGGCAACCAAATAAGAACCTGCTTTAAGAACTTTTAAGAATTACGCTTTGGTTTCGTAAATTGTAGTACTATATGGGTAACTTGATGTTATGTTTCTATTTATCTTGTTATCATGTTATGGAAACCATATTAGTGTAGTTCGGATTTGAAAACAAAAGAAAAGTTTTATTAAACTAAGGAAAACTAAAAATTTATTTCAAGTCTTCCGCTGTAATATGTACATAGAGTATCGTAGCCCCGTCCCTTAGGGTTAGCAGGGAGGGCGGGTGTTACAATACTACTCTTGGAGATAGATATTAATTAAGTGAGTTGTCAGTAACTCATTTAATTAGTGGACATTCGATATCTTAAACACAGGGAGACTAACACACTCATGATAAGAAGGAGTCCATATTGTAATATGGGATTGGTGGGTAGTGCAATAATAACTCTTTAGTGGTATGAGTTATTGTTGGGGTTGCAAGGTTGCAAACATAGTCCCACATTGAAAACACATGGGAAAGATCATGGGTTTATAAGAGAAAGATATCTCCATTTTTCATGAGGCCTTTTAGGGAGAGCCCAAGAGCAAAACCATGAGGGCTTAGGCCCAAAGTGGCCAATATCATGCAATTGTGGAGATATCTAAATTCTTTTCGATCCAACAATTGGTATTAGAGCCCGGACTGCCAGAAGGTTTAACCGCCGACTGTGCACAAGAGCTATGATCTGATTGAGCCATGTAGGTACAATATTGACCTCGAACAAAGAAAGTGGGGGCTCCTATGTTCAGATCAAGAGGACTAGACACCATGCAGGAAGTCCTAGTTGCGGCTAGGCAAGTCCCAGTAGGTCGGGTGGACAGAGGGGCAGGAAGACCTGGTGGGTCGAGGATCGGACATGGGAAGCCTGTGGTCCTTTGTTTGAGGGGAGATTGTTGGGGTTGCAAGGTTGCAAACATAGTCCCACATTGAAAACACATGGGAAAGATTATGGGTTTATAAGAGAAAGATATCTCCATTTGGCATGAGGCCTTTTGGGGAGAGCCCAAGAGCAAAACAATGAAGGCTTAGGCCCAAAGTGGACAATATCATGCAATTTTGGAGATATCTAAATTCTTTTCGATCCAACAGTTATTATTTATGAACTTGAGTTGGGTGTTCGGGGTGAACACGGGAAGCTCAAGCCCATCGGGAGACCAAAACTAATTCCTCCTCTCGGTCCCTATTGTAACCTCTTATTTATAAAGTCTTATATCCACCTAAGGCCCAACTTCTTACCCATCTTATGGTGGTCGGCCAAGCTAAGCTTGGAGCCCAAGCTAGGGCCGGCCAAACCAAACCAAGCCAAGATAGAAGCCAAGTTGTGGCCGGCCCAAGCTTGGAGCCCAAGCTAGGTGGCTGGCCACATTAAGATTAAAAGGAGTTTTAAATTTTAAATCTTTGCTTATGTGGAAGCCATGGTTTTAAAAGAGAGTTTTTAAAATTTTAAATCTTTCCTTTTATAGCTTTCTATAAAGGATTAAGATAAAGGTTTGATATCTTTCCTTATTTGTAGTTAAAAGAAAGATTTTAATTTTTGATAAAACTTTCCTTTTTTGTAACCATTCACATGTTTTAAAAGAGATATTTTAATTTCTAAGATTTTCCTTTTATAAACAACCATGAAGGAATTTAAATTGAGAATTTTTATTTTAAAAATTTTTGAAAACAAATAAGGAAGTTTTAATTTTATGTTTAAAACTTTCCTTGTTTGGGGCACATGAATGTGGCCGACCAAGGCTTCATTAAAAGGAAGTTTTAATTTTTGTTTTAAAACTTTCCTTTTTAGACATGAGAAAGGAAAATAAGGCAGTTTTAATTATGTTTAAAACTTTCCTTTTTTACCATGACCAAGGAATATAGAAGAAAGGGCGGGGTGCCTCATAATAAGAGTTAATCTTCTATTCCTCCCCTCTTATTCCTTGTGGTCGGACCTTCCTCTTGCCCTATTCTTCTTCTTTGTGGCCAGCGACATCAATTTCTTGGAGAGACTTTCATGGCCTGATTTTGCAAGGAGAAGAAGAAGAGAAAGGAGGCATTGTTTCCTAGCATCCCTTGGACATTAGTTGGTGGCTGAAACTACTCATCCTTTGGAGGTTGTTGGTAGTCGAAACTTGGAAGCAAGAAGAGAAGGCTTAGATGGATTTCATCTTGGTAGATCGTCGCCCACACGATGTCCAAGAGAAGGAGAGGAATACAATAGAAGATCAAGAGGTCTATAAGTTACAAAAGGTATAACTAGTTTTTGTTTCCGCATCATGACTAGTTCATCCTTTTGTATAGATCTTGAAAAACCAAACACAAGAGATTAACGGTTTTAAGTTGTCGTTTTTGTTATCGATTTTATTGTTCGATTTTATGTTTCAATATTGTGTTTCTATTGAGGTCTCTATAGTTAAACCTAGTTTACTGTAAGAAGTTAAATATCCAATTTCTTTGAAAGGCTTTATCTAGGAAGTGATGGATGATCTCATACCCAAGAAGGCCTAGTGCCTCGCCATGTTTAACCTGAAAGCCGAACTTTGAAATAGATATTTGATAACTTCTGTAATATGGTTTAACTTAGGAAGATCACATTGGTTAAACTTGGAGTAAAAATGTTAAGTATCGTTTCCAATCCAAGCTTAACTTCTGAAGGATAATTTGGATTAATAATGTTAAGCATCGTTTGCAATCTAAATTTAACTTCAGTAGAGCACATGGGTAGCTAGGATAGTTCTATGCTTGTACAAATTTTTGTACAGGGGAACTAGGACGGTATTCCGAGTAGCAACCAACAAAATGTTGTCATACATCTGATCCCTATCCCCTTAACATGCCCATCAAAAGCTCTCGCCGGAAGGGCCTTAGTGAAAGGATTTGCCAGGTTATCTTCTGATGCAATCTTGACGACAACAACTTCTCCTCGCTTTACGATGTCTCGTATCATGTGGTACTTGCGCTCAATGTGTTTACTTACCTTATGGGCTCGTGGTTCCTTCAAGTTTGCTACTACACCACTATTATCACAATAAATTATGATAATTTTGGGCAAACCAGGAATCACATCTAAGTCCATCAAGAAGTTTCTGAGTCATATAACTTCTTTGGTTGCCTCAGAGGCTGCCACATACTCAACTTCCATGATGGAGTCCGAAACGTATTTCTGTTTATCACTCCTCCATGTTATGACTCCACCTCCTAAAGTAAACACATACCCTGAGGTCGACTTACTATTGTCCCTATCTGATTGGAAGTCTGAATCCGTATAACCCATAAGGAACAAATCATCTACTTGGTAAATTAGCATATAATCTCTAGTCCTTTTCAGGTACTTCAATATATGTTTTACGGCAGTCCAATGTCCTTGTCTTGGGTTACTTTGATATCTGCTAACCATGCCCACGATAAAACAGATATCCGATCTCATACATAGCATCCCAGACCTGATTAGAGTACATAGATTCTATTTCAGAGTTCATTGCATTTTGCCAAGATACTGCATCTTTATCTTGGAGTGCTTCATCATATGTCTAGGGATCAGGTTCATGTTCACCAGGGATCAAGTCCGAAGATTCTTCCAAAAACACGAATCTATCAGGTTGCTTAACAACTCTCCCACTACGCGAGGCACTACTTATAATTGTGCATCATTTGTGACACGTGTTGCAGTTTCTTATGGTATCTCATCTTGTACCGTTGGTACTAAAGTAAACGTGTCTTCTCTTATTTCCTCGAGAACAATTTTACTCATTAGCTTGTAGTTCATTACATAGTCCTCTTCTAAAAATCGGGCATTGGTGCTAACAATGACCTTCTGATTTTTAGGACTATAAAGCAAACCACCTTTCACTCCTTTAGGATATCCCACGAACAAGCGAACTTCTGTACGTGATCCTAACTTATCAGCGTCTCCCTTCAACACATGTGCTGGACTACCCCAAATTCAAATATGTTTCAGACTAGGCTTATGCCCATTCCATAATTTTGTGGGAGTAGAGGTTACTGACTTAGAAGGTACCGAGTTCAGAATGTACACTGCCGTTTCCAGAGCATATCCCCAAAATGAATTTGGTAATTCTGAATAACTCATCATTGATCTAACCATTTCCATAAGAGTCATATTCATTCGATCTTCCACACCATTCTGTTGGGGTGTATCAGGTGCAGACAGTTGGGATTGAATCTCAGCCTCTGATAAGTAACTCCTAAACTCTCCTAAGAGGTACTCGCCATCACGATCAGACCATAGTGTCTTGATACCTTTACCATGACATTTCTCCACATCAACCTTGTATTCTTTGAACTTATCAAAGCACTCAAACTTACGACGCATCAAGTAAATGTACCTGTATCTCGAATAGTCGTCTATAAAAGAGACAAAATAATCAAAACCACCTCTTGCCTGGATAGTCATAGGCCCACACAAATCAGAATGAATCAATTCCAACACATCTTTGGCTCTATACCCCTTGGCCTTAAAAGATCTCTTGGTCATTTTTCCTTCCAAGCAAGATTCGTAGGTTGAAAAATTTTCCACCACTAATGAACCCAAAGGTCCATCGGCTATTAGCCTTTGAATCCTACTCAAGTTAATATGACCAAGCCTTAGATGCCAAAGATATGTTTGGTTTATTTCGTAAGGTTGCTTTCTCTTATTAGAATTAAAAGATGCGTTATTAATTTTCATTTGTTGTATTGTGGGAGTTATTGGATTTAGAGTATACAAATTACCAACCAACGTACCAGAACAGATAACTATCCTATTTTTCTTGACAACTACTTTGTCATCAAAAGAAACAGAATATCCATCTATAAGTAGTTTAGAAACTAAAATCAAGTTCTTTCTAAAACATAGTACATATGATAATTTCTCAAAATCAATGTTTTATTTCTATCAAAAGATAAATAAACATCTCCTACTACAACAGCCACAACTTTTGTAGCATTGCCCATGTAGACGGTAATCTCCCCTTCATGTAGTCGTCGAGTTTCCTGGAACCCTTGCAATGAATTACAGACATAATCAGTAGCTCCCGTATCTACACATCAGGCACCGGTAGATAACACCACTAAACATGTTTCAACCACTAGAGAATAAGATATACCTTTATTGTTCTCTAAACTGCGAGGACATCCCACTTTCCAATGTCCAGACTGCTTGCATGTGAAGCACTTGCGCTTCGACTTCTTTACACCTGCATGCGGCCCAATCCCTAGAGATCTATTCACTTTCTTTGCTGAACTAACTTATTTCTTTTTCTTCTTTCTGCCTTTCGGCTTAGAAGTAGAAACATTTCAGCAATGTGAATTTGAGAACTTTGACGAAATAGCCCTTCTGCCACTTGAAGTTCTGTCAGAAGTTCTGCCAATGAATAAACCCTTTTGTTCATGTTGTAGTTCAGGCGGAACTGCTCAAAACTTTTAGGCAGCGTTTGGAGAATGATATCGACTTGGGTTTCCCCATCAATTTCTGCTCCAAGGACTTCCATCTCATTCAAAAGAACCATCATTTTGAGGATATGATCACTTACGGGTTTCCCCTTAGTCATGGTGGTCGTCATCAAGTTTCTCATAGCCTCCTGCCTAGTAGCCCGATTCTGGTGTCCGAAGAGTTCCTTGAGATTGCGCATCATGTCATAAGCGGTAGGCATGGCCTGATGTTGATGTTGCAGCACATTTAACATAGAAACCAAAATGTAACACCGCGCCATCTCATCTGCCCTGACTCATTTCTTATGATACTCAATTTCCTCTTCACTAGAATCGCTATTAGGTAGGCTTGGACAAATCTCAAAAATTACGAACTTGTAACCTTCAGCAGTTAAGATAATGCCCAAGTTTCGTATCCAATTAATGTAACTGGGACCAGTAAGTTTATTTTCTTTCAATATAACAGCAAGAGGATTGAAAGTCATTTGAAATCCTAAGAATCACAAAATATTTGGTCAAAACTTTAGAATTTAAAATAATATTAATTCGTCAAACAATATCATTTAAATTCGCCAACACCTCAAAACACCATGAATTTTGTATGCCATGATAGTGTGGGCGTATACAAATTCAAACATTTGTAAGAGAGGGTTTTACCCATTAATTTTATTATCTTGTCAACCTAACTTTATGATAAATAAAATTAATAGTTGATTTTTCTTTGGTCACATAAATAATAGCAGTGACTCCGATGGGGAGGATACTATTAAATGCGTCTAAGTGTATACCATTTCTTGATACTTAGTCTATTAAATAGGATTGTGCCCCTTTAGATGGAGAAGATCACACAAACCTCAATAATTTCCTATAATCATCCATAAAGGGAGTTTGATCTAGTGATCCACAAACAAACTCATACAATGTGGAGGAAGACATTCAAAGTAAACGCGCAAGTTTGAATGCATCACTTACAAACCAGTAATGGAGACCGTGGAATTTAAATAATTCCTCTCCCACTTAGTTATTTAAAATGAGAAATTTTAACATGTACACACACACAACACATATAAACAATATAAAAGGCAATAAATATGAAAAATAATTTTCCAACTATTATGGCCTCATCCATAACTGTCCTTCCTGTGCCACCAACCCTAGCCACCACCAACTGGTCATGTCGTCACATCTATCTTGCTTCCTTTTCCGCTGCGCCTCTGGTCCTCAAATAGCACCACACTTCGCAAAGATACAATCCGTGACAAAAATAAAATTTTACATTTATCGATCATATATTCCACAAGGGAATGTACATGTAATCTAGATCGAACAGAATGTAAAATCCTAAAACTAATACAACTCCTGCTATATTTAATATTACAATCATGCACACACATAAAATCCCTCGGCATGCCCGACGGTCCAAATCACACACAAACACAATAGAGCCATAATAGTTGAAACTAGGATGTTTGCAACCACAGAGTTAATGTATTTGCACATCCTACTATTACCCTGCCTAAATTTATGTATGAAAAGTGCATAATTTAACTGAAAACCAAACACATGGAGGCAGAAAACTAGCTCTGATACCAATTGTTGGCGCTACTCGAAATTTCGTTCTGTTTCCCCTGTACAAAAATTTGTACAAGCACAGAACTTTTCTTAGCAACCAATGTATTTTTCAGAAGTTAAACTTGGGTTGCAAATGAAACTTAACATTATTAATCCAAGTTCAACCCATGTGTTCATCAGAAGTTAAACCATATTACAGAAGTTGATTAAATATATATTTCAAGGATTGGCTTCCAGGTCGTTGGTGAGGCACTTGGCCTTCTTGGGTATGAGATCATCCACCACTTCCTAGTCAAAGCTTTTCAAAGAAATTGAATATTTAAACTCCTTACGGTAAACCCTAAGTTAAACTACAGAGACCTCAATCAAAGCACAAGATCGCTAGCCTTTTGTGTTGGTACTTCAGGATCCATACAAAGGAAAAATAAACTAGTACACAACGGAAACAATTAACTAGTTATACCTTTCTTTGTAGCTTAAAAACCTTTTGATCTTTTACTGTATTCCTCTCCTCCTCTTGGACGTCGTGTGGGCGACGATCTACCAAGACACAAAAACCACCCAAGTCCTTCTTTCTTCCAAGACTTTCGACCACCAAGAGATCAAAGCTAGGAACACCACCTCTTGTTCTTCTTTCTTTCTTGCAACCCGCTGGCCACAAGATGGTTGAAGCCTCTTGATGCCATCGGCCTTAGGTGAGGAAGCAAGGGGAGAATAAGAATATGAGGGGGTCGACCACAAGGAGAATAGAAGAGGAATAGATATTGTGTAGATGATTATTACCTCTAAGGCACCATCTATCCTCTTTTATAATCCTTGGTAATGGCTAAAAAGGAAAGATTTTAACAACAATTAAAATCTCTCTTTTAAATTTCCTATTGTGGATGACTACAAAAAGAAAATTTTAAAATTAAAAATCCCTCTTTTAAACATTGTAGATGGATACAAAAAGGAAAGATTTTTAAAATTAAAACCTCTCTTTTAAATCATGGTTGCAAAAAAAGAAAGTTTTAACAAAAATAAAATATCTCTTCTAAACCATTGTAGATGGCTACAAAAGTAAAGATTTTTTAAAATTTAAAACTCTCTTTTAAAATCATGTGGATGGCTTCAAAAAAGGAAAGTTTTTAAAATTTAAAATCTCTCTTTTAAAACATTGTAGATGGCTACAAAAAGAAAGATTTAAAAAATTAAAAACACACTTTTAAACCCATCTTGGCCGACCCCTTGCTTGGGCACCAAGCAAGCATGTGGTCAGCCATAAGGATGACTTGGGTGGATGTGAGGCTTTATACATAGAAGCTACAACAGGTACCTAGAGGAGGAATTAGTTTTGGCCTCCTGATGAGCTTGAGCTTCCTGTGTTCGACCCGAACACCCAACTCAAGTTCATCAATAATAACTCATACCACTAAAGAGCTATTATTGAATTACCGTACCAATCCCATATCACATTATGGGCTCCTTCTTATCATGAGTACGTTAATCTCCCTGTGTTTAAGATATCGAATGCCCATTAATTATATGAGTTACTGACAACTCACTTAATTAATATCTAGCTCCAAGAGTAGTACCACTCAACTTCATTGTCATGTCGGAACTAAGTCCACCTGTAGGGTTTACATGACAATCCTTATGAGTTCCTCTAGGGGGCATCATCATCCTAATAAATAGGACACAGTTTCCTTCTATAATCAACAACACACCATATAAATAATATTATTTCCCAACTTATTGGGCCTATTGATTTAACGAATAAATTTCACCCTTTGATAAATTAAAGAAATAAATACTAAGTACATGTGCTAGCTTGTTATTATATCAGGATTAAGAGTACGTGCATCCATAATAACAGATATTCTGTTCTTTTATGCAGTCAGTATAAAAGAAACAACCTCAAATGGTCCTGCTCTATACACACATAGTGTACTAGTGTAATTTTATAGTCAAGATCAATTAGTACCAAATTACACTACAACCATTCCAATGGTTTGCCCCAATCCATCTTGGTTGTGAGCTTCTATTTATAATTTATAAGGAACTGATAACATGATCTTCTGTGTGACACCACACACCATGTTATCTACAATATAAATTAAATGGATAACTGCATTTAACTAAATGTAGATATTTGACCAATGTGATTCTCATTTCAAAATAAATGTTTATACAAAAAGCTAGGCTTTTAGTATACATTCTAACAAAAAAACGAGCCTTCCTTGCATTTTTATAGCTTAATTAAACTTACACTTGCATAAACAAAATAAAAGACTGAAAAAGAAGGAAACTAAGAGTAGAGGCATGAAGGGGTTACTTGGTTACAATCGGGGAGGTTGTTAATCCAAGGAAGTTGAAAGTTCAGTAAACAGTCTCCTTCAAGCGAAGAAGCCTCTTACAGCATTGATGGCTCACAAATAAATAGTAGAATAAACTAAAAGTGTTTACAAGTATTGTTTTTAACCATTGGGACCAGGGATGTATTTATAGCCCTGGTTGGAGCGCCTAGAAGGATTTCAGGTGCCTGGGAGGGGATAAACTTTTATCCCCATCTCAAAAGAAGGTGCCACATCGCGTTCCAGATAATTTTCTACTCTGGGCGCCCGGAAGGGCTCCGAGCGCCCGGAGTCTGGGCACCCGGAATAGGTTCAGGTGCCCCGGACAGATCCAGGCGCCCCGGACCAGCTCGGGGGCCCAAGACAAAAAAATCAGCTTTTGTTGATTTTTCGATCTCGGTCTTCAACTCGCCTTGGTCCGGGTCTTCCACTCCAGCTCCACTCACTTGGGTGATCTCGGCCATCCAGAATAGGGTTCACCCGAACCCAACTTCTGGCCTTCTCGAGCAATCTTTTACTCCGGCTTCTCGTCCCTCGAAAATGTCATGCGCCTCCTTCTCGTCCGCCTTGTACTCTTCCTCAGCACCTCATCCCTCAGATACACTGAGCTCGTCAGCTCTCTTCCGTGTCGTCCTTCTCGTTAGCTGTGTCTTTTCCTCAACTTCCTGTGCTCCTAAGTTCTTGCACACTTAGCCACATGGGTTAAATACTAACAGGACCTAACTTAACTTGGTTGATTATATCAAAACTACCTTGGGGTACTTACAATCTCCCCCTTTTTGATGTGAGCAAACCCAAGTTAAGTTAGGGTAAACCATAAACAAATAATAGTTATAATTTTTTCTAGTAAAAAAATTCTACAAGTACAAAAAAAATTATACTAACTATCCTCCCCCCTAGAAATCCTTACTACTCCCTCTTTTGTTCACATTAAAAATAGAGAACTTTTAAAATGACTTTGGAAAAACTAACTTTAAAGTCTAAGGGAAAATTTAAAAAAGTATGAAAGGTTAAGTTTTAAAAACTTTAAGTTTTTAAGAAAACTCCTTTAATAGTTGAATTTTAGGCCGAATAAAAAATTTGTATTTTGATAATTAGTTCATAAAAAAATTTTAACAAAAAAAATTTCAACATATTGTTTAAATCAAAATTTCACAAAAAGTTAAATTTTAGGCAAAAACAAAAAGTTTGCATTTTGATACTTAGTTCATAAAAATTTTCTAATAGAACAAAATTTTTAACAAATTGTTTAGATTAAAGTTTTAAAAAAAATAACTTAAACAAATTTTAATGATCAGACCTAAATAGATTTTTCTAATAAAAATTTAAAGAATTAGTTAAATGCTTCATAGTAAGTCAATTAAATATTTATTTTGATAATTGGCTTTCACGCTGTGGCGAGGTACTAGACCTTCTTGGTTATTTGAACAACAACCACTTTCTAGATAAAGTATTTTAAAGAAATTAAATATTTAATTTTCTTTCTGAAAGCCCTAAGTCTAGAAAAACAGTTAACCTAAATATGATTTGGAACTCAGTACAGGTTCCTACCTATTGGATTTACTAAAAATTTGAGAGGTAAGTAACTTATAGGGACTTTTCTAATTTGTCCCTGGTATTTTCTAATGTACTAGTTTAGCCTACCATACTTTGGTTTTTGAAAGTTATTCAGTTTCAAACATGCATGATCATTTTTCAAACTTTCGATTTATATTTTTAATTTATCATTTTCTAATTTTACACTATCAAACAAATCTAAGGGGCATGCATTGGCTAATTATCTTTTCAAGTCTATATTTTCTTTTTCTAATTTTACTAAATCCTTGGAAAGAATCTTAATAAATTAAAATGACTTTTCAAGAGATAAGGCACGTACTTGACTTACCTCATATTCTGATGCTCCCCCTTCATTGTAGCTTTCCTCTGATAATCCTCCTCCTTTATCGATGCTCATCTATGAGCTGCTTTCGTCTTCTTTTTGATGGTCTGCCATTAGGGCTAGTTCGGCGTAGGCTTCGATTTCGGATTCGGATGACATGTCATCTCACGTCGCCTTTAGATTATGCTTGAGTCGGGCTGACTTCTTGTTCTTCAATTTGGGAAGTTATCTTTGACATGCCCTTCTTCATTGCAATGGTAGAATCTTACTTTCCTTTTTCTTTTTGTACCCTGTACTTGATTAAATTTTTTAGTTTTAAATAATTTTTAAAATTGTCTTACCATGAGTGATGTTTCATTGTCGTTAAGTGATGTCTCGGAATCTAGTTCATTCATTTTTGCTTTTAAGGCCATGTTTTGCCTTGATTCCTTCTTTATACCTACACATCTTGAGTTATGAATTTCAAAGGTTGAAAAAAGTTCTTCTAAAGTGCTTACCCCTAAATCCTTAGAGATGAAATACACATCTACTAAGGTCGACCATTCTAGAGTTCTAGGAAATGCGCTAAGTACGTACCTTAGCGAATCTCGATTGGTTATCTTTTCTCCGAGATTCATGAGTTTGGTGATTAGCTCCTTGATTCTTAAGTGGAGGTATGCGACGGTTTTGCCTTCTTCTAATCGGAGGTTGCTGATATGGTTCCGGAGCAGGTCCTGTCTCGCTAGTTTCACCTATGAGGTCCCTTCGTGTAGTTCTAGGAATTTCTCCCAGAGCTCCTTGGCTGACTTGTAGGCTCTGATACGATTGACTTCTTGAGGTCATAAAACACCAAGTAGATAAAACTCTACTTTGTCGTTTGCCATGAAGTCAGCTTGCTCCTTCTTTGTCCACTGATATTCTTCTTTATCTTTCGGGGCTACAAAATCATATTTCATTATTATTAATAATTTAAAATATATTTTGAAAAATACCTCTATCTTTTCCTTCCAGCTCTCATAGACATCGGTTTTCCATCGATGTCTATTACATTTTCGACCGATGTCTATGAAAGCGATGTAAAAGGTCTGTCATTTTAGACATCGGGTTAAAACCAGTGTAGTATCACTTAATGACATCGGGTGTAAAACCGATGTAATATTATATGTTAATAACACCAGTTTTGGCAGCGGTATACGACCGTTGTAATATTAGTTAATGACACCAGTTTTGCAGCGGTGGAAAATCGATGTAATATCAGTATTGTTTAATGACACAAATTCGATTTCCGAAATGGTGAAAACCCAATATTATCACCAAGCAAATCATAAAATTAAGTTAATATTATTAATTCACTAACAAAATCACAAATAAAAATGCACCGATGTATCTAAACACACCAAGTCAATATCCATATAACCAACACATAAATATTCTTCTTACAACATAAAAAGATAATAGATATTGTGCACATCAAGTCAGTATCCACAAATTACACATAACTATTCTTCTTACAACATCAAAAGGTAATAGATAGTACACAAATATTCTTCTTACTGGTGCCAACGTTATCCTTCTTGCTCTGTGCAGAGATTTAACTAAATCTTCCCCAGTAGTTTTATTTGTTAATAGACAATTCTCTTTATCTATTACTAGATGGACACCTCTGCTTGTTTGATGTCCTGAGGGTGACAACTGATTGGTAATTCTTTGTAAAGGAGGCCTCCATCTTAAAGGAGCCACTGGAGGCTTTGGGAACTTTGCAACATCCTTCTTGGTTGTCCTCTCACCATTTAATTGATTCTCGAATTCTCTTACCTGAATAGAATAAAATAGTCAATATGGATATAAAGCATTTTGTTGCTTACATAAGGGAAATTAAAGATGCTGTAAATTCTACTCAAATAGATATTGAAAATGAGATAAGTAACCTTTTGCTGGTAATTTTTACTTGTTTGCTCAGTTTCTTTGATTTGCACATTTGAAATAATCTGTTACAGTGCAGGAAGCATGGACAATGACAAAGCTCTCATGGATGCACCTAAAATGGCAAGTACTGAAGTCCCCTCCATTAGCACAAGTGTGAATAGCAATGTTCAGAGCATCAACAACTCATTGATTCATGAGAGTTCTTGCATCCAAGAAGATCCAGGAGTTCACATGATCTTCTCTACTAAACCAGCTAAATTTGCAAATTCAAATGATGAAGTAAGACCAATCTAGTCCCTGCAGAGTGCATTTCAAACGAATCCTGCTCAATCTCTCACCAACCAGCATAATATCAGAAAGGGGAATGCCTGAGACCCTTTAGCTAGCATATTAGAGAAATTTCTATGTTGTAATTGATCTGGTTCTCAATATAGCATTGATGAGAAAAAAAAATTTATGACATTTACATATGTCTGTCCATGCTTGCACTTTGATTTGTAGAATGGAGAGTAGCAATTTGCATACTTAATCATAAAGCAATTGTTTAAATTGATTGTTTTATTATGTGAGATGTATAGATTCACTTATTCCAATATTTTTTTTAAGTGAAGGCCGCCAATGGCCTGCCCATATTAACAATATGTGTGTGTGTATGCAAATAACACTAGAACTTTAGTAACGCCACTTTCAGTTATTGATCAGATGATGATGGTGAACCATTTTGTCTAACTCAATTTTAAGGTGAATAATTCTGACAGTGCATTAAAGCATATGACATGCATGCGTCAGATGATTAAGATTTGATGAATATTAACACTCCCTCCACAAAAATCTAGCAAAATGAGACATAAGGACATAAATAGAGCGAGAAAACAAATACATTGGTGTACCTCTATTTGACAATAATTCATTCAAATGACTATGAGCATTAGAAGGAACCTATATAGAATATGTGGGTTCTTGGAGGCAAGAGCAGAGATCACATCTCCCAAAGTTGATAGAGACTTATTGATGAATTGAGATTCCTTCAGCCTCTCTCCTTCCACTTCAATCTTGCCAAGACGCTCACTACCAGCTAAAAATGTCAGACAGAAATCTAACAATTTTTCTATAAATGAGAATGTAAAGAAGGATCATAATCAAACAAAAAGCATAATTTGAATGGAAAACAGGAAGAAACTCATGGGTGAGAGCGGCTACTCAGCATGCTGACCATGGCCTTCTGCATGGGGCTGGCCAGCGGCGTGCGCATGAAGTGGCTGGGCATCCTCGGCATGCGCGGACGCCCAACACAACTTCATAAATATTATTCTTTAGATATGCATCCCATCTTGATGGCCATCTGATGTCACTTTTAACAAATACAACTTCATAGGTAAAAGAAATCTTCTCCTGCTCCTGAATGGTCTGAGACTTGTTAAGCTCCAATGGACAGCCCACAGACTCAACTTTATCATACATGTTCAGTTTCAGCATTGCCGGTAGACTGTCAAGTATCATATTCACTTGGTAGAGATCATGTGTCCTCTGCTTCAAAAGTTTAACCTCATGTTCATTCAATGCATTAGTGGTGCACAAGTAAAGTGATTCATTAACATTAACATGGAATTGGTATGGAGAGTTATCAATCTGGTCACCCATGAGAAGCTCACCCAAATTCTCTGCACTCCTTTTGATTCCACCTTGTGGATGGCAATATGGAAGGTTGTAATAGCTATATGGGAGCTCAGTCTCAATGGAGGTGAGGGAATTAACTTTGGCATATATGCTCTCACCAGGTATGTAGGTGTGCATATAACTACCAGGGAGATAAAATGCATTGCTAGAGACACAAAATAGAAACATGGCTAGTAAAGCCAATGTAGACAATGAGGATAATTTCTTGGAGAATGAAAAAGGCCCCATTTGGAACTGTTTCTTCTATGCTCTTTCTTCTTACAACTCAGGTCTAAGATCCAATATCAACTTCCTTCACAATTCACAAGATGATTAAAGAAGTCTGAGTCAAAAACAAAGCAATGTGTCATTCAACCCTTAGAATCCCTTTTTCTCCCTTCGACAAAAAAATCTTCTAGATAATAAACGCAACAAAATCTACTTCAGAAACAAATGAAAAATCAATGCCCAAACAATCGAATCTAGAAAGTTAAAAAAAACTCTAATTTTAAGCTTTTTCAACATCATAACCAAGTAATAATTTAATAAACACCAAGATGAAATAAGTAGTAAACCCTAAATGGAAAAAAAGCAAGTTCTTCCTTCCGCATGTGAAAACAATATGTCACAACCTGCAAAGCTAATACAAGATGGTTCCGAGGAGAAATTAAACTAAATGCAGCAAAGAAATCGTACGGATCTGGAAGTAGAAAAGAGAAATTACCATACGAAAAAAAATCGATCTGAGGCACTGTTGGACCAACAAGATAATGAAAAAAAAACTCAAACACAGTAACTTTAAGCAAGAATCTGAAGATAAAAAATAGCAGATCCAGAATCGTAGGTCCTTGGATCTCGACGAAAAACGCAAGAGAGGTACATTGCGACGAAGAAATCACCTAGATCCCGGGTCGAGGAAGGAAGTTTACCTCATCGACAGGAAGATCCGACAACGACTGGATCTCGAGAACTCTCATATCTGTATCCGCAGAGAGCTTGGAGAGGAGAAGAGGGGGTGAGGCTGAGTGAAGAGTGAAGTGTTGGAGGGAAGAGTGAAGTGTATACGGTGGACGACGCTCTAGGTTTAGGTTTGGAGGGAAGAGTGAAGTGTTGTAAATTTTGGCTAAGTATGGGTGGAAAAATTAAATTATTTTATTTTGGTTCATTAACACCGGGTTTAAAAACCGCTGTTAAAATCGGTGTCTATTAACGAAAAAAAAGGCACTCATAGACATCGCCTAAAAAAACCGATGTCTATGAGCGAAAATCTACGCTCATAGACACCGGTTTTTGGAAAAACCGGTGTAAAATACTCAAAGACATCGGTTTTTGCTTAAACCTGTTGTTGTTCCACCGATGTCTATGAGGGTTTTTCTTGTAGTGCCTTGGTAGCCGACTAGAGGGGGTGAATAGCCCGGCAAAATAAAACGAACCTTCCTTGAACTTTTGCAGCTTAATTAAACTGACATTTGCATAAACAAAATAAAAGACTGAAAAAGAAGTAAACTAAGAGTAGAGGCACGAAAGGGTTACTTAGTTATAACTGGGGAGATTGTTAATTCAAGGAAGTTGAAAGCTCAGTAAATAGTCTCCTTCAGGCGGAGAAGTCTCTTACAGTGTTGATGGCTCACAAACAAATAATAGAACAAACTAAAAGCGTTTACAAGTATTATTTTTAACCATTGGGACCAAGGTTGTATTTATAGCCCTGGTCGGGGCACCTGGAAAGGTTCCAGATGCCTGGGAGGGAATAAAATTTTATTCCCATCACAACGAAAAAATCAAAAGGGTTCCGGGCGCTCGGAGTCCAGACGCCTGGACTGAAAAATCAACTTTTGTTGATTTTTCGGTCCCGGTTTTCCGTTCCGTTTTCGCTCGCCTTGGTCAGGGTCATCCTCTCCAGCTCCACTCGCTTGGGTGATCTCGGTCATCCGGAATAGGGCTCAGCTGAACTCGCTTCCGGCCTTCTCGAGCAATCTTCCACTCCGACATCTCATCCCTCGGAAACGTCGTGCGGCTCCTTCTCGTCCGCCCACGTACTCTTTCGTAGCACCTCATCCCTCAGACGCACCTAGTATGTCGGCTCTCTTTCGTGTCGTCCTTCTCGCTAGCTACGTCTTTTGTTCGACTTCCTGTGCTCCTAAGTTCCTACACACTTAGACACAGGGATTAAATACCAACAAAATCTAACCTAACTTGGTTGATCACATCAAAACTACCTTGGGGTACTTACATTAGTTTTTACTAAGAATTGATATATTGAAAAGCTTGGTGATCAAAATATGTAACAAACTCTTATGGAAGTAGATAGTGTCACCAATAACTCACAACTTGAACTACTGCGGTGTACCGTTGTTTCACCTCATTCAACTTCTCACTAAATATGCAATAGGATGCCCTTCTTGACTATATACACCTTTGATTCTAACATTAGATGCATCACATGCCACTTTAAAGACCTTTGAAAAATCTGGTAGTTGAAGAATAGGTACTTCAACAAAATTTTTGTATTACTTCTTGAAAATCTTGTGAAGCTGTGTTGGTCCAAATGAATGAGTCTTTCTTCATACAATCAGTTATAGGGGTCATAATAGTATTGAAATTATTTATGAGACACCTATAAAATGTTACTAGGCTATGAAAACTTCTAATTTCTTGTAGTGTCCTTGGCACGACTACTATTGGATGGCTTTTACCTTATCAAGATCTGCCTCTAATCCTTTTGATGACACCACAAAGCCCATGAATACCACAGAGGAAATCATAAAGGAGCATTGATTTAAATTTATATAGAACTTCTCTCCTTGAAGAATTCTCATGACATGTTTCAAACGGATAAGATGATCTTATTTATTCTTGCTAAAAATTAAGATATCATCGAAATAAACAACAAAAAACTTTTCGATAAATGATTGTAGTACCTAATTCATAGTGCATAAATGTGCTAGGTGTGTTGGAAAGACCAAAAGGCATGACAAGTCATTCATAAAGTCATCCTTAGTCATGAAAGTTGTCTTCCATTCATCTTCGGGGCTTATGCGTATTTGACGATACCCATTTTTCAAATCAATTTTTGAAAAGATATAAGAATCAACCAAAAAATCCAACATATCATCAAGGCAAGGAATTGAAAATCAATATTTGATAGTGATCTTATTAATCGCACGACTGTCAATACACATGTGCAGCTACTATTTTTTGTATTAATAATACAGGAACAATACATGGGCTTAGACTTTCCTGAATGAAACCCTTAGACCATAATTCTTTCACTTGTGTCTTTAATTCTACATGACCACTAGGATTCATTTGATAGATCGATAGATTAGGTAGTTGTAAACTTGGCACAAAATCAATAGCATGCTGAATTTTACACATTGGTGGAAGCTCACTAGGTAATTTTTCCATAGCCACATCAAAAAAGTCATTTAATAACACAGTGATTTCCAGAGGACATGAGGAACCTTCAAGAGTAGATACTTCTTTACCTTCATTGATTATAAGGGCTTATATAATAGAACTTTCTTTACTCTCATGCTGAAATTTTTTCTTGGTCAAAATGTGAAGAGAATGCTCACTATTAATAGCATTCTTTGTCTTCTCTTGCATGTGTTTCTTTATTTTAATATTTTGTATTGGTTTCAATGAACATGAAAGTGTATATGTTCTCCTTGCCATCATGATGCATATCTCGATCATATAGCAAATGTCTCCCAAGAAGTATATGAGTTGCTTTCATAAGGATAATGTTGCACCATAGAATCATTATAATTTTCACAAGAAAGAGAAATAAGTCAGCATTGTATTATCGGAATAGTTATGTTATCGATCCATCTGACCTTGTATTGTTGGGGATGTGGCTGCGTAGGAAGCTTGAGGCACTCTACCATAGATGTTGAAACAACATGTTGGGACCTTGACGTTCGATAGAGGGGGGTGAGTAGCGTCTCACCCAAAACGTCGATTCCTACAATGGTTAGTGTGCAGCGGAAATAAAACAAACAAGTAGAAAGCTAATCTAAATACAAGACAATAAATGCAAACCAATCTACACGATCATTTAACATGGTTCGGAGATCAGGGCTCCTACTCCACGGCTGCCCGTAAGGTGGGTGATCCTGATCCGTCAGTGGATAACTCCCCGACAAACTCCGGCAGCTCACGTAACTCCTTGTGGGTGGAAAACTGTTGGTTGCTACTCTGAATATCATCCTAGTTCCCCTGTACAAAAATTTATACAAGCATAGAACTATCCTAGCTACCCATGTGCTCTACTAAAGTTAAATTTGGATTGCAAACGATGCTTAACATTATTAATCCAAATTATCCTTCAGAAGTTAAAGTTGGATTAGAAATGACACTTAACATTTTTACTCCAAGTTTAACTGATGTGTTCTTCCTAAGTTAAAACATATTACAGAAGTTATCAAATATCTATTTCAAAGATCGGTTTCCAGGTTAAACATGGCAAGGCACTATGCCTTCTTGGGTATGGGATCATCCACCACTTCCTAAGCAAAGTCTTTCAAAGAAATTGGATATTTAACTTCTTACAGTAAACTAAGTTTAACTATAGAGACCTCAATAGAAACACAATATCGAAACATAAAATCAAACAATAAAATCGATAACAAAAATGATAACCTAAAATCATTAACCTCTTGTGTTTGGTTTTCCAAGATCTATACAAAAGAATGAACTAGTCATGATGCGGAAACAAAAACTAGTTATACCTTTTGTAGCTTATAGACCTCTTGATCTTCTATTGTATACCTCTCCTTCTCTTGGACGTCATTTGGGTGACGATCTACCAAGATGAAATCCACCCAAGCCTTCTTTTCTTGCTTCCAAGTTTTGGCCACCAACAACCTCCAAAGAATGATGAGTTTCGGCCACCAACCAATCTCCAAGGGATGCTACGAAACAATGTCTCCTTTCTCTTCTTCTTCTTCAAGCAAAATCCGGCCACCAAAGGAATTCCAAGAGATTGATGCCACCGGCCACCAAAGAAGAAGAGAAGGAGAATAGGAAGGGTCGGCCACAAGGAATAAGAGAGGAGGAATAGAAGATGTCTTATATTCTTTCATGAGGCACACCCTCCCTCTCTTTTATAATCCTTGGTCTTGCCAAATAAGGAAAGTTTTAAACATAATTAAAACTTTCTTATTTTCCTTGCCAATGACTAAAAAGGAAAGTTTTAAAACAAAAAATTAAAGCTTCCTTTTCTTCTTGTCATGTCCAGCCACTCCTATTGATTCAAACAAGGAAAGTTTTAAACATGAAATTAAAACTTCCTTATTTATTTCCGGTAAGAAAAAAAATTTTAAATAAAAATTTCTCTTTTAAATCCCTTCATGGTTGGTTATAAAAGGAAAATTTTAGAAATTAAAATCTCTCTTTTAAAACATGTGGATGATTACAAAAAAGGAAAGTTTTATCAAAAATTAAAATCTCTTCCTTTAAACTACAAATAAGGAAAAATTAAAAACCTTTCTCTTAATCCTTTGTAGAAAGCTATAAAAGGAAATATTTAAAATTTTTAAAACTCTCTTTTAAAATCATGGCTCCCACAATAGGAAAGATTTCAAAATTTAAAACTCCCTCTTAATTTCAATGTGGTCGGCCACCCTTGCTTGGTCTCTAAGCTAGGTCGGCGACAACATACCTCCCATCTTGGTTTGGTTTGGCCAGCCCTAGCTTGGTCTCCAAGCTAGGCTTGGTCGGCCACTTCAAGATGGGTAAGAAGTTCGGCTTTAGGTGGATATAAGACTTTATAAATAAGAGGCTACAATAGGGACCTAGAGGAGGAATTGATTTTGGTCTCCCGATGAGCTTGAGCTTCCCGTGTTCGCCCCGAACACCCAACTCGAGTTCATCAATAATAACTCATACCACTAAAGAGTTATTATTGCACTACCACACCAATCTCATATTACAATATGGGCTCCTTCTTATCATGAGTGCATTAGTCTCCCTGTGTTTAAGATATTGAATGTCCACTAATTAAATGAGTTACTGACAACTCACTTAATTAATATCTATCTCCAAGAGTAGTACCACTCAACCTTATTGTCATGTCGAATTAAGTCCACCTGCAGGGTTTACATGACAATCCTTATGAGCTCCTCAAGGGGACATTATCAACCTAAATTACTAGGGCACAGTTTCATTCTATAATCAACAACACATCATATAAATAATATCATTTCCCAACTTGTCAGGCCTATTGATTTAACGAACTAAATCACACCCTTTGATATATTAAAGAAATAAATATTAAGTATACGTGCTTATTATTATATTATGATTAAGAGTACGCACTTCCATAATAACAGAGGTCTTGTTCTTTTTAACAGTCAGTATAAAAAGAACAACCTCAAATGGTCCTGCTCAATACACTCAGAGTGTACTACTGTAACTTTATAGTTAAGATAAACTTATACCAAATTACACTACAACCATTCCAATGGTTTGTCTCATTCCATCTTGGTTGTGAGCAACTATTTATAATTTATAAGGAACTGATAACATGATCTTCTGTGTGTCTCCTCGTACCATGTTATCTACAATATAAATTAAATAGATAACTACACTTAGCATAAATGTAGACATTTGACCAATGTGATTCTTATTTCAAAATAAATATTTATACAAAAAAATTAGACTTTTAGTATACACTCTAACAGAAACCTCACCACAACTCTCACAAGAACACTTGAAACGCTAGGGCACAGGTAGACTACTAATAGCGGTTAACCACATCTATTTCGTCAACCTCAACCAAGCTCCCATGGTTTGGTTATATAGGCCACGGGTTTGGAAAATCCCGCCTACCAGTCGACTGCCAAAACCATCAGTCGACTGCCCTCTTGTGAAAATTCGACCGTTACATCCCAACGACTCGATACCAATCAACTGGTAAAAGTACCAATCGATTGCTCCACACTGGCTGAGCGAACAGAAGCATTCTGTTCGCTTCCAGTTGACTGCCCAGTCGACTACACTAGTCGACTGATGAAACCACCAGTCGACTGCTACAGTACTACTGCAGTAACGCTACAATAAACCCCTAATTCTAGGATTTTACCCCTGAGTACATTCACTCAGCACTCGTCCTCGCCCGACCAACCTAGACCTAGCCTTCTAGCCTCCTCCATCAGCCTTGCGTCCCTCGGATGCCTCCCCATCCTTCACATCTTGCCTTCTGGAGCTTCTATCGGCCTTGTCATTGTTGTCGGATCTTCCTTTGCCAAGAGGTCGCACCTCCGGGACTTCGTCCATTGCCAAGTCACACTTGAACTTACATTGCCAAGACTACATGCTTGGACTTACACCGTCAAGACTCATCTTTGGACTTTCCTCCTTTGCCAAGATCACACTTGGACTTTCCTTGTTGTACTTGTATCTGCACACTCACAATGCTTATCGAATACAACAATAAAACTAACTTAAACCTTTTCCCAAACATCAAAATCTAATGTACCCAGATTGCTCCAACACAACATTCATACAGTTTCCTCCATCAATGATAAGCTTATGTGTTTGATTCCCACAACGAACCAATATCTAAAAAATAAATGTTCATCGCTAATCTTCACCTCTAACTTTTGGAGTAGTAAGAATATGTGTAATAACAATTGCCAAAGAAGTGTTTTCATCTTCTTCCAAATCATCTTCAATATAAACTCCATAATCAAAATAATTTTCATCTCTTTTTGCTCTTTTATTTTTAGCATCATCTTCATGCTCTATCTCAATGTGTAGATTCTTATTAGGATAATTATAAGTTATATAACTCAGTTGCTAACACTTGAAGCATATACTGCCTTTGTTCTCTAATTCGGTTGGTTTCAAAGGTGGCTTAGAGTAACATTGCTAATTAAATAAGTTGATGAATCCACCTTTTGCTTGCTGGCTGATTTCATGAATTCCTTTATTCATCTTGGAAACTCTAAGCTTCTCACCAAATGAATAACTCAGATACTCCATATCTAAGGCAACATGGAAATCTTGTTCTAGGCTATAAATTGGCGGTCTTAATAATTCTCTTCAGATTTCATACCTTAATCTAACTTTAACCTTACAAGAGTCTATCTAAGATCTTCAACAATTTGGCTCCTGATCTTTAACTCATCAAGCTTTCGCATATACTCAGTTACAAATAAATGATTCTGCTTTAAATTAATAAACTGATCACATAATTTGTCATAGTAATTTGTAGACAAATACTTCTCTCATAGTTAGCTTTCATCTCTTATTATAGTGGCAACATCTCATGCGCTAGCCATTAGACCGTCCCGAGGGGACGCTTTCATCTCTTATCTTGAGTTGATTGATTGTTGCCCTAATCTCCTTATGTTGGTTTCAACACCAATCCACCATATTTTTGCTGAACCCATGAGTTTCATTTGAGCAAACCTTACTCTTTGATCATTTGATATGCAATACCAATCAAAATATGCTTCTATTATTGCAAGCCAATCAACAAATAAAGTGGGATTCACTTTTCCTTTGCAATCTAGCATCTTAGTTTGAACCTTCTTGTGATATCTCCAACAACATCTCGGTAATTATTTTTTACTTCAAGAAATCCTCTAGCCAACTCAGAAAAAGGTTGTTGATATTAAGGTGTTGGAAATCCTTCTTAAATCAAGTTGTTGTTTGTTTGAGATGTTTCTTCTTACTCTCCTTGGACTTGATCACCTTTAGATTGAGAATCATAGCTTCAACACCATATAGATGAATTTACATGCCATCAAATTGCTCCATTATGCGAATACGTATCTCATCATGTTGATTAACAGTCAACTTTCCTCTAAAGCTTTTCTCGAATCTTGTAGACATTTTAAAGCTCTAAGGTTTTGATACCAAATATGATTTATGAGTATGTCATATAGGATTTTCATTTATATTTTACACTCATCTTGTGATATTTTAGGAGCATATTTTGCATGGTTTGTTCGCTTTTAGTATTGTTTTGCTATTTTTCTTGTTTAGATATTTGTTCTTGTGATTTTTCATTGATAAGATAAAGAACTGAAGCTAAAATAGAGTTAAAGAAACTTGGAATGAAGGCATCAAACAATGAATATACTTTGGCCATGTCCCAAGACATGAACGTATTCCTTGGGACGAAAAGGAGCAAAAATAGGAGCAGTCGTGGAGGTCCCAGAATTTCACACAACTCGGTCGTGTGTTTTGTACATGGTCTGGCCATGTGTTTTTCATACAGTTATGTGTCATCTCCTGCCAGCTTTAGAATTTCACACGACTCGTGTGTTTTTCACACAATTGTGTGTCATTTCCTACCATCCTCAGAATTTTACATGGCCCGACCGCGTGTTTTTCACACGGCTTGACCATGTGTTTTTCACATGGTCATGTCGCCCTATCATAGATTTCACCAATTCGATATTTTTGGAAATTTCTTCTAAATCTGGAGACTGTGGAGGCTTTAAAAGGATCTATAAGCTCATGGAGAGAGGAGGAGGGGTTCCTTGGTAACAAGGAACACTAGGAGAGTTGTTCCAAGGTGAAGAGGAGTTCTCCTCTACATTTGGAGTTAGAGAAAGAGCCTGGAGACGTCCATCACTTCATAGAATAAGTTTTTCTCACTTCTTTTAGATTTGGATTGTAAAACCTTGCTCAAATCATGTCTTTTTGTTGTAACTCTATATTCATGGGATAGTAGTACTCTTGATTCTAGGACTAGCTAGGGGAGTAGCCATTTAACATATAGACACTTGTTTTCCATGATTTGATATATTTGTGTTTCTTAATTTCTATGATTTAATTATTTGTAGTCCGATTCTATGAACTCGACGCTAAAATTATGTTTTCGTATCCCAAGGGGTGCGGAGAAGGACTGAAAGGTGAATTCAATCATCCAACCCGTAGAATACCGAGACGTGGGGGGTTGATCACAAAAGTAGTCCGGGTCACCACGAGGATACCCTAGGCAATCATGAAGCTTCATGGGTCTGGCTTGATTAGGTGTCACACAGTAAGGGAAAGCAACTCAAGAACCATGGGACATCATGACAAGAGCCTCCATGAGCAAGCGGTTCCCAGCAATGTCGCTGTGAAAGTAGACGTCGTGTTAGGATGGATACAATGGTGTAGTTCCAAAAGATCACGTCAGGTAAATCAGAATTATCTACCTATGCAAACAACCAATGAGAATTAGAAAACCGAATATAGGTTAGTATGTCTACAGTCATCGTGATGAAACTGAAGTCCTATGATCACTTGTTAATATCATATTTCTTCCTAAAAACTTTTCCTCACGATTTTTTTCTGTTTTCTCAAGACCTTCGTAACTTTGGATTCTCTAAATAATTATTTTCACATCGTAGATCGATACTCAATTTTCAATTCTCGTGGAATCGATATTTTTTTTACGCGACGACACCGTGCACTTATAGTTTACGACACCAATGATGTAACATAAGAGGAGATTGAGAGTTGGGAGATTTGAGGAGCAAAAATTGAAATAAAGTGATAAAGGAATATAGAAATTTAGGTATCACATCTAAAAATTTTTAAGCATCACACCATAGGAAGATTGTATTACATAACCAAAGCTAACTCTTAAAATATTGATATCTATTCCGTATCCCAGTATTACAACAAAACACATACTTATACTAGGAATTACAAAGGACTCAAATAATATAAATACTAGTAGATGGAATCATAAAGGACTCAAATAATATAAATATTAATAGATGGAATCATTGAAAATACAAATAACTCATAAAACTATATAAGAAACATAAAAGACACGTAAATATACTACAATACATATGAGCATGAAAAATTAAAGTATATTAGAATCGTGGAACTTTAATGCCGTTTTGCTAACTTTGACTTTTAAAATTTATGAACTTTATATTATTTTCAAAATAAGTTTATCATTTTTCAAAACATACTAAATTAATAATGGAGTTTTTATAAATTAAAAAAAAAAAGAGATTAAAGGAAAAAGTTGTATGAATGATAAAAGTTGGGAATCGAACCCACCCGTGTTATTAGAAGATATTGGAATTGTATGAACTTGAATGTTATTTTTTTAACTTCAACATTTTTTGAAATTTATGAACTTTATATTATTTTTCACGTAGATTTATCATCTTTCACGATATGTCAAATTAATAATCAATTATTTTAAGATTCAAAAAACAAAAGAGATTAAAGGGAAAAAAATTATAAATGATAAAAGTTGAGAACCCGCTAGCATTTTTAGGCGTGTCATTCCACGGAAAAAAAAATCATTTCTATAACACATCAGAATTGAAAATCAAACTTTAAATGCTTCATTAATCATTAAAATACTTTAACGTTGCGCCATAACCTCGAACACATCAAGAGAATAAAACCTCCTTATTCTTTCATATTCTCAAATTAATTACACCCAATTCTTTCATATTCTCAAATTAATTACACACATCAAGAGAATAAAACCTCCTTATTCTTTCATATTCTCAAATTAATTACACCCAAGTAAGATATTCAGATTATCAGCCAGATACCCACGATTCAATCCCAACTATGATATATTTATAAAAAATTTTCCTCTAAATAAAAGACGCAATCAAAGAATATTGGACTTCTAGACTGGCCGCCGCATACACTTTCCGTTTTCCTTAGTGGTCGATAAAAAACTTTCATAAGACTAAACTGATCATCCCGGGAATAATCAATGAGGTTCTCAAATCAATTAAACAACAACAAACAATCTAAAATTCATACAATTTACAAATTCATACCAACAAAAGAAAATTAATATACACATCCAAATTAATTCATTAAATAAAAAATAGCAAAAATAAATTGTTGTTAACAAACATGGCCCTTTCTAATGACAAATTATCGGTAAAAAGAAAAAAAAATACATTACTTAATACTGCATTTTAGGTATTAATTACAAAAAAGAATGCACGATACATTATATTCCAACGCAAATGCACTGCATCTATGCCAAAAAAAAAAATGCAAGCCTTCAGTAGCCTGGTCGGAAATCTATTCAAAATGAATGCATGTCAAATAAGATGCGGTGATCGGAAGATACTACCGGCTTTTATAAAAGCTCTTCATTTCGTGCCACAAACAGAGTAAAATATATCAGATGTCTTCATCACTCAGACTTACACTGTGCTTTGAAATATCTCAGAGCGATTTCAACCATTCCTCATGCAGGACGGAGTGAAATTTCGACTGATCAGCTGTTTTATCTTTGGGCCAGCACTTGCGGTAATTTCAGCAAACAAAAACCTGCAGCAAACTTTTTCTAAGAGTGTGCAAAAACATTATAGCAGAGGGTTTAAACTGTAAAGGCTGACATGTGAACTCTAAATTATCTCTTTTACGTTGAATATGGGTACATACTAAATACAAAATAATGATTAGGTGAGATGGCTGTACCATGTGCAAAAAAAAAAAAGGGAAACATATGGACAACGAAAGCAATAAAAAAACAAAGTTCAAAGTCATTATTTCAAGGCTTTTTGATAATTTAAAACAATCCTATCAACCAATTAATATAACTTTTCTACTAGTAATTCAAATAAGAAAGCAATTGTCCAAAGGGCACATTTAAAATTACGGAATTCCCAAAATGCACACCTAACTTTAGATTTCTCAAAGAACGTACTTATTTTCCATTTTACTCATCCTGCCAACCACTACTATATTTAAAAAGGTGTTGGATTTCAAATAATAATATTACTGTGGTGTTGCATTTCAAATATCAACACTACTATTACGCTATTGTTATAGCACCACAGTGGTATTGATTTTAGAGTTTATCCAACCAAATTGAGGTTGATTTTCGAAAGAAAAGCACCACTGTGATATTGTTCTTTGAAATCAACACCACAGTGATTGATGGGAGTAAAATAGAAAACAAGTACGCCCATTAGGAAATCTAAAAGTTAGGTACGTCTTTGGAGAAATTTACAATTTTAAATGCGTCCTTACGTCAATTGCCACAAACAAGATCAAAACTATCAAAAAGTGTCATCTACGATATTCTCTTCTTGTCTAATAGGATTAAGTTGGTTTTCCCTACTTATGGTGGCAAAAGGTCATACACTGACCCCGAATGCCCCCACACGATTGGTCCCATGGTCATTTGTAGAGAGGTAAATCACGACTTTGCCTTTGAACAGTAACGATTGCATGGGGGAGGACATGAAACTGGAAAGTATTTCGCTGTCAAGAATTAACTTTTAGACCTCTTGAACGCCGCATGCAATGACCATCTACCCATTAGGACGGCTTTTCCTACTTATGCATGTACACATGCACCAAAATGAAATAATTGAACTTACTACACAGGCAATCGCATAACCATCAAATGTGCTCGTTCCCCCAGTAAGCTCATAAAAAAAACAAGACAATCTTTGGTAGCATTATAAAGAGCTGATGCTTCTTTTGAGCATTAAACATACAAAGTGCCTAACAAAAGACCAATTTAAAAAGATTAGTATATATAGCACTCTCTATGTAGCGTGTTAAAATTTACAAATTTGCAAGGATAAAAATATATGACCCACTTACTTTCACCGGACATGTTTCGATCAGTCGCACCAAAACGTGTAAAGATGGTATCAACAGAAGATAATTCTTCACGAGGTACAAAGCAACCCAGCTGCAAACAAGAAAACATGGAGATGAAGAGATAACATTTTAATGCTTCAAGTAACATATGTGCAGGTGAATTTCCTCTAGTATAACTTAGGACAAGATAACTGATAAGCATGTTGTTCGCAACAATGTTGATTTTCTGCCCATATTTGGTCCAGTCAACAACAATGCATAAGGATGATAAATTTTTAAGTCATTTCCAAGGTGCGTCTCATTAAGAACCAGACCATTCCGAGTATCTGAAACAGCGTAAGGATGCCATAAACCGTTCATGTGAAGAATAGGTCCGTCCTTATCTTTGGCTAAATTTGATGAATATGCATTCACTAAAAGGATAGGCCTATTCATAGGCATAAATGATGAAATTGATGCTCTAGCAAATTGATGACCTGAGACCATTCAATCGCTTTCCCAGAAAATAGTTCAACTAGAACAGCTACAGTTTCAGCATCGGAATCTTTGACAAAATGATTCTAGCAATCTAGCACTATGTATAAAGTTGAATCACAACATTAAACTTAGTGGCAACAAGTTAATTGCATTCTTAAACTAAGGTATGCCAAATCCATGACAAACCTGACAATGCGGGAAGTCATCCTCCAAAGTTACTTCAAACTGGTTAAGGAAATCATCAAGGCTGCTGAGGTTTGAAATATTGACAAACATTGATATTGACGGCATTCCATGATCTTTTTTTCCTTTTAACATATTTTACAATTCTAATCCAATTTGAAGCCTCTTAACTAGAAATGCAAATGTTTGAATGTGAAATAAAAGGTAAGATATAAGTGTTTATCATCTCAATATTGTGTATGTTATCAATAATGAAATGTTCGTACAATCTTCAGTAAAAATTTTCTTCAGCCTATTCATCCTTAAATAACAGAGTATACGGTTGTTTACTAAATTAGTCTACGAATTTGCTGTAAACACTGTCAAAGATTTGTCAGTAAATCATTTTTCAACTGGAACAAGCATGATCACAAAACAAACCCTAGAAACAAGTGTCTTTGTATCAAGTTTGACAACAACCTTACTCATATCACCCTGTAAGTAAATTCTTTAATGTCATGATCAATCTAGTATGATTCAATTGGACGGAACGAGCCATAGTTAAGGGACAGCAAATCAAATTCTAGCCTGCTGCTGCCTACTAGAATAATCTATTAAATGGGCAAACATTAAAAAAGTTGACTAATAAGAGACTCCTCTTATTAACATACAAAATGGTAACCCACCATCACTCAAATGAGTCTGTGATTTTTTCAAAAAAAAAAAGTGCTCAAATGATGCTCGAGTCAAAAGCATATAGTAGCTATACTCAAAGCAATATTCATCATCTAGTATTAAATGACATCTAAACTATAATTAAATAAAAAAAATTACTCGTGACATGATGGGAATTATAAGGACCCAGATGCATGATGCACCCGCTGCTTCCTTATCCTATCTCCAACAAATGGAAAAAGTAGCATGATGAACTGACTCGTCCAAATAATCTATCAATATCTAAAATTCTAGTCAGATACCCAGCTATCAAGGATATTATCTCTGAATGATTTATGAATCCCTCTACTATGTCAAGCAGATGATTGCTACCAGCAATATCACTCAAAGGATGACTGATCAACATTATCAAACCAGAAGACATGCATGTAATGAAAATATCAATTTCTCAAGCAAAGAATCAAGAGCTAAGCCAAAAATCATGACCATCTACCTGACAACCCACCGTCATTATGATTGCTAAAAATCTCAAGTAGAGTCTGCCCATCCATCGTCAAACAATTTTTATATACATGGTAAGAAAAGAGTTCTCCATTGCATAAAGTATTATCTAGCTAATTCTAAAAATATTAATAATCAGAACAAATAATAACCTCAAGAAACAAAGAGGAAAATATTAAACAAGAAAAAAACCTACAATGGTTCATAATTAAAGAACCACCGTGGGCTACACAGTTCCAACTAGTTTTAAAACCATATAACTAATTGTCCTCAATTACAATCAAGCCAAATCAAAGTTTTATAAATTGACAGATAAAGGTAGCGCCAAAATAGACAAACTAAGAAAATTTTCTACTCTCACCATTAGTATTGATAGGTGAGCAATAAGTCCACCAAGAGCACATAAAACAAGGTCGCAGTTCACAATACCATCAAATGCTGGCATAGAAGATCCTTTGAAGTATCCTTTAGAACTAACCAACTTCATAACTTCACTTGATTATATTTGATGGCATAGAAGATCCTTTGAAGTATCCTTTAGAACTAACCAACTTCATAACTTCACTTGATTCTAAAAAATCTACACCAAGAGTTGTGACAGTCAATTTATATTTTCATTGAACTTGCACTTCAAAGAGGCAGTGTTGATTATATTATTGTCATTTTCTGCCAATGCTTTACTAGCAAAAGGAAGCATAGCTTCAATACATTGACTCACCAAAAGTTCAATCAATTTTGAACATTTCCTTAAAGCATCCCTCCGGTTTCAATTGTCTTTAGTTGCTCCAGCGATATAAATCCAAAATACAACCACAATTAAACCTCAATTCATATTTCATGCAATATTTTATTTGTTCATCACTATATAAAAATAATAATATAGTTTTGAAGTACTAGACACTTGATCCAACCAATGTAATGCATTCATTCATTGAGAACACAATAAAGTTAAGCTAGAAAATAGAAACATGCCTCATAGGTGAACAAAACATTAATTTAGTCAAAAGACAAACATTAGAAGTTGATATAGATTCAAAGAAAACGCTAGAATATGACTTGCTAGAAAATACTTATAGTTCGTAAGGATTGTAAATGTTTCTAATGTTAAACCATGTTATCTAACTATAACCAAAAACTAGGATTGTATAAAAATGTTGAATTAATTGGTTTAACCACTGGCACCAAATGAAAGTGGATAAACGAGCCAATATAATTAAGCCAAAATCCAAAGGATTAAGAACTCAGTATATCAAAATTTATTAATCTATTCTACAACATATTCCAATTTTCCTCAATAAAATTTCCAAGTAAATGTCTTTATTTTAGCAAGATGGATTTACATACTTGTCGAATAATATTTTTTTAGTGCCAAGATTGTGTCGAAGAATATTTTTACACCGCTCTTGTAGAGACTAGCTCCTCATGTATCATATGTGGTTTATAAATTTCTGTACACTCAAACATACATGAATCCAAAGTCACACCGAATTGTACCCAAATTTAATACTATCAATGAAACCATAATTGTTAATTGAGCATATCCATATTTGGACATTTAAATTATTAAAATATAAATTAATCTCATTAATTTTATCAATAATTATAACTCATTAATAATTTTATTAATGACAAGATCATAAGTAATTTCATCAATGTAATTAATCTAATATTATTAATTAAAAGATAACCATCCTAATTATCTTTCAAACAATCTGGAATAAAATTCATTAATTAGAATGAAATCTCATTCCAATTAATTTATAATCAGATAACTAAAATTTAATTAATATTTTTTGTTAAAATATTAATTTCACTCCTCATTCATTACTATATATTTTATTTTAATATCATTAATATAAAATTCTAACACTGCTTAGTCAAAAAAAAAAAATTATAAAATTTGATTCAATGATAAATTCTATTTTAACCATACTCATTAATTTTATATATATTTCATATATATTTGATTATATAAACTGTGCAAAAACTTTGTGTCAAGAGGGAAACATAGTTTGTTGATTAAATAGCTTGATTAACTTTAATTGTTAAAATTTTCCACTTTTTTATGTGTTGTTTATTTGATCAATAAATTTCTATTTTGGACCATCAATTTTAACAACAGTCGGTTGTTAAAAAAATGAGTGAGATGAAGCAAAACCCTCTGCCTCTTTAATTTCATTCTAATGTTGAGGACTTAATGACACAAAAACATATATATAAATGTTTTGCCAATTGTAATTTGATTGAGGTTCCTCTTAAATTTTAATATGATATCAAAACTATTGTATTAAAAAATTTTATTTTAGATTTAAAAGTAATTTTATTCATGCTATTTTTTCATAACTTTAAGACATGCTTTAAGTTTCTTTGGCAACTTATATCCAATGAGAATCTTAGTATTTTATAGTTATTTACCAAATGAGTTGTTTCATCTTCTGCTCGTGATTTCATCTGGTTGATGTGTTAAAGGGTAAAATGTGAATCCAATCAATTTCTATTTGTCTTTTGATGTAAACAACAGTATCCACGAAGGATGTGGTATTGATTCAAGTGAGCAACTAATCAGACAAACAATCATAACTAGGTATGGATACTATCTCGGACGATTCTACATTGAAAAGACTAATTGGAACAAAGTGATTGAAATCGTCATGGGAGGAATGAGATCACCAGCTGTTGTCATAAAACACTTGTGTAGATTGTCAAAGGACTAGGGTGAGAGAGGTAGGCTAGTGTTGGGTTATGATATAGTGTTAAATAAAGAGAGGCTTGTTGTGTTTGATAGGTTAAAAGGAAAGATGATTGGCACAGATTAGTGGAGAGAAATTATCATAAATGGCAAATTCAATACAAGCATTTTATAGGTTGAGTTCGGTAAAATTGATCTCAAGTAGTCAGTTATGTTAACTGTGATGTAGTGTTGGGAATAATTTCAGTGTATCTATTTCTTTTTCTTGGTTTGCTTGCAATATTTTTTGTTATTAATAACATGCTAGTTATTATTCATATTGACAATTTACATTATATGTTATCTTAGATGCCATCTTTGTGCAATAACAATAAGATAGGTTGATATATGGTGTTTTGTACTTGAGGTTCAAATGCTATTTGCTATAGTTCCTGATTAAGGTATGTTGATACCCAATTATGTTAATAGTCAAATAGAATTACATTGTAAAACAACTTGGCACTGATACAAAATGACATACTCTGGTTGCAGATAAGCTCTCTTCGATTATCCATGGATCATTGCAATTTTGGTTGCATGGCTTAAACCACCAATAATTATACAAAATTATGTTTTCAAGTTGGAGCAGACACGAGGTAATCCTATGCTCCATATTATAATTACCTAGGAGCGCACAGAGTAATACCCATACTCTTGATTGCGAGATAGCAGTATTCAGTTAGATTCGAGAATGTATTCAAGCATTCGGAGATTTTTATAGTATTGTAGTTAGTAACTTTACATGTTGCAATCAATTTCCTATTCTAGCTACCATCTCTTGCCTCTACATTATTGACAAGAGAGTGCGTAGGATTTTATTTTTTTGGCTAGCTAAAGGAATTATTACTATAACTTTCTTTATAGGGAACCACCTAAGAATTTTAATACCCACGTATCCAGTTATGGTTTGTAATTTGCAAAATTATCTTGTAAGTTGTAACCTTCCAAATGCGATATAGTTAGTATTTGCAGTGAGATACATTAGAATCATTACTTTTGTGTGTCTTATGAGTAATATTATGATGGCATGAGCTTGTCTAAACTGCTCCCATCAAAATTTTGGTACCAGCCTAACAGGATCACAAGAGATTGTAGTGCTGTTGAGGAGGTCATGACATTGAGTCTGTGATAGTTTTGAGCAAGAAATTTACTTGTTCAAGAACTGAACATGTTATACTTGTATTAAGCTGAACAAATTAGTAGATGTTGTACCTTAAGAATAGAACATATAGTGATTGGCTAGCAAAAACTCATAATAGTGTTTTGTTCCAACAGAGCAAGTTATAGAAGCTTTTTTTTTTAATCAAAAAGCTTCTTTATCATCTGCAGTAATTTAAAAACAGTATAAAGACCATAAGATGTTCAAACACAGTTTCTGGTTCCAAACATTGGAAGATGAAATTAATTGGTAAGGTATATAGCGATAGCACAACAAAACTATAATCAGTACATTGGTGATATTCTGAGAACTAAGTTACAAGATAGTGTACTTTTCCTGTGTGATCTGCAGCCTTAACAGCTTCACCTAGACATACAATAGGCCCCTTGTGATGTTGATCCAATCTAGTCAACCACTCCCTGGATCCAATAAGATCAATCAAATTGTGTGGAAGGGTAGACAATATAAAAATAGATGCTACTAGTTTGACAATATTCAAGCGGCAGCCATGACTTATGTAGTCTTTGGTGAATCACGAGATCACACACAAAAATTGTTGTGCATCTCCACGTAACAAAATAGTAGCATATCTACAATATTGATTAAGATTCATACTCCACAGATAACAATAAAAGCAACCATTACTTAATCAAGAGTTCCTTAATGAGTACAAATGTAGTGGTGCTGAAAGCAGTAACAGGAACAAGGATCATAGGTCATAGCTTTAAAACCATAAAGGATGACAGAGGAAATTTTCCAAATTAAATCCAAGGTTAATTGAAAATTAAAACCTCACAAAATCTAAAGCAAGAGCATAAGACTAAAATTGGGTAAAAGATAAATCATAAATGTAATTACCTCACCAACTTTTATCTCTTTAGTTCCATCACCATGTTATCTTGGCACGAAATCCTTCTTCTATGCACTCTATTTCCGCTGTGGCTTTATCCTGATGAATGTTTGACATAGTTACAAATAAAGGGAAATAAACTAATTTGAATAACTTTAAAATGTGCGAAGGCGGGTTTGGTGACTTAAAGTTTCCACCTCACAGAGCACTTCACCTGGAGAAATTGTCACCTTCTTTCTTTAGCCGCGTTGCAATGTTGACCTATAAAGGAGAAAGTGCAGATGTGCTACAAGCCATACAAACAATGGAACTGATGTTTGACATACAAGGCTTATATACCTCGGTCATGGTGGGTGAAAGAGACGACATCCCATGCTTAGTGTGGGTGAAAAAGTACATAAACAGCACAAAACAGCATGCTATCTGAGTTATTAAGCGTGAGATACCATGCTGTCAACTTTAATTCTAGGTTTAGGATAAGAGATTGTCACCATTCTACCTCCTGCTCTGCTTCATAAGAAAGAATTCTTTGCAATAACACAGGCATGTTCACTCTCAACTATTAGACTTGATTCATTAATTAGAAACGAATAATCAGATATATATATAAAAAAAAACCATCAGCAGGTACTTGATCTCCAATTGGTAGATGTAGAATATCACAAGGAATAGTAATATTTTTTCTGAAACTGTACCTTGCTGCTTGTATAGAATTTTGTTTTTCCCTTTATACAAGTCGTTGAACAGTACAGTCACAAATGCAGCTAATTGGATGCTTGCGACAATTTGAAGGCCATCGTGAGCACCTTGTGACCATCCTTCCATTGCAATACCCACAGTTAGGAACACAAGGCACGTCCAGCCAAAATTATCAATGTAGTGACTTGAAGTTGCTCACATACATATACTCGTAGATCGTCTCCTGCCTCCTAGATCTTTTACCTCCTCTTTAGCCTGTCAAGTCCATCACTCGTATATTAACTGAGCTTATTTGTAATTCAGGAGCACTGAGGGAATAACTTAAAACAGTGCATGTATTCTGACTTGTTAGGCCAGATGAAAAAAATGAAGAATAATGAATTGGGACTAATGATGTTGAGGGAACACTAATTTATTGACAAGTATTGCTTCTTGGATGAAACGAGAATCTCCAAAATGATATTTCAGTTGTCCAAGAAAATCAGAAACAGTATCTCAATTAATAACTTAACACTAGTCTTTTTACAGTAGCAAACTTCATTAATTCAGGGTACAGGTTGCTTACATGATGAAATCCATGTACAATCGCTTTTGAGCATTGAACTAAGAATTTGTTGTAAACAAAACTAATCTTCTTCCATTGCTTTCTCAGTGGGCATCTCTTCCTGACCTTGCATCTCATCTTCAGATCTTGGTGAAGGCGGTGGTAAAACCTCCAGCACTAGATCCACAAGTTCCTGAACTTCGTCTATCCCTTTAACGTCGTCTTTTGCTAGACACTTCTCACTGTATTCTATAATCTGCAAAGGTAAAAGAGCAACAGATAAATTTATATGAGGAACAAAAGGAGATATTTAGAGATGAACCAGAATATTTTGAGGTTAATCACTTACATAAAATGGTAAAGATTTAGGTTAAAGTGGTCCAGTTGAAAATTTAATTGTGGTACAAGTTCTTTCACTTTGACAAATTGAGTAAATCATTCACGGTATTGAATCAAATACAAAAGGGAATAGCAGATGCATTTGGATAAGAGCTCCTAAAAAGGGCATATTGCATTAGGAAAAAGTTTTTGGAATTTGAATAATCCAACATATGCTCCAACTTCCAAGCAAGCTCTTGATTCTTATATTGTCACGCCCCAAAAGAGTCTCTACCCGGTAATAGTGACAAATGAAACCTGGATACATAGTCACTCGGCTGTACAAGTATAATAATAACCTACAGCCCACACGGCTGGAAATAAAACACAACCACGCAGTTTAATATACAACCCACACGACTGAATCAACAACCACGCAGTTGTATACACAGCCCACACGGCTGGAAATAAGCAAGGAAAACCCATAAATCAAAATGACAGGATGCTAGTCGGCTAGACTTTACTCAACAAATAACAAACGATAAAAGTAGCCTTAGACACCAAGTCCACGACAAAATATTACAATGCCAAGTATATAAAATCTAAAGAAATGCAAGAAAAACATAAAGCAAAGTAAAGATCATTCTCCGATATGACATGGGACCGGCAGACATGATATTCCAAGCAACTCCACAATCATCTACCTGCTACTTGAGGAAAAATGACAATACACAAATGAGGTGGTGAGTGCGGGTGACTCAGTGGGTAATAGACAAAATAGTGCATGATCTATATAAAACATGAAGATCAAAGTATACAGTCTCAGCAGGAAAATAATAACATGATCATATATGACATAATCAATGCACATAACCATAACTGACATAATAAATGCACATACCCAATCTGGAACCAATACATACGATATAGTGATCAATAAACTCACTAGGGATCAGCAACAGATCTGTTCATAACACATGAGCAATATAATCGACGACATATACACGTATGACAAATGAACATGTATGAAGCATGACAACTATATGCAACAATCATATCTCAAGCATGTGCAACAATCACAAGCAAATGCAGATATATTTCTGAAAGATGCACCGCGTATCATATGCAATATGCACGTGCATGCAACATAGTCACTCCCGCCCACCCCTCAAGGCACCACAACCCCTGTGTGGCCGAGAGGTCAGGACAATGCCAACTGTACTACCCTCCAGATACCACTATAGAGTGGTTGAGACGGGCAGTTTGCTAAGTAGCTATCTAACTACATAGCATCAAGGTCCCTGACTGCTCACATCTCTAGCCCCTGACAACTGTACTACCCTCCAGATACCACTATTCTCGAGTGGCCGAGGCGGACAATGTATAACACTAAGCGGTCGAGTGAGCATGACAGGACTCCGTTGTCGAATGGGAAGCTAACATGACTAATGACTAGCTCATACCGCAAGGGAGCAATGGTCATCAAATTAGCTCATACCACAAAGGAGCAATGGTCGTCAACATGCATATATATGACTGTCGACTAGCTCATACCACAAGGGAGCAATGATCGTAAGCATGCATATAGTGCAATGATGGACATGATATAAATAATCATGATACCGACATGATCATCATCAATGCAACATCTCAATCAGTACATGATCTGTCAATCACCTAAGTCTATAGGTTCGAGTAGATCCAACAGGTGTCTACTAATCAACAAATATAATCAGTAGCAACATCAACACGTACACACCAAACAACATAAGTATAATCATCATGATACCTCCAAGAATCACATTAGACACATGTGCTCACCCAACAGTATAATCGATATGATTCCTCTAATAGTACACACCAGACACGTGTGCACAACATAGGTATGATCAACATATTTCCTCCAATAGTACACCCCAGACACGTGTGCACACACAACATACAAATGGTCAGTCAACATGTGACTCTCATAATACGTACCAAACATGTGTACACTCAACAACATATGCATAATCAGCATGTTAACACAGTCAACAAGATATCCCCTATCGTGCATACTCTACATGCGTCACATGTGTAATTTACAAATGAGCATCGAAATTTTAATTTTTATCGTAGAATTCAAACTTCAGAAGTAAAACAAGCTTTAAATGAGATGCACAATGGAAAAGCCGTTGGACCAGATGATATTCCGATAGAGGTATGGAAGTGCTTAGGGAAACAAGGTATTGAATGGCTTACAAAATTATTTAACATGATATTGAAAACAAAAAAAATGCCTGATCAATGGAGGATAAGTACTCTAGTTCCTTTATATAAGAATAAGGGAGACGTACAAAATTGTGCAAACTATAGGGGTATTAAACTAATGAGTCATACTATAAAACTTTGGGAAAAAGTAATAGAAAAAAGATTAAGGAAGGAGACTACGTTGATCGAAAATCTATTTGGGTTCATGCATGGAAGGTCAACAATAGAAACTATACATTTTCTTAGACAATTAATTGAAAAATATCGAAAGCAAAAAAAAAGTTCTATTTCAGTAAAAAGATGTGTTAGTGCAATATATATTAAACTAATTAAGGATATGCACGAGAATGTAACGACCAAAATAAAGACTTCGGTAACTGAGATATTTCCAATAAAAATAGAATTACATCAAAAGATCAACTCTGAATCCCTATCTTTTTACACTAATTATAAATTAACTCACTGCACACATTCAAGACACAGTACCGTGGTGCATGTTGTTTGCAGATGATATTATTTTGGTAGATGAGACACGTGAAGGAGTAAATGCTAAGATAGAATCTTGGAGGGAAACACTAGAAGGAAAAGGTTTTAAACTTAGTAGATTAAAGACGGAATATATGGAATTTAAGTTTAGCAATATTAGAAATAATGAAACAATTGTTAAGATAGGAGAGGACGAGTTGCCTGGAACCGAGAGATTTAAATATTTAGGATCGTTTTTGAAAATGATGGAGGATTGAGAGAGATGTCTTACATAGAATACAAGCGGGATGGGTGAAATGGAGGAGCGTCATGTTTTTGTTAGACCTGCTATGTTATATGAAGCTGAATGTTGGGCTATGACTCGAGCACATGAGCAGAAGATGAGAGTTGCAGAGATGAGGATGTTAAGGTGGATGTGTGGACATACGAGGATGGACAAAATAAGAAATGAGAGCATTAGAGAGAAAGTAGGAATTGCATCTATTGAGGAAAAACTCAGAGAGACACGTTTAAGATGGTATGGACATGTACTTAGACGACCAATAAATGCTCCAGTTAGGCGATGTGAAACTATGATAAACATGCATATAAAACGAGGAAGAGGAAGACCAAAAAAGACTTGGTTAGCAACAATAAAACAAAATAAAATTTATTTAAATATAGATGATGATATAATAGGAGATAGAGCTCAATGGCGTAAAAGGATTCATACAGCCGACCCCACCTAGTGGGAAAAGGCTTGGTTGTTGTTGTTGTTGTTGTTGTTGTTGTTGTACATATATTACAAAAAATTAAATCTTATTCCGAAACAAGTAGCTACTCACAATTTCCTTAATTAAATCTGACTTTTCCCCTCATAAACCCTAATATAATCCATCCAAATGATTAGATTAGGTTCAACCGAACATCAACCATAATCATCCCACAACTAAAATCAAATCCAATTTATACACGAAATCACCTCCATGACTTACCAAAATCCGATTGCCCAAGTGTTGACTAGCGGCCGGCGCAAACTCGTTGCCGGAAAACAGTCGCTGAGCTAGGAGAAGCTGCTGCCGGAAAACTGTGACCGGATCTACAGTGGTCGGCCAACCAATTAAGCACAATATCCCAATACAGAAAAATGCAACTAGATCTTTGTTGATCTGATATCAAACATGTCTTACCCCAAATTAGATCCATAGCCTCCTCTCTGATAAAATCCAAGTTGTTGTGGTGGTGAACCGAGGCAGAGGGGCGGCGATGGCACTACGACATCGGGTTGAAGGAAATCAAGAGAAGAGGAAGAAGAATCCGTGGTGACTACTGTGGAACTGAGCTAGGGCAGAGGAGGGCAGCGCGGCGATCAAGCGGAGCGGCACCAACATCGATGAGATCGGGAGAGAGCCCGACGGTCAGCGTCACGTGGAAGAAGGGAGGTGATGCTGCGGCTTCTGGTCGATCGGTGATGGGCGGCCGACGTTGAGCTTCTCAACAAGGAGAGGCTCAAAAGGGGACACGGATCATCGACAATGGTCGGCTGGAGACTCCAGAAGAGGGGAGATCATGTGGCACTCGGCGTCGGGCCGTGACGGTCGGCGGCGACGTAGAGAGGAGAAGGGAGAGGGCGATCGACGATTAGGATCAAGAAGAGATCAAAAGAGGAGAAGGGGAAAATCGACGCGATTAGGGAAATGATAGTTAGGATTTAATTAATTAAATCCTAAGTTCATTCCTCAATTTAACTCCCATTTAAATGGTTATTCCAAGTAAATTTTTTTTAGCTTATAAATTCATCCGTTTAAATCTCATAAATTTTCTAAAAATTCTCGAAAAATCCAATAAAATAATTTCTCCAATAACATTTATTAATTAATTTGTCATATCTTACATATACAGGATTCCTAAAATATTCATAACTTTCTCCTTGCAATGAACAAATGCATCTTTAGCATTCAATTCAATAAGCACGAACCTATTTGAGTCTGTCCAATAGGCTACTACTCTTTAGTTCAGTGCATTGATTTTTCTATATAAACTCCAAATAGGAAATGTTTAGTCATCACTATGCTGACCATGGAAAAAGATACATGAAATTTTAGGACTTCTTTAAGGTGTACAACAAAGGAATTATTGTTCATAAAAAATCAGTTTATGATTTCGCTAAGGTGTAGAACAACAGTATGGCAGTGGCTCCCTTCCATATCAAGTTAAGTGTGCATTTAAAACCATGCCTCTTCAAGAACATATCATCAGATCAACTCAAGTAATTGACTTAGGTTTCTCTACTTTAATTTATTATTGGTTACTCTGAAGTAAATCCTTTAAGCTCAATGAGCACTAGATAGCGTGAACTAAATATTAAATAGACTGAAAATATATTCTATTATAAAGCTGAAAAGACAACTTAGTCCAGTGTATATCTAATCTATTGCAACATAAAGTATCAACAAAGTAAAAAGGAAAAGAGAAACATTGATCGTAAAAGATTCAACAAGTAAAATGGACTGTTTATTTGAGTAAATAAAAAAAGTGATTACTTGTATCATGCTTACTGCATTAAGTTTCAAAATGTTGTGAGTTAATGAGTCATCTCAACAAGAAGTATCTCAAGCTCGCTTATATCATAAGGTAGAAATTAATTAAAACTTGGTAATATGAAGAGAGAAAAGAGTGTGATGATTACAAGGAACTTAATCATTATGCTTCTTTGGAAATTTCTAGTTTCACACTTTTTTTTTTGTCTATTGGTAAGAGTTAATAACGAATATCTCATTAGATTCTCATTGTATTATTTATAGTAGATGCCAATTATATTATTATTTTATTATTATTAAATTCTTAAAAAAATTAAGCTTTTTGACTAATTTCTTTAAAACGACCGCTTTTGCACCCCACATGTTTGTCCACATACTACATATGGATTAAAAGATAGCCCTACCACAAATTGCCTACATATATCATTTAAACCTTGTCCTTGCTTAGGTCTTATAGAAGCCAAATAAAAAATATTAAGTAATAATCACATGGAACAACTATCAAATCCTCCCTGTACTAGAATCATCTTTGTCAATGCTTTTTGGCATTCTTCAAATTCTAGACACAGAAATTGGCATCTTAAATTGAACATGCTTATATCTTTCTATTGTGTATGATATACTGACATCTAATTAGGCATTTAATGCAAGTTCTCAGTAAGTCGTAAACAGGTAGCTTTGTCATAGACAGCGTACAAAAAGTATGAAAGTGAAGCTCCCAACCACACTAGAAAGCCTCATCTATCATGAGTTAAGGCAGCTCCGCGCACGAAGCTCCCGCCATGCGGGGTCCCAGGGAAAGATCCATTGTACGCAGCTTTACCCTACTTTTTACAAGAGAGTCAATAAAATCAAGCATATGATTTCTTAAGTTGGCTGCCTATTCAATGTGAAAGTCTCAACTTCTTTAATCAATTTCTAATGCTGATTTTTTGTTCCAGATAAGCTAAGAACAAAAGGTGGGTAGGATAAGCGGAGATTATAATAACACTTAATAATGCTAATTAGGCCATACTCTTCAAATGAGGTAATAAGTGAATTCACTATGATGAGGGATTGCATGGAAATTATTTGCACAGATCAAAACATGAACGTAAGTAATTAATCCACGTAATCAATGATGATGATCTGAAGGATAAATGTGCTCGAGTGTGACACCTTCCCAAGCTGATAAAGTATAATGCTATATATATATTTATATAAAGTGGGGAAAATGAAAACTAAAACAAGAAGACATACCGTATCAATAATAGCTGGGTTGGATGGCCGCAGGTTTATGATATTGAGCTTCTCCGCTTTTGCAAGTTTGAACTTTTCGGTTTTATTCAAAAACTCATTGATTGATTCCTTTATCTGACTACAAGCAGCGGTTTAACTCAGCGACGGAAGCAATGTTAACAGGGTTGGAGAATTCACTTCAAAGAACGTCGGATCTTACCTTGCACTCGGAAGGCGCAGCCGCACCAAGGCACCCCATAGGGTCGCTCGTCGCGCCTCTCCCGCGTAGAAATTCGAGAACCTCATAGTTGGTGAGAGTCCCGGCATTTGCCTGTAACCTGCGGCGCATCAATTACGAACGTGCGCGACCGTGAATCAACAAAACCATAACGAAAGAATTCATTGGGAAAGGGAGAATTTACACTTTCATAATGTAATGTAGCGCGTCGAAAGGGGAAGAAACCTAGCTAGGGTTTGGTTGGTCAAACAGGAGCAGGGAGCTGGCTCCGGAGGACGAGAGGATACGAGAAGGATGGGAAGCGGCGGCGTAGTTCGATGCGTCGGCAAAGAGAGCGGAGGGAAGAAGAGCGTTACCTTTCGCTATGTAGACGGAAAACCCCTCGCCCTCTAAACCATAATCCAAACACTGAAACACCTTCTGAGAAATAGGAGAAAATTCAAAATTTCTTCAGGCTTTTAGAATAATCAAAGCGGTACTAAATTTCTAAGGATGATCAAAATCAAAGAAGTCCTAAATTTTGCAACGTAGTTTCAGACCACCCCTTCTATGTTACCGGTCGACAGAGATCACGTGTCACGCACAAATAATTTGACAAGTTGCCCCGGCTACGGTGCAACGATAAGGTATCTAAATTATCACATAGGTATTCATAGTTTGAGTCTCAGCTATGATAAATTTATAGAAAATTTTTTTCTAAATATGACACAATTAAAAGATGCTAGGTTCTTAGACTATTCGTTACAAGTACTTTCTAATTTATCCTGATTACCAATAAAAAATTTGTTATGGGATCGGACCGATCACCTGGCTCGATATTAATCAATTTTTTTTTAAGTTTATACTGAATCAAATCCAACCCAATATGTGACATTCAATTTTGTATATTTGATATTTGAATTCACCTAAAAAATATAAATAATTTTAATTCCATTTGAATTGTTCGGATGAGAACTATAATTTAAATTGATTTAAATTTGAGACCTTAGCATATTTAAATCAAAATTATGCAAAAACTAATCAGAGTTTGGCTATGGAGTAATTTATAAATAATGAAATATATTTATTTAATAATTAAACTAACAAATTTGAAAAAAAAAATTATTAAATAAATTTATCAGATGGTTTATGTTAATTACCACGGATGATCAGTTGGTTAAGTTAGGATATGTATGAACAAAAGTAGCTAGCTTCTTTTGAACTTAAATGACAGTAGAAAACTTGAAGAAAAGCACTTAATTGTTACAATTTTAAATTTTATTTGGTATTCATCTTTTTGGGAAGTGATTAATGTAAGAGTCTATTCCTCATTCTCATTCACAGGTACATTATAAAAATCTTCTTTCCAGAGATAAAGAAATCTCATACAAACTCAAATACGAAAATACAAGTAAGATTACATAAGAAATCGAGAGCGACTTTACAACAATGAACTTTCCTTTACTTGCTCTTTTCTTACCTTGGTTAACCTCTTGATACTTGAAAAGTATAGCAATACCTGTCACCAAAACCTCAAAAATCGGCCATGAAGAAACTCCACAAAATCCCCTTTTATAGGGTTCTTTCGATGTCTCCTAATTAATTGGCATCATCTCTAATTGATTATCACATCAGCTCGATCATTCAAAACCTACAGAATAGCTTTTTACGCTCGTCCAATTAATTAATGAGTCATATCAATCGATAAATAACTTCTAATTGATTGATTCAATCGATTTAGAAATTTTCTGTTCTCACAAAAAGTGCTCCAATTGATTAAGTTAATCGATTGAAGTTGTTAAATCGATTTCAACGGCTTTTGTTCTCTCATAAAAAAATCACAATCGATTGGTGAAGTTTGAATCAATTATCTCAATCGATTCCATATCTTTCTCTTCTCTCATGAAAAATTGTCCAATTGATTGTCCTAATCGATTGACCTATGCTAAATCGATTGACCTAATCGATTCAGCACCCTTCTATGCTTCGTGAAAATAGCTCTCAATTGATTACTCTAATCGATTATCTTGGGCTCTAATCGATTACCCAACCCTAAATACCAGGAATCCAAGTTTAGAATTTCCTTTACCCAACATCTAATCAACCTTGACCTGCAGAACTTCTTCATCAAGTGTTCGATCAACCTTTGATTTACTTAGACTTTTCATCTCGTGTCAAGTGTATGATCAACCTTTAATCCGCTTTAACTTTTTCCTTTCCTAACCTCCAGTTAGGACTAGTCACTTAGTAACTTCTCACATGCCTAACCTCAATTAGAACTTTCCCCTACCTAACCTTAGTCAGGAGTTTCTCTTGCCTAACCTTTAGTTAAGATTTTCCGTTGTCTAACATCCAATTAGGGCTTTTCATTATTTAGCCTTGCTATTACCAAGTTCCCAACTAGGTCTTCCAATGTCTAGCCCCGCTAAGAGTTCAATAGTCTAGTTCCCAACTATGACTTCAATTGCCTAATTCCCTATATATATAGAGAGAGAGGATAATGATTTAAATGATTAAAATTTAAACTAAATGAATTTTTTTGAAAATTAAAAATATAAAAATTTATAAGTAATAGAGAAATGAGTTTATATGAATTAATAGAAATTTATGGAATTTTTTAAAATTTTGAATGAATCTTTTTATATTTTATGGGGTAAACGGTTAAGAGAAAGTCTATTTGGAATAGCCATTGAAAGTAGGAGTTGATTGAAATATTTTCATTAATCAAATCCTATGTTTTATTTTCTCTTCCACTGTTCTTCTCCTCACGCACCCGCGACACAGTTCGGCAGCGCGAGCAACTGATAGCGCCCTCTACCACCAAATTGACGACATCAGTTCCTCCGAACACTGCACACTCTCCTCCAATAGGCCCCGCAGTTCACCCTCATCAAATCGCCGATCCTTCACCCTTGACCAAGCTCATGGCACTACCGTCGCGGTCGCCCTTTATGCCGGATATCAATGTAACCTCTCCATCCAAGCAAGCAGCCAACGCTGGAGGCTCTTTCCTCTTCTCCCTCATTGCCACCACCAGCCATCGTTGTGTCTGGGTAGCTGTGTGCTACCGTGCTAGTCGTCGTCGCTGCTACAACCACAAGGAATGCCATTGTAGCGCGCCCTTGCCGCTACCGCTGTTTTGTCAGACACCGATCCTCCACCGTCTGGCTATCCGCCACCACCACTATAGGTCACTCAACCACATAGGACATTCTTGTGTTTCCCCTCTATTACTCGGCACAAACAACGATTGCCACTATCATTGCTACCACCATGGGTCTGTTGAATAGGTGTGAATGGAGAAGAGGTGGAAGAGGATAGAAGCTCCCTTGTAAATGGGACTTTAGTCCCACATTGAGAGTTTCATGGCATGTTGGTTAGTTTATATTGATTCACATGCATTGAGAATGTAAACAAATGCATGGGAAGAGGCTCTCTCTCATGTGTGGGTGCACAGGGGGGTACAAATCCAGGGCCCGGATTGCACTAACTAAATCATGTTGACTCGTGTGCGGGTATGACCTGCACGCATCGAATGTCGGATCAGTCGGGGCAAAATTTGTCCAAGTAAAACAACCAATATTTTGCCACATAAACCTTTTTGCTGTTGTGTAACTGATGCATTAACGTTGCTATTGATTTGAGCTCCTATAATAAGGAGGTTGTGATCACAGACAGAAGACACACAGCAACACAAGTAGAAGCTCTCCACCTTCATTCCCTCATCCTTTGTCGTGCAACTCATGCTCGGCAGAGTGCCCGTGATAGTATTTGGGTGCCACTCAGTTCGCCGTGACCACTAGTTCTTGGTGGAGTTATGGTCAACCGTTGTATCATGGGAAACAGATGACCCGAGTAAACCTCGAAGCACTGCCAGAGGTGGGGCAAATCTGTTTCAAGGAAACTACGTCAATCGCAGGCCTTAGTTTGTTCGCTCGACCTATCTGCTCGCCCGGTCGACTTATTTGTTCGCCCGACCTATATGCTCGCTCGGTCGACCTATCTGTTCAACCTGTCTGCTCGAACAGTCGGCCAATCTGTTGGCCAAACCTATCTGCCCACCCGACCTGCCTCTCACCAGGCCTGTCTGCCCGCGCGGTCGGTCTTATTGCCTGGTCAGCCTTTCTGCCCGGCAAGCCTTACTGCCCGCCCAACCGTACTACTCGGTCGGTCTCTCTGATCGAACAACTACTTTGCCTGATCGGCCTTACTACTCGGTCGGCCTCTTTCTGCCTCCCGATCATGTTGCTTGGTCGGCATTTCTAATCCGCTACGCCCGCTCGTGTTGCTCGACCGATCAGCCCGCTCTGTCAACACTGTGCAGACTGCCTTCATCACTTGGCATAAATCGGCTCCTGCTGGCAGCCTGAGATTATCCGCTCAGGTCATCTCTATTATAAGTTGAATTTAAATTCTGTGTAATTTTAAATTCAGCTAGTCCCCAAAATCTCCCGCAACAGATTATTTTTCCAACAATCTTGAAACATGCTTAATTCTGTTGAGATGGCCACAGAACGGAATGTTGAGGTGCAACAGACTCAACACGTGCAGGCCCCCTCCGCCCCGATTGGAACTATGTCAATCAGCCACGGGGAAAAGTCAGAGAAGTTTAGTGGACTGAATTTCAAGAGGTGGCAGCAGAAGATACTCTTTTACCTGACCACGCTCAATCTGGCTCGGTTCATAACCGAGGACCCTCCCAAGCATGCTGAGGATGCTGATGTGCAGACCATCAGTGTAGTGGAGGAATGGACTCATTCTGAGTTCCTTTGTCGAAACTACATCCTCAACTACCTTGCCGACTTGTTGTACGCTGTGTATAGCATGAAGAGAACGACTAAGGAGCTGTGGGAATCCTTGGATAAGAAGTACAAGACAGAGGATGCAGGAGCCAAGAAGTTCATCGTGGGTCGATTCCTAGACTACAAGATGGTTGACTCCAAGAAGGTGATCAACAAAGTCCAGGAGTTTCAGGTGATCTTGCACGAGATCCACTCAGAAGGGATGGTGTTGGCGCTGGAAATTCCGTTCTGTGTAAATCCCCTGTACAAAAATTTTGTACGAGCACAAAACCTTTCATAGCAACCCACATGCTCGATTAGACATGTGTTTGATCAATCAAGCAAGATCTTGATTGATCAAAACGTACCTTGATCGAAGCACAAGATCGCTGGCCTCTTGTGTTGGTATTCAAATCGATATCCAAAATCGACACGAAGAAAACAAAACCAATTACGCTGCGGAATTAAAGAACTAGTTGTACCTTTCTTCGTAGATAAAGACCTCTTGATCTTCTGTCGTATTCCTCTCCTCTTCTTAGACGTCGTGTGAGCGACGATCTACCAGACAAAACACCTGAACCTCTTCTTCCTTTCCAAGCCGCCTACCACCAAAGAATGCAAAGCAAAAGGGGTGCCTCCTTCTTCCTCTTTTCCTCCAAACCGTCGGGCACCTAGGTGCTTCTTCTCTTATTTTTCTTCTCCTCCAAGCCCCGGCCACCAAGGGGAGATGGGGCACCGGCCCTAGAGGGAAGAAAGGGAGGAGGAAGAAAGGGATGGGGCGCTGATAACGAAGCCTGTCACACTCGTAAATCAAATTAACAAATGTATATCCACTGAACCCCTTAATTTCACAATAACGTTATAGTAACGAGCCCAGGATCGATCTCTCGAGGAACAAATGGTAGGATGTAATCTTAAGATCGTAATTTATTTCTATTTTTGGGGTTTTTAATATGAAAATGGGGGGTTGATGCTTAAATCTATAAATCTAACAAAAGTAAAGCACAGCGAATAAGAAATAAATATAATGCAAGAGTGAAACCTAACTATGTGCCAATGAACAAATCATTACGCATTGTCACACTACGTTGTGATAAATCCATCAACACACATCAAACTAAGAATGAAAGAACATGACTCAAATTAAACCTAATATAAAGCATTTAATTAAATCAAGTATGAAATAACAAGAAACAATTAAATCTGATCTAAACAGAAATTAAACCCTAGCTTAAAACTTAAACACTAAATAATTAACCAAATATCAAATAAACACAAATTAAGCTTCAACTATGAAATGAAATGCTAGATTACTTGCTAAACCATAACAAACATAAATGAATATGTTCTAAGCTGTAAAAACAATAACAAAATGAAATAAACACTAACCGATCCAACTCACAACCAATCTACCAAGCTACACACTCTTGCCGTCACACAAGAGTGCTAAAGTTGAGACCACCCAACTCTGGACCTCAGTGGAGAATCTCAGCTGCGTCTCAGTTCAAGTATACTCAGCTACACCGACGGACCACCCTCAGCGAGCTAAGAACATCCCGGAACCCATAAATACCGAAAATCTGGAAATCTGGTCTCGGAATCTGAATGGAGGCTGTGGATTGCGCATTGTGGTCGGATGAAGCTCAGCAACGCCGGAGGACCACCGCCGAACATTTCTAATGGGAATCGGAGCTCATATTTGAAGGAACACCTCCAAATCTGAGGTGAACAGAGAGATGCCGAGATGAGAATTCCGCCGGAGAGAACACCCGCCAATGGGTCCAGATGATCGGGATGACGCCGTCGAGAGGCTCTGCACCAAGGCTGAAGCTCGAGAGGTTGGTTGGAGAAGAAATCGGGGTCGAAATTCGCTGCTAGACACGCGCCAGGACGCTGTGCGCGGAGGAGGAATCGACGAAACCTGGAAACTACTGTAGCTTCTGTTTTCAATTTGTTCAAATCTGAACGGACGGCTGTGATTGATTTGGCTCTTGATCAACGGTGAAAAGTCATCCAAAATCCGATCCGAAGGTACTGATCTTCATCTAGGGTCTGGATCTACTCTCCCTTAGGTCGGATGGACCAGATCTTCACTGGATGGTTCAGATCTGCCCAATCTTCGATGAACGGTCCAGATTAATTCGGGATGGATCAATGGCTATATGAACTCAGATCTGGATCAAAACCTCTAGATCTTCATATATGGCTGAGATCTCCTCCTCATTAGGTTGGATGGGCCAAATCTTCACTAGATGGTTCAGATCTGTCCTATTCTTGATGAACGACCCCTAATGCTCCAAAGCTTGATCTTCTCGTTTAAACTCCGATTCGAACCCAATTTCGGTTCAAATAGATCCATATCCACGATCCTTTGATGCCTATAAAATAAGAATAAAATATTAGCATTAAATAACATAAAAATAAAATAATTTGTAATTAAGTCCAAAAATACACACAATCCACAAAATGTGATGTAACCATGATTTAAACCTATAAAATCAACATCAAACCATGCATATATAAATCAAAATAATACAGTAAAATCATGGTTATTAGACGCCAACCCTAGAGGAAAGAAAGGGAGGGGTTTTGGGGTGCCGGCCCTAGAGGAAAGAAAATGAGAGGGTTTTGGTTGTGGAGAAAAACTTATCACTTATCTTTTGTGGCACAACCTCCTCTCCTTGTATAATCCTTGGCGCCAGATAAAAAAGGAGAAAAATTAACAGATTTTTTTAGAATTCTGTTGAGAGAAAAAAAATCTCCCTTTTTTTCTTTTTTCTTTTTTTTTCTTTTATTGTGGTTGGCCCCTTGCTTGGGCACCAAGCAAGGCTTGGCCGGCCTCTTGCTTGGGCACCAAGTAAGGATGTGGCCGGACCCTTTCTTGGGTAGGAAGCAAAATGAAAACGGGTGAATGCGAGGCTTTATAGAGGCTACAACAGGGACCGAGAGGAGGAATTGGTTTTAGCCTCCTGATGGACTTGAGCTTCCTGTGTTCGACTTGAACCCCAACTCAAGTTCATCAATAATAACTCATACCACTAAAGGGTCATTATTGAACTACCGCACCAATCTCATATTACAATATGGGCTCCTACTTATCATGAGTGCATTAATCTCCCTGTGTTTAAGATATCGTATGTCCGTTAATTAAATGAGTTACTAACAACTTACTTAATTAACATCTGACTCCAAGAGTAGTACCACTTAACTTTATTATCATGTTGAACTAAGTCCACTTGCAGGGTTTACATGATAATCCTTATGAGCTCCTCAAGGCGACATCATCAACTTAAATCAATAGGACATAGTTTCCTTTTATAATCAACAACACACCATATAAATGGTACTATCCCCCACTTATCGGGCCTATTGATTTAACGAATAAATCTCACTCATTAATAAGTTAAAGAAATAAATATTAAGTATATGTGTTTATTATTATATCATAATTAAGAGTACGCACATCTATAATAATAGAGGTTCTGTTCTTTTATGCAGTCAGTATAAATCGAACAACCTCAAATGGTTCTGCTCAATACATACATAGTGTACTAGTGTAATTTTATAGTCAAGACAAACTAATACCAAATTACACTACAACTGTTCCAATGGTTTGTCCCTATCCATCTTAGTTGTGAGCTATTATTTATAACTTATAAGGAACTGATAACATGATCTTCTGTGTGACACCACACACCATGTTATCTACAATATAAATTAAATGGACAACTGTATCGACATATATATAAATATAAAATGTAGACATTTGACCAAAGTGATTCTCATTTCAAAATATCTCAAAAACAGATGTTCATACAAAAGCTAGGCTTATAGTATACATCCCAACAGATGGCTCTAAGTGAAATCTTCCAGGTGGATGCTATCATTGAGAAGTTGCCTCCCGGCTGGAAGGACTTCAAGAACTACTTGAAGCACACGCGGAAGGAGATGAATATGGAGGAACTCATTGTTCGACTTCGTATTGAAGAAGACAACAAGAGTTCAGAGAGAAAACTGTTCTCTCAGGCTACTGCGAAAGCCAACGTGATCAAGCACGGTCAAAGCTCGAAACGGAAGAACCCTAAGTCTTCCAAGATGGGACCCAGAGGAGGCATTAACAAAAAGAAATTCTCTGGCAAGTGCTTCATGTAACAACCCACCCTTCTTACTTCTACTCTCTAAGGGCGAATGTTACCTAACTACAACTCTCTATCTAGTGTCACTGACGCTATTATTAGAGTCAGTTAGATTTATCACGGTTAAGAGGAATTCCTACCGAAAAATTTTGGCAGAGTCTCCCCTGTACCGGTGACCAAATCTATAATACACAAGATATATACGCAGCCACATGCGGCTGGAACACATTTTATTCACAACCACGCAGTAATAAATTCATACTATAACCAAAAGACTAGACTAGCAACAAGAACTAAACACAACTCCCAGAATAGGACATAAATAAGCTACAATATGAATCAAACTCAATCACAATCACATAAACTTCATAACAGTATTTAAAGAAAAGAACTAAAGCATAAACTCTAATCATTAGGTCCTACAAGTTTGCTAGCACTCTCTGGATCTCTCCATAGTCCAGTCATCACACACCTTCACCATCACCACCACCCTGTCGTCTCCCTTCATATCTTAGCTTTTCCTTTATCTGCAGTAGGAGGAAAGAAAATAGATCTATAAGCGAAACACTTAGTAAGTACTAATCTATCTCACAAAACTCGAAGTGCATAAAAAGTAATGCAATAATACTAAAACTGAAATGCTAAAGCAAAGCTGCATGTACTCATGGTATACAGAAATAAAACTGAATACTAAACATGCTCACTAACTGACAGGAAAGTAATGAAACTACTACTGTAGGCTTAGAATTAAAGAAATAAACTTTTATTGATTCTAAGCATAAACTTGTTTCATTTTTCTTATATCTTTATACCAGAAATTAATCTTTTAATTTCTCTTTCACTTTCTTCTTCTTGTTCTTCTTACTTTTCTTATACTAGAAATTAATCTTTTAATTTCTCTTTCACTTTCTTCTTCTTGTTCTTCTTTCTTTTCTTATACTAGAAATTAATCTTTTAATTTCTCTTTCACTTTCTTCTTCTTGTTCTTCTTTCTTTTCTTTTCTTTTCTTCTTTGGGCCCAAGCTTAATACCATCTTTGTTTTGCGCGCTCTCTAATAGTGACTGAGGTAGCGAACCTCCAACCCTATGAGGATAAAGACCTCGGTCTTACCAGGGCCAAGACCTCGGAATTGGTCACCTGGATTTGTTTAACGACAACTTCGGAAGTCGGGTACTAGCCTCTTACTTTAATTTACCTGTTATCTCT